>NC_053044.1:54650090-55275090 GCF_003473485.1 Medicago truncatula
GAATAAATTTTTGAAGTGACTTAACTAAAATAATTTTCCCTAACTATGAACTATTCTACCATTCACCCAAATCAATATTCAATACTCACTGAAATCAAAATCTATATATACTCCGTTGCATATTTAATTTATGGTAACAAAATTTGAATCACTGTTCATAATAGCTTATTAGACAAAATTACATACTATCAAGATACAACTTACAATCACTTTATACCTAAAAAAAACTTACAATCACTCATAATAAATCAGATCTTAACTTCTAATTTGTGGATCTTCAACAATAGCAGGTGCATCAAAGCTATTACCAACATCAACAAAAGTTGGAAGTCCACCAGTTGTCAAACCCTGTCAATAAGCTAGTAAAATAATATAATAAGCTCGTGAAAAAGAATTGTTACCAACAAGATCAACGAAGTGTGGTACAATGAATTGATGATATGTTACACTAAGCGGAAGATATTCAAGTCACTTGATGATGTTGATATTATTCGAACATTCATCGTAAAGAGGTCTTGAAAAGAACATTTACCTCCTAATTTTATTTAGCACACTATTGACAGGTTATGTTTTAAGTCTCTTATTTTAAATTGTACTTTTATTGACAAAATGACGATCATCTCTTATTTCGATTATAATTATTTATATATTATGTCACATGTGAATTCACGGTTAAAATTTTACCTATACTCTATAAAATTTCTGACTCCGCCAATGTTCACATGCCACTACCGGCTCCAACACTAGAAAGGCTGCACCTCCCACTTGTAGGGGTGTACATCTAACTAAAATTTTCATGAGTTTTATGAAGACTTGTAAAAGAAATGAGTTATATCAAATAATAATTTTCTAATAAGGATATTTAAAAAAATTATGTATGATCTTGAACAAATACCATCTCGCAAGGCTAGTTGAGAATGCACAACATGCGTCCCTGCGTCAGTGCGCATTGATCAGCACCACCCACATATTTGATAGTTGGTTTTGGAGGCTGACCCATTGATTAGTCTTTTTTTTATAATAAAAATATAATGTGGTCTCTATACAAATTAATTGTTGTTGGTTGTGGGAAAATCCTAATTTTGTCTGCCACAGATATTGTACATTATACTTGAATTTTGATTGACGGTTGTGGGAATCAAACAGGGCATGAAATGACCCTAGCAATTACAAAGGTCTTTAATTTCTTTCTATGTAAAAACAACTGAACTAGCGTACTCCATCATAAGAATTCTTGTACTCATGTGAAACGTTTAGCTCAAGCATATAATGATTAAAATTAGGGAGTTACTATAATAATATGGTACATCTAAGATACACTTTTGTTTTCTTTGTGCGATGCAAAATATTTATCAAGTAATTTAAGGATTGTTGACATGAAACTATGAAAGAAGATTCAGTGGCCAACATACGGACCCAGATGCACACCCATGCAGGTCAACCTAAAAACTTTTTTTTTTTTTTTACACCCTCCGTTCCTATATGTAAACCCCTTTACATTTTTCACATTTCTTAAAAAAAATTGTTAGTGTAATTAATGTGTCTGTTTTATGTGTTAGTATTACTAAATTGTCCTTTGTTTGTATGTGTATTAAATTTGACTTTTCATATTTAAAGATAAGTTAGTAGTATTAATTAAAAGTATGTTTAAAAAAAAAATTAACAAATACATCTAGTAATTTGAAAATGAATTTATATTTAGGAACAAATATAAAATCAAACGGGTGCTTAAATATAGATACGAAGTGAGTACTAAATTGCAAGTGGCAACTATCAACATTCCCACTTTCCGAAAGAAGTAAGAATTATTTTTTTTGTACAAAATGGCAAGTGGCAACAATTGCCATTCCACTTCCTTAAAGAAGTAAGAACTATGTAAGTACTTTCATTATTGACACTTGTTATTATACTTCAATTTGCATAAAACAAAAATCAAATAATGAAAAAGTGCTGCATGTGTATTATACTTCATTCATGGAAAGCATCATCATTTGCTTTGCAATTGAAATGCTATGACCAATGCACCTCCTTAATTTATTTCATCTCCACTTTGGACGGTAATATTATACTAATTCATTTATCAATTCATAATCATATATGTTGCCAATATTTATTAATCTTCAATTACTTATTTAGTTGTCGGCTAATTATTTGTAAAATTAATTAAAATGAGTGCATTAAGACTATTGTTAAATTTGAATATAGCATGTCAATATAGGTGAAGTGAAAAAATATCCATAACTTAAGAATATGGCAATTCTTTTTTGGAGTATCGGGGTATAATTTTACCTACAAATTCTTTAATTGTCTATTTGGTTAACTTTTATTTGGGAGTCACTCTCTACTTAATAAAATAATGGTTAAGATAAACGTTGGCATTTCGTATTGGGCTGAGGTCCAACCCAAGATATGTTTCAAGCTGCTCTTTGCACAAGGCTCATAGGAACCATGATATAGACCTTACATAGGACTGCTTGTGAATAATGATCCAGAAGTTAATTTAGACAGTCGGAGTATGGATCCAAGGCCATCTTCTCATGATATGCTCACAACTATCCCTTGGAGACTACAACTGTTCAGGTAAAGGTTCAAGGACCAAAAACCTAAACCTACACTATAAATACAAACTCATGAGCATTAGGTCAGGCGTGCTCACTTTTACATGAAAATACTTATCATTCCACAACGCTTACTAAGTTGACCGCCGGAGTATGTGCAAGTACATCATCCTCATTCGCCTGGAGAAGAAGGTTGCACTCATATCCGGATGAACTAGGTGACGACTCCACTAAGGACTTTTCCTCTAGATGATCTTGATCTACAAGCCTTTGATGTTTCCACCTTGTTTCTGCCCTCTCTCTCTCTCTCTCTAAAATTTGACAAGATAAAAATGAGAATAAAATGATGTTACAAGCCCTCTATTTATAGATTCTGAAAAAGCACTCTCGTTGGTGAGTAGATTGTTTGCCAGATAAATATACATTGTTTCACCAATGAGTTTCAGCTAGATCATCCATGTGGGACTTAAACCGTCATCACTTGATGGACGAGCCATATTTTCATTGAGAGATTTTCCCTTGTTTCAGTTTATAAGTTTCTGACTTGAGTCGTCAGGCCATTGATCTGCCCGTCGGGCAAGTGGCCTGATGTGCCTCTTGTAAGCTATTTGCTTGATCATTCATTAATTCTTTTGATCCAATTCCTTACAAGAATTTAGGGATTTCTTGCAAAATAAGTTGAAATACATGGTAAATTATCGTGAATTTGACACTTTTCATTGACATTGCTAGTGTGATATATGCCCTAGATGTAACTCTAGTTCAGAAACTGTCATGCATGTGATCTGCGACATTGTTTGGGTAGAGCGGGTAGTCTTGACGGGCTTAAAAGAAGAAGAATGTATGCAAAGTTGATTCCATAATGGTTGTTGATATGATCAAGAAAAAGCATTCCTACAATCCCTCTTAGCATTTAAAGGACATTCTACTTCTTTGTTAATTTAATATCAAGCTTGAAGAAGACGTGAGAGGAGCATGTTCCTCTCCTCTTATTGTTGTTTAGTCTGTTTACTACTCTCATAAAAATTAAAAAATTAAAATTAATACAAAACTTTCACATGCAACAAACTTCTATACAACTTCACATGCAACAAACTTTTATACAACAGACAGTGAAAAGGTAATATTAAGAAGTCACGGTAAAAGTAATTTAAAAATTCAAAGGTTATGGACAACTTTATTTTTATGACTCGTGATATTGCATTAAATTTAAAAAAATAAAAAAAAATACTTTCATTAAGAGTATTTTTTATTTTTTTTGAATAAACTTTCATTATGAGCAATAGCGGAGCCAGAATATTTAGATCGTGGGGGCATATAAGATATGGATTTGTCTCAATGAGTATTTTTAAAATATTATCTTTTTCTATAATTTTTGCTAATAGATGATTATAAGTATTAAAGATAAAAATTGTATATTGACATATGTGAAACATGCAACTAAGTCATTTTAGGACGGAGGAAGTAATAAAGTTTGCATTAAAAATTGAAAGGCTAGATTACACAAGAGGTCCTTTAAGTTATTTAATTACAACAAGTTGGTTTTAAGTTTTTTCGTACCACTTACGCTCTTTAAGTTACTTAATTGTAACAAGTTGGTCCTTAAATTAAGTATTTTTCATACAACTTAGATCCTTTAAGTTATTTAATTGTAAATTTCAAGCCTTGAAAAACTTAAATTTTTAAGATCTGAAATCTCTCAAATTGTTACGGTTAAATAACTTAAAAGACTAAGTGATACGGGAAAAAAACTTAACAGACCAACTTGTTATAGTTAAATAACTTAAAGGATCTAAGAGGTACGAAAAAAAACGTAAATGATCAACTTATTACAATTAAATAACTTAAAGAATTTATGATATAATTTAGCCAAATTGAAATTATCATTCAATTTGAAAAAATAAATGATTACAAATAATCACAAAATATATACTGTGATCAATTTATCAATAAATAATAAATGAGATATTAAGTAATTGGAATAGCCTTTTTAAAAAAATAGTAATTGGAATAGATTCCTCTAAAAAAAAGTATTTGGACTAGTTTTAATGTGATATAGTGAGTTTTTTTTTCTTTAACATTCAAATAATGAGGGCAGTTACTAAAAAAACTAAAAAAAGGAGGGCAGTTAGTTGCACAACATAATACTACTATATACTTAAATGAAAATTTTGTGCAGGCACATGCCCACAGAGTGCTTGTTGTGGTTTCGCCCCTGATTATGAGTATTAAAAAGTAGATTTCAAATTAAAGTTAAGATTAGTTTTATAATCTATATTATTAACAGATCTATTTCAAATATATTTTGCTAGAAGGAAAAAACATAGAGATAAATAGATTTTTTAATATAAATAAATAGGTTTTTAATTTAGGATGTAAATAAATATATTTTAAATAAATATATTATGCATTACCCTTACCAACTGAGCTAAGCTCACCGGGACTAAAATTGTTTGATTTGATTGTATTTTTGCAATACTCTCTTATGAAATTTAAACCAAACAAATCCATGTAGAATATATTGGTTTGGTTCTTTTTTTGACTGAGTATGTTGGTTTGGTTAGATTTAATCAATTGATTTTTATGAAACTTTTTTTTGGGAAAAAGTTAAAATGGAAATTATTAAAATTATAATGAGTCTTGACCTGCACAAGAGGTGTTAGGCCAGGAGTCTTAAAAAAAGCAACATACAACAGAAAGATGGGAAACACCCAATTGTAAACCCCGTGCATCTAAGACAAAATCTAAAAAACCCACAGGAAACAACACCTAACAAATGACTATCTTTGAAATAAGTAAAAGAACATCAAAATCGAAGACAACCCTCCACACAACATAAATAAAAGTTGTACCAAATTCCTCAAATATCATCACAAGCTGCCACAAAATCCGAAACTAGATTATCCAAGCCTACCCCGTCCATACCACCGCGCAAAAACCACACTTCCAAAAAAAACCCCAACCATCACGCACGCAACTATCTCCATCACACCACACAAACACTAATAACCTCGCTACCCTTCCCGTTGGCCACCACCCATTTTGCCACCATTTAGACATCACCGAAAACACCGTAAGAAACGATTATGATGCTTCGTCTCCCTACTACATCACCGCCACCACACACCACAAAACCGCCACCACACACACAACCCGAAATCCGGTTCTTCTCACCACTGATCCACCAAAAAAGCATCACAACATCACCACCATCACCTCCTCCCACCACCTAATCCGTGACCTACATCACCACCCTCACCGCTCACCACCAAAACCATACATACAACACCACCATCACCTCCTCCACGCTAATCCTTATCAGATCAGATGTAACCGGACCGAAAACGACGGATAAATCGGATCCGGATCGACCACCATTAACCCTCCAGCCAACATCACTAAAACCACCACGAAATCAGCCCGGCTCCTCCACAAACCACCACCACTACAACCACCGCGAAATCAGCCCAACACCTCTACAAACCACCACGAAAACCAACAACGCACCACCATAAACCACCCTGAACCATTCCAAAAAACCACCCCAAACCACCACAATATAGTGTAAAAAAGAAAAATTGATTCACGTTTCAGATGATTGATTTCGAATAAGGTGAAGCTATAATTATTCAAACAAATGCTGAATTTGTTTGATACTCGAACATTAGAAAGAAAAAAATAATAATTAGTTTTGATTAGATTTATCGAATTTATTAGCTAGTTTAGTTCTTGCGCCTATAGTTAATTGTTGATTTTTATTTAACGAACTCTATTATGTCCAATTACAGTATACTTTCATAAAATAAAATAAAACTATACATACTCCATATTATAGTTTTTCTGTGATTCTTGAATTTTTTTTTATTTTTATTTTTTTAAATGAGATGCTTGCTGAGATTAATCAATCATTAAAAGATTTGAAAGTATAAGGCCCCCATAAAAAACAAACGGTGTCTCGTAGTGGAAAAGGTTTCCACCCATCAAGATTCCCACAAAGCAAAGCATACATATATAGTTCAAACGATGTCACGCAGTTACAATTTTCAGCTGTTCGATCTAAATCAACGGACGATATCATTTAACTGCATGAAATTATTTGTTTAATTTAGATCAACCAATCTTTGTTTAATAAAAAAAGATCAACCAATCTTAAATCAATGGGTGAGATCAATTACTCTATTAAACTCTCTGAACTTGCGACTTCAGGAAATTCGGGTCCATAACATATTCATAGATCATATTTCAAAAAAAAAAATATATATTCATAGATCAGTTCGCTGCCCAAGACCTTCCTATATATAAGTGCATCATTCATTCATACTCATTCTACTCACTAAGAAAATTCTACTTCTATTTTCCTCTTACATATCTTGGCTCTTGTTTCTCCAATCAATAGTAACTTCATTTCCATGGCTTTCACAGCCTCGCCAGCTATAATAAGAAACCCCATTTCAAAGCAAAATATGGTTGTTTGTGACATGCTTGATAACACTTGTAGGAAAAAGTTTTCATTTCGAAACAAGGGCATCTATAAAGGCCAACATAATCTTCGAGATCATTTGACCGTCACAAATGTTGTTAGTCCATCGCGTGTGATTGCTCCACCTCCACCACCGGAGAAACGTTCAGAGACCACCGGCGACCACCAACACCATGTTGCATGGACTAGTATCCCTCAAGAGAGATGGGAAGGAGAACTGCTTGTTCAAGGACATATTCCACTCTGGCTGGTGAGTGTTTTTTTCTTTCTTTCCGTAACACTCATAGTTTTTATCAAATAATGCCATTTTATATTTTTATTGCCGAAAAAATACATTATTAATTTCAACATGAAAACTATACGTTAAAAAGAAAAAGAACATCGTTTATTTTGTTCTGAAATCTAACATTTCTTAAAAGAAAGAGGACGGTAATCATTGAACTCTAAACCACTACTCCATTATAAAGATTTATAGTATCATATAACGAATAAATTATTGTCAAAGTTTAAGTTTTAAATAAAGATACAGGATAATTTTATATTGTATCTATCGCTGTAGCTTGTAACCTCTACTTGAAGTAAATGCTACCACCATTATTAGTAGAGTTCTACTTGATGGTTTTATCGAAGCAACAAAATTTAAAACATAGTCAAAGTGGAAAGGAACAGAAATATTCTTGTTACAAGAACTACAAAGCCTCCATATATTATTAAAAATATAAAAAAAAACTGCTGATCCTACACGTAATATTGGTTTGTCCAGTAACGTGTCAGCAAATGGGAACCCACCAGAGTATATTACCGGAATCAAGAATTTAATAACAAATTAATTAAGTTAAATAATCGATTATATACTATATTTTTTTTTTTTGGTGAAGATTATATACTATATAATATTAAGGGATTGTACCCAAAAAATAAAATAATATTAAGGGATCTATGTGCATCCATTGATTCGTACATGATACACAAATGTCATCATGTCGTTAGCTATAAAATAAACGGTACAGCAAGAAAAATCAATTATATATGAATAAAATACCACCAATTTTTTTGAATTTGGTAATACATATATATGAGATAATTTATAGTAAGGACTTACATGGTACACATATGCATAAATAACTAATAACTTCCTTTTCTTGAGGAGAAATAATTATTATCAACTTGTGACATAAAAAGGTTATTATTGGAAAAATTGATAAATACAAAGCTAAGGAAGAGTTGATAATTTTACATGCAGAAAGGAACGTACATAAGGAATGGCCCAGGTATGTGGAACATAGGGGACTACAACTTCAGGCACCTCTTTGACGGGTACGCCACCTTGGTCGGCCTTCACTTCGAGGATGGGCGGTTAGTAGCCGGCCATCGGCAAGTTGAATCTCAAGCTTATCAAGCAGCAAAGAAAAATCAGAAGATATGTTATCGTGAATTTTCTGAAGTCCCTAAGGCTGAAAATTTCTTAGCCTATGTAGGGGAGCTAGCAAACCTTTTCTCCGGTTCCTCACTTACCGACAATGCCAATACAGGCGTGGTGAAGCTCGGTGATGGGAGGGTGGTTTGTTTGACGGAGACACAAAAAGGGTCAATAGTGATAGACCCTGACACATTGGAGACAATTGGAAAGTTTGACTACAGTGATTCTTTGGGGGGTCTTATTCACTCTGCACATCCCATTGTCACGGATAACGAGTTTTTAACATTAATCCCTGACCTTGTAAAACCAGGGTACTTAGTGGCGAGGATGGAACCTGGCTCTAATGAGAGGAAGGTTATTGGACGGGTCGATTGTCGGGGCGGTACTTCACCCGGTTGGGTTCATTCCTTTCCCGTTACTGAACACTATGTTATTGTGCCTGAAATGCCATTGAGGTATTGTGCTCAGAATTTGCTCAGGGCTGAACCAACTCCGTTGTACAAATTTCAGTGGCATCCTGAGTCCAAAGCTTTTATGCATGTTATGTGCAAGACTAGTGGAAAGATTGTAAGTACATATACTTAAATCTCTGACATAATATGATGTGTTGTATTTGTGTTTCACTGATTAATTTTGTTTTTAATTTTGGTATGTGATTTTGAAGGTGGCAAGTGTGGAAGTGCCTTTGTTCGTTACTTTCCATTTCATAAATGCATATGAAGAGGAAGATGAAGATGGGAGGGTAACTGCTGTTATTGCTGACTGCTGTGAGCACAATTCAAACACCGACATTCTTGACAAGCTTAGATTACAGAACCTTCGCTCATTTAACGGCGAAGATGTTCTGCCAGATGCTAGGTACGTATTTTGACATCTTAATTATTTTACCTTGGCCCTTCCTGCAAGGTCATAATTGAATACGTATATTAAATGAAATTAATCTAAAATAAAATCATTGTTTATTGAAATAATAGGGTTGGTCGGTTTAGAATACCACTGGATGGAAGTCCATATGGAACATTAGACGCAGCATTAGACCCAAATGAACATGGGAAAGGCATGGACATGTGCAGCATAAACCCTAATTATCTAGGGTTGAAGTACAGATATGCCTATGCTTGTGGAGCACAGCGCCCTTGTAACTTCCCCAACACCCTCACCAAGGTTACTTTTCTTTATATGTCAATTCTTATCATTTCTGTCGAATATAACCCAACATACATTTAGTTGAACGTGCTTTAACATGTATATGTAGATCGATCTACAATCAGAAAGGGCTAAGAACTGGTATGAAGAAGGTGCTGTACCCTCGGAACCATTTTTTGTGCCTCGACCAGGAGCAACAAAGGAAGATGATGGTTAGAACTCTTGTCAGTAATTAATTCATGTTTGTGCAAAATCAGCCCCTCCTTGTTCTAACTTTTTTTTACCCTCATATGACAGGTGTGGTAATCTCCATAATCAGTGAGAAAAATGGAGAAGGATATGCTTTGGTTTTAGATGGTTCCACTTTTGAAGAGATTGCCAGAGCTAAGTTCCCTTATGGACTTCCATATGGGTTGCATGGATGTTGGGTTCCAAAACAGTAAATCTGCTCAGAAAACAATGCAACTACTTTTTTGAAGAAGAAAATGCAACTACTTGCAAGCGTAATATCTGTACAGTAACATTCTACATCTATAAGTGCAAGCTGATAGCAATCCATAATGGAAGTACATGTATGATAAAGTTGCATTTAAACGAATTTCACATTCGTCGCAGAATATTAAATTATTCATGTAAAATACACAGATATACATATAAAATTAGCGATTATACGGATTCCCTAGCTTGGTTGTTCGCATATACTGAAACGCATTGAAAGTCATATGTATTGACTTGCATATATGAATATTAATCATGAATGAAAGAGTTGTTGTCTTGACTAGCAATATCATACATAATCTACTTATTAAAGGCCAATTACATAAATAATACAGACAGAAATCAAAGGAGACAGTTGCTAAGAAATCTCTCCGGAATCAACAAACCCAACCAGAAGGAAACAATTTTAACTTCTTTTGTTACTATTGGATTTTTTTTTTCCAATTTTATTTTTATTGAAGCGTTCAATTCCTTGTATCATTAAGCCAACAAATGATTTCCTCTAAAAAAAAAAAAAGACAACAAATGACTTAAATAACCTCAATTATGAATCAAAAATTCAAAATGAAATTCCCTTCCCAGAAAACATGCTTCTGGCTACCCTGGCAAAGGAAAAAAAAAAACAGATTAGACACTACACGAGCCGGATCTGCATATCTGGTAAATAACTGTTTGATGGAGGAATCCCTAATAATATTTTGAACCGACTTTGCATCTTGCAAATGGACCAGATAAATAATGTGATATGGATTCCAAGTATCAGAATAACCTAGATTTGTCAGCTGACCAGCTTAAAGATATAAAAATTACTATTTCTGGTCTGTATAAACAGCATCAACATCATCGAGCTCAAGTAATTTGCTCATAAGTTCCTTGTTCAAGTCCATAGCCTCGTCATCTACCTGAAAAAACACCAGCAAATGACTCAAGTTTTATACCGATAAACCCTTTTTTAAATAAAAAATTACTTCCAAAGTAGAATGCAGACAATAAATTAAATACCATGATAATCATCATTAATTACATAAGACATGCTAAACCAATTGATGAGATGAAAGGTCTCGTCCTTTCAAGTATGAAGTGGGTTTATTTTTTTATTTTTTTGTCACAAGAAGAAAGGAAAACAAAGCGGTGGACTACAATTAATCATAGTCAGGCCAATAACATCAGCAAAGTATGTTCATGACACTGAGGAGTAACGCCACTTAGCTAGGTATTCTGCACTTTCAATTCCTTCCCTCAAAGTATGTTCATGAGAAATAGACCAAGGTCTTGAAAGGAATAATGAAGTGGGTTTGAGGCTAAACAATAGTATAGAACTGAATCTACTTCCCTTAATTGTTTAGGTCCATTAACCATGTAGTTTATACATCTGTAAAAAATTCAAAGGCAGAGCCAATTATATGGACTGATGGCGTTATAAATAAGTGGTCCTTCTCAGGGCATCCAAACAGTTCTTTACTATTTCCAATTAAAATCAGATTTCCGCAGAACATGAAACTTAGGTAACCTTTTGACCAATAATTTCAAACTCAATGTGATTCACCATTTCTCCATTTTGACCGACGGAGATAAAAAAAAACGGAAAGGACTTACTGAAAAATCGTACATTCTCAGTTGGATGGTGGGGCTGAAAAAATGGGAGGTGGGCTGATTGTGGGGAAAAATTCCTCCCCACTTCTTGCTTCCCTCTCAAAATTTTCTCTCCCTCTATCCCTAGAAATTGAAAATGTAGACCCAGGATTAGAATAATGGGTAGTTTATGCATGTAAACGTAATAAAGCAATGTTGGAACATTAATTATACTCTCCAAGAAAGCTTCCCTAAAACGGAAAAATTTGTCTGCTAAGGGAAATCTTTAAAGATGCAATTCAGGCTGAAGAACGGAACATTGAAATGACAAGGGTAATTTACAGATTCATCTTTGTTAGCAATAGGACTCCTAAGGGCAGAAGTTACAGAATATTAGTAGATTGTTAATTTAATATATTAATAATTAGTAACGGTTACATGTGCAGTAACTTCTATCTGCAGTAAAGGTTATCTGCAGAACTTCTATGTAACTGCTATAGGGAGTTAGTATTATAAATAAGGATAATACTTCAGTGTGCGAAATATTTTTTCGCACAATCCACGTGAATGAGTTGTAGCAATAATGACCGTCCGACTCCGATATCCCTCTTTCTCATTCACTATCCACTAAGCAAATTAATCCTTGAATACGTCACCATGAAATCATGGGTGCTATACTGTGTTGTTCTTGCCACCGTCTCACTATTCACTGAGAAAATTTTGCCTCTCCACTAATTGGAAACAGTGCTACGAAGTCAAGTCAGACGAAAATAAACATAGCAGTGGCATTTTGTGGTCTTTGCGCGGTGGTTGTAGTGTTAGTAACCACGGTGCAACATTAATAAAGTGTTAGTAACCACGGTGCAACATTAATAAACAGAAGATTGTTGCAACGACGGCTATCAACGCGAAGACACGGTGCTTGACGGCGGCGACGAAACAAACATGTTGCAGAAAGGCTATATGCGGTGGCTGTCTGGCAGCTACTATCCAAAAACCGCCGTGCAAAGAAGCTGTTATCGGAAAATGAATCTTTAGTAGCAATCCCATAATGGGAATATTATATTTTAAACATTTTTTTTATTTATAAAATGTAACATTAATAATGAGTTTGCAGTTAAGTACTTGTTCGTGTGTTATGTGCGAAAAAAACCTTTGCACCATTTTGCACTGCTCTATAAATAAAGATGCAGAGGAAAAGAAGGGCATTCAGGGATTGGGATAAAGGATAGGTAGGGAGAGACCAAGCTCTCAAATTCTTGGAGGGGGGAGAACCAAGACTCTCGAATTTCTTGGGATTATATTGTAATATTACTATTAATCTATACATTTTTTATATCAGTATCTATCAATCTTATGATGAAATTGCATATTGCCGCATCACAAATTAAACTTACACTGTCACCATTGTTTCTTGCCAACTTTCATAGGGTCTATGACACCAACAGGAGTAGCAAGAAAAGAAAAATGAAACTCCAATAAATGAAATAGCACATGCAATAGCCAAAACAAACCTCAATTGTAGTATTTGGAAGAAGCTCAGAACCATTATCAGGCTCAAACTCTATGCCCTCCTCTCGCAACTTCGATAGTATAGATGAATAGTTCTCTGAAGAACCAACAATTTTATAATACCTGGCAAAAGGAACTAAAATCAATTATTAGGTTTAGGTCTATTTCTAAAAATTTGAATCTCCATGTTATGATGGAGTAATCAAATAGAAAAGCAAAGATTGTAACTTATTTTAGCCATTATTACAGCTATCAAAGCTACCCAGTAAGCAGAAAATCAATTGACCACACTACAGATGATGCAGAGGTTGTGAGAAATGTTTGCCCTGTCTATAGAGCATATCTGGGTGCTAGATTAATTTGACGCTAATGTAAGATCTGATACACTTATACCATGCACTAACTCCTCAAAGAAAGTAAAATTCATAAATCTGAATGTCAAATTGTAGTACTATTTTAGCTATCTAGTGTTGATTTTGGAAACCAAATTCTAGAAAATTTGAAAAACAAAGTATGTATGATTGCATTCAAATTGTTGACATTTTCAGTTAATTTACAAACATTATTTAAATATGACAGACAAGAATTTCCTCTAAAGGCCAAACCAGCCCTCGTTATAGTTACAAGATGAAGTGAAATGCCTGCAGATGGCAGTTGGGAATTGACCACAGTCCACATCTACTAGAAAATTTTTCACTTCAATGCAGCTAAACAAATTTTGCCTTTATCCACAAAGTTCATTACTCAAGACTCAGATCAAGAATGTATTCTAAAGTTGGGTTGGCATTGGGGCACTTAGTTGTAGATAATGTGTTCCATTGATGTTGATTGTTGACTACACATATGAAACAAATCTAAGAATGTACTGCAGACTTCACAAAGTCAGCAACATTAGGCAAAGTGGCGCTCTCATTGAGACTGACAAATGTTTTCTTCCATAAAGAGAAAAAACTGAGGTAATTGGGGGAGGGTAACTTTTCATGTTAATTAAGTTTTGACGAGTCAAAAGTATAAATAAATTCATCATAGCTGGTTAAAGTTTTCCTCCACCAAAAATTCTTACCCCATAGACAGACAAGAGACGCAGGAATTGTGAGTGGGGGGCTTCATTAGAGATATGATGACGAGGTCATAAAATTTAATCTTATGAAAACCAGAAATTTGATTATTACTGAGAAACACAATAATAACAAAAATGAGAGCATTACCTTTCTGACCTATCCTCTTCAGTATCATCTTCATAAGTTGGAGGATCAATTACATCCTCCGCGCCAGCGTCTAAAGCAATGCCAAGCAGATGATCTTTGTCAGCATTAGTGACTTTAATACTTACTACCCGAGCACGTCTAAACTTAAATAACACAGACCCAGAATCTGCCATCTTTCCTCCATAGTCCTTTATCACTTCTCTAATCTTTGCCACAGAACGAGTTATCTTATCAGTTGATACCTCAACTACCATACTAACTCCTCCATAGCCATAAACCTGAGGGTAAAGGAAGAATGTTATGAGCTAAATTAATTAATATTCCAGGATCAATATTTCAAAAGATAGGATACTGCAGAACCCAAGGCAATGCCCAAACAAAAAACCGACCCATTCTGGGGTGGCTGGGCCAGTCCCATACCCTATCTTGTAACCTAGTACATTTACCAAACAAAGCTGATTGCCCTGCAGCCAAACATGTTTACATTATTTCTGTTTAAAAATTATGCTTAAGAACAAAACAAATAATAACAGCAAACAAAGATAACTGTTGAACATCTCAAACTGTCAAACATAAATCGTGTTTGGATAACTGAGATGAACCAATTGCTAGGGAATTGTATTTTTGAAATAATGAATACTGAAATTATTAATCTTAGAATAATAACTATTATGCTAAGGAAGATTTGAAGATAAAAAATTACATTTTAGTTGCTAAGTAAAAAAGAAAATAAAAGACAAAGCAGATTTCTTCTATTATCTTTTTAAATTTAAAAAGTGAACATGGAATTGTAACCCAGTCATCCATTGGAGAAAAGCAACAGAGTGTTACTTCTAAACAAACAGATATCTGAGATGTTCAACGCACCAGAATTTATTATGGCAAAGGCAACGAAACATCATTTGCAATCTCCATTTGTCAGTGACAGATTTGATTTCTTTTCTATATGACTTCAACTAAAAAACATGACATTGTCACCTCGCAAGAGACGAAAACAAACTGCTGTTGTTTATAATTAGTGGACTCTAAGGTCTGTTTGATTATCTCCGGTGTCAATTTCGGTGGGCTAGTTTGGCTTTTCAAAAAAAAAAAAATAGTGGACTCCTCTTAATTTTGTGTAACACTACACAAAAATTTATGTTTTCCGATCTTAAAACATGACGACAGTATCATTTCTTAAGAAAACAGAGATAATCCAAATGTGTAAACAATCATGTTATTCTAACCTCATAAATTTTCTCAATATAATCCTCTTGCCCCTTCTCGGTTGCTTTCTTGATGTTGCGCTCGACAATATCTTTTGGCACATCAAGCTCCTTTACTTTTTCTAGTACAGCAGCCAAGGCTGAATTTGATGTTACATTAGGACCGCCTTTCTTTACTCTGTCGTTTTTAGCAGCATGAAAGTTGTGCATAAGATGGTTACTAGATCCAAAAAGGGAAACAAGACACTAACAAAATCCTAAAGCCGGAACCAATATGAATTACAGAATAGACGAGATTTAAATTAGGGAAAATAAGCGCATCAATCCAGCCACAAACACGGGGAAGAGAAATCTAAATAAAATAAAAGGATGACCGAATAATCTATTTCATTTAACGCGAATAAGTGTGATTACTATGCATTGACATCATAAAAACATGTGCCACAAACATTCAATCATATATCATTGGCTTATAAAAAAAATCATATATCATTGCGGTGTCGTGTTGTAACTTGCAAGTTGCAACATTATCTCCTAAAATATCTGCACATATATGTAATTTTTTTTACACTGTCAATATATTAGTAATAAAATTCTAAAAGCAAAGACTACTAGGGATTGGAATTGTGCTTTGATGAATAACATGGGAATGGAATCAATAATAAAAAATAAAAAATAAAAAACAGTGATATAACGAATGCAACATAAACTTGAAGAAGGACTTACGCAGACACGACTTCCTTTCCAATCCTTGAGTATAGTTTCATCTTCTTTGCATTGTTGGCTTCCTGCAGTTGTGGCAAATAAGAAAACTTGGAAGAAGACTTCAAATAACGTCTTCATCTTCACAGAAGTAGGAACCATAAAAATGAAAAACTTGCACTAATCAAAATGCAAATCAACTTAGAGCTGTTAGAAATGATTTATTTGAGCTTATCTAATAGCATCAGCATTTGTGAATTGTGAGACTGATTAGGAGACCTTAAGTGAACAACTTATGACATGTCTATCAATTGTTTTCAGCTTATTTCCGTTTAAGGTTTCCAAGATAACTTAAATGAAAACAGTTTGACTTTATTTAATATTTTGTTATAGAAATAGCTTATACATTAGCAATTATATGATAAATGCTTATATTATAAACGTTTAATTAAACTGTTTATTCAAACAAGTTAAACAAGGTCTAATATAATATGGGTCAAGATCACCTTCATTTCTCAAAATAAATAGAGTGCTTCGTTTTTAAAAGAGATAGACAAGGAGGATATTGTTGGGTCTCATGTGTCCCACCAACCTTCTCTATGTGTCTCTATATTCATAAATGGAGTCATTCTCGTCCCAAACCCTTAATATCGTCGATCAGTGGTGCACATTTAGGAGTGCGAGCACATGAACATATTGTCAGGTGCACCGAATTGTTGAACTCTACCGTTCAAATATATCTATATATACGTGGTGGTGGAGTGTGTGATGTTACAACACAGGATTTTGATCAAACAGGTGATATGCATTATAGAAAAAACAGGAAAAGGAAGATAGTAAGGGAGGTACGGTACCTTTCGACCGGCGATTTTGCAGGAACGTCTGCCCATACAAAGAGGAGTGGAAGTCCATATGGTTCTTCTTCTAACTCGAACTCGACGGTTGTTGTCGTTATGGTAATTAGTAAAGTTTATTACATTTGCATCCAGCAGCGACGGTGAAATAATATGTATATTCCCTGAGAAGAGATAGAATCAATCTGAATCTGATTCATTCTTTCATTCTGGAAAATCATAATCGTGTAATTATAGATAGATAACTGCGAAAATGAAAATGCAAAGATGAGAGAGGGAGAGTAGTAGCACAGCACAGCACTCACTGTGAAGGAGGAAGAATGAGGAGGAACTGAGGCGCGTGGAGAAAACGCCGCGAGTTGAGAACGCGTGAAGGCTAAGCGCCACTCGCAACATCCTGTAACTGTTACCGGTAATGGCATATACGGGGGAGAATCATACAATACAAAGGCAAGGATATGCTCCTCTACTGGATTATATCACTTGGTAATTTTTAAAGGCTTAAATATGTCTTTCGTCCCTGCAAATATAGGTTATTTGAATTTTCGTCCCAGAAGTTACTAATCATTTCAATTTGCCCCTGCAAATATTAATCATTTGACTTTTAGTCCTAATTAGGTTTTTTTGCCGAGGTGGACTGTCATTAGCGACGTGGTGCCCATGTGGCAAGTGATGATTGGGCGAGGTGGTTTGCTTAAATAGGACTTTCATCCTGCAAATATAGGTCATTTGAATTTTCGTCCCTGAAGTTACTAATCAGATGTAATTATGACCAAAAGTCAAATGATTAATATTTACAGGGGCATATTTCAAGGACGAAAATTCAAATGACCTATATTTACAAGGACGGAAGATTTATTTAAGCCATTTTTAAACTACATTTATCCCCCGACAAAAATTAAAGGATTATTAAATATATTTTTCTTGTTGATCTTTTATCTATCTTTTAAATCATTTTAATCTTTTTTAATAGAATGAAATTTTAGTCCTATCTTTATTCATTTTGGTATGTCAAATTGACTAAAACACCGTCATTTAAAAAGGATAATGTATTAAAACAATTTAGAAAAAACATAAAGGTTCAAGAATGAAATTTTAGTAAAAGATAAAAAACAAAAAATATATTTAAGCCAAAATTAAATATCTATAGTTCTCAAAATGAACAAAAAGTCATTTTCTGTGTAACAAGTGGATACAATAGTTTTCTAATGTATCAAAATTTTAAAATAGTTTATGCCGTGATCAAAATAGTCTTTGACGTTAAAATAGTGTTTCAGCGTTGAAAGTAGTTTTTTTCTTATAGAAACTGATACGACACTAAGTAATTAAATATTTGTAGTGCTAATATGATAGTATGTAAATATGTTGAGAGACTAATACAACATTGTTAACAAAATATTTTAACATCATAAATTATTTTAACTAACGTAATGCGTAGTCATTGATTATTTTTAAATTATTATATATTGAGATGTTATTATACTTACTTGTTACCCATCCAAAAAAATAAAAATAAAACATTTTCTTTCACCAATTGAGTGAAATGAATAGTGGAAGACAGTAAAAAGGATATATGAGTCCTTTTAAAAAACATTTTATTTTACCAATTGAGTAAAATGAACACGGGAGAATAATTTATAGTAATAAAAAAAGGTTAAATATCTCTTTTAATCTTTTAAGTTCGACAAATGTATTAGATTAGTCTTCAAGATTTTAGGTTTTAAACAGATCCTTGTTACTCTTTTAAGGACCAATTTAAAACTTAAAATTTCAAATATGTGCATTAAACTAACAACTTAAAAGACATATACTTAAAAAACTTAAAGAATTTATTTAAAACTTAAAATACCAACTCGATATTTTTGTTAAACTTAGGGTATGTTTGGCCCAACTTTTTTGAGGCATAGAAGCTACTTTAAACTTAAAGTTAAAAATATAAGCTTTAGAAATGAAGTTAAAGTTGTTTGGTAAATGCTACTTTTTATTTCAAAATATATTTTATGTTCAAGTGTTTGATAATATTTTTATTTAAATGATTTATTTTTAAGAAAGTTCATATTTCAAAAGAAATTATTAAATAAATAAATATATTTAAAAGAAACAATCATTTTTTTTAGGGGAAAATGAAACAATTTTTTTAAAAATATTATAGATAAAGGGGTGATTAAGATATATAAAAATTAAAAATTCATACATTATGATTTTAAGTAATTTTTGAAGATATTTCATAAACGATTACCTCACTTATGATTCTTTTTTGGATAAAAATGCCTTGTTAAGATCTAATAACTATTAAAATATTTAAAAATGAAAGAAAAAATTCCTTATATATATTACTAAACAATATAAAAAATTAAAATTCAAAACAAACAAAAAATAATACATAGCAATTAGCAATTGAAGAGCACATGCATGCCGTCTGAAAAATCAATTAAAATGAAAAATAAAACATGCTCAATAGGATTCGAAGGGGAATACATAGAAAAAAGTTGCCGAGAACTTTTAGAAGTTAGTTTCAACAACTTTAGCAAAACTACTTTATTTGTGTATTTTACACTATAAAAATAAGCAACTTTTTATATTAAGTGCTTCTCAAGAAATGTGTTTGGCCCAACTTCTCCTTTTATTGTGTAGAAAAGTCAGAAATAAGCCGGGCCAAACACTACCTTAAAAGGTTAAATACGGCATATACGAGTCCAATTGAAAAGAGAATCACGGTTAAATACAATTTATAACTTGATACGACTCTCATTGAATTAAGTTTAAGTCAAATTCATATTCATATTTAAATTCAATATATGTTATCATTAACATACGTTTAACAAGAATCTTGAAAATAAAATAAAAAATACGTTAACAGCATTTTTATAACAACATTCAAAATGCGAGGAGGTGCAAACATTTTTATAATTATCGGTGAATATTTACTAAGTTTAGTGGATTCATGGGCAATCGGTCATGTCAATGTGGCTCTGCCATTGATTCATACTTTGAATTGAACTATTTATATCTCCGTTATATTTTCAGAACATTGTCTTATCTTTGTATATTTTTTAAAATGATAAATGTAGTCTCACCATATAAAATAAATAATAAATGCACGCTGGACGAAGTTTACTATGATCTATGGGAATCGAAGAGTGACACTATTGTAAAAGCTCCGCAAATCTTCGGAAAAATCATCGTATATTATTACTTTTACAAGAGCTCCTTATTTATATATTTTCTTCATTAGAAATCAGTTAAATTTTTACCAACAAAATCATAATGTATATAAATAATTATTTCGTTCATAATTATTTTTTTTATGGTGGCGGAAGAAATACCAAAGACTAATTATTATTAATTTTAAAATGGTGGAATGGCAGCTGGTGGCTGGCAATTGGCATGATTGAAGGAAACGATGATGCAGTGGTTAAAAGTACCAACGTAATTGTGTGCTAGTTATTTGATAATTGTATAATTATCTTCTTCTGTTAACTACTGCCCACCAAACGAGCAACTTCCAACTTTGACATTTTATTAGTTTTCACACATTTGATCAAAAACATGTGATGCTTTGCTGTCTGTATTTGTAACAGTATATTACGCGTCTTCTTCTGCTTCTCTTCTTTTTTATAATGCTCACATCTTTGAGTTATTTGTAGCTTGTTTTCTTGTTTAATTCCAAAGCACAAACAACAAAATTATGTTGTATATCCTTTTCCTGCTTACATTAAACATTTTAGCGTTCGCCTTTCTTTTACATATTTTATTCATTTTTCACCCAAAAGAATATCTCCATCCTTAAACCCACATGATTTTTGTCATTAGGAGTATAATATTAAGTAAATAAAAATATTCAATCTACTACTGAAACCACTCTGAGTAGTTGAACTTAACGTGCATGTTGTTGATTAACTCGGACGCCATAGGAAGGGCATGAGTGTACAAAGTCTCAATATGATGATCACTGATGGAGAGCAAATATTTAACTTTTCAGATGCAAGCCGTGGATAATCCGTCTTTGAGGGCATCTTTAACATGGATGATGGAAGATTAGGTGGGTGAATCGTTGTAGTGAGTAGTAACATGTAGGATATTTGGACAATTGACATACATATATTTGATTGTATTTTAATTTTTATATCTTATAGAGATAAGTAACTTATTTTCCTTCTCTCTCAAAAAAAAAAAGTAACTTATTTTCCTATCGTATTTTGTTGGTTTCTGACCGAATTCATATTCAACGTAACTATTTTAACTTGAGATGCAAGAAAATTTTCACAACTAATTTATCATATATAACTATTTTGGTCAAGCAACCACTAGGCTATTAATTAATCTTTTTAAGGTGAATAAGTGGGATGTTCATGGTTTGAACCCTGACCAATGCATTGTTCATACCAACTAAGTTAAACTCACATGAACAATTTATCATATTATATGATCTTTTTATGAACGGGTCAAATTATATAGTCTTATTAAACACTAAATTAAGACAAGATGCAATACAATTATCATATCTTGTCTTCTATCCTGACCACCAAACAAGTCATTATGTAAACATATCTTCTTTTAAAACTTTAGTTTCTATGTTATGAATATCAAACTCACTCCAAGATAGTGTTTGGAAAAACATAAAGTCATGTTCAAGACGTGCGTTGGTCAAATTCTCCAACCACTAGCTTATCAAAAACCACATTAAAAGTGTTTAGTGACACGATATTAGCTTATTATCACTAACCTAGACACACTATAAGAACACGTGAGATACATAAGGTGAATTCTTTCTCAACTCTCAATCAAGATTGAATTGGTGACCACGAGACTCAAATCTCTTACTATTTGAACAAAATTATTGTTGATATCTATATTTTATACTATTTATAAAAAAAAATAAAAATATATATGTCGTTTGGGTTAACTTTTTCTCATTCCAACTATACAGTTAAACAAATTTTACTATAAGAATATCATTTTGTTGATGTCATTCAAAAATATTTTTTAAAGATATTGTATTTGTTATATTGTTGGTATCATTGAAAAAGATAAGTATAATTTGTTACGAAATAAAAATGTAAAATATCTACTCCCTCTGTCCCTAATTATAAGACCCTTTTGCTAAAATCATGGGAATTAAGAAAGCGGATATTTGTATTAAAGTTGTTTGTAATCACTATTGTTTTTACAATTTTATCCTTAAGAGAGAGAGTTAGTTTACGTTTTCCATATGCTACTTATTGCTGATTGAAGAAAAAGATGTATAATAAAATAGGGGCATGTATGTAAAGAAATAATTAATGTAGTTGGAAATAACAAATGGATTTTATAAAAAGGGACAAAAAAATTCTCAAAAGGGTCTTATAATTAGGGACGGAGGGAGTATTATTTATATCTATAATTTTAATAAAAATTTCATAAAAACTATTATTCATATGTATAACGCAATAAGAGGATTGGTCTTAAAAAAAAAAAAAAGGATCGGAGAGATACACATGGAGCCCCGTCTAAATGCTAGTTTATAATAATCTTTTTATTTTGTTTTAGGGAAATATTTTTGAAGGATGAAATAAATTTATTATTAGATACCAAAAATTGAAATTTGAAATTTGAATATGTGAAAGTCAAAGATGGATGAATAAATTGAAAGAAATATATTTAGGATATTTTAATAATGAATAAATAAAAAAAGAAAGTTGAAAAAGTAAAAGAGGGATAATAAAGAAAGGGGGAATAAGCAGTGTCTCTATCTGTAATTGTATCTGTATCCGATCGATGTTATGGTAGCAGCAACTAGCTAGAGCTACTAGTCCATCCATCCATACTCTTCTTGACTCTTTCTTCTTCTTCTTCTTCTTCAATGGCTGCTCAACTCTTTAGAGACCTATCTTTAGGCCATTCCAAAAGAAGAGATTCAACAACACCATCACCACCCTCGTTAAAGATAATGCCACCACCGCCAACCGCCGACGATCTTCCTTCCCCACTCGGTCAACTTTCCACCAACCTCTCCAATGAATACCTCACCTTAACCGCCTACGAGATCTTCGTCGCCGCATGTCGTACCTCTTCTGGCAAACCTCTCAGTTCATCAATTGCTAACTCCTCTTCCAACAACAACAATAGTCATTCTGACTCACCGAATCAGAACTCGCCGCTTGCTATTCAGAGATCTTTAACTTCCACGGCTGCTAGTAAGGTTAAGAAGGCTTTTGGTTTGAAATCTCCTGGTTCTGGTTCCAAGAAGAGTCCTGGTTCTGGTTCTGGTTCTGCCTCTGCTTCCGGTTCGGGTCAGGGGAAACTAAAACGACCGTTAACGGTTGGGGAGCTTATGAGGAATCAGATGAGGGTTTCTGAAGCTATGGATTCGCGTGTCAGACGTGCGTTGCTCAGAATTTCTGCTGGACAGGTCGCTTAAAAATCACTTTTTCCTTATTCCAATGCATGTACAGTGTGGTGTTTGATCCAGATTTTATTGATGCTTTTTCGTTTTTATTTGGTTTTAGTTTGAAAATTCAATATTCAATTATTGGATTCCGCTGAGTGCTTTTTTGATCTGCTTTTGGATTCTTTCAATTTTGTGAGCTGAATAGTGTGTAGCACTTTAATCCAATGATAGTGTTTGTTGAAATGTAATTGACTATATTCATTCCATAGTGTTTGTTGAAATGTAATTGACTATATTCATTCCATAAGGTTTTCGATAAGTTGTTGTTAAGTGTATTGTGTAAGTAAGTGTATGTTTGGTTCCACTTTTTGAGTAGCCGAAATTAATTCTAGAGGTGTAGAATTGATTTTGACATAACTGATTTTGACATGTTTGGTCGTTGTAGAATTGATTTTGCCTCCACAATTGACACAAACTTGAAGCTAAAAATCACAGCTTTTGATTCTAGAATTGATTTTTGCACTCAAATTTGTTGTTTAACCCGCTTTTACATGAATGTATCCAAGCATGAATTACTTTACATTCAACTCACTTTTAGCCATAATAAATTCACTCAAAATCAATTTTTCTCACCGCAAAACCAAACACACACTTAATTATTCCTTGTGTGTGCAAATGTTTATTGGTAGATGATGACTGACTACACTAGATTCACCTTGGAATTGAAAAGGGGAAGAAATTGTTCAAGCTTTTAATTTTTAGTTGAACATGGCTATGCTTTTTGTTAACTTGTGAACTAAATTGCAGGTTGGAAGAAGGATTGAGTCTGTGGTGGTTCCACTTGAGCTAATGCAGCAACTCAAGGCTTCGGATTTTACTGATCAACAAGAATACAATGAATGGCAGAAGAGAACTCTCAAGGTTCTGGAGGCTGGTCTAATTTTGCATCCTTACATACCTTTGGATAAATCCAACTCTGCTGCGCAGCGGCTGCGGCAGATTATTCATGCTGCTTTGGATAGGCCCATCGAAACCGGGAAGAATAATGAGTCCATGCAGGTTCTTCGTAGTTCTGTCATGTCTCTTGCAAATAGGTCGTATGATGGATCTCTCACTGATTCATGTCACTGGGCAGATGGGATTCCTCTGAATCTCCGGATTTATGAAATGCTTCTACAATCTTGCTTTGATGTTAATGATGAATCGTCAATTATTGAAGATTTTGATGAGCTAATGGAACAAATCAAGAAGACCTGGGGAATACTTGGATTGAACCAGACGTATCATAATCTCTGTTTTACTTGGGTTTTATTTCATCGATTTGTTGCCACTGGCCAGATGGATTTGGAGCTTCTGTCTGATGCTGATGGCCAGCTAGCTGAAGTTGCAAAAGATGCAAAGACAACCAAAGATTCCGAGTATTCCAAAATTTTGAGTTCTACATTGACTTCGATACTGGGATGGGCAGAGAAAAGGCTTCTTGCATACCATGAAACTTTTGATCGTGGAAATGTTGAAACTATGGAGGGCATTGTCTCTTTAGGGGTAGCAGCGGCTAAGATATTGCTTGAGGATATATCTAATGAATATCGTCGGAGGAGAAGAAATGAAGTCAATGTTGCCCGAGAAAGAATTGAAACGTACATCAGGTCATCTCTACGTACTGCTTTTGCCCAGGCAAGTTTATATAGTCTGTCATTGCTTTAATTATTCTTTAGTAAAAGGTGACAAACTCGAGGTTTATCATCTCCTGCGATGGTAATAGTGCTTAATGTGAGAGAATTGGAATTTGTTTTTAACTTTGGCCTTTAAACATCTCTTAGCATTCTGATTAGCTGTTCGCAATATGATGCATGCACAGATTTTATATAAAGGCTGTGTGAAATTATTTTGCTATACAAACTAGAATTTTGGGTGACTTTGCAAGTGGGAAAACTAGACATTCCATATTTACATGCCAATTAAATTTCTTGGTTTATAAGGCAAACAAGCTTTATCAGGTTGTTGAGTTGTGCAAGTAACGGTTAGTTTGATCATGAACAAACCTAGGTGCATCCATGCAATAGCATGTTATTTATGGGTAATATATTATAATCTCAATTACATTTATGACTGTAGCTTTTGTGTTGAATTCTTCATTTATCTGTCTCTCTATATATCTTCTAAAAGTTGCACGTGTTGAAATATGCTTGTTTTGCTACTGCATAGATAATGGAGAAAGCAGACTCAAGCAGGAGGGCATCAAGAAACCAGCCAAATGCTCTCCCCCTCCTTGCCATTCTTGCAAAGGATGTAGGCAGCTTGGCAGTTAATGAAAAGCTAGTGTTCAGTCCAATACTCAAGAGATGGCATCCTTTAGCAGCTGGTCTTGCTGTGGCTACCCTCCATGCATGCTATGGAAACGAGTTGAAGCAATTCATTTCAGGTATCACAGAATTGACCCCTGATGCTGTTCAAGTGTTAAGAGCTGCAGACCAGTTGGAGAAAGACCTTGTGCAGATAGCTGTTGAGGATTCAGTGGACAGTGATGATGGTGGCAAAGCAATAATCCGCGAAATGCCTCCTTACGAAGCAGAAGGTGCAATTGCGAATCTCGTGAAAATATGGACCAAGACTAGAATAGACAGACTGAAAGACTGGGTTGATAGAAATCTGCAGCAAGAGGTTTGCATTCATCATCTTCTCTTTTGTTGCCCATTGATGATATTCATTATGACTTTTTTACTTGAAAAAATGTTAGGGATATATATTATAATAGAATCCAACTCAAGAGAACATAAGACTACAAACAGACATTAAGTCATTGCAAACTGTGGGTTACTCTTTACATCTCAATATTCTTTTAGTTGATTAGGGATAACATGTTTATAGCTGTGTATGTGATTAATTTCTGTGTATTCTGGTCATTCACGTTGATTGATTGCCTTCATGTGGAACTAACATAGTTTACTGTGATATCCTAGCTTTGGAGTCCACAAGCAAATCAGGAAGGATACGCTCCATCTTCTGTTGAAGTTCTGCGAATCATAAATGAAACTCTGGATGCATTCTTTCAGCTTCCAATACCAATGCATCCTGCATTGCTTCCTGAAGTGATGCATGGCGTCGATAGATGCCTTCAATATTATGTGGCCAAAGCTAAATCTGGCTGTGGTAAATGATGTTGAAATCGAATAGTTTAGCTCTTATATATGGTATCTTTGATAACTGTATATGTGGTGTCTTTAGTAACTGTTGTTTTTTATTCCAATATTCAGGATCTCGAAATACATTTATTCCAACAATGCCGGCACTGACGAGATGCACTATTGGCTCAAAATTTCAAGGGTTTGGGAAGAAAAAAGATAAATCTCCAAATTCTCAGAAGAGAAACTCGCAGGTTGCAACAAATGGGGATAGCTCTTTTGGGATACCACAACTCTGTGTTCGCATAAATACTTTGCAGTGGATCCTGGGTGAATTTGATGTTCTGGAAAAAAGAATAATTACTCTTTTACGGAACTCAGAATCTGCCCGAGAAGAAGATTTTTCAAACGGATTAGCTAGTAAGTTTGAACTATCTCCAGCCGCGTGTCTTGAAGGAATTCAGCAGCTCTGCGAGGCTGTAGCATATAGAATTGTCTTCCATGATCTAAGCCATGTTTTATGGGATAGTTTGTATGTCGGAGATCCCTCATCTTCCAGGGTTGATCCGTTTCTTCAGGAACTTGAGCGAAACTTAATGTTCATTTCAGACAATGTTCATGAAAAAATTCGCACACGCATTATTACAGAAATAATGAGAGCTTCCTTTGATGGATTCTTGTTTGTATTGCTTGCTGGAGGCCCCTCTCGGGCTTTTTCCCGGAAAGATTCACAGATCATAGAGGATGATTTCAAAGTTCTAAAGGAGCTGTTTTGGGCAAATGGGGACGGCTTGCCTTCTGAAATAATAGACAGGTTTGCAACTACCCTGAGGTCTATCCTTCCCCTTTTCAGGACCGATACAGAGAGCCTCATTGAGCAGTTTAGACGGATAACAGTTGAGACATATAAATCTTCCGCCAGGTCTAGAATTCCATTACCTCCAACTTCCGGACAGTGGGGTCCATCTGATCCAAATACATTATTACGTGTTTTATGCTATAGAAATGATGAAGCAGCTTCAAAGTTTCTTAAAAAGACATATGATCTCCCTAAGAAACTTTAACAACATTGAGAACCAGTTATTGGAATGGCAAGCTGGGAGATGCATTCTGCCAAATGTCTGGTTCTTCCTGTATTTAGTACGACCTTGCCCAGCAGGTAATTTATCTGCATTGTTGATCAAGCTTTACTACCGGACATGGCTGTTTTTCACTACACTGAGAACATTGGCCAAGGGCTTGGTGCTACTGGCATTTTCTTTCGAGTCCGAAGTGAGGCAAGAATAAATGTTGGGCATGAGTATGACACAAGCCTAATTGCAAAAAGGTGGTTAACTATTATTTTCGATTCATTAATTTTTGGAAGATTAGAGATGTCTCTGTGGTTTATTCTATGTTTAGCTTCTCTTTTTCATCCTTTTACCTTGAGATTTTTTTATTTTATTTTTATATATAGAATATAAAAATGATATCTATGTTATCATTATTCTTTTGTTGAATTCCTCTGGATTGTGTTGTCCCTTATTTATCACTAGTATGAACTGCAGTTATACAGGCATTGTATGTATAGCCTATTGGTTGATTGAAAAAGTATATATGTCATTATTTATTTATCAGTATACATGCAAAAGCCGGGATTTTAAACATTTGTGTATATGCCAATTCAGTACTCTTGTCATTATTGTGTCGTATTATTATGTTATATACATCTACATATACATATCTTTAGTCTTAAGTGAAGTGTTTGGACATTTAATAATGAAGTTTCTCATTGCGAATGATGAGAGTGACGTTTGGGTGGGGAGGGATGAGATGTGCCATGTGTATACAACTTGGACCACCTTTGGCTGCTTTGGTTTGATGGAATACGCCAACCACTAATTATTATCTAGCCTGGCCATAGCAAGCAAGCAACTTCTCTTTTACGTCATCGATTGATTAATCATAGTTTAATAGGAAATGTGATTTGCAAATGTAAAACTCACACTTACCTTTATGTTTTGCCGACTGTGGTGTTGTCTCCTTGAATGAAGGGGAAAAGGATATATTTTTCCTTTTTTCAACATATTGAAATCTTAGCCTAGATTTCGCTATTGACTCTAGGCTAGGGGTATGTATTCTGGAGGCAACATTAACTTTTTGAAGATTTTATACCGTGTTTAAAAAAGTCCTTTGAAAGAGAACCAGTGAAATTAAATGGTCTTTAGTACATCAAAAGGCAAGAGAATAATAATTTTTTTGAATTATTATTGCAGTTTAATATATATTTTGATGATATATAAGAACATAACGAAAAGTGTTCTTAATTCTAACCTAGTGTGGATGTAAATTGTTGCAATAACTGAAAAATAAATTAAATATTAGAAAATAATACAGTATGTTTTTTTGAAGGATAAAAGGTCAATTCATTTCCTCCAAAATCCACTAGAAAATATAAAGTGGTGGATAAAAAAATAATTGGCATTAACACTAAATGTTGTCGTCCTTGCTAAAGAATGAGCTGAGCTGCACCATTTGCTGAAGATACTTAAAAATGTAAAAAAAATATTTTTGCTACATGAATATTAGATTAGTTTTAAATAATTTTTAATAAAAATGTTTATATAACGTTTTATTCATACAATAGGTCAAATTTGGATTTATTATCTAAAATAGTAGAGGCAAACCAAAAGCATAAGAAAAGTAGCTTTTAGTTTTTATTATTTTGATTTTGGTTTCAATAATATTTTGCATAAAATCTAATTGCAACAAGGGAAAAGTATTTGTCTATAATTAAAAATAATCTTTATAAATTGATTTTAATTCTTTTTACATGAACTAATTCCAACCTAAACGATTATTATTGTAAAAGATGAATCAAAACAAATGGGCAAAACGTAAATTAACCAAAACAATAATGGCAAAAAACAAGTTTCATTCTCAGTAATTCTTACCCACATGAATTTTTTTAGGTGCTAAACTTAAAAAATGTATATTAAACAGCAGAAGATAGTGGTGGCTCCCGTGGTGATTTCTCTTTTCGTGGCTCCCGTGGTTGCTGCCGTCTGGCTCTTTTGTTGAGTTAGTGGTGGCTTCATGGGGTTTTGAACGTCCTTTGGACGGTTCTTCAGATGTATCTTGTACAATATATATATATATATATACACCATTAAAAATAAAAAACAGCAGAAGATAGTACAACAATGATTCTATTTTTTTTTTTTTGACAAAAACATTGATTCTATATAGAAAGTAATTTTAATGTTTTTTTTTCTAAATTCTTTTGTTTCGTAAAAAAAGGCAATAACACTTTTATCGACCAACAAGGCAAATGAGGAAAAATTAGGAGCAAATATGTTTAGACAACCTCTATGATCTAGATTTCTGAAACCAAGTTTGCTCTTCTTGATATAGAATTTGTTCATATTCCTTCCACTAAAGGTGTGTTGAAGTTTATGAGCTTTCAGATAAAAAAACAAGGGGAAATTGCAACTACCTCCCTTCAAGTCTCTTTAAATGGCACAAACACCCCCTCTAATTTTAAAATAGACATTAACCTCCCCTAAGTTCTATTTAAATAAACAAAAACCTCCCTCTTCTTCTAACACTGTTTGTTTTCTCTGTTAAAGTAAAAAAAAAAAAAAAAAAAACTGATTACATTGTTGAAGCCATTCTTCTGCACCACTGACAATACATTGACAACACCTACTAGTAAGTAATTCACAACACATTGACGGAACTTATTAGTAATTCACAATATTCAAATTAGTGATTCTAAATTCCAATATTGAACAATTGCGTCAATTTCTCCATTGAGTGACCTATTATTTTTGTTCTACACATTGTCACCTCCATTTGTAATCCCTCACTTAAAACATATTTACTCAACAAATTAATTGGAACATAAAACATGTTTTCAACTATAAACTTGCGATTGGAGAAAATGATAAGGGATGTTGAACAAAAAGAAGTACTCCAGTGTCAAGAGAACTAGGGAACGAAGATGACAAAATAGGAAGAAATCAATATAAGCATTAAGAATAGTTGCTATAAAATCCAAAACAAGTTGAAGGCCAAGTACACATCCACCGACCGCCGCAGAACTGAATATTGCCATCATTGAACAAATTTGTTGAATTCTTAATTGGTTGAGAAAATTAGGTTGCTATGAAAATATATCAGATTTTTAAAAGGATTTGTTTGGAACTAAACAGAGCTAACTTGAAGGGAGGTTATTGTATTTTTGAAACTAGAGGGGAGGTGTGTGACATTTAACTAAACCTTAGGGGAGGTGGTTGTAATTTTCCCAAAAAACAAAAATGAGAATTGAAATTCTGAACTACTATTATGATAATACAAATGTAAAACAAATCCTTGTTTATATTAATTCTGAACTCATGATTAATCAAATACAAAAACAAATTCTGATAACTTAGAAATAGTCACTTACCCTTTTTTATTTTTGAAAATGACAGTAATGAATGAAGCAAAATAATATCTCATAATCCAAAGTCATAATAGTGTAATACATAGTGCTCAGAAAGATTGATCAAGTTAAGGGACAAATGAGCAGACCATTTACACAAAATGGAAAGATCAAATAACTTCACTGCTTTGAATGTGAAATCTTGTGTTCATAACATGTGTTTTGTTTCTATCATACTAATTATTTAATTACCTCTGAAGATTCGAGACACTCCTTTATAATTTCTTTGATCTTTCTCTTCATTAATTTATCTTTCACACCGGTAAGCATGTCACGGTAAAACATTTCCATCGTAACTAGCTTCCTATCATCTGCTGCCTCTAACATGTTCTCCCATTCTTTTGCAATATCCATTGAACCAGAATTCCCCAATGAAACAGGGATATCTTGCTCATTAAATGGTTTTCCAAAAATTGAACCATGAAGTATACTAGCATATTTCTCCATTATAGATAGCTTTGTTTGAAGCAGCTTCAGCTCATTCAACGCCGTGGATAATTTCTCATCTGTTTCTGCTATTATTTCGGGTTTTTTTTCTGCGACCTTATCTTGCCCATCAGAGCTATTTAATTCCTCTTCTTCGAGGCCCTCAATTGTTGGAGGCCACGGAACAATGGTGGGAGTGTAACTATCCATTTCTTTTCCATTCCCAAGAACTCCACTCCTCCCCCTACCCCAAGACCAAACCTTATGTCCCTCCTGAGCAACAACAACAGTATGTGCTGCCCCACATGCAACTTTAACGGGACCTGGAAAAATGGGTTGATGTAAATTGCATGAGATGAGAAGAGGAGAGAGGGCGTCACCACCAGAATTTGTTTCAGCACGATTAGCATCAGGACATAAGCCAAGACCCTTCTCCATTCCCCATGACCACACATCCCCAGTTGAGGACACAACACTTGTATGAAACAAGCCACAGTCAACAGAAATAAGGTGTATGCTTTGTGGCAATTCTTTAACAGGAGTAGGAAATAAAGTGCTTTGCGTTGTTCCGTGTCCAAGTTGGCCATTCTCACCAAGGCCAAAGGTCCAGCACATGCTTTCTAATGTGGCGTCAGGTTTCTTTTTGTGAGCAAGCAAAGCAGTGTGAAAGGCACCACATGCTACCTCATAAATTGTCCAAGGAGACTCCTCGTCGAGTATTTTTACAACTTCTGGATGCAGCCTGCTCTGCCTATCCCCCAAACCTAATTGGCCATGGCTGTTATAACCCCAAGAGTAGCATAGTAGATCTTCATCCTCGTGTGAGTCTATAGCATTAACCAGAGCTACGACATGCTCGTTTCCACATGCAACCTTGACAACAGTTCGACCGTGAAAATCCCAGACTGGCGTTGGAGTGAAACTGCTTACAAGAGATATCCCACTTTCTTTGCTTTCTTGTGGGATGTTTCCCCACATCCATAGGGTTCCGCGATTATCAATAGCCAGAGACATCATTCCTCCTGCTTTGACAGTACACATCTGAGAATAATGAACAGATGAAAATACCTTAACAATGCAGTCACCTTGGCGTATAAGTTTTAGGACAAAACTAGTGCAAGTCATGTTATACCTCTAGTGATGCTTTGTCTTCTGCTTCAGATGGGTCTGTTGAAGAATTGTGCGGTTGCAACTCAAGAAACCTGCTAAGTAAGCAAGGAACTAAGGAATCATGCGAGTCCTCCTCTTCACAAAGACCAAGTTGACCATCCATAAAGTAGTCAAGGACGCAGATACGAGTGTATAATATACAGTCAACAAATTAATAGAAGTGAAAACAATCAGTAGTTGAACTCAATCAAAAGACTCCAAGCATATTAAGGATACATATATTGTAACCCCAGCACCAAACAGATCCATCTTCTGTAAAAACACAAATAGAATTAGACGGGGTTACCAAATAAATGAACCAGCATATTGATCATAACGAAGTTAATAAATATGGTTAGCAAGAATTACACAACTTTGGCTTGAGTTCCCATCGAGGGAAAATGACATTCAAATCCCTCTCTGGTTATCAAAGTCTAAGTCTTGCTCTGAGACTAAAAAGATTCTTTAGTAAAAATCTGAACATATGTCTCCATTCACTTCATTGCACTTGTGCTGTAATTGAGAAATTGTAGAAAATTTGTTTAATAGTTGCATAACAATATTATCCCCTTTTTCTTATTTTCAAAGAATTGACTTAACCAACATTCCTGCTCCAAAAGTATCCTTACAGGCATTTCAGAGCCAGTTTGTTTGGGATTTTTTTGAAGAAAAAAAATCTATTTTATAACCAAAAAATAACTTTTTTTATTTTTTTAGTGTTGGTTTCAGATTTTTAAAAAATCCATTTTGTTAAAAAAATCATTTTTAGCCTCGAAATGAAAAGCTATTCCAAGTAGCTTTTCTAAAATCTATTTTTTTTTCTAAAAACGAGGAACTCAAGTGTAAGAGCTTCAGTCTTAAAAAAAATGATTTTTATGATAGTAAACAAACAGAAACAGCTTCAGATTTTTTTTAAAATCTAAAAGAATAATCTCTAGATTCTTTTAACCCAAAATCTATTTATTTATTTTTTTAAGTTGAAACAAACGCACCCTCAGTTAGTTGTTAAAATATAACCAATAATAATAAGCTGGGGTCTGCCAATACTTGATAAAAAATGTTATGTTAATATTAAAGCATATGGGCTCTATCATAAGGTCAAATGTCACATTGACTCATGAGATTTAAGCGATAACAAAGAACATGTTTCTAGTATTCTTTGTCTGTTGAGAAGCATGATAGAGCCCAACAAAGTTTGATTATTTGAAATTGATAAAATGAGAAAAGTTGATTATAATCAGTGTAGGAGTAGGACATACTTTATATAGTGATCGTAACTTAAACCAACAAATCTTAACTTAGTTGCAACAAATACTAACCAACTTTTAACTATCATTATCAAACTCCAAATATATCTAACACAATGTTATTAAATATCGGGTGTAGCGGAACCATAGCGTTATAGCGTAGCAGAGTTTGATCAAATCGTTATTGTTTCGTGATACGCTATTTAGTACAAAATGTTGTCGAGTAGTGGCCATAGTTGCTCTATAGCAGTACTATTGCACATCATAATTTGAACAAATTACTATTTTGCGCAATCCGCGTTTGGCAACACAAATATAACAAATTTCCAACTATATGTGACAATTTATGAATTGGCATTAGCCTTATCAATATGCAACAAGAATAACAATGAAAATAAAAATTACACCTTGATGAGGTAATGCAGTTGTAAAATTGAAAGAGAAAATTAGAAAGGTGTGAAGTGTTAGTGAACCTGCAAGAGCAAGAGTGTGATAAGAACCAGCAGCAATACCCACTATTTTAACACTGTCTTGAGTTCCATTAGGGTTTCCAAAGTTGAGTTTTTTTGGGAAAAGTTCATCTTTTTGAGAACCATTACCAAGCCGTCCAAACATTCCTCTACCCCAACAGTATACACTGCCATCTTCTACACAAAATTAAACCCTCAAACAATCATATGATTCATAACAGAGATATTTACTTTGCAAATAAGCAGTGTGAGGATTCAATTTCCACGTTTTTTGTGTATTCAGATTGAGAAAAAATTGAATAGAGTTACCAGTAAGAAGAAGAGTGTGTGATTCACCAGCAGCGACGTCAACGATTTTGTGCGATGGGTTGTCGGGATTTGGATAACTTCCGGCGTCTTCCATTGCCTCCCGCGAGAACACACAACCACAAACAGACAATATTTGCCACTAGTCTAGTAGTAGTATTATCACCAGGTGTGTTTGGTTTGCAAGATAGAACTCTCCAACATAATAGAACCGTACCAGATAGAATAGTACAACATAATAGGATAAAAAAATTTTATGGTATTGAGTAATTTTTTGTTTTATACGATTTTTTGGGGACAAAATGCTATTTTTGTATTTTAGACAACTTGTACTTAGGACAAAAAATTGTGTTGTGGTTTGGTGAGGGACAAAAATATGAGTTTTTGTCCTGTCCTTTGCCTCCAGTTTGTCCTGTACCTGAAACAGTTTTACAAATTAAACACTGGACAATTAGAGTTGTTCTGTTCTGTCTTTATTTTTAGCAAATCAAACGCACCAAAGAATCTCACTGTTTTTATTATATAAAGTAGTGACATTTTTATAAAAAAAAATCAGTTTTTAATAAGATGAAAATAAAAAAATTATAATTTTGGTAGTTTTAAATAAACGGCAATATATATAGAGTCAGGTGTAAGTTGCTCAAATTGGTGTAATAGACGTATAATTTGCCACACAAATGTGTACTTGATTGTCCAATTTCATCAACAACAAATTGTATGTAGTTTCAAAGGAAAATGTTATTTCTCTAAAAAAAATAGCATCAAAATTTTTTCAAGACGCAAGTTGATAAATTTTAATTGCATGATTTATTTGTTCACTTTCTATTTTTCAGTCATACCTTTTTGAATTGTGGCAAATAGTGCATTGTGGTTGGCTGTTCTTTATGCTTGAAGACTCTTGATGTTATTTTTCTAGAGATATAACATTACTCCAATTCCAAAAAAGCGCACTTCTATATAAAAAACAATATTCGTAAAAAAAAAAATTGGAAAAAAAAGGATATCGGACAATATTGAAATACCTCGATTGGTAAAGTTATGAATGTTTTAATTTGCCGTGTCTCTATTATGAACCATTTGAGATTTTGTGCAAGTGACTTACCCCCCTTGTGTCAAAGGATGCTGATTCAATGACCCATGAAAGTTTCTTCATTAGTAATACAGGGTTAATAGCTGGTTGCATTTATTTCTTATAAAAAAAAAAAACAATAATGTTAAATGGTGCGACGTATATACGCATGAAGTGAGCACGAATAGTTAAAACATGTGGTTTATTTTATTTTTTTGAATGGTGATACGTGAACACCCTTACGTGGTGTACCACTTTCTACACATGTCACATTTTAATGTAAAATAATACCAAAGACTGTCAAACAATAACGAGCAATTGTGTAAAGTACTCTGCAAGTTTCTCTTTTCCCCTCTATTCTCTCTCTTCGTTCTCTCACTTCTAACTTGTGAAAAACGGAGTTGCTCCCTCTTCTTATCGTCGCCGCCGTGACATGTGATTGGCGCGAAGGAGGTGGGCATGAAGAGAATGATGAGGGTGATCAGAGGAGATGAAATTGAGTTGAAGGGATTTAACGTCGGAGAATTTGCGACGAGAGAGGAGAGGAGGAAGGAGAGTGAGAAGGGGTTTAGGGGAATTGATGAGAGAGGAATGTTTGGTTTGGAACCATTTGAAGAAGGAAACTAGGGTTTTTGGTTGACAGTGAAGAGGTTTGTATGAAAGGATTGAGATTATGATTGGGAGTGTTAAGTGTGGAATGAATTGTTGAAGATTCTGTGGGTTTTCGTTTTTGGTTTTTGTTAATACTGTGGTTATTGTTTGTATCAGTTGTTGTTCTTTTCCTCCGCCGTCTCCGACACCACTACCACCGCCGCTGGCGGTGTTCGTGTTCACCATGTTTATGCTTTATTCTCAGTTGTTGTTCACTGGCGGTGGAGAGGAGAGAAGAGAAGAGAGAGAAGTGGGTTGCTGGATTTTTGTTGAAGAAGAGAGAGAATGTTGTGTTGTTTTTCTTTTTTAGTTTATAAAATAAATAAATAATTAAATAAATGTCACATAAGAGGTGTGTATGGATGGTACAAGGAAAAAGGGTGTCGATGTATAATTTTTTTTTTTTTTCATGTTTATGAATTTCACGTAGCCTATATATTTCTTATATTATAATCAAAATATCAAACAAACATATAATATCCCACATCCAAGGTCTCCACTCTGACATCTTTGTTGGCCCCACCACGTGTGGCTATTGTTTCTGGCCAAAAACAATTACTACAAGTAATTGCAAATAGTTTTCTACCATGCATGAGGTGAAATTTTTTGCGGTGCAGACTATGTGGAATTCACATTTAGCTTGCTGCAACATTTGACAAAGGAGAATTGGATTTGTAACACCCCGTTTTCCCGACTTAAAAATTTCATTTAATTAATCAGAGTATTCAACATGTAAACGGAATGCTACACTTCATAAAATCATAAATAAGTTAATTAACTAATTTATCCTTCAACATATTAATTCAAACTTTGCAGCGGATTAAATTCATTAATATAAAAAGCCTTGGCACGAAGGCCTCATCAAAACATCCATAAAAATACAATTAACAACTTAATCATATAAATTTATAAACAATACGTAAGGAATAGAAAAGCATGCAACTAAGTTCCCATCCCGTTACGTATCAGAGCACCTAAACGACTCAGTGAGGGATAGCCACTCACGACAGCAAAAACACAGCAACCTACTCTCGATCACCTGCAAGTTACTCATACGAAGAGCAACATTTTCAAGCAGAAGGGGTGAGATTCACAATCAATAATAATAATATAAAATTCATCAAATGCATCTAACAACTTAAACTCCATCAATTAGTAATAATAATTCTTTTAACGACTCCTAAACCATATCATGTACTCATCATATCAACAGTCATAACCCGATATCATAAACAATCATCATAACATCATCATTTAACTTCATAATCAACATCTTAATCACAATCATATAACATCATACTCATAATTCATATACAACATGACAACTTCATAATCAATGACATAAACAACGTAACAACATCATATTCATAGTTCATATACACATAACAACATCATTAATTCGTATTAACATTCTCCACCAAGCACCTTATTAACAACTCATGAATAGAGGACAACTTAGCAACTATACGTAACATCATCATTTCATAATAATAATTATTCATCAAACATTCCATTAGCAATTCATGAATAAAAGACAACTTATCAACTTAACATAACAATCATCAAGTACATTTAACAACTCATAAATAACATCACATAATCATCATCACAACATACATAATCATCATCATGTAACATCATAACAACCTCATATTCAACACCATAAACAGTCATCATAACATCGTAATCAATATCATAAACATCTTCTCATAATAATATAAACGACACAACATAATCATCACATCATAACAATATAAACAACTACATATATTTAACAATAATGTTCTTACTTCTTAATCTTTAGTAACACTTACTAATTCAACCAACAACGACGATAACTACAATTATCCAATATATGTATATATTTCATAATCAACAATATCATCAATAATAGATATCTAACTCTTCAATTTAATCTTACACCCTGTCATCGTAATAATTCATCAATATATAAGTATATCATCATTAACAACATCAACAACAAATGGTAATTAAAACCAATAACAACGACTCATGCAACAACTCGACACCACCGCTAAGACTCATGCAAGACATGACAACTCCACTAAGACTCCTCAACAAATGCAACTATGCATGTGGTACCATATCAGAGCCGAAGCCCTCATCGTTATAGAATGGTTAAAGCATTCTTTTATCAGGACATGAGTCCTCATCGTTAACATCGTTTTGAACAACATCGTGTTCCATCGTTTTGAACGACAAAGCGTTCCAGGACCGAAGTCCTCATCGTTTTTATGCTTATGCAACTGACTCCACTTGTGTATATCTGCATACAACTCAACGACAAATGCATATGTACTTATATGACTCACACCCTTTAATGCAACTGACTCCACTTGTGTATATCTACATACAACTCAACAACATCAACGACAACCACTACTCATCAATGCATATATGTAAATATGACTTCACCTCGACAATCCAATTAATAATACTTCAACCTTTGAAAAGAATTCAGCAACATGTATAATTTATTTAAATATAAATATACATCACAGTCAACAATAATTCATCATAATTGATCCAACGATTCCAGAAAATACACAATTAATCATCTCTAAATTCACTAAACTCGACAACGGCAACATAGGCAGCACATAAACATCTCAAGATATAACAATATCAAATGATAATCAATATCAACTTAAACATCTTATATAATCCACATAATGCATATACAAATATATCTCATTACTAACAACATCAAATCATATTATATCTGACTCACTCAACATCAACAGTACTATAATCAACCTCCATTCCTACCCCAAGGGTCAACTCACAACATGGGTTAAATACTCTTAAACACCTTAATTACACTCATATTACTTCTAGTTTTGAGCCTTGGAATTATCCCACCAGTTTTGGATTAACTTGGAAAATGTTTTGCTGAATTTTCATAAAATTTCCCTAAGACCTACTTGGAGTATTTTCATCATAAATCCTAAACCAAAAATCATTTTAGAGTCAAACCAAATCCATTGGAAAGCTAACAAAATTATCTACAACTTTCATGTTTACACCAAAGGCCAATTCAAGACAGAAACGTATGAAAAAGACACAAGAACGCAAAATAAGAAATGCTGTCAAAGGCACTTCGCTTAAGCGAATGAGTCTTCGCTTAAGCGAACTACTTACAGTAGCTGTTCGCTTACAGCTCGCTTCCGGCTCGCTTAAGCGAACAGTCATCGTTTCTGCATAATTTTTCACGGGTTTAAACCATTTTTCACCCCAAAACTCCCAATTTTGATCTCCCAATGCCCAACATGTTTCCAAAGATTGTTTATAGGTTCATTATGCAATTAGGCATCTAAATAAACATAAAACATGCATCAACAACAACAATTCAGATCATTCTAGCAATCAAACAAAACTTCTCCAATTATCCAACAAATTCTAATCTCCTCATAATTCTGATCACAACAACATTATAGATTAAGAAATCATTCTAAACACTAAACTAAACACATTAAACCTGATTCTTGCACCATCCCTTTCAAATTAGCATCAACCCTAATTCCCAATTTTATTCTCATGAACAATTCAATTGATTAATTTTCAGAAATTACATATTATGATTATTGGAAGATAATCTCACCCTTACCTTAGAATTGCGAAGACAAAGAAAACACAGCAATCGATTCTCTAGTTCTTCTCTCTTGGTCTTCTCTCCTTGCCTTAGCTTTTCTCCTTCCCAACTTGTTTTCACGTTAAACAGTTTTCTGACCTTTTCTTTCCTTAACTCCCTAAAACTATAACCTCTCTATTTTCATAAAAACCTCCCTTATTACTATTAATTTCTAATTATTCCTCAACCTCCTAAATAATTCCATTACTCATATTATTCTATTTATATTAAATAAATTATATAAATAAATACTACACACCACAAAATCAACCAATATTATTTAAAATCACATAAATTATATAAATATATCCTAACTCAATAAAAATAATCAAATAATCAAATAATTCAAGGAGGGTGTTACAGGATTCACATTTCCTCATTTCATCTATAAATAGAGGCAATGTCAATGAAGGAAATCATCTGAAGCTTAAAGAAATACAAAGCTTCAGCATCAAAGCATAAGTGAAAATACAAAGCTTCTGTGTGTGTAGAAGTGTGTGTGAGGAAAAATAGAGTATTGAGTAAATCCAGAGAGTGTGGATAAAATACACCGGGTGGGAATCATCTCTATAACTTCTAGGTGCTATAAAACAATTGCATTCGAATAGGAGTGGGTCTCACGGGAAACACTATATTGTATCTCGGTATTAGAGGGTTTTCCACGTTAAATATTGGTGTTCATTTTTATCGCTACCGCTAGGGGTGGGAATAGGCCAGGCTAGGCCAGGCTTTGATAGGCCTGAGCCTGGCCTACGAAATAAATCACAAGCCTGAGCCTGGCCTATGGCCTATCATAGGCCGTTTTTCTAGGCCTGGCCTGGCCTATTTAAAAGCCTGGACTGGCCTGAAAGCCTACTTCACATTAAGGCCATCAAATAGTTCATTTGGCCTACTAAATAGGTTAAACATGTCTTAAAGCCTACTTAAAAGCCTATTTCACTAGAAGTAAATTTCAACTAGATTAAAGCCTACATAAAAGCCTATAACAACAAAGCATATTAAGGGACTAATAGATAGAGAAAAAGATGTTTATATTTTTAATATATGCAATTATTTTAATATAAAAAAATATTTTTTAATAAATAAGTATTAATAGGCCGGCCTATTAGGCTTAACAGTCTTTTTTTGAAGCCTAAGTTTGGCCTATTTAACTAAACAGACTTTCTAAAAGGCCTAAGCCTAGGCTTATCTACTAAACAGTCCAGGCCAGGCCAGGCCAAAACAGGCCAGGTCGTAGGCCCCTGTAGGCCGGCCTGGCCTATTCCCAACCCTAGCTACCGCTGCGCTGCAAGATCCAATCTGTTTTGGATTTTGAAATTTTAATTTACACTTGCATTAAGCTCGTCGATCCCAACAAGTGGTATCGGAGCTCCAGTTGGAGCTCGAGATTATAGTGTAAATTAAATGGAAGAGAACATTGGTAACACTGGTACAATGATTAAACTCACTTCTACAAACTACTCCATTTGGAAGCCAAAAATGGAGGATATACTTTACTGCAAGGATATGTATGATCCTGTAGAAAAGGGAGACACTAAGCCATATAAGGTGACAAATGAAGACTGGAAAAAGTCTCATCGGAAGGCTGTCAGTCTCATCAGGCAGCGGGTGGATCTTAGTGTATTCCACCATGTGGTCATAGAGACAAATGCCCAGACTCTGTGGAAGAACATCAAAAAGATGTATCAAAGAAAGATCGCACAAAACAAAACTTTCGCTATTAAAAATTTGGTGAATTTAAAGTATCGGGAGGGAAGATCAGTTGTCGAGCACTTGAGTGACTTTCAAGACTTGGTAAACCAATTGGTTGCCATGAACATGATTAATATCACTAAAAACGTATATGGTGAATCTGCGAACAAACTCACAACACCCAAGTTAATAGCATACAACGGCAAAATGCCTACAAATAATATGATGAAATCTAAATCACCAGAATACCCATGCTTCTGGATCTGCAACGTTGACGCCCAAATCATTGATTGAATTTGTGATTGTCAGAAGCTGATCTTTCAATACAAACCAAACGAACACCGCACAACAAAAGATGCGAAATCAAACAACACCTCATAAGACGACAAACAACACAACGTCGCACTAAAACGACGAAATCACGAAAGAAAAACTTGATGTATGTGAAAATCACTTATTTGGATTGAAAAAAAGGGGAAAAAAGATGCAGAGGGTGATTCTAGGTCAAAAATTGACATAAAATCATCCCTCCTCGATGAGTAAAAGAGGAAGAAAACTTAGAGAGAAGACAGAGTTTCTCTCATTAAAAAATTAGGGCCGACTATTGTTTTACTTGCAACGTACGCTTCAGCAAGTTCTACCGTCACTTTTTTTGTAGAGATTATCTTTTAAGAGTTTAATTAATATTAAGCACTATGGGATCAAATAAATCTAAAAAAGAGACAATAGAATATAGGCATGTTTAGTCATTCGTGCTTTACACTGCGAATTATTTTTCGCACAATTAAGCATTTTTCAAAAAAAAAAACTGGTTGCATTCATCTCAAGTAATCCACTCTTTCTAGCCTATGGTTAAAAGTTGCAGTACAAATATCAAATTGAAAAATGCTATGTACAGCGATAAATAGTTCACAAATTCATTACGCTAAGTGCAGATTCAGTTAAGACCATGTATAATGGGAAAAAAATTTCAATACTCTTTAACATCTATTTTTTCAATTTTCAACACTCCACGTCATTTTCTCTATCATAATTCAACACCCATTCAATTTTTACCTCTCCAATAGTTTTTTCATTCAACACTCTACCCTACCACCTTTTATTTCTTATTCTTATTTAATTTTATATTTTTATTTTTATAATTAACTAAAATTATCGATTATAATTAAATTAAAATAATACAATCAACTATTTTTTTTTTTTTGGAAAAACAAAATTTTGTAAAATAATTTATTTTTATTTTCTTAACTTAAAATGCGACACACAAATAACTTAAAATGCAAGACAACAAACTAAACACGCGACACACAAATAACTTAAAATGGAAGACAACAAACTAAGCATACAACACACAAGTAATTATTTAAGTATAACTTAAAATTGATTTGGGTTTTGAAGATGTTGGTTGGGAAATTGATTTGGTTGTTGATAATTGTAGGGATTTTGGTAGCTAAATGAGTAATCAGAAGAATTTTGGGTGTTGAATTGATTATTATTGGGATCCATTTTACTAAACAAAGACTAAAACTTCAAAAGAAATGCTAATAATAAGATTAAGAGAGTGAAAAATTTGATTTTTTTTTTCTGTGTCCAAATCAAATGATCCAAGTTTCTATTTGTAGAGGAAAAAAAATCACGAATTTTGGTAAAAAAAAAATATTTTTTTTTTATTTGCTATGAAATAATTGAGTCCAAATTATTAAGAAAATAAAAATCCAAGCAGCCAATCGTAACAAGTCACGTGTCACTGCAGACCAGGCTTTCAACATGTTGAACCTTTTCAACACCTCTCTCATCTTCCCTCATATTCAATAGCCTCCTCCAATGGTCTCAACATGTTGAATATGGCATTCAACAAGCCATTGTAAATGGTCTAAATATCACCACTCCTTAGTCCTTACATGATTGCCGTGAATTCTGGATTTTAAGTGGGAATGAAATTGTCAAATTTTCACTCAATACATCTTGAAAACCTTGTGAATTATAAATTCCCTAGATATAGCACTCCTCTATCAAATTTAACGGTATATATATATATATATATATATATATATATATATATATATATATATATATATATATATATATATAATTTTAGAGTTATGATATTTGAACAATCATTTTTATGACAACTTTTTATACATCCATAAATTTACAAAGAAAAAATGGTATTGACACAAAAATAGTAATAGAGAGAGAAAGTAAAAACATAATGTCAGTACAAGAGAAAAATTGTCACAAAAGTTGTCAAAAAAGATCGTAGTCTTTAAAAAAACATTGCGACCCAGCTCAGGGTCCTCAATCCTCATACGCCAATGGTATGCATGTATTGCCTAAAGAAAAAATTAGAGCATCTACAATGATGAGGTCTTCACCATTTAAGACCTAGTACCTAACAAGTACTCCCATTGTGGGAATTTTTTTTGGGGATCTTGTAAGACTTGGGGTCTAACTTAAGACCCTCCATCTTTAAGTGATCCCCACACACTTTTTTATTAAAATAATATGTTAGTGGTGAAATTTAAATGATTAAAAGTTAGTAGTGGAACTCATTTAAATTTTTTGTTAGAAGATCTCTATTGAAGTGACTGAGTACCTGTTAAAGCATCTCCAACGCTGGTTGCTTACTACCCAGGTGGATGCATAAGTTCCGTCTCTTAACTTTTTCAGCATTGGAGCAAATACAGGTAGTTTGATTGCTTAATTTTCAGTCATTTGCTTATTTAAGCAATGCAAAAAGTGTGTTGCTTCTCATTAAAAAAAAACAATAAAATATGGCTGAAATCTGAACAGAAAATCACGGACCAGAGGGAACAAAACAGATTAACCTATAACAATGGAATTCAGAAAATCAATGGTGATTGTTGTATCGCTGGATTTGGGTGAGGAAAGAAAAACAGAGTGGAGAGTTCTAGATACAAGAAGAAAGTGTGGGTGGGTTGAAAATCAATGGAACCATCAAAATGAATGTTTTATTAAGAATAATGATATAGTTAATTAGGACACTAGTGTAGTTACTATATAACTTATATGGTTGACTCATTATACTAATCTCTTTTATTTTTGTATCATTTTAACTATTATCAATACAATAATTTCTAAGCTTTTTCTCTCTATTTTCATGGATGTCATGTTTCTCAACATGGTATCAGAGCATGATTGGTATCCACCTTGAACAATTTTTTCCGCTGCATTTTCTCGGGAAAGTTTGTTTTTCTCGTGCTATTTTCCTTTTCTTCCTCATTCTGATTTTTCCCCTTTTCTCACTTCATTTTCGTCATTTTCCTTTTTCTAATTCTCGAGAGAACATCGATTCCTCCTTTGTTCTTCGATTCAGTTCGCTTTCTTCCACATTTGTTCTTGATTTTCATTCTTTTCTTTCTGTTTCGATCAATTCCATTTTGCGATTTTGTTTTCATCGCGATTTGTTCTCTTCATCTTCTTAATCCCAACTTCTAGGGTTCAAATTCTGTTTCTAATTTTTGTTATTCGGAATACAATTCTCGTTCGATTTTCGATCCTGTTTTATCGTAATTCATGTTTTCCCCAAATCTTAGGGTTTTTGTTTTGTTCTTCTTCTTTTTGATTGAATCAATCATTCAATTTCTGGATTCGGTTCAATCTCTCTCATTTCTTGTTCGGTTCTTTCATTAGAATCCAATTTTTTGATGAACCAGTGATGTATTTTCTAGTTACTTTCGCTTTTGATTTTTCTCGCTTCGGATCTTTCAATTCAATTTATTTTCTTTTCTATTCCAGTTTTTTTTTATCTTCATTCCATAATCGCAAATTGATTCTCAGAGTTTGATATGGTTATGGTGCTTTGGGTTTCGCTTTGAAGGGAGTCAGATTGTTTGCATTTTGAATCTTGGAATCCTTGGATGTTACTTTGAGTTCAGAGTTCGACGACATCGACGGTGACTTGGCTCTGCATACATATGCTTTGTGTGGAGGTTACATGATTGAAAATTGATGATTCAAAAGATTTATTCACTGGTAATTGCAAGCAAGGCTTATGGTAATTGAAAATCGCCAGTATTGTTGGGGTTGTGCACCTGCTGCATGTTTATAGAAGAGTTCTTGGTTTGTCTGCAAGCAATATTCTCATATGAAGATAGAAGGCATTTTTTAGTTGGATTTTATGATGGTTGTGGTTGGTTTTGCTACAGCAAGTGCTAGTATATGGATAAAGAAGACTTACATATTGGTGCTTATTCCTTCACAATATAGGTTGGTTTTATTTGAATGAGGTTTTGTTGCGGCCAATATATAGCTATAGCAGAGTTACAGAGTTGAAGTTTTGCGAAAAACATTATTGGGAAAGTGGTGTGAGATAGACTACACAGTGAAGCTTCAGGAATTTTTTTGTTCTAGTTATGTAAATGTTCACAGCACTTGTTTTGGTGCTTTATCTCTGATGGTGTCACCACATTAGTTGCTCCCAATCAAGTGGAATACCTCTAGTGCTTCGTCGGTTTAATTTGGTGGTTTGTTGTTACTGATTGGTGTCTATGGGTTGAAGACACATTTCACTTCATACTCTGGTGATTTTAGTCCAATGGTGATTAGCCTTTTTGGCTTGTTTTTAGCTTCTGTCAATGGTTGTTAAGGGTGACACTTCTTCCATTGATGGTTAAGCATTGATATTTTGTTGATGATTGCTTCTGCCTTTGTTAGGTGGTTAAGCTTGTTGTTTTTAACTTCTGTCTATGATGGTTAAGCATGATGCTTCTGTTATGGATGGTTAAGCATTTATAGTTGAGCTTCTGTCTATGATGGTTAAGCATGATGCTTCTATCATAGATGGTTAAGCATTTTTGTTAGCTTCTACCCTATGGTGCACTCTTCATATTTTCTTTCTAGCTTCTGCCCTATGGTGGTTAAGCACTCTTCATATTCTCTCTCGCTTCTGCCCTATGGTGGTTAAGCATTATGCCCTTTGTTGGCTTTATTGATTTTAGCTTCTGTAAAGTGGTTAAGCCTCGAGTTTTGGCTTCTGCTCAATGGTTAAGTGTTTTGCCTTATGGCTTTGATTAGTTACTACTTGAGTTCAGATATTGTTTGGATTTGGCTTGGTGAAGCATTGCTTACACATCTACTTTGTTGGAGGGACTTCGGTAGCACAAGGTTCTGCAATTGTTGTTGGCCTTTCTAGTTTACTAGTGGTTTATTGGATTTACATATCATTGGCACTGCCCTATTTTGGAATAGTTGTTGATACTATCCTGCTGAATATTTGAGTTTTCTTTTGGCATATGGATGTTGCGGAGACGTTGTAGGAAGCTTGCGAGGACCCAAAAGTTGGTCAACGGCTTCTAGGAGCTATGCACCTCAACTTGTCATATACTTCTGCACTTTATTTCTTCTGTTTGCTGTTAAGCTTTGTAGTTCAAACTCAAGTTAAGAGTTCTCTTACCTTGAGTTTGAGGGAGGCTATTAAGAATAATGATATAGTTAATTAGGACGCTAGTGTAGTTACTATATAAGTCACATGGTTGACTCATTTGTACTAATCTCTTTTATTCTTGTATCATTTCAACTATTATCAATACAATAATTTATAAGCTTTTTCTCTCTATTTTCATGGATGTCATGTTTCTCAACATGTTTTTTAATTATTTTATTACAAAATTGTGTCGATTGGTTCCATTAATTCTTAATGAATTTTTTATTATTATATTTCTGTACGTATGTATCATTTTTAAATATTTATGATTTTTTACCTATTAATAAAAATATGTAAATTTAAATTTAAATCAAAATTAAGTCATGATAAAAAAAATACAAATTTGTGGGGTCAATGATAGGGTTGCTTATTGTTAATCACCATTGGAGTAAAATTGATTGAGATTACTTATAAGTTGCTTACATGCAATGTGGCAATTTGGATTCAGAAAAAACAAGTTAAGCAACCAAAATAAGTTCTCTCATTGGAGATGCTCTTAGGTACTCCCTCCGTCTCAAATTATAAGAAAAAAAATATCATTTTTATGTCTCAAAATATAAGCAAAAAAAGACCAACTTTTATATTATTTCAAGAAAATAATCTTTTCTAAATTAAAATTAAATGCAAATTGCATTCAATTTGTTCCCCTTTCTATTCTCTCCATAATCATTAACCAATAAGAATTGTTTATACATCTTTCTATGAAACTTATTCCAAGAAGAACACAAAAAATTATACCTCAAACTACTATGTTTTTATTTTCTTAATAAATGTGAATTTGTGTTTTTTTGCTTATAAATTGGGACGGAAGGAGTACTGCTATTATAAAATAATAAAAAGTGATGTGTACAAGTGAGATCTGTTTAAGACCTTCAATTTGAGGGTCTCAATTGTGGATGCTCTTAGTGTGGCTCGTGTAGGATGTATCCATCACTTAAAACCCTAATTTGGCGTTGTAGAGCTTGAATAACTCTATCAAACAAATTGCACCAAAAGAAAAACAAATTGGCAGCAAAATCAGAGATAATTTTGTGACCAGAGCTAGACATTGAAAACAAGTTTACATAAACATACTTGCTATATACAAATTAACATAAACTTATGAACAATCCAACAATGCAGTGTCTGCTAAATTTAATTTGTCTTTCACATGAAACACTAAGCAACCACTTAAAATAAATATGAACAATTAACAACAACAATAATGATAAACTAAATAAGAGATGAATTTGCAATCTATGCTAACTAGTGCAAATGTCCCCATAAGGTTGTGCCAACATATCTTCCTCACTAATATAAGCAGATAGATTAACATACTTATCTTGTTCATTTCTATCCCTCCACCTTGCCCTACAAATCACACAACTAGCCGATCTTCGTCCACTACTTCTCTTCCATCTCGTCAAACACTCTTCATGAATAACATTCTTACATGTTCCACAAGCCACCAACCTCTCTTCCTTCTCCATCTCTTCAAGACAAACTGGACACGTGGTACCATCTTCCATCTCTATATTCTCCTTCTTCGACCCTCCTTCAAAGAACATCTGATGAAACCTCTGTCGTAATGTAAACCCTGCAACTGCTTCTTGCAACGTTGGCATGTTTAACAAGCGTTGAAGATGACATGGTCGAAGGTTTTTTCTACGGACACAAGCGTCGTTTTGTGAAACGCCTAATACTCGAATCATAACGAAGAGGATGTGTTTGCATGGTGTTGTCCGGTCCGGGCACGTGCACGAGGGTGTGGAAGATAAGGTTACTGTGTAGACGTTACCGGTTGCGCCGAAGATGAAGAAGGTGGAGCCGGAACGGTGGAGGAGACGGAGACCGTGACGGAGGGCTCTTACTATTCTGTCTGATATTGGTTGGCTGTGTTTGAAACGATAGGGACGGGGACGGTTATTATTGTTGTTGTTATTTGGTGTTGTTGAATTGGAATTGGAGGCAACAGACTCCATTTCCAAAGAATGAGGAACGGTTTTGTGTGAAGAATATAGTTTTTTGGATAAGAATATGTTATTATGAATCGTGGTTTGGGATTCTTTGTGGATACGTGAAGGAATTACAAAGAATGGGTATGACGAAGGGAAGGGAATTTCATTAACTTAACTTGCAAACTTGGATCCTTTGAGGAATAGTGAGTGGTAAACCATGTAGCACGCTTTATTATATAGCAAGACCCCTAAAATACACGCAAAGGTTAATTTTTCTTATCTATTTGGAGCTTGTGCTCCACTCTTCAATTTAATTTACAGAAGACTTGTTGCATTGGAACAAGAAGACTTACAATATATGGCTTTTGCCCCTTGGGTGATAACCAGGGAAGTCAATCTTTTCTTCTTTTTGGAGAATAAAAAGGAGGGAGGGGACTTTAATTTGCAGATGAAAGTTCGAACTGCTCTTTGCGTATCCACTATCCCATTATCCAAGGAGGAGTGGGTAAATAAAGGACAGGTGATGTAACATGCTCTCAATCGTTGGAAGATGATGGGATTGGGGAGGGAGAACGTTGAATCTGAATTGGGGGGGCCCGAGGTGGATAGAGTTAGACGTATACAAACTCTTTTAAACATTTGGTTGAATTCGTAGACTAGATTAAGATAATTTAAGTATTTTTTTTCTATTAAAAAAATAAAGCAAATGCTAACATGTGTCCTAAAGACACATGTTAAGAAACTTATTATCCTATTTAATCTTGTATTTGTAAAAAATCTCATTTAATATAAATAAAAAATATTCATCCGTCTCAAAATATAAGCAAAAAAAACTTATTTTCATTGTCCAAAATATAAGTAAAAAAGACAAATTTTTATCCTATTTAATCTTGTTTTTTAAAAAAATCTCTTCTTCAAGAAAAACTTTTATCTTAAATTTATATATGTTACGCATTTTGGTCTTTTCCGTTAGTTTTAATTCAAAAACGTTAGAGTTTCTTCATTTTCTTCTGAAATTTTTCTGGGATTGTTGTTGTTAAAGGTTGATGGAGATGATATGAAGATGAAGAAGAGAGGGAGAAGATACCAAAATAAATCAAATTTTAATTAAGGGACCAAAGCGATACTAATTAAATAGTTAACAGACCAAAAATGTAATTTAGCCTAATCAAAATTTAAGGCTTCATTTTTTTTGTTCTCACTTTCTAGGTTTTTTATAGAAAGGAAACACGTTCCATCCCAATTAAGATAATTTAAAAATAAGGTGAATAAATGAAACAGAAATGATAAGTAGACACAAACTTTCAAACACAATAAAGACAGCATGGGTAATTTGGATATTTCACCCTTTAAACAGGGGCAATTTTGTAAATACACCACAACCATCTTTTTCTTCTCTCTTCTTCCTCTCTCTTCTCTGTGTGTTTTCTTTCCCAATTCTTCCAACATCCTCCTCACTACCACCATTATCCACCACCGTCCTTATTACAACCACCATCGTTATCAACATCGATCACCACCCTCTCGATGAACGTGAATCATATCAACACGCATGGAATCAAAGAAAGCGATGTGAAAGCAAGATCTGAAAGGAAAGAAAGAAAGACAGCGACAGGAGGTGGTGGTGATGTCGCGGCAGTGGAGGTCTAAATCTGAAAGGAGGTTGAAATGGTGGCCGCTAATGATGACGACAGTGTTATGAGGGTGAAAGCTCATGAGGTTGTGGTTGTAGAGAGACAGTGATGACTGTCGTGGAGGTCGGTGAGAGGTGGACCTGAGAAGATTGTTGGCGGTGCCGGAGAGAGGAACCAGTGGTTGCTAGCTGGGTGGGAGATGAGTGAAAGGAAGCAACACGGATGGGAGGGAGAGAATAGGGAAAGAGAAAAAGAAAGGAAAAAAGTTATACGTATTTTATACGGTGGTGTTTGTATTGTGTTTGAAATTTTGTGTTCAGTTATCATTGCTCTAAATGAAATGTCTGAGCTTCAATTCCAATTTTTGTATATGTTATGCAATATTCCATCAATTGAATTAAACTCATTGAGGCATATTTAATTTACTTAATAAATATAAAAATGTTAAAAACTAAAAAATTATTTAAATACATAAAATCAATTAAGGTCTTGCTAACTAGTGTCCTAAGGGCAATAGTTAAGGAATCCACTAATATAAATTTTATCTTGAAAATATAAGCTTTTATTTTTGTCTTGGTAATAATCATACCACTTTTTGATGCAAACTTACTAATTTTAACACATTAACCAATGCTTCAAGGGTACTTATTGACATTCTCCAATCAATTATATACAATTTCGAGTCAACTCATGAACCAAATTTTCATCTAAGTTCAATTTATTAGGTTCATGAACCACATTCCACGAATTAATTGTCGAATTAAATTTGAAAATATATTCGAGTTAATTTGATTCATTGTTAGTCATAGTTGACCATAAAAGTCAAAGATTTAGAAGAGATGGTGGATCATACACATAAAATTTTACCCCTTTACATTTAAATCTAACTATTCGAGTAAATAGGCAATTACTCTTTCGAAATTGTAAGTTTCGTTAATTACCCTCTGATATTAACAAAATTTCAATTACACCCTTTTCGAAATTAAATAACGTAAGTCAATTTGCCCCCTATGTGTAACGAATACTTATAATAATTCTTTAATGTATTAAATTTTGTAAATAATCATTAATTTCACACTATATTAGTCAAAATAATTTTTAGTATAATTGACTAATTTGATTAATCGAATACAGAATCAGCGACTATTTTAGTATTTCATTTCAAGCTGTGACTCATTATACATATAGGAACAAAACTGATTGTTGGAAGATAAACCTTAAAAGTCAGTAATTGTTTTTGACTGTATTGTTTTTTCCCCTAAAAAGATATTTTTTTAGACTGAAAAAAGAACAAGAAAAAATGTATTAAAAGAATAACAAAAAATGTATTACCAAAAAACCTTATTAAAAAAAAGATAAACAGTAGAAAGCATGTCGAGTTTATGAATCCTCCTCAATTTGTTTGTTTTGTTTTGCGGCATGCTTGAGTGACCACAACGGATAAGAACATAGCAGTTGAGTTCAAGTTCAAAATTAATTTCAACGCAAGGCAATGTTGTCCAACCTAAAATCCACCGAACAGGTTACTTAGTTTATGTCTTTCATTCTTCAATAACATGTTCCAAATCCAAATGGGCATTATTATTAGCCTTTCCGCTCAATTCAATGTTTACGATAACCCAATTATTTTATTGAATGGTATTTGATTTGAGAATTTGCAGAAACAGCAACAAAAGCAAAAGGGGGAATGGTTATCAGGAAGTTTCAAGCCAGAGAATTTCATTCCAGGTCTTGTTATTGGTTTCATTTGTGGCTTGTTGATTGATTTATCTAAGCCAACTAGAAATCACTTGTCCAACAAAATCTTCTCATCCACCAAGCTTCAAAACCAACTCTCTGTCTCAAGTAATGGTGCTGATCAAGAACTTAAAATGGTTTGTTCATTTCATCTTCATCACTTTCTCACATGTCCGGCTTTAATTAACTGCAAATATACTTATTCATTGCCTGTTGTAAACTATGAAGCGAACACAACACTTACGCCAGTAATAATTTTATAAAATAGAAGTAATTGAATGCGTCGTTGTCAGTGTCCAATACCAACTTGCAACTCATACCTAGCAAGTCTTCAATCTGTCATAGGTTATAAACAAGTCATTGAAGTTTCTGTCAATCTGTTATTGTATAATCGTCTAATTTCATGTATTGAGTTCATATGGTTTAATTTTCAACAAACGGACCTTTGAATAAACATTTATTGTTGATGCCTATTAGAGCTAAAACTACTGAACAAAGCTCAAGAATAGTTTTATAAATCTTCTTTTCATGTTTTTTTTTTTTTTTTTTTTTACCATTTTTTTTAAAATAAGTTGAAAATCAAACTTTTTGTATCTGTGCATGTTGTTCAATAGCTAGTTTAATTGAACTAATGTTCTGTTTTACAAATGTTATGAGGAGTGGGGGTTAAATATGTGTAACATGCATTCCCTATGAACTTCTTTTACTGGATGTTGAGAAATTTCTGATTTCAAATGTAAAATGTTTGTGTCAGGTTCTGGTTGTTAGGCAAGACCTAAAGATGAAATCTGGAAAGATTGCGTCTCAATGTGCTCGTAAGATATGAATGAAACTATTGTTCAGTTTCTAGATCTGTTCTTTATCTCAATTGTCTATTACAAACTTTATTAGGACTTTCCATCTTTTTTACTATACTAGCCTGTGCCTTTACATGGATATATGTTTTTTTTTTTTATGGCAGATGCTGCCACCGGCATGTATGCTGAATTAATGCGAAGGTACTTATTAACAGCTCTTCCTACCAATCCACCTACCAACATCGGTTTCTTGATAAAACAAGAACATATATTTTAACATAACCGTTAAAAGATTGCATTATAGTGTGAGCTTTCAAAAGACATTGTTAAGTACTGTGCGATAACAGTTTTGCTTATGAGTTATGACTATTCATATAATCCAGTTTGGGGGAGGGGGTGATCCTTGCTAACACTCTATGATACAGAGTACAAAATTTGCTATAGCGAAGGAAATAATTTTCTTTACATCTAAAGCAAAGGCAAGGCAAATGGGAAGATGGAATGTTTAGTTTTGAAGTTTTATATTGCACATGAAATGATGAATGATTATTCAACACGAGTTACACGAGTCATTTTGCTATTCTTCATAGTCATGCTTATGTATCATTAAAAAATAGGCTTAATAGCAGTTTTGGCCCCCTAACAAAATAAATTACAAAACCGCCCCCTAAGTTTTGCAACTGTAGCAGTTTTGGCCCCCCATGGCAAAAAAAAAAAACACGTGGCACCTCACTTAGGGTGCCACGTCAGCGTAGACCGAGTCAAAATTGGCCTTGGGGGCCAAAACTGCCACAGGTGCAAAACTTAGGGGGCGGTTTTGTAGTTTTTTTTCTTAGGGGGCCAAAATCGCAACTTTGGGAAAGTTAGGGGGCTAAAACTGCTATTAAGCCTAAAAAATAATATTGAAATTCATTCAGGCAACATATTCTTTGGTTGTTAGTTATCCTTATTGGCTGTAATAAGCCCCACTTCTGAATACTTTTGCAGTAATCGGTCTCTTTTAAGACAATGGGAACAGTGCGGCCAGCCCAAAATTGTTGTGACTTGCAAGAACCAACAAGAAATGTAAGCAGATGATTTTAGCTCAGCAGTATTGTAAATGCACTTTTGGTTCAGAGACCTGAATTCTGACCTGGATTTTGATCAGGAATAAGCTAACGGAAGCAGCTGAGAGTATTGGGCTCCCTACTTTTGTTGTCTCTGATGCAGGACGAACACAGGTAGTAATGCTTGACATATGGCTAGAAATATAGAACAGTACTTCCTTAAAAACTCTATCACATAGTTAGAATATAGTAATAAACTCTGTGAAACTGCTAATTGCAACTTCTTAGGAATGCATGTTGAAGGACTGAATTTCATCTCCTCACACTCTTTAGAGACTATTTTTGTCTTCTGTTAGGAACATGCCCTAATTAGGAAAGCTTCCATCAAATAGGCCAAGCAATGAAGTGGGGTTAGCTAGCTGCTGTTATTTACGTACCGTTGGTTAATTTGCTGCAAATAGAGGGGCAGCGAAAGAAAGGGCAATTAGTTGGTCAGTTAGTTTTGGGTGGGCGAGATCAAGCTGTTGAACTCACGGGAGAAGACACCATTGTTCCATTGATCCAGATTTTTAACAGGATATTCAATAAAATCTACTTATTTTCTTTTTGATAATATATCTATTCTCTGACCCAGTATCTGTCATCTTCAGGTTTCAGCAGGATCAAAGACTGTTCTTGCTGTTGGACCTGGTTAGCTTTGTGTTGCTTTGTTCTTGACTTGCTTTATGTTGGTTTGTGTTGCTTTGTATAACCAATAGCATGTGCATGAACATCAAAATACTTATGTATGACAACATTTGAATGTTCTCTTGGATTTGTTTCAGGGCCAAAAGCAATTCTGGATTCGGTGACTGGAAGGTTGTCTCTGCTTTGACAGCATTCAAGAAACAAGCCATAACGTGATAAATCAGCCAGGCTTTGTTAACCTATGGTCTGTGTTTGGGCTCGCTATTCAGATTGTATTAATTTTAGTATCTGCTTAGTGCTTACTAGGGGTCGATAGAGCACTCTATTTTTGGATCTGTTGTGTGAAACATATTGTTACTTATACAAGGCAGCGCGATTTGCCAGTGCAAGCAAAGTATAAGCTCTTTTGAAAGTTTAAGTTTTGAGATAAATTGATAAAAGAATGAGACAATATTGCACAATTAAGCGTGAAAATCCTCTTGACGGAGACAACACAACAACTTTGAACAATAACTAATTTCATTGACATCATTATTACATTACATAATTCTATGTTTCTCTCTAATTAAGTTACAAGATATCTCACATTCTTGAAGCTGCGTGTCTGTCATGCCAGTTGTATCCTTGAAGAGAATCTTCAAATCAAGCTCTTTCTCCTTTATCTTTAATTCTTCCTCCTTCAAGTTCTTCATCCTCAACTCAAACTTTTTCTTCATCTTCAACTGATTCTCTTTCAACTTGAACTCAGTCTCCTTCATGATCAACTCTTTTGCCTTCACTTTGGTTTGTTCATCAATTTCTTGCGTTGAAGTACCTCTTTAGAAGAAGATGCTTCATTTGCTTTTGATTTTCTTTTTCTTTTACTTCTATGCACAGTGGAATTGTTACCTTGTTGTTGCATCAACAACATGTGCAGTAGTTCTTCTTCGTAGTCATCATTTATGATATCTGCAATGATTTCCCAATCGAGGTTTGAATCCCTGTCTGAACCACTAGAATCCATTTGAAGAATTTTTGGAGTGTTAAAGTTTAGAGAGAATTTGATGAGAAGATGAGACAATATTGCACAATTGATGGGTATGGAAAGCTTCTTATATATTAAGATCATATATAGAGTCAAAATAATGGCTAGTTTGAATAAAGGTTAGTTTGACCAACAATTAGTTTGAATAACATCATTACATCACACATAAGATTCAATTGTTTTCTCTAATTAAGCTAATATTACATAAATGATAGTAATAAAATTTAATATTAGAAAATCAGATAAATCCTAAGATTTTTTAGAACAAAATGTAAGAAATGTATATTAAAAATATCTTACCATACCAATATAAGTTGGTAATGAGTTCATCACTCATGTTTATGAATAATCGTTCATCACTCATATTTACGATAAATCGTTTGAATAAAGTTGAATTTAAATCTTAAAAGAAATGCCGATGAGATCGTACTTATATTTTATAAGACTCTAAATTACTATCATCCTTTTTAAATAATGGAAGGTTAAGATAACAAAGAAAAATACGATGATGGGTTAAATTTATATGTACTGTCGGCATAAAAATGATCTTATTGATTGTGATTAACTTGGTGTAAATTTTTACAATGTATATGAAAAGGAAAATTAAAATATTGAAACCTCGGGAAAACCCTTTCCTTTGTACTATCTATTGTGTGGTAAGTATAAACCCTAGGTGTGCGAAAATTTGGGGGGTGGCGCCGATTTGTTCTTCAATGGCTTCTCGTTACAGATCATTTTCTCAACCAGCATTCTCTCTGATCAAATCCACCATCAACAAACCCAAATCCTCCTCTTCCTCCTTCTCACCCTTTCTCCTCAAAACTCGCACTTCCGTCACCGTCAGGTAACTCCTCTTCCACCCTTTTCTTCCATTTTAACGTAACGTTAATTCTCACTCTTCTCTTCTCCTCCGTTCAGGTCCGTCGCGGAGCTAGGTTGCGTACAGTCACTCCTTCCCTTGCACTCGGCGGTTTCATCTGCGCGGCTCACTTCTTGCCTCGGAATCGATTCAACAAGTTCGAGATCTTTGTCTCAGGGTATGCTTTGCAGTGCCAACCCTGGTGTTTGATTCATTTCCACAGATACTACTTTTTATCACCTTTTCTATCTGTAAGCATATTGCAACTTTTCATCATTCATTCTCATGTTTTTCTGCATTTTATTTTTAGTTTATTTTGGTAGTCTTAGCTATATTTCTGCGATTAGGTTAATTAAATCTACATTGAAGTTATCACGGAGCTGAGTGTTGTTTATTGGTGATTAATAGGGTAATCAAAATAGGGATCAATTTTTCATACACCGTCTGTGTAACTCCACAATTCATAACTACTCATATGTGTGACTTTAGAATATGGCCAACACGGCTCCATACACATATATGGTGGGCCCATATCTCTTCTGGTATGCCAGAGTTTTGGCTCTCCGCCCTCGACAACACTGATCGCCAGTGTATAAATCACTTTTCCTGAAAGTGTATTTAATCCTAACAAAATGACACTTTGAGCTCATTGTCATCTTGTGCAGTTAATTTATTAGTAACTTAGAGTTTGATGCAGTATACATTTTTGTAAGGTTACAGTTTAGGTCAGGGGTGGGTGGGTGGTCTGTGGGCTGTTGTAATCCACGATTTAGTCTGTTAGTCAAAAGAGAGTAAATATGGAGTTCCCCTGTGTGTGTGAATTACTGGCATCAATGAAATTTGTGTTGAGAAGACAATTTTTTAGCTTTAAAATTGTCAGGACCCAAATGAGAAGGCGAGTTCAAAGGGACAGTAAATACATCAGTTGCCCGAACCCATAGTGTGGAGATTTTATGTTATTAGAAATAGAGGTCATAATGCCAATATCCACATGGCTGAGAGTGAGAGGATAGAAACGATATGGGCATTGTGTAAGGGAAATTCTGTTATAAATATGCTGGTGGAGAGAGAAAAGCATCTAGGCGAATCCTACAGTTTGTCAGGTGGAGAGAGCTGTGGACAATAGGATCTTCATCCTATTGCAAAAATAATACACTCTTTAATTTCTATTAATGCTCTGTTTTCTTCCATTTTTTGTTTATGTAACTTGGGTTTGCATAAGAAATTGTAATGGTTTCTTCTGTGTCGTATAGATCCTTCTAATTCTGTAATTTTTGGCGTAAAAAGTTCTAACAATATGATTGAAGAATAATCCTAAATCCTAATGAATTAGTGCTCTGTGTTTATTATTTTGAATGTCTGTCATTTTTTAAGGCCTTGCATAGGAAATAGGGAAGACTTGATTTGATAAAGAATTTTACCATTTTTTTTCTTCTGAACTACAAGAACTCTATTATAAAACTTTAAAATTATAAAAACGTAATTTGAAGTTCAATAAATCTAGAAGAACTTAAATATTAAATTCAACGTATCTTGATTATATGTGATCTTCATAACAACAACAACAAAGAGATCTAATTGAGAGTATGTTTTTAGATAAATATTGCTAGACCTTTAAGTAGATAAAGGTTATGTTTTGTTATATTTTATATTTATATTTTTACCTAAATATTGAGAATTTAGAATACAAATGTCAAGCAAGGGTTTGGTGAAGCTTCAAAAGAATTGAAATAGATTGTGAAACGTAGAGTGGAAAAGCAGAGTAATGTTAAGGATTTTCTGTAAGTGTTTTTAAGGAAAGGAAACATACATATTTCTCCTATTTATTATTTAGACAGCCTTAGTAGACAATCCCTAAAGCTTTTTTTTAGGGGCACAATCCCTAAAGTTTTGAATAATTTGATTAGATATTACAAAATTTGAATTACGTTAATTTGATGAATGGTTAGTTTAACCAACGATTACTTTTACCAACGACTAATTTCACAAACATCATTACAATACATAATTTCATACTTTAACTAATTAAGTTACATTACATAAGATTTTTTTTTTTTTATACAGAAGTCTGATATTTTTCTGATGAAAAAAATACTGAAATGATGAAAATAGATGCAATAGACCACTTGTGGAGCGTAATAACTACTGTTTTTTAGACATCTACAGATATCATTGCATTTAAAGTTTCCTTAATATGTAAGAGTTGTAAATCATTATGTATGAGTTGTCTGTATAATAGGATAAAGATATGTAAAAGTTGTATAAACTTTAATCAATGTTTGTTTTTTTATGGTGGGCACTAAAGAATCACTCTAATCAGTTTACTTTGTGTATTATTATGGTGCTTATTTAGACTTGTTATACACGACATTTGATGCAGAAAAGAATTGATTCAATAACTTTTTGTTTTTTCAATCTATGTGGATAGGGGAAGTAGTGATCTACTTTTCATATTTTAAACCCTAAGTATATATATTAGTGCACACATTACCTATCCATTCTTTGTATGTTCTTCTAGATGATGATTTCTATGTTTTGCTTTGTAATTCAATTGTTTCATCTAAGTGGTTAAGCAAATATGTGGTTTCAATTCAATTTTCTACTAAAAACCAAAAGACAGAACACTGCTTTTTATATATTCCAGCTCAATTCACTACGACTTCATGCTTGGTGGTAAATGTTTTTGCTTTCAATACATTCAATCTTTTTACATGTTCATTTGAAATACCATGTTGTCACTATATATAATCATTGTCACGATTTCACTTTGTAGTCAGTCTTGTTGCGCCATGTATTATTGTCTATGTTAACCATGTCATGTGCTTTGTTTAATATTTATCTTTTTAAAATTTCCTCAGAAATGGGTCTTGGCACACCGCGATAACAGATTTGGAAGGCTGGTGATTGATGGACTATAGAGTCATTGCTTTGTCAGGATGCGCTTTTGTTAATTATTTCGAAATTAACAGACCGTCATAATGGGTATATAATTGGAAGAATATTTCCATCTTCTAGTTACAGTGTAATCATTTCTTTATAATGGCCGATCATTTCATTGTTAATTGTTTCAAAATTCAAACATCATCAGCATGACTTGATGAATAAAATCTCACTGATTCGAGTTTCTGAAAAGCCGATTGGATATTTCACAACCTCGCTACAATTTTCCTAGAATACAATCTAATACATGACTTGAGCTTGTGGTGGAGTAATCGTAGATACGAGATTGCGAAAGAAACAAACATCTCTAAAAGAGAAGAAGGGGAAAAAAACAGTGAAAAAATGTGACCACAGTTTTCAAAAACCGTGCCCAGTTCAATGTTCATATGATTTCAAAGATTTTCTTCTTCTCATGTCTACCGTTCAGCTGGCCGGTTTGGTCCAGTTTTTAAAACATTTATTGTTTTATTTTATTTTATTTTTTTAATTGTGTTATGTCATGCAGGTTAACTTTGGAACTCCAATTTCTGGGGACCATGGTTTTTGCCTCATCACCTTTTTATTTCAATTTATAGATTCACGCAATTGCTATTTTTTTTTGCAAGTAAATTTTGGAAAATGATAAAACCATTTAATAAAAAAATTGTCTTTGCAATAACAATTTATGGCAAATTTTTATGGCAAATTTTCAAGACTAAGGTATATTGGGCGTGTTTTGCAGTTCTAAAAGTTTCAGACTTGGGGAGTTCAGGCTCAGTACACATATCTCAGCCTTGTAAGTGAGTGCATAAATAGTATTATGCAAAACAACAAAGTCCACAACCTTGCATGGATTTCCCTTTTTGGAATAATATTTTCAGCATTGCCACGATTGAATTGGCAAAATATCGCACTCGTAGAACCTAGCACTGCCTCCTTTCAGGGTTCCAGCTACTTTTTTTTTTTTTTTTTTGTTGAGGGGAGCTACCCTTTTATAGAATTAATATCCTCTTCATTTAAATATTTGTGGCATATAAGAGTAGTGTTGTACTTATATTAAAACTAACAATGAGAAAATTGAGAGGTTTTGACCAACTGTAATGGCCAAATCTCGAGTAAAAGCATAATAATTGTTGTCCCTAAAGTAAATCTTTAGGTTCATTATGGTAACTTTTATGATCACGATAAGTACCCAATTATTGATTCAATAAAGACTAAGATCTAGAAAATGGGAAGACAGGGCTTTGTCAAATCATTGCCTACATACATTCTTTGAAAACTGAGAAATGAACATAATTAATGAGAGGTTTGGTTTCTTTCTCTTTGTTTGGATGTTTAAAATCCACCAGAGTTGGGGGCGGAAGGGAGGCCGCTTTGAGATGTTTATAAAAATGGATAAGGGTAGGGGTAGGATGTAGAATCACATCTTAATGCCACATTTGATAAAACTGCCAAACAAGTTGCGTGTAATTAACATTTGTTCTCCTTCATCTAACCTTATAGGTAGTTTTCTTCCCTTTGTTCCGCTCTGTCATTAACATTTTGTTCGTTTGTACATACATCAACAATTAGCTATATCTAGTAGCATTTAGCTTGCCGTTCAAGTAGGTTCCATATATTTTGTAATAATACAAGATAACTTTTGGATGCAGGTGATTATTTGTGCAGTGGAGAGGTCCAACAAGGAATTCCTGTTGTACAGAAAGCATACGGAGATAGCATTCATAAAGTTTTGCATGTTGTGTTGGTCCAGACAGACACTTGTTATGTGGTCTCTAAATTGCAAAAGGAAGATGAGAACCATATAATATAGAGGATGCCGATAGTAATTGCAAAGCACAAATCCGTTGATCGAGGCAATGTGTCTGTGGCTGATATCAAGTTTCCTCTTCCATATAGGCCAAAATCTTTCTCTCTTGTAATTGTTTCAGATACTCTGGATTACCTTTCCCTAGATACCTCAATAAAACTCTTCCTGATTTGGCGAGGTAAGTGCATTTTATGGAATTTTGATTCCCATCTGAGTAAACTTTATTTTTCTGTACGCTTAACATGAAACTTGCATTAAGTTTATTACTGTTACAACTTACAACCCCAAGTGGAAAAAGGTTATAAAAATTCATTACCATTTACGTTAAAACTATGTTTCTCCAGAATTACTTTGAATCTTTCGAACCTATCACTGACATTGACATCTGATAATATCATCTCTACAGATGAAGGTTTTCCAACTAATCTGAAGGCCAAGGTAGCAGATGTTTCTAAATTTGGAAGAGCGGTGACTGGATTTTACATAATGCTTTGTTATCTATATATGCTTTTGTCATTGACCCTCGATTTAGACCTTCAACCTTTTTGAAGCAGAGAATATTATCGCTCTACAATCACCAATTCATTTAAAATTATATTAGTAATAAAAAATTAACTGATTCCTTTTTGCTTCAGGCCAAGATGAGGAGTGGATCCTGGTTTTTCCTTCAGAATAACTTAGAGGAGAATGAAGCTGTTAATAAGAAGTTTGAACAAGCTTCAACACAGAATTCTTATGTTCCAAAATGCCAGATATTCCACTTGAAGTCACTCCATTGATTTATGAGTTGATAAATTGAGTAGCATTGCGGCACTGATACTCTTCACACTACTTTCAAAGTATTACTTTTAAACCTAACCAATAGTTGATAAATTGAGTCACTCCATTGAAAGTTATTATTACATTGAATACTGAAAATGACATTTATTTTAAAACAAATTTTTTTTAGCTTTAAAACGGAGGGAGTATAAATTAAATATTGTTATATTTGGTCTACTCCATTCCATTGCTGTTGTTATATGAAGCAATAATGGGATCTATTTTCAGTCTATAGAATATGCACATTAACACCGGAAAGAGCAAAAGCTGAAGAAAGGATGATACTTTCGGATTTTTTATGGTTAAATTTTGTTTTCAATATACCTAGGTGTTCATAATAATGAAATAAATAAATGAACGGTGACATTTATATACAGATACTCCATACGTAGTTCAAAATAGTGAACACTAATGGTTCTTTCTCGTCTTATTTTTTTTTGGTTAATTAAGTTTTTGGTCCCTGTAAATATTTGCAGATTTGTTTTTAATCTCTATAAAAATAAATCACATTTTTTAGTTCCTACAAAATTTTTTGTTAGTGTTTTTAATCCCTGTTAAATTAAAATTTGTTTAATTATGTCTAAAATTTTAAATTTTTTAATGATTTTTTAGTCTCTTAGCTCAAAATTTTATTTTTAGGTTCAAATTTTCGTTAGTTTTATCTTGAATTTTTGTAGTTTTAAAAAAATTATATTTAATTCATTACATATTAAAAAATTCTAATTTTTTATAAAAGAGATTAGTACAATGTTATTAACATGTCTACTAAAAATCATTTAAAAATATAAAGGTTTAAGTATAATTAAACAAATTTCAATTTAACAGGGACCAACACATACTTTTAGTCCTTGTAAAATTAAAATTTACTTAATTGTGCTTAAAATTTTTAATTTTTAACATATTTTTCACATACTTATTTAGAATATTATACAAAGTTCCTCCGCAAAAAAGTAACTTAAAATTTTATCATTAGGTCTAAATTTTCATTAATATAATCTTGAAAATTTGGCTTTTAGAAAAATTCTTATTTAATTCTTTACATGTTAAAAAACTAAAAGATTTTATAAAAGAGTGTCTTACGATGTTATGAACATGTCTGTAAAAAATCTTTCAAAAATTTAGAAGTTTAAACATAATTAAACAAATTTTAATTTAACATGGACTAATAACACCAACAAAAAATTTTGCAAGGACTAAAAAATGTGATTTATTTTTATATTAACTAAAAAACAAAACTGCAGATATTTATAGGGATCAAAAACTTAATTAACCCTTTTATTTTTTCTTCCATATTTTGTGATTTTTCTGACTGTACGTGACCTTTGGATGTTAGGGACAAAACCTAATGTCTTGTAAGTTGAACCTATGAACCTCGCTAACACTTACTTTAAAGATCATGTTAACTTGTACTCTAACGACACATGTTAATGAACTTAAAAAAATAACTTTGTATTGGAATATATAACATTTTAATTTTTAAGAAGTTTAATACACGACTTTTGATGAATATATTTTTATAATGAGTTTTTTAACGTGTGCTTTTGAAGGAACAAGTTAACATGTGCCTAATTTAAAATGGAGTCTGAACAATTGAATTAAAACGTTGAAAAAAAAGGCTTTGATTGAAGGCGGATGGGAGACCATCTCATGTCTCTCATGAGTAATATTTGCCATTAGATCAAGATCTGTCACATACACTATCATGGACAGACATCACTTTAACTTTTAACTTTTTATATTTATTTTCTATTCTCTGACTTTTCTTTATTTATCTTGATTTGCAATTTTGACGGATCCGGATTCAGTAATTTTTTTGAGGAAAAAGTTATGTGACTTTGCTTAGAAAATTGCCGTATACATAAGTGGTTTGACTGAGAAAGACATGTAAAAGATGAAAATATCCCTCAATAGTTAACTGTCGAGGAAAAATAAAACCGGCTGCAGTTAACTACCAAGAAAAACCTCGACAGTTAACTTCCAAAATCCAATTCCGAGCATTTATTCCATCATTAATGCATTTTCCTTTAGAATTTGTTAAAGTAGTCATATCTTCCTCATAATGGAGTAATATTTTTGTCATTGATGGTGCAATATTTTTGCAAACAAAATGATCAAAATTGGTTGATCATATCTCTCAATTATTCGAGAATATTTTATCATTATGTGTTTCATTTATATGTAATTAGTTTGTACGCACCTAACCATTCCTTGTAAATATATACATTTCTTTATTACAAAATCAGCACTTTGATACTTTAGTCAACTTTTGATTTAATCCTTGTAAACAGTATTTGATATAAAATAGAAAGAAAAAAAAAATTATTACATATAATTACAAGGATAGTCCTTTATTAGTATTCATTGAAGAATTGTTTATAATATGTGTGACGGAAATAATTACGTTAAAGTTCTTCATCAAAAACAAAATTTTGTCATCGTGTAATCACTGAAGAATTAATTATAGGAGAATATTTGTTTAACGGTTGGTGTTAGTATTAGTGATGACAAAAATTGACTAAATCAAATACCATCAATGCTAAGGTAATGCACTATATCCGGTCATAACTCAAAATCGTAAATAAAAATTAATTGCGGCCGAATTAAAGGATAATGCATTAATGATGCAGTTAATTGTCAATATCTGTCAAGGGACATTTTCGTCTTTTACATGTGTTTCTCAGCCAAACAACATGTGTATACAGCAATTTTCCTTTGCTTAATATCTACCATTAGTTTAATCTTTTGGTTCAGATTTTGACACATGTTTCAACTTTTTTTGTCCTGTCTCAATTTGATTACGTTTCAAAAAATCATTTTCATTTATATAATTGACTTTGTATCATACAAATGTCTATTTCAAAGTAAACAATCTAATCATTTGCAAGAAATTTATCATCCATTTTATTTTTAAGTCATGCCTTTACTATTTTCATTCATAACGAAACACTTTTTGTAGTTCTCTAAGAAAAAACTTTTTGTTAGTTGTTTAAGATATAAAAAATGTTAAAATAGGGCGAAATAAATATATCAAACAGATGGTGATATTTTAAATATTTTTCATCTATTTATTTTTAGAAAATAAATTTATTTAAAGTAGCTAAATTATGATAGGTAGATATATGATATTAGACAGTCAATATATAATTATGGGCACAACACCCTCCATAAGGGCCAAAAACGGCCTTAGACACGTCCTCTAGAGGGCGTCGCCTCAATAGACATCTAGAAACATATAGGACGTTCTAAAGCATCCTATATGATTGATCTTAGAGATTCATCATTTCGCCTTGTCCCAAGACTCGTGCTTGGGGAGCTGTAAACTGTCAATATATTTCTAAGGGCTCGAATGCCCTCTAGAAACGCGTAGGATGTCACCAAGCTAGCTGCGGTTTACTACAACGGGGAAAACCATCCCATATGTTCAGGATTTGCAATGATGTCACCCTCTCCGGGTTGAAGAGTCAGCTGAATCAAATCAACCTCAAACTCAACTACAGAGACACACAGATGATGGATGGTGTTAAGTATCGACGTCCTTCGACCGACTCATCCAGGAGTGTGCGGTTCACCCGGATGAAGCTCATGAACGACGACGACTTGAGAACCATGTTCTCCATCTTTGGTCAGTTTAGTACTAGAGGTCCGATCGAGTTGGACGCTTCGTTGGTCAGATATGTTGAACATATTCGACAAAGTTTGATTCAACCAAGGAACTACTTAGAGATCAGGACGCTAATGGACGCACCACACAAAGACATTAGTTTAGATGGTCCATGATGATGTGCTATGTATTATTTAATTACGTGTTTTTTGTTTTATTTAATTACGGGTTTTAAGTTGTTTTGTTAAGTTTTAAATAATATATATATATATATATATATATATATATATATATATTATCTAAATTTTCATTATGTGTTACTTTACGCTAAAAATGTTCATTTAAACGTTAAATAATTCAAATTCAAATTAATTTTATATGGTGTAAGTGCAAATCGGATTATGTTATCCGAAATCTCTCAGCATAAGATTCTTTTCTATGGACAACAATGCACCGACATTTTCTGTGGTCCACACAACATTAAGAGACCTTTATACATAAGTATTTCCTGTTTTCATCTTCATTTCCAGCAAAACACACAAACACGCCAAAGAAAACCAAGCAAATTTTTGTCATTAAGTTGAGGATCTTTCTCACGTGGTCGCAAATAGATAACTCTCTATTGAACCGCGTGATGAAGATCTTCAGCATGCTGTCAAAAATACAAACAAACACACCAAAGAAACCATGAATTTTTTGTCATTGTGATGATGATCTTTCTCATGATGTTTTAAATAGGGCACTATTTAACGACATGATGAAAATGCTCAACATGTTGTCAAAAATGTTGCTATATATTTGAATACCAAGATGTTTGTTGTGAGCTAGATCTTGGTGCCTTGGCGATAGAAATATCTAAGTTGGCAATGCAGCACGATCTAACTCAAAAAAATCCTCTTGAAACACTTTGTCTTTCGTCGTAATGTTGCAGATCTGAATCCGAAAAGGTTTTTATGACCTCGATCTACTTGGCATTCCGATATAAATATGTCAGTTGGATAGCCAGCTGGATCGAGTTGAAAAGCACCTCTACGAACACCATCATAAAATATTTGGTTGTTTATGTTTTTTTATGCATTTATTAATATTTTCTATGTCATATTCCTTGAAATCTCTCTAAAAAAACCCTCCAAGTAGGCATTATGGTTTTGTTCGGATTATATAATCCAATATGTTTTTGTCATTTTCGGATTATATAATTCGGAAAACCACAATTATTTTTGGACGGTGCGTTTCACCAAATGTTTGGCCGATTAGTGGAGTTTTAATGCGTTTTTTGGACGGTTAGCACCACAAACTCCTTAACTGCACTTATGAACTAGGACTTGTTTTAGGCTATAAATAGGCTTGCATGTTCAACAAATTCCTTCATTCTTCACTTCACCTCTTTTATTACATTTTCTTAAAAAAAAAAATAGGAGTGTTTGTGGTGTCATGGTCATTGTTTTACCGTTCATATAACACCTACAATTGCTTTGCAGCTTATGTGGGGGTTATATAACGGTCAAAACAGACCTTTGACATCAAAGAAAACACATAAAATAACATATCGTAACAATATGGTTCGGATTACATAATCCCCACGAGAGAAACAAGATGGGTGGAAAAAGTAATAGTCAAGTTGGACTTGCTGTGGGCCTAAATCTAGGTACCTACATGCATGCACTACCCACGAGCATTTGCATAGCATTATTCAGTCCCGTAAAACCCTAAACCCTAAACCATAAACCCTAAATCTTGGGGTAAAACTAATTCAAAGATACCTCTTGAAATTTTCAAATTTTCAAAGAGGCCTATTTCAATGAAAGGCGAATGATGACAAACCAACATTTTGTAGAAGAAAGAGGAATAATGAGAGTAAAGAGGAGAGAATGTGAGGAAATGAGAGTAAGGAGGAAAGAATGTGAGAAAATGCGAGAATGTGAGGGTTTTTATAGGAAAAAATGTAGAAAAAATAGGTTGAATATTGAAAAAAGAGGTTGATTGAATGATGGAAAAAGAGGTTGAATGATGAAAAAGAGGTTGAATCCCAGAACGCATGTAGCGGTAGTTAACTACCGTTAACAGTTGTCGGATTGTTCAACGGTAGTTAACTACCGCTGAGAACTTTTGGGTAATTTTCTTATGTCATTGTGAAGTTATAAATGTTAAAAAATCAATTTTCTTTAAACTTTTCATGAACATAGAAAACACTTGAATGCAATATGGACATTAGTTCATTCAATTGTCATATTATAAGGCAATGGAAAATGATATATGAATACCAAACGAGACAACTTACACTGAATTTGTATACGTTAGGTCCTTCATTTTGGCTTTTTAATAAAATTTTTACTTGCTTTGATTCCTTACCATTACCAACTTCCACACTATGGCGTGTATCTTGGTTGTTGAATATTCTTGTCGTATAATAGTTGTTCAAATAGCACATTATTAATATAATTTCGGTTTTTTTTTGGACTAACATAATATTGGTTAGTGCTTGGTATATCCTAGAGTTGTAACCAAGTTAAATTCTTATTCATAAAAAAAAAAAAAAATCATTTGTCATAGACGTGGAGTATTATAATCTATGTAGACAGTGCTGTTACTTAAATCAAAATTAGCTGACTTTAATAGTTAATTTTTCACTTAAATGCGTTGTAAAGAATCTTTATCCGAGTAAGCTATTATCTTATTATACGTGGTAATCCCAATTCTCATATGTACTCTCTCATCCGTCCCAATGGCAAGTTGCATTTCGTCTATGTTTAATTTGAAAATACTTCATGATCCAAGAGAAATCATGTGAATATTTCACAAGGGAAAAAGACAATAAATAAGGACCCTCAATTTGAAGCCCCCGGAAGTGATGGAATACAAAAGAATTTTGGTGATTGCCCTTAAAACAAATAACTATAGGGCGGTGGTAATATCATATGTAATGTAGCATTTATTAATTCATAAAAAATAAAATAAAATAAAATAAAAAATCATAGTCCAGTAATAATACCCACTACACTGTCCAGTGACTAGTGACTACTGCACGAGGTCATGGAAGAGTGTCATGTGACCACCGCAATCCTAGCCTCCTCTCACTCTAATAATGTATCATATATATCAATTTAATAATATACTTCTGCAATTTTTTTATAAGTTACACTATTAAATAACTCACTTACCTTTTCTTTTTCCTTTATTCTCTGTGTATCCTTTTGTGTCTTTTTATAATATGTATAGACTGAGTGAGTAAGACACGCTATAATATATAATTTCCAGCTAAAGAAAAAGGAAAAAGACGGAAGATTCATATTTGGATGCTTATATTAAAATGATTAATTTCACAATGATGATAAAATTAACTTGGGAGTATAACGTTAATATTCGTTAAATAGTGATATATTAATCCTCTGGATTTGTGTTGCCTGACATCGTACACACACTAAATATAATAAAATGTATGAATGAAATCAAATTGAAATCCCCCATTTCTCCCTTTGCGGGATAGTCACTCAATTCAATCACCTAATTAGTTAGAAATACTACAATCACGTGGGGGCTTGAGAAATGGTTGTTTGTGATCAACTTTCCTTTTTATATCACTTGTCACATGCATTCTTAGCTTCATCGGGGAAAAGCAATAACAAATTCTTTCGTATGCATAAAAAAGTAGGATATTTAAGTGCTATCACTAACTCATTTTTTGGTGCAAACTCTTTTTCTAGAGCTATGTCTAATACTAGCAAGTCTTATATATTGTGTAAAAAAACCATTTCTTATTTTTTTCTTTTTAAAGACCAAAGAACTATGTCATATTTGATTTTCAGTTGGGTCATTTTCTCTTAATATTTTTAAACTACTGATCTTTTGAAACTAGTACTAAATTATCCAAAATATTCAATATGTATACCTTGGATTCAATTTTACATGTAAGGAAAATAATAATTGTTAGTTACATTTATTATGCATTGGTTTCATAATAAATATTTCAAAATATTGTGAAATATAGTACTCACGAAAATAATTCCAACAGTTGCAACTTGATGCATGAGGGTAGTGTCTTTTAAAGAATACAGATAAGATCGGAAAGGAACATATACCTATAATAAAACTTAAAAATTTATGCTGACTACTTAGGAGCATAACTATATATATGTAGATTTTGGTACCAATTCTCCGGCAGGCAACATGAATTGATGCATGAATCCCATTGCATCATGCTTATGCTTCTATGTGATTTTTATCAGTTTTATGTTTTTATAAATATCTTCGATCTCATCTCATTCCAATACATATCCACTTCTCTGCAGCAATATGAAAATTAGAATATATTATTCCAAAAAAATTAATTTTCATTTTCAATCAATAAATATACTATTTCACTAATAAGAATAGAAATAAAAATGAAATCTATAAAGTCATATTTTTTTGGAGTAATATATAGCGTTTTTAGGTGACTTTAATAATAATATGTCAGTCAATTCATTGCGCAATATTATTCGCCAGTGAGCTCGTAAGAAAAATAAAAGTATTCTTGAAAAATGAAAAAACATTATTAATTAACCTGTCATAAACTAAAAATGGTAGGAGAGATATAAGTAAAATTAATTGTAGCTACAAAATTAATATTCAAAGCTGCGTTGGAGGTTTAATTCTCTACCAAAGCACCGTACTAGATGAGGTGCGTGAAATCGGGTCCCACGTGTTGATGAATCAAGTAATCATCACCGTTGGATGGTCCTTCAAACATAATGCTGTGATGATGTTGTAGTTGCAACAATTGGTGTTGTTGGGCCCTCATCATCTCCTTCTGGCGTCGGAGCTCTTGCACCTTTCGATGTGAGTTGGAATGCTTGGTCAACACAAATGTTGGGCTTGCTGCAGGCCTATACTCAGGTACGAGTCGACCCGACTTGTATCTGACTCCACAGGCATTGCAAAGTGTCTTTGGACCTAATGGCCCAGTGCGCCATTGTGGAGTTTTATCAGTGGCGCAATGAAGGCACTTGCGACCCTCCCCTCCATCATTGGGGTCTCTCTTTCTTGGAGAAGGCTTTTTTGGTGGAGCCATGGTGTCAGAGTGAGAAGATGTGGTGGTGGTGGTGGTGGTGGTCGTGGTTGGAGAGAGAACTAGAAGGCGCGAAGTCCAGTTGCACGGAGGCACACGAGATCGCTTACTTCGGGCTTTCGCCGGGACAGACACTTGAGAGTGTACTGTTGGGTTGGATTCTTCATAGGGTTTTGATGCTACGTTATTTGGTGCCTTCAAACCAGATATCAACTGTAGCTTATGTAGGTCCTCACTTGAAAATGATTCCTCAGCAAATTTGGACACCCATTCTAGCTCCGCAAGATCATCATACTGTTTCACAAATAAAAATTTTAAAATATGTCAATTAACAAGAAAATATCAACATATGTTTTTCTTTTTATACTCCATATTACGTTATGTATTTTCTAATGACTGAACTATAAATAAAAATTATCATATTTCGCTGTGTGGGTGTGTAGCATAAGAAAAAGTTTAACTGATTCTTACTTTATTTTATTTTTTTATAAATAAATTTTATTACTTTTGATGCAATGTTGTATTTTTTTTTTCTAGAGTATTTTCTTAACTATTTATTATCTTATTGCACTTATTATTAATTTTTGTTTAGAGAAGGGAATATTGCACTTAATTATATTTGCAATAATAACTAAGAGTTTCTTAACTGAAATAGATATTTGACTAAAGTTAAAAAAAAATAAAATTATAGGGGGAGTACAATTTTAAAAAAATGAATATAAATGTGACACTTAGAGAGAGCACTATTTCAAAAGAATAAAATAAAATGATAATTTAAAAAAATGTAAATTTATTTTTGAATAATAAATAAATAATTTTAATTTTAATTTAGTGTGCATTTAATCATTGTAATATATTATTTCTAACTAATTAAATAGTTCAAAATTAAACTGTTTACTCGTTGACTTTACTTTACATTCTACCCTTGAAATTCAAAATTCACTCCCTCTATCCCATACCTCACATTTTCTTATTTCCCACGACTAAAGAAAAGACTATTATAAGTGATAAAAAAGAATAATAATTCATCAAATTAACGTTATCGAATATGTGACAAAATTAAAAGTAATATTCATTTTAGACAAAAATTCATAAGGATGAGAGAGTAATAACATCAGTCAATATCAAAATAACTATCACGTTTTTTAGTTTCACACATATTAAAGAAAAGCAGGTATCGATTTTACTAAATTAACTGTTTGATATACTCTTATCAATTTTTTTGAGAGAATACTCTTATCAATTTTTGTGAACAATTGTTTTTACAAATGTAACAGATATTGTGAAATAGAGAAAGTATTATTTAGGTTTCCCTCAAATTCAATGGAACAGATAAAATTTTAGGATAGTAAAGACAAGCCAATTGTTTGTACATAAATATCAATAAGCTACCTAACTATACACACGTTGAGTTAAAAAGAAAACTACGTACGTACGTATATAATAATAATTACTAGAGACACCTATATATATAAAATGGACGTACCGGAACGGAGAGTTCGCCGGAGAAAGGGCCGTCGGCAGAATTCTGGCAGGAATTGTCGGTGAAGAAATTGGAAGTGGGGTTGGTTTCAAGAGGAGGAGAATCATTAGAGTTGGTAGGAGGAGATTCTTCGAAAGTGGGGTCCTCAATGGCAACATCCTCATTAGAGAAATCAAAGAGATCTTCAACGATGAAGTGGTCGGAAGCAGCAGTGTTTACATTGTTTGTGTTCGAATTGTTGTCGGATTGGAAAAACTCTTGAGCTTCCATGGGTTGTGTTAAGTTGTTGTTGTTGTTAGGTTTGGAAGTTGAAGCAAAAAAAATAATGAAGTGAGAAAGTATAGGAAGAAGTTGTAGAAACAAAGTGTGACAAAGTTTGTGGTTTGGAGTTGTGAGAGAGAAAAGCATATGAGGTTTTGTTTGCGTTTAAAAGGGACAATCAGACACATCTATATTGGACTTCTTTTTCTCTCTCTTTTTTTGGCTAAGCAATGGTGAAAGAAAAAAATAAAAAATAAAATAGTATTGATTTTATGTTTTTGAGTAAAAGTGTAAAATATAGATAGTGACGCTTTAATTGAGTTAAAAGAAACAAAAAGAGTTTTTGTGATTCAAGTTTTACGTTGTTGCCCTTTTTCTTTCTTCTTCTATACTTGAATTGTACTTGGTCAAATCTTCTCTTTGCTTTTGTAATGTACGGTAACATTTTGAAGCTAAATAATACTTACCGTACATCTAACATATATAATACTTATACGCACAAATTGGATTAGTCGCTCACTATTGATGGATCGGAAATCGGTGCGAAAGCAAAAAAAAAAAAATACATAGAACCTTTTTAATTTTGACCGGAGCTAATATAAAAGATACTCACAAAAATAAAAAATAGATAAAAAAGAAAATAATTAAATAATATGTATTTTTTAAATAATTAAATAAAAATGCATTTGTGTGTGTGTTCAAATTTTGTGTCCAAATCTTGTGACCAATCAAATATTTTCTAATATAAACCCTTTAAAGAATATACAATTAATGAGTTTAATTTTTTGTGAGACCTAGATTATCTTTAAAGAATTATGGTTAATCAACAACCAATGAAAATTAGTCATATTAATTAATTTAGGGTTAAATATGTTATTGCTCCCTATAAATATATTAACTTTTTGTTTTAGTCCCTCTAAAATTTTCCTTCAACTTTTAGTCCCTAAAATTTTTTCCATCTTCACTTTTGGTCCCTCTTTTAAAGCAAACTCATATGTAGAATTCATATTTTTGAATCAAATTTTCCAGAAAAATTAATAATATTATAAGAATCTCTCCAAAAAAATTAGAACTTTTTAACCAAACATAAATTTAATATGAATTTTTACATTATTTATGGTTAAAAATTCATATATAATTTATGTTTACTTAAAAAATTCTAATTTTTTTTGTTGGAAATGTTTTTACAATATTCTACACATTTATGTACAATTTCATTAAAAAAAATACTAAAATTTACTTTGAAATAGGGACCAAAAGTAGTGACTCAAAATTTTATAGGGACTAAAAGTTGAAGGAAAATTTTAGAGGGATTAAAACGAAAAGTTGGTATATTTATAAGGACCAAAAACATATTTAAGCCATAAATTTATAAGTGGTATTCACAAACTATTTTTTATTCCACTTATAATTTTATTTCAACAATTATAATTTTATCAATAACTTCCAAACCCATCATCATCGTGAGAAGACTGTACTCATCTTCTATATATGAATTAGCTCAAAAACATTGGGCTAAAATATCAGATACAAATTCTTTATTACATACTCCAATGGAGTTACACCCATCCATCCAAGTACACCAATCACAAAATCAACACTTCACAATACATGACACACCCTTGAAATAATACAACTCAAGAGAGGTTAATAACTTGTGTCACAACTAGTCGTCTTTTTAGCTGTGATGCAACCAGTGGTGGAGCCATAATTATTATAAAATTTGGGCAAAAAAAATTTACAACACATTTATAGAAGTTTACGTAAGAAATTGCAAGTAAATAATAAAAAATTTAAAGAAATTGTCAAATTTATAAAGATTTATATAAAAAATTCAGGAGAATTTACATAAAAAATTGCAAAAAAATTGGCCTTAGAACCACCACTGGATGCAACAAATAAGTAGCATGCCAAAACCGAATAATTTTCGCTTCCATAAACCCTAGACATCGCTTTTATTTAGCCTTTCTCTTGCAAATTTATTCATGTATGTAATTTTTATTGATTGTTTGATAAATTTACTCACAGTTTTCAAGAATAACTTAAAAAGAACCATAAATTTTATATACCTATTGTGTAAAATAGTTTTTATACAAAAAGTTCAATCATTTATATATTTTACATATATTATTCTTTTCTAATATATATAGTATAGATTGTAGTATATTGTATTTTCTTTTATACTAGGGTAAAATTTTAAAGTCTTGTGTTAACCAGCTTGTAATTTTGTTAAACATATGACATAATTCAAAAAATAGAGTAAATTATACTCTCATTCTCTTAGAGGAGTTTAAATTACATCATTCTCTTATCTTATGTTAAAATACACACACATATCTCCCTTAAGAAAAAATCTTAGAATAAATTATATTAAAATGGATCTCCAATATAATTTCACTTTTACGCACAATGTGTAGACTTTAGGCTTAATTGCACTTTTGGACTCCTATCTTTTCAAAAGTTGCGGTTATGACCCCCTAACTAATTTAAATACAAAACAACCCCCTATGTTTTGATTCTTTGGCAGTTTTGAACCCCCAGTCTATTAGTGAGGTGCCACGTGGTCCACTAAAAAAGCAGGTCATGGCGAGGCCGAACGGGTTGGCCTACGTGCTCTTGAAAAATTATTTCTTTATTTTTATTGTACCAACCAGACCCAATTTTTAAAGTTTTTTTTTTCCTAAAAACAATTGAATCATGCTTTAAGGAACGAAACAATGACCATTCTTTATTGAAAAATTGTTTTTTGTTTTAAAAGTAATTGGAGGATCTTTCTTTTATTCATACGAGAGAATATAAGGCGCAAAAAACAAATTTTGTTCAATTATGTTCCTTTAGTTTGTAGTCAAACATTTGGTTATTTCATATAAATAACTAAGAATAATGTAGAGATTTCATTCTTCAACATATAGTCTAACTCAATTTTAGGACGAAAGAACTAATTTACTTAATACTGACAATGCATTCAGATTTAATTTGGAATAAAGTTGTACCTCTTAAAGTGTCTCTCTTTGCGTGAAAAATAATTCTCAAGAGAATTTCGACTATAATTTACTTTTGGGAGGAGTTACCCCTACTGACTCATTGTTATGTGTGGGAGGTTGCAGTAGGGAAGAAACGATGAATCTTCTTTTTATAGAGTGTGGTTTCTTTAGCAGTACCTTGAACCTAGTTCTTCATTGGTCAGGTGTGTGTGTTATTGTTCTTCCAGCGAATATTAGTTATCATGTCTTCAGTTTGGTGGCGCACATGCCTTCAGAAAGGATATTCGATTTTGTTTTCAAGTGATCTGGTTGACATGTATCTGGGTCATTTGGAAAGAGCGTATTCAAGATTTTTCAGCAATAAGCAAATCACCCAATATCGGTTACTCGTATGTATCAAGCTTCATTGTTGGTGGTGGCTGAAGACTTACAAACTTGATTTTGATTTTCACTCTTGGTGGTTAAACATGTCAATCTGTATCGATTATGCTACTTTGTAACGACGAATTTTGCCCGGTTTTATTTTGTATTTGATACTCTATTCTACTTTCTGTTAGGTACACCTTATGTTTCTTTTGAGGGACTTAGTTGTCAATATATTTGGAGAGAACTTATTTGTAAGGGATGAAATATATATATATATATATATATATATATATATATATATATATATATATATATATATATATATTTAGAAATTCTTGCATGGTTTCACACCCCACACGTCATATTTAATCTCAACCACTAAAAATATGACACATCATTATTATTTTTAAAAAAATGGAAATTGATTGTCTTCAACCTCTATCTCTTTGCCAACGGTTTTTGCTTCCATACTCACAAACCCACATGTTCCAACTTCAATATTTTTTTTTTACCTTTTTTCTATATAAAGAATTCCAACTTCATCAACCTCTTGCTATTATTTTGCCCTCAGTCCTTGTTGAAATTTGGGGCCTAACTCATCCTTACAAAACCGGCTTGTAAGGTGAGGACTAACTCATCCTTACAAAACCGGCTTGTAAGGTGAGGATTGCCTCCTCTTTATATACTCTTCTCAAGAGTCTTATCTATCTGATGTGGGACTTGGGTTTTTCCCAATAGTCCTCACACTCATCATTCATTGGACCACCATGCCGTCTAATTTCCTTTTCTTTCTTCTCTACATCAGGTTTTTTTTTTCCTTACTGATAAATGGTAACGGCGACTTGGGGATTTTGAACGGAGGTGCACTTTCAGTTGCGTATCTTGCTAATGGAACTGCTTGAAAAAATGGCTGAACTTGATGAGAGAGACAACAAAAAAATTGTTATGACAGTTGCATATTTGCATGAAGAAGGATTATTGGAGACCTATGAATTCCGGATATATTTGATGTTTTTTTTAGTCGTAATTTTTATTTTGTAATTCGGCTTAACAACCTCTCTTTTAACAAAAATAAAATAAAACAGGGGATTAAAAACACTGTTTGAATAAAACTAATGAATTAAAATTACATTTAAATCTTTAAATAAAAAATCACCATGAAAATAAAATCAACACACGCATGTGATATGAGTGTGGGCAAACGCATCAATGCATCGTGTTTTCTATTCATGTGTCATCACCGACAAGTTGAAGAGTGAGAATTGGGTCATGCAATGGTCTTTGTGACATGAAACAAATTGCTTTGCAAGCAAGCCTAGTAATATGAATTTTATCCTTTGTTGAAATGTAAAATGGATAAAGTGTTGGAGTACTTGATCCAAAAAAAGTTTTTCTATCATGTGCAAATTTGCCAAATTAAAAAGTTTAAAGTTTGTGTTTTTTATATTAAATACGTAGCTTTTAATCAATAATTGTTGGTTTTCAATGAAAAATTACTATTTTTAGTTACCTTAACATGTGCAATATTGCACATGTTAGACAAAAAAAAAATGTTCGAGTAATATATTTTTTAACTGGATATCTTTTATGACAACAAATGATAAATTTATTGAGCCGGATAAAACTGCAATAAGGGGAAAAATAGTGTTCGAGCAATACTTGAGAATTGAGACCACATATCTAAAAAAAAATTCTTTATAGAAATAAATCTAAATAGTGTTCGAGCAATACTTGAACTAAAATTGTAAGAATGTGTGAAATCAGAAAATTTAAAATCGCAGTTTAAAATAGGGAGAATAAAATCTCATTTCAAATAAATTACGAGGACCGTTTCAAAAAAATAAAAAGATAACATAAGAGGATTTACTTTATTATTGGAGTGTACGTGAAGTGGTAATTTCAAAGTGAATTTACAATATGGACCGAAGTTTTTTCAATGTATTTTTTTTTTTAATTAATTTAATTAGGAAAAAGATAGGTAGACACCCTTTTTCATACACCTCTTATGTACACATCATGTGTTAGAGGTATTTTAGTAATTTTACATCATATCATCACCCTTTTTCATCTCTTCTTTCAATGTTTTTGCCACGTGTCACAAATGTGTGGGTGTAAAAGGATGTATGCCACCTAAGGTGGTTTATGTATAAGAGCTCTTTAATTATTAGATTCACACACTTTAAATATAAAGAAGTAGGAAATCTCATATTCGAACTCAAACTTCTACATTTCAATGTCATTGCAACTACGAACATGAGCTGTATTTGACGGTTTCCAATGTTTCGGGTCTAATAATATGTTACTTCTTAACGACTTTATAATGTAATTATTTTCAGAATTTTTAATGAATTTATTGAAAGTGAGAAAAACACAAGAAGGAGGGGTTGAATTGTGTTTTCTTTTTCTCAAGATAAAATCTTCTTCTGAGGTCACTTCAGAAGCTGTTGAAAGATGCTTTCGATGTGATAACACTTCAGAATTGGATGCACAGCGGAGTAAAACAGAGAAGAGAGAAGAAAGAAGGACACAAGCAATTATACAGGTTCCTTTCACAAAACGGAAGTCAGTCCTCTCCCCCTTGCACTTCCAAGGAGAGTTTCACTAAGTTTAATCACAACTGATTACAACTGCTCAATACTACACCTAGTATGAGATTTCAAATTGCTCAAGCACGCAGGCAAGAGACTTCCTTTGCTCAAGCACACAGGCAAGAGACTTCCTATGCTCAAGCATTAAAGCAAGAGACTTCCTATGCTCAAGCATTAAAGCAAGAGACTTCTATTCAAACAGAATTACACATAAAATTGTTTGAGTTTGAACACTTGATATACAATCAGTGGTGTTCACAATACAATGCAAATGAGAGACTCTCTAGACTTTAGAATTTCTAAGATATATCAAATGAACACAAAAATTCTAAGTGCTTTTATGTGAAACAAATTTAGCAGAGTTTTGGCGCTTTTAATTTGTTGTCTCGTGTCTTTTATCTTCAGGTCTTCACTCCTTTATATAGAGGTGTGAAAGATTCGTTGAGATCTTTAAGCACGTCAATAGAGTCGTTGTGAAACCTTGATCAATCACCAATGATCTTTTGCCTGATTTGGTTGTTGTACTATGAAGGATCACGTTCAAATCCATTCCTATTCTGAAGGAACATTTCTGCGGGCAGAGCTGTTTTTCTTGTCTTGTAGCGTAGACAAAAACAGAGTAGTGGAGGTAGTGGTCGTACACTTCGTACTTTGTCAACGCTCTTTGAAGGATAAGCATCCAATGCCTTCAATTCCTTTCAAATGAACCGTTGCCACTTTTCTTCAGTCTTTCGCTTTCTTTAGACGAGGTTGAATCCATTAAACAACTATATGAAACTTTAGGTTGCATCTTCTGATGAACTACAGTTTCTAGTGATATACAGCTTCTGATGAAATAGCTTCTGATAGACTTGCTTCTGATAAACTTGCTTCTAATGACGTCATCAGGTGCACTTTTGTCTTCAAGAGCATTTTAACTTCATGAGCATCTTTAACTTCAAAGGCAGATTTTTTCAGATGCTTTAGGCTTCTCTTTTTGTTAATTCTTTTGCTCTCTTTTGTTCTTCCAAGACCTTTTAAAAACATCAAACTTTGTTTATGGTCCTGTATACTTGAACAAATATTAGCAATGTCCAATTGACAATTTTTAATACATTGTTATCATCAAAACTCTTAAAATTTATTGTTAAACATATTTTGTTTCAACATTTGTTTCTTACAAAAATTAAATTAACCAATAATAAATTCCGATTTTAATAGTTTTAGAAGAGGCAAGAGCATAAAATAACCAAATGATACGATAAGTTATTAAATCCTGTAAGTATCTTGAATTTTGGTTTAATTTATGTGCTCACTTTTCTGTCTCTAAAAATTACAAAACAATTTATTTTTAGTTCCTCATTGGGGATTGAAAATATATTATTTTGTTTTTTGTAGGACTAAAAAATGGATACATTGATTAGAAAATACTTTACCCTTATAGATTAACAATATATTTCTTTTCTTTTTTGGACTATTTTTATAAAGGATTTGCTACAATAGACCTACTCATTCTCATGAAGGTCTATTTTAACAACCAACACCTTTTTACTTGAACAAGAATACCCATGTTTTTGTTTTTTGACCAATAAAAACTAAAGGAAAAAAATGTAATTAGCTTTTCTTTTTTATGTTTTTTTTTCTTTCTTTCCACTATCTCTTCGTATCTTCCTCTTCTCTTTCTTACTTCTCTTTTGCTCTCTCTGTATTTTGTTGTTGCCACTATAATTGTATCCATGAATTGATGATGTGCTTCAACCTTGCTTAATTACTTCCATTCACGTGAATTCATATGCCACAAATGTTTAATTGAAGAGGCAAAAGTAAATTAACATGCTGCACAATTGTTTTATTGAAATCAACCTTGCTTCCCTATCAAAGGATTTCTGCAATTCTCTTGTTGATATGCAGCACCGAAATTGATTCAAAATTCAACCAAAGCAATGTTGTCCAAAATCAAAGGATTTCAGCGGAATTAAACCTCTTTCCAAGAACAAGAATTAGGGTTTCAGTGGAAATCCGAATTGAAAACTAAAATCTGAAATTGACATTGTCAACATGATTTCTCTGTGCTTTTGAGATTTACAGTTTCAGCGATTCCTTTCTCTGTCAAACTGAAATCGAAAACATGATTTAAGATGAGGGATTATTGATTATAGGTAGAAAAAGTGGTGAGACAAAGAGCTTACAACAAGAACTCAGAAGAAGAAGAGGGAGATAAGAAGGGATAGTGAAAAAAAGATAAAATAAAAAAGAAAAGTTAATTACATTTTTGTCCTTTAGTTTTATTTGGTCCAAAAAACAAAAACGTGGATATTTTTGTCCAAATAAAAAGGTGTTGATTGTTAAAATTTTCATAAAAATGAGTGGATCTACTGTAGCAAATCTTATTTTATAAATTAGTAAGTTTTGGAACAAAGCGTAAATATAGTTTCCAAAATGAGAATATTAAAAGATTTAGGTAAAGAATATTGAAAAAGTTGAGGAACCAAATTTGAAATATGAAAAATAGAGAAATTTGCAAATTTTAATTGAGTGATGATACGTTTTTTTTTTTTTTGAGTAATTTTAAATTTTAGGGAGGAAAATATGAAAATTTATAGGGAGACTTAATCGTAAATTTTGAAACATATAGCAAACAATTTGTCTGGATTGAAAAAATTATAAGAACTAATTTGAAATTTATTTTACAAAACAAAAAGAAATTTTTTGTTCATAGTTTATAGGTGTATTTGGAATTTCTTAATTTTTCTTTGACAAAATATTTCGCAATTTTAAAAATTCTCTAAATTTATTATTCGAAAATTGAAATTTGCCTTTAAACTTACATCACTTTGAAAATCGTCTTCACCCGATTTTTATTAAGAGGAATCTGATATATAGATTAAATTATACTATAATATTATATCATAAATTATATTTTGATCTAACTCATCAATCTTCAATTTTTTTCTTTATTAAACCATGTCTTTACCGGATATGTGATATGAATAGTCGATGTTATGCCCAATTGAATAAAAAATTGAGAAGTGATATTTGAACATCTATTTGATGACAACTTTTGTGACAATTTTCTCTCTCATACTTACATTATCTTTTAATTTATCTCTCTATTGCTTTAGTTTTTGTACAAATACCTATATTTTCTTTGTAAATTATAAATGTCACATAAGTTGTCAACTAAATTAGTTGTTTAAATAACACTCCTTTAAAAAAATTATGTTAGGTCTCATTAACCGACGTAAAACTTTATCGAATTTTTATGACATAAATTAAATAAGCCTAGACTATAATGCTAATTAAACAATAGTAGTAGAATTATTGTCATTTTCATTGTAACCTTATTTTAGTGGCGGAGGCACAAGGGGCACGTGATTGTCAAGTGAAGGAAGGATATAGTGTCAGCTTGCATGTGTCACGTGTGTGAGTGAGTGCTACCCTCGTGTCAAAAGCCTAAACGACGGTGGTCAATGACACGTGTTGAGAATCAATGCTTGTTCATTTTCTTTCATTGTTTTTTCGGACATATCCTATCCTAATCCTAGAATCCCATACTAAGAAAGAATAATAACGTGCCTAACTGTCACGTGACCTGCGGGGTTTCTTGCTTTCAATAGAGGATTTCCTCATCTCCGCAACTAATTTCAAACGTAGTCAAAGACACAAAAATTATTGATTTTATTATTCATATATAAATATTATACAAATATATATTATTATTTTGAAAAATGAAGAATTATTTATACCAAATGAATGCAAGAAGATTGGAAGGAAAAAACAATGGCGTAATTTTTTATAACATTAAGGATATTTGGAAGTTTTGGATTGATTATGGAGGGGGAGTTAGATTTGGAATAAGAAAACAATATATACATAAGAGAAAAACGGCTTAGCACCTTCTTACAAGTTTGTTTGTCGTAGAGAAGGCTTATGAAAATCAAACGAACAAGATTATAAAACAATCAAGCCGAGAACAAAGGTCGGAACTAAAACAAATTCTACGATACACCCAATATATTTGAGTGTACAGGTACACACATTCTTTAAATTAATAGTTAAATAAGTTGTTTTTTGAAGCAAAATATTATTTTTTATCATTTATAATTATAATAACTAAATCTCATTCATCAAAAATGTCAACAAAATAAAATTATTTTTTTGAATTTTTATTACTCATAATCGAGAACATTCATTATTTTTTATGATAATATGTAAAAACAATTACTATAATTCTTATAAACAATGAAATGATGTTTTTTCTTATGAGATGATGTTCTATAAAATATAAATTTTGACAAATAGCTATTTATTACATAAAAAATGATCGTTAATTATAAAATTATGAAGCAGGAGTACCGGTACACCTTACTTTGTAAGTGTACCGTAGAAGTTCCCCGAAACTAATTGTCCAGCAAGGATATGGGTGAAGTTTGGATAGCGCGTGAAATAAACAACCATATGTTGATATCTCAATGAAAATTATCAAAAATTCAAATGCCAACAAATTGAAAAAACTTGAAATATGATAATTTAAACCGAAAAACTAGAATCACACAATATAGGGTGGTTCAGATTTTGGATGGTGTGAGAGTAGTTTAGGGCAAAGACCAAAAGTGTTAGAATGGATGAGGGTTTCTAGTTTTCTTGATTAAGATTATACAATCCAAAAAGATGTAAAAAAATAAATATGGAGGACATGTGAGAAGAAGGCTGGAGGGTGGAAAAAGAATTTTCTATTTTATGACTCCTTTGGAACTTAAATATATTTTTTATTGGGCTTTACTTGGCCCATTTATCGTTTTAGGATTTTTAATCAGAAAGATACTTTTTAGACCCTCTCATATCTCTTTAGGCTCCTTAAAATAACCAAATTTACCTTTCCTTAAAAACTGCATTCTTTTATATATAATCAACATTCTGGTAGTTATTTGCAGAATAAGAAAAGTTATTAGATCCGGTATGTATACACCGGAGGTGTAAAAAAGAAATTGCAAAACGTGTTACATGTATCCGGATTATAAATACTTTATGTGCAAATAATTATACGAAGAGACGGACAAGTAACTCTAAGTACTTCTACTCATACTCCGTTCAGAACTACATATAATTATCTTTGAGACAAATCATCAACATTAGAACTAGTAGTTTTTTTTAGAAGAACAATTTTCATTAATGAAAAGTTATAAATTAATATAAAAGTTTATTTATTTGCATAAACTATTTTAAACAAACTTAAAATAACTCTTATCAAAACCAGCCCTAAGAGGTTGCTTTGCAAAATTTTATTGTATGCTCTTTTTTTCGGTGACAATGATTTAATTGTTTCTTTCATTTTAATAGTGTTAGTATTTAACTTAAGACTATGTACCCAAAGAGAACACTTTCAAGATATTTTTAAGAAGTTCCCTCCAAAAAAATAACTTTTGCAAGTGTCAAACAACAAAGACAATGTTACCACGTCATCTTAAAACATGTGATGTACTTATAAACAGCTTCGATGTGTGTCAAATGTGATACTGTGATTTACCGTACTTTAGCTTGATCTTAGCTTATCTTAAAAAGTAATTAGTTAATCAAAACAAAAAAGTAAAATTTAACTCATTTTAACTCATGCTACGCCATGTTGGTAAAGAAAGAATGAAGTATGTTAGAAACAAAGAGCCAAAATGTTTTTTTTTTAAGAGGTTAAAATGAAATACATCACTCAATCAAAAAGTTCTTCCTAATACAAGGCGTATCAGGAAAAGAACTAGAATCACAAACATATTTACAGAAAGTGGGAAACAAATAAATAGTGAATGAAAACAGAGAAAGAAATAACATTAGCATATGTCCAACATAGTGAATGGATTAAGCCACCATCCATGGTATTGAAAGAGAGATTAGGAAGTTTCGTCTTCAACCACGAATAAGAAAGAGACTTAATCTTTTTCAGCAATATGATATATTAGAACATTCTTTACCATTGAATAACCTGTTAATTCTTTCTTTCCATATTTCTCACGCAGTAGCATACCAAATAAGATGCAAAATAGATTGTCGCACCTTAGAACAATCGCAGCCAACAAAATCAAACTGATTGAGGTAATTTGCAGGCACATTTGGGAGAACCGAACAGACGCCCAACCAACGATGAATAAAGTCCCAAACTTCCCCAAAAACATTACACTGTAAAAATAAATGAGGAGAAGATTCCACTGAGGCACATCCACCAACGCACAATCTATCATCAGAAGCTATAACTCCATGACGAAGCAAATTATCCTTAGTTGGCAACCTATCACGGAACAGCCGCTAAGCGAAAAGAACAACCTTCAAGGGAATATCCTTATGCCAAAGAGCCTCTGTAGAAACCGTAGTATCAACATTGTGATGATGAGTCAGGATTTTATAAGCACTCTGAACTGTGAAATCATTGCTCGATTCCAAATTCCAAAGCCATTTGTCCTCCTTATCAACCTGCAAAGTCATATTTTGAAGTAATAAACAGAGTTCCCCCACCGCCTCCTCCTCCCACGCAAACAATCCCCGCCTCCGTTGCCAAGCTTCACCTCCTTCTCCCCAGCCTATCTAAACAAAGAGCCAAAGTGTTAAACAACAATCTCAACTCTACACAAAAGAATGAAACATTTGCAAATCAACGATGTTGAATTTAGTGGAGGTATGAGGTATCTAGACTTCCACAACCTATGGAGCCTTAAATTTTAGTTATGAAAGAAATACATATTAATTTTTGGTTGAAAACGTCTCAACTTGATTATGTCAAACAAAAGAAAGTTATGAGAAACCAAAATATGTTCTTTTTAATGTTAATTTGGTCTTTTCTTTTTATTTTTAACTGTTTAACTGGTGCCCAAAATACTAGCATGATCGCATTTTTAATAGGTTAAAGTGCACTTTCCCCCTCTTAAGTTTGAAAAAGTTGCAATTTTGGTCCTCTATGAACAAAAATGACAATTTTGACCCCCTAAGATTTAACCCGTTTGCAACTTTGATCATTTTGATCAATGTTGACCTAGTCAACGCATACGTGGCAGGCTACGTGTGTAATTACTAATTTTTTAAAAATTAAAATGCCACATAATCATTTTCTAAATTAAAATAAATGAAAGAAAAATTAAAAAAATCAGAAAAAATGAAAACAATTAAAAACAATAAAAGGATATAAACATGAATCGCGGATGGAGGATTCTTCTTTTCAAAAACATCTTGGATTCTTAAATTCTTTGTCCTCTTTGTAACCTTTCCTTTCACTCCTTTATCTTCCCACCTCTTTATTCTTCTATCTCATAACCAAATATGTTCAACACCCATGAGATTATGATGAATCTATGTTTGCTAATATGGCTGAATCTGGGTATCAGAAACTTGGATCTGTAGCATTCATGGCTATATGTCTTAGCGACCAAAGTGCAAATCGAAAACACTAATGATCCAACGGTTGGAACAAACAAAAATAAAAACACACAAATAAAAACAAAAACGAGGAAGAAACAAGAGAGGATTTGGGGGTGTGGTGGAAAATGAAGGGACGGTGGAGAAGAGAAAGGGAGGGTTTTTTCTTCTTCATGAAGATTGCTGTTGTAATGATTGTTGTTATAGTAGTGGAAATGAAAAAGGGTGTGGCTGCAATAGAATTGGGTTGCTGCAATTTGAAAGTGAAAGTGTGAAATTGAGAAGATGAAATTTGGTGTGTGGATGATGATGATATAAAAACCCAGAAAAATAATAAAACCCATAAATATTGCAAATTTTTTATTTTTTTTCATTTATTTTAATTTAGAAAATGATTATGTGGCATTTTAATTTAAAAAAAAATAGTAATTACACACGTGGCCTGCCACCACATATGCGCTGACTAGGTTAAAATTGACTAAAATGATCAAAGTTGTAAATGAGCTAAATCTTAGGGGATCAAAATTATCATTTTTGTTCAGGCCAAAATTACAACTTTTTTAAATTTAAGGGGGAAAAGTGCACTTTTACTTTTTTAATACTAATATTGAAACATATGACACAGCCAAACATATACTTTGAAAATAATGTTGATTAAGTTGGAGGAACCGATTTCTGGGGGGAAGAGTAGTAGTAGGAGTTAAAATGGGAGGATGTAAATGAATAAAATGATGATGATTGAGAGAATTGGGGCCGTATGTATGTATGTGGGACTTGGTTGTCCTCCCACGCCAGTTGGTTGTATGCATCTCTTCATTTTTGTTATGTTATCTGAGCACTCCCGTTCCCCAATAACTTTTATTTTACTCGTGTTTGAGGATGTAGGGTAAAGGAACGACTCTTTACTGTGGCTGTGCCCTCCATGTTTACCGTATACAAGAATTCCATGCATGCTTTCTCTTCTCAAGAGGTTAATTATACGAGTAACTGAACTTCCCAACCTATTCTTTAGTTTGATTACCAGCCACAACATTCTAAGTTATTGCTAATTAATTTTAATTTGAGAACAATACATCATTTTGAAGTAATAATAGCAAAGAAGATAAAATTTAACAGAATTTTATTACAAGTTATTTTGACATTTTCATATATTAAGAAATGTAGTTAATTTTATATTGAAAAGAGAAATTTGAATGATTTTATAAAATTATCTCATATCAATAACATGAGAAAAGGAGATTAAATGAGTAAAAATAATATATAGTAATGAATGATAAATAGTATTACATGATCAAATCATTAATGATGTCTTAATATTGTAAACTGAGTTAAAAAAATATATATTTTAAAGTGACCTACAATAAAATATGGAACGAATATTCATTAATCAAACTCAAACGTTTGAAGATGTATTTAAAAATTAGGATAAAATTTACATACAATTCTATATGCGCATTTTATTTTTTTTCTCTCACAAAAACGTTGTAGTTTTTAAAATAAATAAAAACTATATTTGTGTTGCAGAAAATGAGTAAACTTTTTATTGATTGATCTAATAATCGTTAGAATTGAACTTAACTCAAATTCTATAAAACACATTATCGGACCCTCCTATTCAATATGAGATGATTCTTTAACATCCATGGCATTTACGCACATGATGAGAAATTAAAATTGGTAAAGCTTAGTGGGAGAATTGAGAAGATTAGTAGCAAGAGGGAGAGGGGAAAGTGGCACGGTGGGCGATGAGAATGTTTTTCTCTTTATTCCCATAACGGCGGCAGCACACGCCGAAAGGTGGTAACAAGAGGCTACACGCGTAACGTTGGCAGTGGTCCCATTTCACATAGTGTCGCACCTTGTGTCTGGTCCCTCACCTTATAATCAGATTTTATCTGTAAAGTGAAAATTCAGCTCATTTCCATATACTATATTCTTATTCTTATAGTACCAGTAGTATATTTTCAGATATACTATAGTAGTATCATCTTTAATCCTTATACTAGCAGTACTAGTATATAAAACTGTAAGTATACATTTCGTCACAATAATAATACGATGGAAAAGAAGAAGAAGTTGAGATTTTGTGATGCGGTTGGTGGTGTCCCTTGATGGGACATACCTGTATTGCGTGCTTATAATTTAAGCTATGCTGTTTATTTACTTTATTACCTTGATTGATTCCATTATATCCAAACTAAAGCTAAAGCAATACTACTATTATTAGTTTCTCTTTTTTGTTTTGAAAATGAAAAACTTGAAGATGCATGCATGACTTTGTGATTCAGAAGCTAATCAACATTGTTATTTTTTGCCTAAACTATATTAGTTACTAATTAAAAAATCTATATTGCTAACAGATTCAGGAGGGTCGATTATGGATTGATTTTGATTAAATGATTAAGACCCATTGTTTAAGAGGCATTGTCTAATTAAGACCCCTTGTCTAATTAAGAATATTGCGGGGTGTTGAAGAAACCATCGATCACTACCATTGATCTGCCACTAATACGATCCCTCTTCTTTAAAGTTTAAAAAGCCAAAATATTGTTTTATTTCAACTCTGCATTAATTAATATAGGGTTAACTTTTTTAACTCATGGTGGACAAGTTTATAAAAGAAGGAAATGCAAACATGGTGGGACAGTATACTTTTTTATTGACTTTGGAGATTCAATTTCGGTGATTACATTGACTTCATAGTCTTTTTTTGTTCTTAAGTAAATTTTTGAGAAAAGGAATCGCCCCTTTTACATTTATAATTATATCACATCATATTATTATTAGTACTATTACTAGTAAAAAAATGCCAAGGTTTGAACGAAAAAAAAGAGGCAAGGAACGAAAAAACAGGCGTGTTCATGTTTGTAATTTGGGAAATTCTACGGTAACTCACAATATGAGCGGTACTCTTGTATCTTAATTTTATAAATTAACGATCATTTTTTATATTGTCAATATTTATATTTTATAGAACAACATTTCATAAGAAAAAACATCATTTGACTGTTTATAAGAATCATAGTAATTTTTTTTACATATTATCGTAAAAAATAATAAATGTTCTCAATTATGAGTGATAAAATTTAAAAAAAATATATTTATTTCGTTGACACTTTTGATGAATAAGATTTAGTTATTATAATTATAAATGATAAAAAAATATTTTTTTTTCTTCAAAAAACAACTCATTTAACTATTAATTTAAAGAACGGATGTATTAGTACACTCAAATATATTGGATGTACCATAAAATTTGCCTTGTAATTTAAGTTGTAAAGCAAGTTAAAGTTGGCTCCAACTCAAGATAAATTAAAGATGATTTTTCTAAAGTCAATGAAACACTTAAATTTGAACTATACAAATGTACATGTGTTTTACTCTAGTAATTAATGCGGAGTCTTACTATTAGACTCAATTGGTGGCAGCGTGTTGACGAATCTATTAATTTATGTTGATTTTTTTAAGATCTTGTTAACGAGTGTCTGCGGAATACTTTTTAAGCATTCTAAATTTAATAATTATTCTTTTAAAAAGTTTAGTATTATAATTTCCAATACATTTAATACACAATTTTTCATTAAAAACTTACTTTTTAAAGTGCTTAAAGAGTGTCCCAGAAGCATCCGTCAACATTTCCCTTTTTTATAAAGTAGTACTCCTAAACTGTCTCTACTTAGAAATTAAGGACTGGTTATTGATGAGAAGGAGGAGAATCCCACAACAAACACGACTAAACTTTGAACGTCTTCTAGCTTAATAAAGTGTGAAGTATTTTTCTTTTCTTTCTTGGCCAAAGTACTTACGTGCTGCATACTTTGTGTTTAATGAGATGGCTTGAGGTACCTAGGAAGAATTGTCAATACCATTGAGTATATAATACGGGGTGGACTACGTGGTTGAAAAGGAATTAACCTAACTTCTCCCGCATAAGCATGCAAAGAACCTTAATTATGCTGCGAATGTAACTGTAAGCATGCAAAAAAAAAAAAAAAATTAGGTGACAAAGACATAATTACGGGGTTAAAAAATGGCGAGCCCTTTTCTTTATGGTCGGTAACTATGAGAGAATATATTTCTCAACAATATCATCTACTAGTATATTACTAGTATTATATACATAGAATCCAAATTAGTGATCACGTTTATGAATAAAGAATTTGTTGTGAATTCGGACTCAAAATCACATCAATAATACTACGATGTGTGGAGCAAAGGAAAGTGGTAACCAATATCAAAGTAATCACAAGCAGCAGCAACAATAACAAACCTAGATCTAATCTAGGAATCAAATGAAAAACACAAAACCACAAGTAAAAGATAAAGAGAGAAGAGAAACAAACACATCAAGAAATGTTTACCCATTGTGAGAGAGATTGATCTCTCAAATCCACTCTCAATGAGTTATTACAAAGAAATACAAATGGTTACAAGAAATTAACTTTAAAAAGCTCACAATGAACAAACCCTAACTTCTATCATTTTCCTAATCTCACCAATAAACAAGACACTCAATGATGATTTTTACTTATCTTAGGTGTTTACAAATGTTTTCTAACCCGAGAGAACCTCTCAAGAGAACCTTGATAAAAAAACCTTCAACCCTAAAATTACCTCCTTTGATTTCCGAAGTTTCTCTCTCTTGAAATTAATCTACCTCGAAAATAAATTGTGAAGCTTATATAGTGCCCTGATATTGTCAAAATCGTGTCGCGATTGTCAAAATCCTGTCACGATTTTTGTGTACGACCCAAGTTACACAAATCTTGTCCATAAATCGTGTCACGATTTGCCTCCAGTAGCAACATCACATTCTGCCTCAAAAACCGAAACATAATTACGAAATCGTGTCACGATTCCTCACAAACTCAAAAGACTCAATTTTGAGTCATAATAGAACAAAACTTGCACTTAATCAATAAGTTGCACTTTGAATTCAAATTGTTTTGGATTTGTAACGAGTTTTGTAAAATTAAATCAGCTCAACAAGTTGTATTTTGAATTCCAATTACTTTGGATTTGTAACGAGTTTGGTAAAATCAAGCCAGCTCAATAAATCGCATTTTGAATTCGAATTATTTTGGATTTGTAACGAGTTTGATAAAATCACGGTAATCTATTAGGGTATACTTTATAATATTGACAAAATCATGATATCATAGTAAATTTGATATCAAACACACATGAAATATATTTTTGAATTTGAATTATATATTATTTTTGAAGAAATCACAATATGATACAAGTAAATTTTTAGTGACAAAAACATCAAGTTAAAATCAACTATACCAGAAAAATATCCAAACATATCAAAATTAAATTTACATATTGAAAACTAGTTTTGTCTATTCCAAGGGTGGAAGTGAAGCTAAACTAAACAATAAAAACAGTCCTAACTGCTGAGATTTATGTATTACTATAGTCTATAAATTCCTATTTTTTTTTTTGTTTTTTCCACTAGCATGCGCAAATATTTAATCCGAAGACAACAAAAAATATACGTTCTCATCTTGTCTGTATAGTTCACGTGATGTATGACAGTCACGTCATCATCAGTTTAAGGTATATATTCTGACACATGTACTAAACCCATGATATAGTTAGTGTAAATTGACACATATTGTTGCCAGTTCTATTAATGCTTGTAATGTGTCCTTCCTTACCCACAAAACAGATATAATTTTGGAGCGTGAACAAATTCCAGTACAATTTATTTATTAATTACTTCCTTACAATTAAATACAGCGTGGGCAGAAGTAGTACATAAATTAGATTAGATTTTGATATGAAGAAACCAAAACAATGTATGCAAAGGCACACATTCACAGTCGCTGTGACATAGTGAAAAAAATAAGATGGCGCTGTATCATGTTACTTGGTGAATTAGTGTAGAATATAATATTTGAATGTGTCCACTATGAATATTTATTTAAAAGGCACGCGTCGTGAATTAGTGTGTATGTGGGTCACATATTTATCTTTTCTCTCACAATAGAGAGAGTTTTTGGAGTGTTGGAAAGTGGAAAAAGAAAGTAGTAGTGCAAGAAAAGCAAGAGGTAAAAGAAGATATGAAAATGATGTGAAAATTAACAAAACGAAAAAAGATGTTGGCATATTAGGGGTTTTTCACTGAGAAGTAACCCAACAGTCTGTCTCTATCCCAATCCCAATCTACCACGCACTATATACTTTTCTTTATACAATTGCATAAGACACGCTCGCTAATTATATATCATATACAAACTCCATTTATTTCACTTCATCATATCATATCTACACTTGCAGTAGCCGTATAGTATAATGATCTATAACAACCAACAACTGTCATTGACAAACTCTGTCCAACATCTCTTTTAAGCTTCCTTCCTTCCGATTGCACACACAATATTCATTCATCATTCTCTTTCATGTCTCATGCTTCTTCTTCCCTCTCTTAACAAGCTTTAAACCAAATATTATTTTGAGTTTGGAAGAAGGTAGCTTAATTAGGATGATGGCAGTGAGTTCAGGGTGCAAAGATGGTAGCAAGATAGCAATGGACAATGGAAAGTACGTAAGGTACACACCAGAACAAGTGGAAGCACTTGAAAGACTCTACCATGAATGTCCAAAACCAACTTCTCTTCGAAGACAACAACTCATTAGAGAGTGTCCTATTCTCTCTCATATTGAACCTAAACAGATCAAAGTTTGGTTCCAGAACAGAAGGTATATTTATTTATTTGGCAAATTAAAAGGGTTTGTTTGCATGATTTGTGTATATTAATTAATGAAAGTTTGGTGTTTTGCAGGTGCAGAGAGAAGCAGAGGAAAGAAGCTGGAAGGTTACAAGCTGTGAACAGGAAGTTAACAGCAATGAACAAACTGCTTATGGAGGAAAATGATAGATTGCAGAAACAAGTGTCACACCTTGTCTATGAGAACACGTTTTTCCGCCAACATACACAAAATGTAATTATCATCCTATTCTTCCTTTATTTAAACATTAAGTAAATTTTGTCATTTGAGTCTGGTCAAGTTGCCTAAAATCATTATTTTAAGCATCTATGCAAAAAAGAAAATTGTCATATGATATCTGAGTTGAGATTGAATTGAACAGACGACCCTTGCCACTACAGACACGAGTTGTGAGTCAGTGGTAACAAGCGGTCAGCAGCATCCACAACCAAGGGATGCAAGCCCTGCTGGGTAAGTCAAATACAAACCCTTGTATTTTACTATTTTATTTTATTATATACCATAACTATAGTACTATACTACTACTATATATCATGACTGCTCCAATGTATTTTTATATATAGTTGGATAGTAATGGAATATTATTTATGGTGCTTTGTGTTTTTGCTTTCGATCTGCAGACTTTTGTCCATTGCAGAGGAGACTTTAGCAGAGTTTCTATCAAAGGCTACTGGAACCGCTGTTGAGTGGGTCCAAATGCCCGGGATGAAGGTTAATTACCCAACTTTCTTTTACTTTTTTACCTTTTATGTCACCTTGTTAATTTATTTCCATTATTTGCATTACATAGTAGTACTTACTATTGATTTTGTACATGAACCAAACCAACTTCTTTTTTTACTGCTGCCAAACAAACCTTAACAACACTCACTATTTTTAACTGCATTGGTATGGTATCTCATTAGTATTATTAAAGGTTACAATAGTAAAAATAATTAATATTACGTTGATAATTGAAAGATTCATTCATTTTTGGACCAATTTTTCCGTCAACTAAGTCGGTCATTATGAGTTGAACAAAATATCCTGATTGATTTTTTTTTTTACCTTTATACTCTTTTCCTTATGTGATGTAATTTTTCTTGTTCTTATATTTATCAAAACATTGTCTTACTTAAGACTTTTGGCTAAGAACAACATAAAACAACACTCTTATATTTTCTTTTCCTAATTATGTGATGTAAATGTTGATCTCATGTTATGATATTGTGATGAATGTTTAGCCTGGTCCGGATTCCATTGGAATCGTTGCAATTTCTCATGGTTCCCCTGGAGTGGCTGCACGTGCGTGCGGCCTCGTGGGTCTTGAACCTGCAAGGGTAATTAACTTCCTTCCTTCCTCTTCATTATTAATTTATTTAGAACACCAATCCCATTAATATGCATAGAGTGAACAAGAAATTTGTCATGTACTTTACAGGTTGCTGAAATCCTCAAAGATAGGCTCTCATGGTATCGTGATTGCCGAACTGTGGATGTTCTAAATGTTATGTCCACAGGAAATGGAGGAACCATTGAATTGCTTTACATGCAGGTATTATAATCTATAATCTAAAGTTACTTAATATAATATCTTAGTCACAAAAACTCAGTACATTTTTCACTCTTTCTAATCCACATTAATGAAATCTAATATGCCATCTTTGTTTTATAGTTGTATGCGCCAACAACTCTGGCACCAGGTCGCGACTTCTGGTTGCTGCGCTACACATCACTTTTGGAGGATGGCAGTCTTGTTGTAAGTTTCTACATGTTTATGCATCTATATGGTGTCATGTTTAACAATCCTATATCCTTCAACTCAAACTCTGATATTTATTTATGATTTTAACAATATCAATATGTAGGTGTGTGAAAGATCACTTAACAACACACAGAATGGTCCTAGTATGCCTCCAGTGCCACATTTTGTTAGAGCTGAAGTGTTGCCAAGCGGTTATCTGATTAGACCCTGTGAAGGAGGGGGATCCATAATTCATATTGTTGATCATATGCTTTTAGAGGTTTCTAAAAATACCTTTTACTTATTCTATAAAATAAACCATATTTACTTAACTTTCAGTTAACTTACTTTTGATTCTTTGAAATCAGCCTTGGAGTGTGCCTGAAGTTTTGCGCCCACTTTATGAGTCGTCCATGCTGCTTGCTCAGAGAACAACTATGGCAGTAAGTATATTGTAGTTTCATTGCCATATATAGATTTGAAGGTAAACATGATGGTATTTGAACTAACGTGTTTTGTAACCCTGCAATTGTCGTTTAGGCTTTACGTCATTTAAGGCAGATTTCTCAAGAAGTTTCTCAGCCAAGTGTGACAGGATGGGGAAGGCGGCCTGCAGCTCTACGTGCGCTTAGTCAAAGATTGAGCAAGTTTGTGCCATTTTCCTTCACAATCGCATTGTTACTAGCTTTACTTATTTAATTGATCTAGCTAACTTACTTCCTTTTTATTTTACAGGGGATTCAATGAAGCTGTCAACGGGTTTACAGATGATGGATGGTCTATGTTAGATAGTGATGGAATTGATGATGTCACCCTTCTTGTGAATTCATCACCTAGCAAGATGATGGGACTAAATCTTGGTTATAACAATGGATTTCCATCTGTCACCAGTTCTGTGCTATGTGCCAAAGCTTCCATGTTGTTACAGGTATAATTCACTAAAATTCTTAGTACTCACTACTTATGGATGCTGTTTAATGCTCATATACTAGCTTAAAGTTGTCTTTCCTTTCCCTTGAGTACTATATATTATATTAAGTTTACTAGTGTGTTTGGAATAGTACTAAGTAATTAGTGTGTTTGGAACCACCGCCAAATGACTTCTGATACACGGCCAACCACAATCTATTATTATTTGTAGCTTCACCATTTTCACATCAGTAAAAACACTCCGATGCGAAAAAGAGACTCAAAAGTAAATCCAAACATTGACTACATGTATTTACTAGTTGTCTCATCTCGTGCTATTTTTCCGTCCTTGTAGAATGTCCCTCCGGCTATTCTTCTTAGATTTTTGCGGGAACACAGATCAGAATGGGCAGATACAAGTATTGATGCTTATTCAGCTGCTGCCATTAAAGCTGGTCCGTGTAGCTTGCCAGGGGCCAGAACAGGAGCTTTTGGTGGTCAGGTTATTCTTCCACTAGCTCACACAATTGAGCATGAAGAGGCAAGTTATTTATTCCTAATTTTGTAATCTCTTACATGTTAACTAGTTATTAGCATTTTTTGTTACAAAATAAATCAAACATGTTCTTAAAATTTGGCTTTTAGATTAACACTCTACTGGTTTTCTGTAATACAGTTCATGGAAGTTATTAAGCTTGAAAACATGGGCTACTATAGAGATGATATGACAATGCCTGGTGATATTTTCCTCTTACAAGTAAGTAGTATTTTGAATTCATTCTTTTGAACATATCTATTTGCAGTGTCTTCAACTTGTTACAATCTTTAAGAAAAATGAAAATTGTCCTTCTATAATTGCAATTGAGAGAAAACACTTCCATTGAAAATGCACAAGTACTATAAACATGTTAATTTGGATAATGAGTGAATAGCTACTTTATATGACACTGATTTTAGAAGGTTCTTTGGGCCCTCGTGTGCATAACTAACTGTTCTTCTGATTGCATCTTCCTCAGCTTTGTAGTGGAGTGGATGAGCATGCAGTTGGCACAAGTGCAGAGCTTATTTTTGCTCCAATTGATGCATCTTTCTCTGACGATGCACCCATTTTGCCTTCTGGTTTTCGCATCATACCTCTTGAATCTGGCACAGTAAGTGTTCTTTATATTGACTCATGATTTGATTATATAGCTTCTGAAACTCTTCCCCTTCTTGTTGGAGAAATTATTTTTATTTCTTTCTTATATATGATGCTGCAGGATGCTGCTAGCCCAAACCGTACACTCGATCTTGCTTCTGCACTCGAGGTTGGAACCACAGGAAACAAAGCAGGTGGTGACAATTCTGGTCATTCAGGGATCACAAAATCTGTGATGACAATAGCATTCCAGTTTGCATTTGAAGCCCATCTTCAAGATAATATCGCAGCTATGGCACGACAGTATGTGCGTAGCATTGTTGCATCTGTTCAGAGAGTTTCATTAGCACTCTCACCATCGCGATTTGGTTCTCAGAATGCTTTTCCTTTGCCACCTGGAACTCCTGAGGCACAAACGCTCACTCGATGGATCTGTAACAGCTACAGGTATGAATATGCCAGTTAAAGTCATTTAAAGTATGCATAGCAGCAATTCATTATTTTGTGAATGACGATCTTAATCATGTTGGGGCGGCACTTTACACGTTTTCACAGATTCTATTTAGGCGCAGAATTACTCAAGTGTGAAGGGAGCGAATCGATACTTAAATCCCTTTGGCATCACTCAGACGCAGTTCTGTGCTGCTCTTTAAAGGTAATTTCTTTTAGTATATTTTTTCTGATAAGAATTTGGTTAGAACTTCAAATATACTAGCGAAACTCCTCACGGCTAAATCAAATGTTGTACCTTTTTTCTTGATTGATGCAATATTTTAGAAATTATATAAATTTAAATATGATTTTGGCAGGCATTACCCGTTTTTACGTTTGCAAATCAAGCTGGACTTGACATGCTTGAAACCACCCTGGTTGCACTTCAAGACATCACCCTAGAAAAGATATTCGATGACAACGGAAAGAAAACCCTGTGCTCTGAATTTCCCCAGATAATGCAGCAGGTATAATGCTAATTAAATAGTTCTAATGAGTATGTTGATGTTAATAGGAATTGGGAAATGGTTTTACTTGCACTATAATTAATGTATGTGACGAAGTTTGGATCTCTTGACAAATAAAATATGTCAAGATATGTTGCTTAACATTCAATTTGTAACGATATATGAATTATTTTGGTGCAGGGTTTCATGTGTATTCAAGGCGGTATTTGTTTATCCAGCATGGGGAGGCCAATAACTTATGAGAGAGCTGTAGCATGGAAAGTATTGAACGAAGAAGAATCTGCTCATTGCATCTGTTTTATGTTCATCAATTGGTCTTTTGTCTAATAGATTAAAAGGTAGGATGTAGGAAAATAGATTGAAATGCTAACCTTTAATCTCATCTATGGTATTTGGATAATCACTTCACTAGAATGCTCTATAACTATTTTATTGCTATGGCTACCTATGGACTCATTTCTTTTTAGTTGTTGCTATTTATATATTTTTCCCTTTATGCTTTTTAGAGATTCGTACATATCCAGTTTTATTCTTTTCCTCCTCATTTGATACGTCCTTGATAATTTATCAAATCAAATATTAAAAAAAAACACCTGTGTCCCCTATTATTCATTGATAGGATTCATTCTATCTACATCACTTAACAACTCCTGATGGAATTGAAGGACAATGGGTGATCACTTTTTTTTGGCTATGTTTCCCACTTGTGCCTGCCCCCCATGTAGGCCAGTAGTAATATTCATTCTATCTATATGTGGTTTATGATTAGATAGAATTCAACAGTTTTGATTCTCTAAAATTCCAATTTAAGAAAGCTATGAATGGTTAAGGATCGTCACAAACACAGTCACTTCTTTATATTTGTCCTCAAATGGCATGGCTTCTAAATTTATTTATATACATAGATCCTACGCAAGAAATTCTTAAAAGCATCATGCACTTCTCTTCCATTTATGTGTCTATTTTCACGGGGTCCTCCTATGGGAATTTGCGATTGATATGTCCAACACTCATTGGTTCCTTCTTTACCTTTAACCAATTGTTTTCCCTTTAACTTGTCATGGTCACGCTCGTATTTACTACTCGATATATTTGAGTGCAAAATTTTGACATCATCTATGTATGGTTGCTAGGTGACAATACTGTAAGCAATTTTTATTTTTATAGAAAATTTTATCTTATCAATATTAGATTAGCCTATTCATGACGCATATATTTTGTTTTGATAAATAAATTTTAAATTTTTTATGAATCTTTTTTTTGGTTACAAGAATTTTTATGAAGCTTCCTGACATCTGATACGATACAAATGCGATACTAATACAACGAATTTTTTCAAAAATTTCTGATACGATATAGACTCGATACATTATTAAAAAATTAAATTTAAAACATAACAAAAAATGATAATAAACAAACATTCACGCTAATGAAAATGATAAAGTCAAGTGACAATTACATATTTGTTCCACACAAATTAGAATATAATTAAACATCTTTAGTACTATCCAAAAAAAACATCATTAATACTATAAAAAAAAGAACACCATTGTCAAATGTTGACTACTAGAAATGGTGTTTGGGCCGGTGTGGAAAAGTCCGGCGCCCTCAAAAATTGGTGGTTTTCTCTTGGCAATTGCTCCTCAAGCGTATTATAACCAAATATAATCTCTTTAGAAGGTGAATTTTCCCACCGGAGTCTTTGGTGAGGTGTGTTTTTTGTGACCATGAGGAAAAAATGACGGCACATCTTTTCCTACATTGCCATTTGACCTTCAAAGTGTGGGCAAATGTGTGTGTTTGATTGGAGATTAATTTTATTACACCTCAAACTTTGTTTTAACATTTCGAATGTTGGAGTGGGGAGATGGGAAAGAAAAAGCTTTGTAATTAAAGGGTATTGGTTGACTTGGCATGCGGTATTATGGATGATATAGAAAGCAAGGAATGATAGGATTTTTAATAAGATTGTTAAAGATCACGGTGAAATTGTTTATGACATTAAGGTGCTTTTGTGGAATTGGACGGTTACTAGACTCAAAAGTTCTCCCTGCCTCTATTATGAGTGGTGTTGGAACCCCAAGGAATGCCTATTGAGATAGTTGGGGTAGTTTTAGAGGTGTCAGGGACTTTTGGCGTCTTTGGTTGCTGGTGTCAACAGTGTTTTTTGGTTTCTGTTGAGTCAGGAACTGTGTTGATATGCTGCAGATTTTTCTGTTATAGAGGACTATTTTGGGTTTTTTCTGGTTTGGCTGATTGGTGCTTTGCTGTGGGAGCGGTTATGGTGCATAAGGAAATCCTTATGCACCGTGTATAAATCCTAACATAATTGCTTCCTACACCCCTAAAGGAAACAAAACAAAACAAACCAAATGCGGAAACAAACTGAATCATCACCGTCGTTCATCATCAACACCACTGGAATCTTCAATCTCATCATCAACACCGTCGTTCATCATCATCACCGTACCGGAATGCCAAAACCATTTTGTTGTGGAAATGATTTCTCTGAGTTGTACTCCAAACCCATTTTGCTGTGGAAATGGTTTCCAGAATCTTGAACCTCATCATCAACACCGCCGTTCATCATCACGTACCGGAATGCCAAAACCATTTTGCTGTGGAAAACCATTAGATGTACTTAATGGTTTCCAACAGTTGTACTTCAAAATCATTAGATGTACTTAATGGTTTCCAGCAGTTTTCCAGCCATAAATCCCTCTAACATCACAAAGATTTCGAATCCAGTAACAACTTCATATCTGAAACCGTGAACACAAACAATGACGAAACAGTAACATATAGCAATCAACATAGTGCCACTGGATCGAAGAAGAAGAAGAAAACGCGAGGGAAGAAGAGGAGCGAACCGATTTTAATCTTTAGATCTACTCCTTCTCGTTGTGTTTTTGCGCGATCCGAGTTCGGATTTGGCTTGAAAACGAAAATGGATGTTGAAAAATGGCTTTAATTTTTAAAAAGGGTGAGTTTGGTTCTCCGGCACGGCGGCGCCGCCTCTGGCCGACGACCACCGCGTCAGAATCATCATGTGTGGCCGGAAGAGATGAAGACTCATCTGAATTGTAGAGAGAGAGGGAAAGTTTATGTTTTAGTGAGAGAAATGTTTGAAGCAAATGAAGTTTGATTTGGTGTAGTTTGAGAAGCCTAGGATTATTACACGTGTACACTAAATCTGATGGTTGTGAAGTGTTTATGCACGGTGCATAAGGATTTCCTTATGCACCATAACTTTTGCCCTTTGCTGTTAGTCTCGGCAATGTTTTCCACATCATTGTATTTTCCTTTTGGCGTTTTTGTGCCTTCGCCTACTGTTTGTATTTCTCGTATAAGTTGGTGATAATAATATAAGCTGTTCCAAAAAAAAAATGTTGACTATTAGAAGATAAAAATATATTAAAGAGAGAACAACATAATAAATATAGCATTAGAGATGAGAAATAGAGTAGAATTCATTGGAGGTGACGATAAACTTTTTTTTTTTTGGGTTAGAAGAGACAATTTGTTTTTGATAGCGTTGCCGATCTTGATGTATTTTTATTTCTTATTTTTTAAAAGGGAATATGTAAAACACGATTCTTCACCATTTTTAAAGTTTCGGGGTTTTACAACTCTACATAATATATACTATATCAATAAATAATATTCGCATCAAGAGCTTATTTATAGGATGTATATCAATCCTTTCATGTGTCACCAAAAAAAAAATCCTTTTATGTTTTGTATTTTCTTAAAGATGATACAAATAATTTGTTCTTTTGCATGTGGTCATGTGAAAAATTAGGATGAAGTTATTTTTCCCACCCTTCACATCTTGTTGGGTTATGAAATCCGAAATGTTATAGAGTATTCAAGGATATTTTAATGTGTTTTTACACTGTTCAGGTTCTATAATCTAAAATGTTGTATGACACGCGAGAAACTATTAGGTCGGATAAAAAAATATTTATTTCTATTGGTAAAGATTGTTAGGCCTTTGGTTGCAGTGGGCATATGCAGTTGCACTACCTATGGACTCGTTTCTTTTTAATGTTATCTTTGGGCTTTCCAACAAAATTTCGCGCGTAATAAAACTATAAAATGCTTCTTCCTTCCAAAGTATTAATCTGCTAATATTATATTACAGTTATCTAACTAACCATTCCATTCAAATTTCAATGCCTAGGATTTACCTCTGCTCATGTTAAAGTGTATTTCATGGTTTTTTTTTGTTGTTGATAAATCTGTTACCCTTTCTATGAATGCTCAAGGAGTGCCTTGATACAAAGACAGTTGGGCGCTAATCTTACAATCAAATGCTTTCAAATTCTCTCTCATATTAATCTGCTAATCTTACAATCATCTAACAAATTACTATATTCAAATTTCAACATCTTGGGTTTACCTTTGTTTCTGTCAAAACCTTCTTCATGGTTTTCTTATGCCCACAAAGTAGAAACCGAAACTTTTCTCTCTTATTTTGTGGTTAATAGTCCGAAATATTTTTTCACAATATATGATATTGATTGAAGTTTTGCTACTGCTGCTAATTTTCATTCAGACACATAATTATGCCAGTACAATTAATTCTTAGACATTGAGAAGTGCTCTTGCATCTTAATACATTCTTTCGCTCAAAATAATCATAACAATCAAATTTGTATGAAATCAAGTATGAATTGAATAACAAGTTTCACATTACATGAGCTAAAAAAGATGATTTATACATCCAAAATTTAATTTTTTTTGGCAGAGATTTATGTTTTAGTTACTTTGTGGGCTTTGTTATTAGCGTAATGTAACTCTCTATTCTCCTCTGACAGCTCCAACAAGTTGTATCAAAGCTATTATCAACCTGATGCATGGGAGAGTATATAAGTGGAACCATGCATAAGTATAGGATTCTTGTATCAAAATTAGTGCTGGTTATTCTAACATATCAATTGGTTGAAAATTTGTTGTTCAAATTTTGACATAGGTTCGATACTTTAACACATCGGAAATTAGTCTTGATACAAATTAAATATAATATTGCTAGAGAGATACTTTTAGAATTTAAGTGTGACTGGTTGGTTAAACTTCCAGATTCATTAGAAAGTGACTAAAAATTGAGTTGGAGACGTGTTGTCATGCTTTTTGGTTGCCTTATTGGTTATTAGTAGCCTGTTGATGCTATACTGGTGTTCTAATATTACTTTAAATTGCTTGAAGCAAGGAACTTAATCAGCAAATAATTACAGTGTTCTAATATTCGGGATAACAGAATACTAAAGTTTGTGATTACTTTACCTGCGTTAGCATCATTTGAAAGGGATATCGACCCCAGAGTTGTCTGAAAGTGTCTTTTCTTTTTGTTTTTGTGAGTGGTAAGGAGGGGTTGGTGTGATCTTTTGACCCGGCACGTTAACAAATGAGAGACAAAACAAATTTATGGAGTCAAGTTTAAATCATAGACAGAAAGTAAAGTTTCATTTTAGATTCATTCATTCGGATGAGTACCTCATCACTTTCAATTGACTACATTTAAACACACATTACCCAACTATGTGTAACCATTCTATTTGCTACATCCAATTAACCTAAAATCACAATTATTAATTAGCGTATCAGTATGCACTTTAGTCCAATAAAGAGAGTTGCTACAATCCACAAAGTCAATTTCCAAATCTTCAATTGAATGATCATACACATGTAGATATCGCATATGTACCAATTTATATTCATTTTATTCGGATTATGTCTCATATGATGAGATATAGTTTGATAAATGTGTTTATTGATGGCAGATATCTTCACTTTATAACATCAAAGTTATATTTATTTTGGACCATCATACATTAAATGTATGTATAATCATAGACGGGAAAGATTTGTGATAACAGACCACTAAGATATGAACAACTGTCAATTTATGTAGGCCCTCACAACTTGGCCTCAACCCACATGTTTGGCGTCATAAAGCACCCGATACTAAAGAGTCCCCCATTCAAATAATGAAATAAAATTTCTATACGCATTATATCAACACATTATCGGTTTACAAAAAGAATGAGGCTATGAAGCCCTTACCATAATGGAGGGACTTAGTAAGTGAAGTTTAGGAGTTTAAAGCTTATTTGAGCCTTTAAAGATATGGCCGGAGTGTAAGGGTATGTTGAGAGTCTCATATTAAATGTATGGGAACTTCTACGGTGGCATTTTTGACTTTGAAACATTCGCACATGAGAGCCATTCTACACCTTATATATATTTTGGTATTTTATAGGATTAAATTTGTAGTAGGAATCCAAATTTCAAAAGCTGGCTTGTGAGATATTGTTTATACTTAAATGTCCAGTGCTTGCTTCACTACCTCCTACAGTGTATTTATCCCTTTCCTTTAGCACACAATGCATGTTTTCACGCTCAACAATGCAAATAGCTTTCATACTAACTTTTCTAATGTGTATTGGTCAATACTCAAATATCGCACTAACTATAGATAAACCCTTTTTCCCTACTTTGAACTCCTTAAATTGAGTCAAGTAGGTCTCTTCTTTGTGTGTACAAAGTGCAATATGATCAATCTAACGGGTCGCACTTGCACGTGGATCAAAGATTATATATCATCATTAAGTACAATAAAGTCCAAAAAACTAAAGCCAGGCGCTGAAGAAGCAAATATGAAAGTTGTTTTTGTTGTGATCAATCTACAAAAGTAAACAAAGTGGAGTGAAAAAATGTAAAGACAATAAGAATTTAAACACCAAAGATATCTAAAGAAGACGACTTTACAAAATAAAATCAGAGACAAAGGGGCTTTTTTGATTTGATCAAAGAATGAAGCCAAATAACCTTTTGCATGGTCTCCAAGGGATATAATTGAAATCTTGTATGGGGGAGCTTTTGAGAAAATTGAACAAACACATTGTAACTTTGTAAGAGATCATGAGCTGGTTTGCTCTCATAATGTCACATAGCTAGCTAGTTTATATTTTTATGTTTAGACTCATCTTTACTGATGGAATCTTCTAACTGTAGAAACTCCTTCAAGATCAGTTATATTCAAGAAAAGCAAAAGGATTCTTGCACAACCATCATTACATAGAGGTCATAACGTGGTTAAAAGAAAAGGAAATTTTATTTCTAAGAAAAAGAGACTTGCAACATTATCATCATAACATGGAAGGAAAGTGGACCACTATAGAAAGTTTGTGGTCTGGCCTGGTTGAGAATATCCCCAACCTATACTCATACTTTTACTTAATAGTTGGATTGTGTTTTGTACTTAATTAATCATACACTAACCCAAATCAAATTAATTAAGGAAAATTTTAATCACTTATACATAGTGCAATATTAATGGAGTATATATTAAATAACGAAAAATGAAGAAATTTTTCTTAGGGTACGTAGCACAATCCCTTATTTGAGTATGAAAGGAGATAAAGACGCCACTCAATCATCATCATCGGTGATTCTTAATGTGAAGCAAGCCATTATCATGTTCCAACTTGCATCAAGATCGGGAAAAAGAAAGTTATATAGGAGTCTCCCAGAAAGTAGAAATCTAATCATAGTCTTTTTAACAGTCCTATAATCATATATAACATCGCTAAAGGTCTCCTTTTAAAGTTTGCATTCAGACCAAAAAAGCAAAAATGTTTGCCTTAGCTTATTATGTCGCTATAGAAAACTTAGCCTTTCAATGTTTGATTTTGTGATTGTACTAGCTATTATCACAGTCGTAATGTTGAATGTGTGATTGCATCATCAGCTTGCCGCAGCAAATACCAAAGCCATGTTTTGTAAATTGTCCATGTTAGTATTAGTATGTAGCTAGGGATCTTTTTAGAAACAAAGTTCTCGCTTTATAGCTTATACTAATGTAAATTTGATAATTGATATTATGTTGGGTTTATCTGTTCAGTTTGATTCAGTTTCAGTCAAAAAAATGTTTAAACTTTACACTAATCAAATATATATCAGTTAGGTTTGGCTTTTAACAATTTTCAGAAGTGAAATCAAACCAAACTAAATCGATAGTATACATTTTGATTTGGTTGATTGGTTCGTTTGGAACTGCAATTAATTTTTTTTAAGTTAGAAATAACATAATTTTTTTTTTTTTGACACAAGTTAGAAATAACATAATAAAACGCATACAAAAATAGAAAGAAAAAAAATTAACTTATCTGTTTTGAAGTGAAGAAAAATGTTTTTGACCATTTTGTTGATAGTTATTCTATGCAATTTTAAGTTGAAATAACATAATTAACGAAAAATATGAATACTTAATTGAGCAGCTTAAGTTATCCGTAACCGTTATTACATACTATTTTTTTTTTTTGAAAGAATTATTACATACTACTTAAATATTAAAGTTTCGGTCAGGAAAAATAAACTTGTCATTTATTATTTTTCGTTTTTTTTTTTAAATAGAAAAGATGGTAAAGCCACCGTAAACTCACATACACAAAATAGAGGTACCGGAGTTCGAACCCGATCATAACATCCAGCTTAACAATTTCAGCATTTTTAGTTATTTCTTTCTACTCATTCATTCAAAATAAGAGAAAATAAGTTTTCATTTTTCCCCTCTCTCCACACACACATATATATTTCATTGAAACAACTTAGAGTTTATCTTCAATTCCTCTTCTATTTCCCTTTTTATTTATTGGATTGATTAAGTTTTTTATCCCTATAAATATCTGCAGTTTTGTTGTTTTTAGTCCCTATAAAAATAAATCACATTTTTTAGTCCTTATAAAATTTTCTGTTAGTGTTTTTAGTCCCTGTTAAATTAAAATTTGTTTAATTATGCTTAAACTTCTAAATTTTTGAAAGATTTTTTACATACATGTTTATAACATCGTAAGACACTCTTTTGTAAAACAATTTAGTTTTTTAACATTTAATGAATTAAATATGAATTTTTCCAAAAGCCAAATTTTCAAGATTATATTAATGAAATTTTGGACCTAATAATAAAATTTTAAGTTACTTTTTTGCGGAGGAACTTTGTATAATATTCTAAGTAAAGTATGTGAAAAATATGTTACAAATTTAAAAGTTTAAGCACAATTAAACAAATTTTAATTTTACAAGCACTAAAAGTATGTGTTAGTCCCTCTTAAATTGAAATTTGTTTAATTATACTTAAACTTTTATATTTTTAAATGATTTTTAACAAACATGTTAAGAACATTATAATAATCTCTTTTATAAAAAATTAGAATTTTTTAACATGTAATGAATTAAATATATTTTTTTTTAAAATGCAAAAAATTCAAGATAAAACTAACGAAAATTTAGACCTAAAAATAAAATTTTGAGCTAATTTGTTGTGGCGGAACCTTTAATAATGTATTAAACAATGTAAAAAATCATTAAAAAATTTAAAATTTTAAGCATAATTAAACAAATTTTAATTTAACAGGAACTAAAAACACTAACGGAAAATTTTGTAGGAACTAAAAAGTGTGATTTATTTTTATAGGGACTAAAAACAAAACTGCAGATATTTATAGGGACCAAAAACTTAATTAACACTTATTTATTTATCTCTTTTGTCTTTCATTTGGCATGGCATCCAAACAAACTTTTGTCTGTGATGTAAAAATCGATTAGTGTTTGTGTGCACATTGACTAAAATCTTGTTTAGGTTATTATGTTAGTAGAATGTTGGGGTTAAGTTAAAGTTAATTTTGTAAATCTATTGATTAAGATCGATTTATTGCATTTCAAAATTTTAAACTGAGAACTGAACCGATTCAACTCGATTTCATTTTGGTTTGATTCTTAAGGTGCATTGAATAGTTTACAAAATCACAATGACACCTTCCCTATTGAAATATGAAGTGAGCATAGCAGCATCAAAATGCTCCATGACTGTTCACTGCCAAACTGAGCTTCTGCATGCAGCATATATTGTGTAGTGCAGCGTGACTGTACGTTGGCCTTATGAAATTCTTTTGCTTTGTTTTTTAATTGGCCATTGTGGGGAAATAAAACAAAGAATGTTTGACAAGAGGACAAAAATTACCAGCAAAACCGCTGTGAACATATGAAATATGGTCCACCACAAAGTGAGTGTTGTCATGTTACACTTCCATGATTATGTTTAGTCCAAATGCTTCGCTCTCAATCCCCTTGTAGGTTTGGCATACATCTAGATTCTAGAGTAATCTTTTTTGGCATGCAAGTCTAGTTTGAAGTAATTAAATACGTATAATAAGTAGGAGTCTTGCTAACAAGTGTTCTAAAGACATTGTTTAATAAACTCACAAAAAAAAATTTGTCTTGAAAATATAAATCAAATATTTTTAAAAGTCACAACTACACAATTTCTAATGTAAAAACTTATTAGTATTTTTATATGTTTAAGCAATATCCTAAATGTACTTGTTAGCATGTTGCAATAAGTAAATATAACTATTGATGCAATATTTCCCCTCAAAAGATAAATATGTATTGGGAAAAAGTAAAAATTAAAGCTTAGAATTAGATATATATCCAATAACTCCCATTGAGTATTTATAGTCTAAAAATGTGTTAGTCACAAAAGAAGTATTATCAAATACAGTCTCACGATTCATAACAAAAAATATAAAATCTCATGAGTGAACTCTAACTCTATTATAGGTATTGTGTATGTTGACTACAAATTATAATGATATATCAATTAATTGGATGCATAATTGGTTTTGAATTGTGATTTGCAAAACAATAATGAAAAAAAAAAAAAGAAGTAAACAACAAACAACAACTATATTTTTTCATTAATTATAAATTAAGGATCATACTCATTTGAAAAGCTTCCAAGTAATATCAATCTTTTTGTTTTGACTGAACCATTTACATCTCCTTATAAATACAATTTTTCTTTTGGAAAGTTTTTTACTTGTATCTTTATGACAAAATTTCCATCTATATATTCCTTATGTAATGTGTTTAGAATACTTGTTGTCAAGATTCATATTTTTTTCTATTTACCTCTTTATCATACTCTTCATGATTGGTTAACTTAACTAAGGAAGACTACGGATAAAATCAAACGGGAAATAGGCAGTAATAAGGTCATCCACAATGGTGGGTGCTTCGTCTATTTAATACCATATTAAATATGCATTCCTATTGTGCAATATAATATTTGAGTGTCTATAGAGAAGAGTGGCTATGGAAACACTCTCTCTCTTCACTTTTTGTGGATCCTATTTAATAAATCATAATGAAATAAATAAATTTTTGTTGAAATATAATGATATGAAATTATTTGCAGGGCCTATTTGGTAATTTCTTTGTGGTGCTCTAAGTTGGAGAAAATTGGTGCTTATTAAGTACTATTGTAAAATGCATGATGTGGATAAAAGAGTCCCATTTAAGCACTTAAATCAGATGCTCCATTGTAGTTGGTCTGAATTGTTGTTATAACGAGAAGTACTGCAAATAATATAGAGGTTGCATTGATTTCATTAACTTATTGATAACATTCATTCAATTTATTTACATTTAGTTTTACACTCATCACAAGTATCTCAAGCATAGCATGTCCATATATAAAATATCAAGCAAACAGTTTCCTAACAATGCCTTCATCAACAAACAACTTACTTATGCTAAACTAATTAAAAACTTTAAACATATGAAAACAAAAAAAGAAAAGAAAAAAAAAAGAGAGAAAACTCAAAGGAAGAAAAAAAGAGAGAGATTATTTTATCTCAAAAACTGTAAAAAAATATCAGAGAGCACGCAAAAAAACGAAAATCAGCAAAGAGTGGCTGTGTTGCAGTGAACAGTCTCTAGGGCTTTGAGTATATCTCTTGCGCATGGCCTTGTGGTGGGATCATTTGCGGTACAGTGAAGTGCAAGATTCATGGTTTCAACAATGTCGTTTTGATAGGTCGATGAATCTTCACCCTTCATTACAACAGAATCTATCCACGTGTCTAGATGACAGTCAGAGTAACAATAACGGGCCCACTCAACAATATTATTCTTGTAATGAATACCATTCCATGCTTCTATGTCTACAGAGTTTCTTCCTGTTAATAACTCAATCAGGATAACTCCAAAACCATATATCTCACTCTTCTCTGTCACATCTTTCCCATTTCTTTCCTCTGAAAAACATAAAATTCCCATTATTCAAAAAACAATATTAAGATGTGGTATGAGTATGACATGACATAACATAAGACCGACAAGACATTTAATCATGGTTTACTACTAAGCCAATGAAAATTAAGACAATGATTTTATTTTAATTTGGACAAATGAGAAAAATTATATTTTAAAGTTTATAATTATTTGCAAAAGGCTCCCTAAAAAAAAAAAATTGCAAAAGGTTTTGGAGTAAAAGTTGTCACACTAGTTACTCGTGAAATTATGAATAAATATTCATTTTGATCTTTAAATATGTGTTGCACTTTTGATTGTCGCACATTAAAAAATAGCTATAGGATGCATGCAAAAACTACAAATTTATTTGATATGTTAAGAAGCAAGTTGTAACTTTTAATATCTCTTTTACTTGTATGTGTGATCGTTTCAATTTCAAGTGGCGCAAGCAAGGAAAAAATAGCCGTAGGGGATCTATTTCCAACTATGACATTAAAAGGACAAAATAGACATTTAGTAAATAATTACCTGGAGCAACGTAGGCTGAAGAAACAAAACCTTTGACACCCATAACCGGCGTTACTACTATTCCGGGAGAGTCAAGCTTAAGGCGAGGAACACCCTTTCCGTCGACCAAAACCGTCTCCGGCGACACTTCGCTCCCCAAACCAAACCACAAACATTCACAATGCAAAAAATTAATAGCTTTTGCAATCCCCAAAGCAATTTTCCATCTCCTTAACCAACTCAAACCATGCATAATTTCCCTTAAACTCTTCCCTTCTACAAACTCATAAACCAAATACCCTCTTTTACCACACCTAAACATTCCCATAATCTTAACAATATTCTCATGTCTCACTTTTTTACCAAACGTCACCGTATCATCCCAAAAACTAACGGAAACAGAATTCGTGTCACTTATTTCTTTCACAACAAATTGCATTTCGTTCGAAACACACTTTCCTTCGTACGAAACCCAGTTTCTTCCTTTCGTGATAACTTTTCCTTCTTTTACCGAAGACAAAACATCCTCAATTGTAACAAATTTAGAAGCCTTATAATCGAAGAAAATCACTTCCCAAGTTCCATCTTCATTTTCAACCACTCTTCTAACTTCAAAACTCTTGTTCATTCTCAGCACGAAAATCACGACAGTACCAACCAAAACAACCAACGCTGTTAATACAAAACAAATTAAAACAAACAACCTTGTTGAGTTCATCTGATTGTAACTTTTGCATGGTGGCAAACCGTTAGAAACATCACCGTCACCGTCACAGAGTTTGTTACCGGTAACTAAACTTGCATTGATTGCAGAGAAAGCTTCAGTAGAAGGTAAAACGCCATGAAAATGGTTATATGAGATGTTAACTTCAACAAGCGATTCAACGCTTCCTAAATTCTTTGGAATTTCACCGGAAAATTGATTCTCTGATATGTCAAGTAGACCAAGAACCGGCATTTTGGCGAGTTTTTCAGGAATCTCGCCGTTTAACCGATTATGGCTTAAATCTAATGAAACAAGTTTGTTGCATTGAAAAAGTTCTTCTGGGAATTTACCGAAGAGGTTGTTGTTGTTGAGTTTCAATTGAACAAGCTCTGGTAAATTTTTGAAACCAATTTGAATGTAACCAGAAAATTGATTCTGTGATAAGTCTAATCCTTCAACTTTGTTACCACCAAAAGAGTTTGGTAAATCACCTGAGAAGTTGTTGTTAGCCAAATTAAGCATTTGAAGTGATGGCATATTCCATTTTCTATCATTGATTCTTCCAGAAAATTTGTTTCCAGAGATATCCAACAGGTATATCTGAGGCAATTGGGTGATTTCCAATGGCAATTTTCCTGATAAATTGTTGTCTTGGAGTCTCACTCTTTCTAAGGTTTTGCAAGAGGTTAATCCTTTTGGGATTTCACCTTTGAGAGAGTTTGAAAAGAGGATAATTTTGTGAAGATTTTTGGACGCACATAAACTGTTTGGGATTTTGCCTGTGAGGTTGTTGGAAGAGAGATCAAGAATTGTGAGGTTGTTGTGTATTCCAAGTGTTTGTGGAATTTCACCTGTTAATTTGTTTGACCAGAGTTGAAGAACTTGAAGGTGTGGTAAAGATGTTATGGTGTTTGGAATTTTACCTGTGAAGTTGTTTGAGAAGAGATGAAGAATCTCTAGTTTTTGAAGGTTGACAACAAGGTTTGAAATCTCTCCTGAAAGATAATTATCACTGAGATCAAGTGAAATGAGGTTTTTCAAATTGAAAATGGATTTGGGAATTGGGCCGGTGAGTTTGTTTAGGTAGAGAAAGAGATATTGAAGATTTGTGAGGTTTCCAAGTGATTCAGGAATTGGTCCTGTGAGATTGTTGTAAACAAGATTAAGGTGATTCAATGAAACTAAGTTTCCAATGTTCTTTGGTATCTCTCCTGAAAGATTGTTGTATCCCAAGTAAATCCATTTCAACCTCTTCATTAGGCATATCTTTGTTGGAATCTCACCTATTAATTGGTTTGAAGCCAAAGTTAAGGACTCTAAACTTGTGAGGTTGGTGATGGAATTTGGAATTTTTCCAACCAAAACATTGCCACCTAGATCAACATATGTTAAACTTGAAAGCAATCCAATTTGATCAGGTATTTTGCCTGAAAACATGTTGTTTGAGAGATCAAGAGTCTCGAGATTGATAAAGGATGATGAAAATAAGGATTGAGGTAAGGGGCCAGTGAGGTTGTTGTTGCTTAGATTGAGGTAAAGAAGTGAAGAGAGAAAAGGAGAGTTGAAAACAATTTCTCCAACAAGCTGGTTGTTTGAGAGGTCGAGGTTTGTAACGTGTGGAAGTTGGAAAATTGACGAGGAAACCTCACCGGAGATGTTTTTACCTGAGAGTGACACGGTGTTAACGTGCGACCAGTTGTCGCAAGTTATGCCGTGCCACTTGCAGATAGTGTCGGAGGAAGTGTTGACCCAGTTGGAGAGAAAGTTTAGTGGATCGAATTTGATGGATGCTTTGAAGGATAAGAGAAGCTCAAACTCTTGTTCTCCATGAGTTGAGTGGAAGTTGAGCATGAACATGAAAAGGCAAATAAAATTAAGGAACTTTGAAAACGTTGCTGGAGTTTCTTTGGCCATGTCGTCTTGAATCAGTTTTGTATCTGCTTTGTATTTAACTCCTCGGATCCCAAGCTGTATAAAGGGCACAAAATGATTAGTGTAACTTTTTATAATTATGTTAGTTGATATGTGATCAAGTTCAATTATAGTAGTATGTGTGAATCCTTAAAAAATAATGGACAGAAAAGAAAACAAATAAATACTATAATTAAAGTACTAGTATGGGACTAACTTCACTAAGAAAATAAAGAATAGATGTATCTGTTTCTGACAAAAATGAAAATCATGCAACTTTTGCAGGGGGCTATGAGTGGAAAATTTGACTTATAGAGTATTAATTTCATATTAGTATTTTTATTTTAAGGAACATGCATGCATGGTTATATACATGAACTTATATAGTGGAAAGGAATGATTGGTATAATTACATACCTAAGAATCATAATTAGAGGATGGATCACTTGGTATTATGTGGTCGATGTTTCTGTCTTGGTCAAAATGAATTGAGCATGGAGAAGAATTTACTTGGACTGGAAGCAAAGGGAGAGAAGAGTGATGAATTGAATTATTTGAAATACTATTTGAAGAGGATGGGTTGAATGTGAGAGAGAGGCATGTGTGCATGCTTAAATAGAGAAAGAAAGAGTGGAATTGGGTATTGAGTTGAAATATAATTACCAAGTTGCACCTTGACTTGTTTGAGAATGGTGTTTGAATACAAAAGGTTGAAAGGGAAACAGGGACAGATGTTGGAAAAAAGGCTCTGATTTTGTCGGATTGTTACCAAAATGTTCTTTTTTGACTGGCTTACTCCTTTAGCCCTTAGGATAGTGACAAATAATTTCTGTAACCGTTGAAAAGAAACACTTGAAAGTTCAAACTCTTTCTATTGAAATAGTTTCTTTCAATAAAATGCTAAACACCAATAAAAATGACATGTCTTTAGTTTCATGTTTTGTTGATTAGTTTTCTTAAGTTGTGTATATGATGAAATTTCAATATGTATAAATTGTAATAGTGTGTGGATGTGTCTGCTTTTGATGCTGTTGTATTTCGTTACAGGCCATACTAGTTGATTATAATTAGAATTGAAAACATGAGCAGTGCTAGCAACACTTGCTCATTATATCTTGGTATGATCGATTTGTATATTGTTGTTAGAACTCAGAACTGTATATATATTGGTGCTTTTTAACTGATTTTTCATTCCAATATTCTGTCTGTTGGTATTGGACCATTAAAACAATATAATCAAGATTAGTTATGAAGATTACCACTTTGTAAACCAATTTGGTCCATTGTTCATCATTTCTGTTTGGAAAAGGCACAACCACATGCAAAATAACAGGAATATTTGAATAGTGTATATTAACTAGGAGAAAGGGACATTACGCTCATGAATGCATTACTTAATTGCTTCTTCACGACTTGTGTTGTTGGAAATGGACAGTGATAGGAAACAGGTACAGACAAATTCTCACACAAATTCAAGTTTATGGACAACGTTAATTAACTACTTTGATAGAATATAGAATATTCATATAATTACTTGACTAATTTATTCTTTATTTAGAATAGTATTTGCACTTTAAGTGCTAACGCAATGTTAAAAGTCTCACACCATAGATAAAAGTGTTCAAAATATGGTAATGTTAGGGGTCCTGCATAATGGACTAGACTTCTGATATCGTGGATTGGACACTCCTTGTAAACTTAAATCTTAAAAATTGAACTTTTTTATCTATTCAACGTTTATAAAAACAAAAATTAGTCACTTAGATTATCCTTTGATTATAAGAGCAAAATATAATTGAGAGTGACCGTGTAATTTTCATATAAATCGAGGGCAAACGTGAGTGGAGTGAGCGTATAATGAGCTTTTCACCTATAGCATGATTAAAAAGCAAATATTGTTGAACTGCTTTTGTTTGGACTATTTTCATATCTTAGATTCTCTCAGAGAGAAAGAAAGACAACTTTAAGGAATAGAATTACACAAAAGAGAAGGTATATGTATATGCGTAGAAACTCAGATATATCTTAGTTAGGCAAAAGGGAATGAGCAGAGAGAGCCAATTAAAACAGAAAGTGAAATAAAGAAAATTAAAAAGAGAATCACAAAGTTGAAGAATGTAGCAATAAAAAGAAAAAGTAGTGAGTCTTTTACGTTACACACTGACTAGTACTTAGTTCGTGGTCACATAAACTTTATTATATAAAAATAAAAATATAATTATGATATTGATAATCTCTCTTTTTTCCTTGTTTAGTGGTGTTGTGTTTACCCTATACGTCTATGGTTGTGGCCACACTACACTATGTTTTTCTCGAAGGAATATACAGTGAGTGGTCTTTGTCACTTCCAGCATGCTCATGCTTTGCCCATATCTATTTTTAGGGTTTTACACCAAAATTCTTTCTCCTTCGTACCCACTCATTTTCTTTTCCCTTTTCTATTATCCTTGTTCCACTTGCCTGTGATTCAATAAAACTATGAATACGTAAATGAGCAAGTGCACACGTTTTTCCATTGAGCAAATAGGTAAAAAGAACTTGGAAGTTGTATATTCTTGCAAATGCCCCTCCTAAAATTAGAGAAAAGGTTAGAAAGTAGTCAATTTGCGCCCCTCCATAAGTTTTTTCCTATTAGTCAATATGATATGGTCGTTGATTGTCTAACCGACACTGTTACGAGTCTGTCATGTAATATCATACATAGGAGGATATTTAGTTTTTATTTTTAAAAACATAGATTTTTTAATATGTGATTTTGTAAGTATATGCTCCTTGAAATTTCACACTTGAGTGCAAAATACCCTTTAAAATTGATAGTAATCAAACAAATTGGTTCATGTAAAAATCATGTGATTTTGTTCTATCTTGGATCTCCTTAAGTTTATGTGGGGATCAATGATTACCTTTAGGGTGAGGTTTAGCATGGGAAATGCTAGTTTTTTCTACCATGGAAAAGCTTTTTTCTGACCATTAGATTAAAGAGGAGTATTGATTTTACCATGGTCTGTCTGCATTATATTATTTTCTCTTTCATATCATCTTCAACCCATGAATCCCAATTTTCTCATTCATCTTGAATTCCCATTTCTTTACCAAAGCCATTCCAGCTATATTGATTTTTGGCCTTTCTTGCAATAATCTTCCTATGAATTCTCTCTCTTCACCAATTAGCTGGAATTACAAATTTTCTAGTGTTCTTCCAATGAATTATTCATCTTCAAAATTTTCAATTGAGTTTCTTACAAAATCCCAAGCTTTCAAGATTTTTCATTTATCAATATTAGAACCCATAAACTAATTTTTCTTTCATTTTATTCAATACGACCACAACGTTCTAATATTAGAACAAACAATTAGAATTCATAAAGAAGAAAACCAAAAAGATCCAAGGAAGCATGGTAAAATAAAATAAGAAAAACTCAATTAAATTTTGTATATATGATGATTGATGAAAACGGTTTTTCTCGATTGTTGCTGTTGAGGAACCTTAAAGCCATTACAAACTCTTGCTGAGTTGAATTGCATGTAGCAATAAGTTATGATCTTTTACTAAATTTTCAGTTTTAATTTGCTTGGGAAATAAGTTTGTAGTGAATTCTTTATTACCGCTTATTTTTAATTTATTTTCTAGTGAATATTTATTAAATAGTTATTAAAATAATTGGCAATAAGCTTAAGAGATTAAATAATCAAGCTGGCATTACTTTTCTAATAACTCAACATTTGTATTTTTTTTTACCATAATATTGATATGAAGTTTTCATCGCCGTTTAACAATGATTAACGTCGATATACCTTATTAATAAAATGTATCTACTAAATCATAAACTGTGCGATCATACAAAAGCAAGAGTGATAAGATAAAGTAGCAGCTAATAAGTACTAGGTAATAATATTATGTCCACAGTTCCATGTCAAGTTGGTCTGAATGCTTAATACGTATTTGGATTCACTTTCATAAGAGTAGTATTTAACTCTTATTTATTGTTCAACTTATTTTTGTATATAAGTGTTTTTAAACATGAATTGTTTTATCTTAAAAATTCATTTATAACTGAAATGTATTGTATAAAAATATATATTGGTCGTTGTAAAATCAAACACACAGACTTAACAAGTGGTACACATTTAAAACATACATTACCAATTGCTTATATTTATTTAATATTGAGTTTTTCAAGTATAATTTAGTCTAAGTGCATTTGTTCGAATTTGGTGTAAAGTGCAGCAGCGTCTTGGTTAAGTGCTTTCATTTTATACTCGTGTGAAATTGATTATTGTTGCACACTTTTCAGTAGTACGCACCGTAAGATTTTGTGATCCTCATGATAAACTCTTTCACAATTTATTTTTTATTTTGTTGTTTCTCAAATGAAGTGTGAGGTATGCATGGCGTAGAATCGATTCATTTATCTTTGATGGAGGTTTGAATCTGTAAAATTTGTAGACTTTTCATTTCATGTTCTAAAATTTAGTGGCCCATTTTGATCAATCACTCAGCTAAAACTTTAATAATTCTTTCTTCGATAAATTTATGCACTATTATTATACTATAATAATAGAAAAAGATATTTGCTCCAAAAAGAGAAGGTTTTAATGCACTTTCAAAGGGAATATATTGCAGCAACCCATATAGAAAATATTACTTTTTTCTGATTGGAAGGCACTAAGATGGTGACTAACTCACTAACATGCACTAGTGAAAGGATTAACCAAATTGATCAGCATAACAACATCGTGCTAATCCCGAGTCATAGTTTGGTGTCAAAATTCCACAGCTTCGTACTAGAAAAAGTGCTAAATTATAATGAATTTCTCTGTTTTTTATGCACATGAAACCCATCTAGAAACACACCCTATTGGGAATTAAGCTGGCAAGGATCCACAAGATCACAAATATGTCATATTGAAAACAAGAAATATTGGACCAAATAAAGTTGATGTTGATCGATTAGTACTAATTTCTTGCTTTCTTGCCCTTGCATCACCTCTGCTTGTCTTTTTTATAGACAAATATTAGGTTATGTGAATTTTCGTAAGGGACTAGACTACATCCAATCCAATCCAACCTCATTGGTGTCTATAATGTTTCTGGTTAATATTCTGTTCTCCATAAGAAAGACTGTATTGAGTAAAAAAAAGGCTATATATGTGGCATTGTTGTATATGCTAAGGGTGAATAATTAATCAACCGCAAGTTCAAGCTCATTTCTAGTTTTATCCATATTGAAGGACTAAACTCGAGTTTGATTTTTGAGCTTGAATCATATTTCATATATCAACATTTGTAATTATTTTTTGTTGGTCGGGGTTTGAATCTCGAACCATGCATATTTTATGCATTGTTCATATCAACTGAGGTAAACTCACGAAGACCAACATTTATAATTTAGTAGAGATTTCAAGAGTCCCATTGGCAGTGGTTTAGAACGATTGTACAATATTGTAACAGAATTTGGTTTATGACGATTGTCCAGTGTAACAAAATAAATCTTTATATTTATGTAATAATTCAGCATCTATTTTTATTGAATATCTATTTATAATTCAATATATACTCCCTCCGTTCCAAAATGTATGACGTTTTGGCCATTTCACACGTATTAAGAAATATAATTAATATTGTGTGGGGAAGAGAAATTATGAGTTGTTTTACAAAATTATCCTTAATAAATGGTATGGGAAAGATAAATGAAATAATTGAAAGAAGAGAGAGTAATTAATAGTCAAGGATATAATAGAAAAAGTAACATTAATATTTCATATTGTAAAGCGACATATAATTTGGGACAAATTTTTTTTCCAAAGCGACATACAATTTGGGACGGAAGGAGTATTTTATTATAAAAAAAATCTATTAACAACTTAATTTTTATATTTCTTCCATATATAATTTGGGTGCGTTTGTCTAATCCTAATAGCTTTTCATTTTAGAGTCAAAATAGATTTTTTTGATAAAATGATTTTTCTAAAAATCCTAAACAAGCGTTTAAAAATGAAAAAAATGGTTTTTTTAAGAAAAAAAAAATAGATTTTATTTGAAAAACATCCAAAACAAACGGGGCCATTTTCTCAAATATGAAAAAGTTTTATGATAATTATAAAGACATATAAATTGCTTTCTTTTTGAAAAATGGATAAATTGTTGAATAGCAAAATTGAGCAATCTGTTTAGGAAAGCAACTCTTCTCACTTTTATTTTTTCTCTTTACACGTAAAAAAAATACAAAAATACTCCCAAAAACAATTAATTGTTGCTCGCTCCACAACAACATTTGTCCATCAACAAATAACTGATGTGGGGGTATTTTAGTGTTTTGCAATGTGCGGGAGCAAAAAATGAAAGCGAGGAGAGCAACTTCCTCTGTTTAGGCCGTAAGTTTTGTAGCCCACCACACGTAGCCCTTTATTAAACGGACCAAAACGTTTTATATCCCAAAATCCACACCACCGCCGGTGAGTTGCTTATGAAGAATGTTGTTCACACTTCACTCAATGCTAGGAAACACTAGTAATTTATCAATATAACATCATCGGTAGTTAACAGTCGATGGATTTTAACTGGCGGCAGTTAACTATGGGCGTTTACGTCTTTTTCTGGTGTGTTTCAGCCTTGTTTGAAGTGTAAACGGCAATTTTCGTTGCTTATAGGGCATTTACGTCTTTTTCGTTGCTTATAGGGGAAGAATAGGGGAATTATTTATTTCCAAAAACAAACGACTTTAATTAAAGGTTTTCCCAAAAATACAGTTTTCAAATTGTAATGTACACAAATTTGTAACACGGACAATATTTTATTTCCCAAAACAAACGATTTTAATTAAAAGGTTTTCCCAAAAATACAGTTTTCAATTAATGTCAAAAAGTTAGCTAGACATCCCAGGAATCTTCAACTTTGATTTAGAATTAGAGGAGTAGAAATGTAGAACGAAGCCAGAAAAAATAAGAGGAAAATGCTTTCAAGGAAGATGATACGTACAAGCACATTCAAAAATAATCTCATCAAAAGATTTGTTCCCTCCTCTATATTATATGCTCTGCCACCCATAGGTTTAATATGCCTGTATTTTTACTGTCACTCTTTTGCTCCATTTTTCAGTACCATCACTCACCACTCTTCACTTTCTGCTTCTGTGCCTGCAGGTAAATTCTCTAGAATTTCTATTGCCATTTGCTAGTGTATATAATGAATTCAATCTTCTAAAGTATTACCCCTCCATTTCAAAATGAGTGTCACTTCAAAAAAAAATTGTTTCAAAATAAATGTCACTTTACATTTACAATACAACTTTAATTTTTTTTCTTCTAACTTTACCCTCGATAAATACTCCAATTTTTCTCTCTCTCACACAATTTTCAATGCAACTTTAAGTTTGTCTTTTTATTATAAAGTAAGGTTATTTTAGTAAAACTGCTATGATATTTGACTATTTTATTTCATTCCTTAATCTGTGTGCAATTGACTAAAGCGACACTCATTTTGAAACGAATGGAGTACATAGAAGAGAAGTGTTAAGAACATTCCTTTTTCAATATACATTCAAATATTTACTCTTTTATGAAATGAAACTCGTAAGAGACCTGTCAATTTATGTCAAATACATTTCAAAAGAGAGTGTAAGACCTAGATTTCATCCAATAATTTAAGGAGTAATAGATAGAGTATTCGAAAGAGATAGGCATGACAACAAGATGAAGACGAATTTTACCTTTCTCGTCTCGAACATGTTGAGGTTTGGGTATTCTCATACGCATCTCTGATTCCTACCGGGGTGAAAAAACCCTAAAATAATATGCGATCGGATTTGGGTATCCCCACTCCGTCTAATTTCCGTATGAGCTTGGATTTGGAGTACTTGTCGGCGCCAATAAACATTTTGGAAAAGAAAATGTTGGGAGTTTATCCTAGCGAATATCTTCCCTAAAACATAGCAGAGGCAATATCAAGATAATTGTGTTCACATTATGGTTATAGTTTAGCTGTGAAACGTTGAAAATTGCATATTTGAATTAATGTTTACGTATATCAAATGTCTTGGTAACCTTTTTAAAATTTTGTTCTTTTTGTTACTTGTAGTTAGTCTAACTGCAAAACTCGTCCATACCAAGTACTATGTTGCTTTCAATCCGCATATCATCATATCAAATATTTATGTTGCTTTTTAACGTAGTTGCATGACATAATACCTGGTTTATATCCATCAATTTGATTATTATTTTATTTTTTGGCAGAAAAGGGAAAAGCCTATGATAATGGGTGCGACTATTCCATTGGCAAATGGGTTCGTGACAATAGAGCTCCTTTGTATAATGGAACAACATGTAAGATCACGAAAAGTCAAAATTGCATCGTTAATGGAAGACCGGACTCAAACTACCTTCATTGGAGATGGAAACCAAGTGAGTGTCATCTTTCAAATTTTGAACCAAACACATTTCTTAAACTCATCAACAACATGCATATAGCTTTTGTTGGAGACTCTTTATCTAGGAACCAAATTGAGTCCCTTATATGCTTATTATCCACTGCTTCAAAACCTAAACGTGTCCGCCATCTAGGCTCTAGAAAGTGGTACTTTCCTTCTCACAATGCAAACTTGTCTTTTTATTGGTCGCCTTTTCTTGTGAGGGGTGTTCAAAGAAAAAACAGAGGGCCAATTTATAATACAATGTATTTGGATCATGTCAATGAGAGGTGGGCTAGAGATATAGATCAAATGGACTTGATTGTGTTATCATTTGGTCATTGGTTTATGGTTCCTTCAATTTACTATGAGGGTGAGTCTATTATAGGTTGTTTTAAATGTCATGATCTTAAATTTAACTATACCGATATTGGAATTTATGTTGCGATGAGAAAGGCTTTAAGGACTACTCTTAATAGTATAATTGAAAGGAAAGTTGTTAAAGGGAATGGAAATTATGTGATTGTGAGAACATTTTCACCATCTCATTTTGAAGGTGGTTGGGATAAGGGAGGAACTTGTTCAAAGAGTGAGCCATATGAAAATGGGGAGAAGAAACTTGAAGAAATGGATGCTGAGATAAGAAGTATTGAGATAGAGGAAGTGAAAAATGCTAAGTCAAAAGCTGAACAATTGGGATTTAATTTGGAGGTGCTTGATATAACAAAATTGGCATTGTTGAGACCAGATGGTCATGCAGGAGCCTACATGAATCCTTTTCCATTTGCTAATGGAATTCCAAAGTATGTACAAAATGATTGTGTTCATTGGTGTTTGCCAGGACCTATAGACACTTGGAATGAGATTTTTTTGGAGATCATGAAGAAGGGGAAGAACCACCCACATAAGTGAGACATTTCTCAGACGTTAATTCTCATCGACTAATGATTTATTATGTTTACTTTTATTATGATCTCTTAACACTCAATAGAAAGTACACTATTAATAGAGTAATGCTAGTTATCGCGACAGATAAACTAGCAAAATTTTCACGACAGCTAATCTGCACTAATGTATTTTTTCTTAATTACAATGAATGCCCTCCCTTGTATTTTGGCGCCCTTCCTTGTATTGAGGCGGGAGCAAAATTATATGTTGTAAACATGTTGTGATCCCGTCGGGATAAATTGCCTCGCGAGCTATAGCAATGCTCCTATTAATATTATGTATATGAGCGCGAGTGTATATATAAATGCTAGGTTATGAGTTCTTACTTTACCAAAAAAAAAAAAGTTTAAAAGTTCTTACAAAATGATATATGTGTATATACCACCATTAGTGTTTGATAGATACATTAAACAAGATAATAGGTTTTTATTTTTTAAGGAAAAACAAGATAGTAGATAATAAGATAATAGGTTTTTATTTTTTAAGGAAAAACAAGATAGTAGATGTTATCAACAAACATTCAAATTCAATTACAAGTTGAGCACCTACTCACAATTAAGTGTCTATAGGTCCTAAGAAAATAAGTTATTCCCTCTCTACCCGTCCAAAATCCGGCATTCAAACATATTCAAAGACAATCAAACAATAATGAAAATCAAACACTCACTAGAAAGTTATGGATAACTTGTACTCCTAGTGAGCTTAGTTATTCCCAATCCCTTACGATTCCTTTTGTCTAAACTTCTTTTAGCAATTTCCCTCATAAACAAAGCGTATTTATTATTATCTTTATAATTTCAAATTTATGGAGCTTGAATTTGGACCATCTGAATTGTGATCAACAAACAATCCGTTTTTATTTTTGTTCTTTCTACCACATAAACCGTATTTATGATTATTTTTTTGTGAACGTTGATGTTGGATATGATACACTCAATACTTCATTTCATTTCCTTTTATATTTTACAATTTAGTAATAAAAAATATAACAATATACAAATATTGAAATAAACTTCAGTTTTAAATAAATTTTGCCTAATAATTCAACAAAATATAGAGGATTATATGATTTTTTATTTATTTTTATTTTTTACTTTTGTGTTTACAAAATAAAGGATATTGGTTTGTTTAAATCTCAATGGGCAACTCAACTTTACGTAGATCTTGAAAATTTTACATCTGTCTTCATCACCCAGACCTTGCTAAAGATTTAAAAATAGATAAGGTGAAGAGGACTTTGGAAATTAAGTGTTGCCAATGGCATCAATATTGCCTATTAGTAAGAAAGAGGTGAAGAAACAAGAAGCGGAAAATGAAGTGTTTCCAATGCCATCATCATTGCCTCCTATTAGCTCTAGGAAGAAGAGGTCACCTTCTTTGCAATTTGATGAAATAAAAAGCATTTTAACGTTCATTAGACGACGAACGATCGCAAAGAATATGAATGTTGGATTGACCCTTTTGAGGAAAATGAAGCTCAAAATAACAAGGTGGCCTTACTAACCAGGAATTATATTTGAACAACTATTTTAGTACAACTTTTGGGACAACCATGTTGTTCTCTCTTTTCATTGGTCAAAAACAATGGAGAGAGAAAAAAGAAGAGAGATAATAAGAAGATAATGTGAGTATGAGAGAGAAAGATGTATAAAAATTGTAAAAAAATGATTGAACTGGGAATCGGAGGGGTGGACGGGTTGGTCTGCTAATCAGACCGGATAAGCAGGAAACCCAGTGTGACCCGTGCAGGCCGGGTGGGCGAACCGGTGAACCGTTATGACCCACGCGCGAACCGGACCAGATTCTAAATGATTATTCGGTTAATAGTGTTTAAAAAAAAATTAGATTCCGTCCTCGTAAAATCAAGATTCTTCATAATTGTCCCCTGAGCCATTTGAGTCGGCAGAATTTGCGATGTCGCAGTGACATGACTTTTTCTTTTTATTTTTTTTTTAGCTGCCACGTGTAAAAAAGATTTTACATGTCATTTATAATTAAAAAATTAAAAAACAATATAAATTTTTAAAAAAAACGAAAATAATTTAAAATCTGAAAAGTAATTTTCAAAATTTTAAAAAATCAGAAGAAAAAAAATTAAATTTTTTTAAAATTAAAAAATCGGAAATAAATTCAGATTTTTTTCTTACAAAAATTATAAAAATCAGAAAAAAGAATTATATTTTTTTTCGAAATAAAAAAATATAGAAAAAATTCTGAATTTTTCAAAATTAAAAAAAGTTCATTTTTTTTTAATATATCCTTAATTTTAAAAAATATCAGAAATTTTTCGATTTTTAAAATTTTGAAAAAAATATTTAATTTTTTTTTTTTATATTTTTGACAAAAAAATCTGAATTTTTCGATTTTGAAAATTATTTTTTTATTATTTTTATAAAAAAGATTTTCGTTTTTTATAATTTAATTATAAATGACGTGTAAAATGTTTTTTACACGTGGCAGTCAAAAAATAAGAAAAAAATAAAAAGAAAAAGGCACGTCACTGTCACATCAGAGATTCTGCTGACTCAAATGGCTCAGGAGGCAATTCTGAAGAATTTTAATTTTACGAGGACGGAATCTAAAAAAAAATATTACAGAGGACAAAACCAAAAGTGTCTTATATTACAGGGGGCTAAAACATTATTAACCCAATAATGATAAAAAAATTATCAAATTGTCACTAGTGGAAGTTGAACTAGGTACATGCATCACAATATATATTTAACTGAAACGTTTATTTCTCACGAGTATATATATATATATATATAATATCTCACATATTTATTTGATAATTATAAAATATATTTTCCATTTAGATTTTCTTGTTAATATAAATATGATTTTGATATATATTCGGTAATTATTTAAATGTGTGAATTTTTATTAATTTTTTTATAGAAGAAGTTTTATTAACTTTTATATTATGAAATTTATGTCATGGCATTTTTTATAAAGATTGAGTCAATAGTCATGCGGTCCGATCAGTGACACATTGGTTCGACCACTGACCCAGTGCCTTGACCGAGTCAACTACCGGTCCGGGTTTTAAAATTAAGTTTTTATATTTAACTTCTAAACTTATGTTTTAAGGGCACAAGTTAGCATTTCCTATTTAAAAATATCAAATGATAAAACAATATATTACTACTCTTTAATTCACATTTCCAAAAAAGAAATTTGTATTCTCTCTCTTTTTAATTTTATCTTCATACTATATTGTAAAAGTCAGTGTTTTCTATTCTTTTGTTGTTAAAGTGTTTCTAATTTATACATACTCATAATGAATATATGTGTTTGATCGAATAATACTGTCATAGTAGATGAGCTTAACTTTGAAGAATTGTTTTGAGAAATCGTCTTAGTTGATCTTATGATTTTTTTTTTTTTTATCATTTATTAGTGTTATATTTTTTTTTATAGCCTGAGTCATCCTATTTAATACAAAGATAAAAAAATTTATGAAATGGGTGATATGATCGAGACATCCGATTCAATTCGATTCTTTCATGTGGTTCGATCAGTGACACTCAATGATTCGATCAATGACTCATTGATCCACTACCATTATCAGTTTAATGACTAGTTCGATTTTTAAAACTATGGTTCAGACTTCAATCCTTACTGCTAAAGTATATTTGTTTCTTTACCTAACAAACTAACTTTTGCCTATTAACAAAAAGAAGAGGCAATAAATTAGAGATTAATGGGTAGAGCTAATCACCATGCATGAAAGAAAAAACTTGAGAGCTCTTAAGCCGTTTTTTATGCCTGCTTTGTAAGTCTTGCAATGGTTGCACTTGCGTCAGCACACTTATGCATGTGCATATTTATACATTACGTCCGTGTGGCTGAGTGATACATAAAGTGACAACAAAGAACTTTACAGACTAAGATAAAATGTATTTTTACAATGAATTATAATCACTACTTTTAAATTCGTCCACTCCTAGCAATGCAAAAGGTTTCTACCTGGCTTGATATATCTTCCTAAACATGCAATAGAAATACTACAGTGTATATGTGGAACAATAGTCTTCAATGCTTTACACATGTATAACTTGATATTCCCAAGTTTGCCAAGACATCTAAAAATAACTAATTAATCCCTTTTTATCTTTACCCACTCGTGAAGATTCAGACATATGTTGCATGCATGTGGAACAAGTTGTACATGTATATTGCGGCTGTGTTTTGCTAGCTGGAATGTCACTAACTTATTTCAACGTGAGTAACGTTTTGGACCAATTTAAAACTTTTAAAATGTAAGGGATCAACTTAAAACTTTTAAAACATAAGAGACCAACTTAAAAACTAAAATAAACATAAGGAATCAAACATTCAAATTAAGCCTTTTTTTAATTTATTTTTTGGTTTTGCTACCCTCAATATGTAGGAGAGGATAACCATTAATGAATAATACTAAGTAATTAATCCATATGGTGTATATTTATAGTGTGATTCAGGCCAATTATAACCAAACATTAGGATCTTCAAAAAAATTCAATCTTAAAGACATCCTTAATTAAAACAAAAATCATTTCAAGAAATTCAAAACTACAAGAAGAGCAGCTGGAAGCTGAACTTTATATTTTTGGTATTTTAAAAAAATGAAATTACATCATAGTAGATGATAATAATACAACATTTCAATCCAACTTAATTTTATTTTTAAAAATATTTATAGTTTCCTCAATTTAAAAACTACAAATAAGTTATTCCCTCTCCACCCCTTGAGAATCCTACATTCAAACATATACAAAGACAATAAAACAATAATGAAAATCAATTAGCCTTATGGATAACTTGAACTCCTAGTGAGCTTAGTTATTCCTAATCCCTTACAATTCCTTTTGTCTAAACTTCTTTTAGCTATATCCCTCATAGACAAAGTTAATGAGAGTTTGGGGTTAAGTCTGATTGTGGCATTATATTCCTGGCTGAAATCCATCTGAGACTTCAAAGCCTCAACAAGTGTAATAACTTTAGTGCTTCTCCCTACTTTATCTTTAACAGCTTCACAACAAAGTCCACACACCCACTTTCCACAATAATCTTCTTCAACTTCATTCATATAAACTTTGCTACATTCTTCTTTCATCCCACAACATTGGCATTCAGCTTCTTCTAACTCTTCAATGTCATCAAATTTTCTTTCTACTTCCAAGCTATAGTATTTGTTAATTTCTTGAGACACGTCCGAGACCGCCTTTCGTAGCCTTTGCTGACTCTCCTCCTATATATGGAAACAGGAAATTAGTATTGTCAAGTATGCCAAACTATATTGAAAATTAAATCAGCGACAAAATGAATAAATTAGAGAATAATAGGTAGAGCTAATCACCATGAATGAAAGAAAAAACTTGAGAGCTCTTAAAGTTGTTTTTTATGCCTGCTTTGTAAGTCTAGCAATGGTTGCACTTGCGTCAGCATGCTTATATATGTGCCTATTTATACATTACGTGGGTGTGGCTGAGTGGTACATAAAGTGACAACAAAGACCAATGCAAAAGGTTTCTACTTGGCTTGATGTGGAACAATGGTCTTCAATGCTTTACACAACTATAGCTTGCTATTCCCTGTTTACCAAGACATCTGAATATAATTAATTCATCATAAACTTTTCATCTTTATATATGTTGCGGGCATGCACGTGGAACAAGTTGTACTGCCATAGCAAACTTTATGCATGGATGGATGGATGGATGGATGGTTGTGTTTTGCTGGAATGTCACAAAATTAGCAGTCTAATCAAATGAAAGATAAATAGATGTATTGAAGGTGTATTAAAAAGAGGATAATTATTGCATGATGACAACATAATTACAAATCCAAGTCATTTAGATACACACATTAAATTATATATTGATCAATTTTTTAATTAATAATAATAAAAATAAATTGTTTTTTTTCTTTTTGTGAATGTGTCTAAACCATTTGAATGTATGACCACACAATCACTACTCTTAAAAAGAAAGGTAGATAAGTTTGAGGCACGGCCACCCTGCAAAAACCAGAGCACACAAATATGAATCTACATAAACATTCCACCATTTGTAAACTCTTTTAGATGAATATGTGTTTTGTTTCTAAATGAAATATGATAGGTTCGACCATGTCCAATTAAGTTTAATGAGAGATCTATCTTCAATCGTTTAGATATTTAATCGTTTCTCCATTAAAAGGTTAATTGCATGAATGAAAAACCTAGACGACAATGTCATCTTACACTCCTACTCTCTCATCGGTCATGATCATCTCTAAGCATATGATAATATACTATAATTTTTATGTTTTTTTTATAAAAAAAAAAAATCGGTATCCGGTCTAACAACCGACTAATCCGAGGGGACCAATCTCACCGCCCACTTAGGGTCTGTTTGGTTCGAGAATTAGGAGGGGAGGGAGGGGGGATATTTTAATTAAGGGTCTTGTTAACTTGTGCCCTTAGGGCACAAGATAAGAAATTAAATGTAGAAATTTAGTATTGGAAATTGTGCATTCATAATTTTAAAAGGTTAAAATTTATCTTTTCGATGCAACATTTATTCTTTAATACTATTTTTAGATTCTTATCTTGTGTCCTTAGGGCACAAGTTAACATTCTCCTTTAATTAAAAGTGTGTTTGGTTCACAAGGAGAGGGGAGAAATTTTAAAACTATTTTACTGTTTTACCCTTAAACTTAATTAAATAAGGATAATAAAGTAACGAAACAATGACGATGTAATCGATAACAACATGATGTAGACGATGGAATAATGGATTAGTAATAGGGTTGTTACAAGGAGTAATAAAAGTTGTTATAAGGAAAAATTGTTAATAATATGGAATAAAATTTGTTATAAGGAAAAATTGTTAATAATATGGAATAAAAGTTGTTACAAGATAATATAACCTATAACCTAATAATAGTAAAGGTTTTTTCAAGGATAATATAACATAATAATAATAAATGTTGTTAGAAGGATAATAATATTGAGATTTTAAATTAATATAAGAATAATTTTGACAATGCAATAAAATTTGTTCATCTTCCCTCCCCTTCCCTCCAAAACTCTCAAACCAAACGGACCTTTATGGAGTCCCGTGTAAAGTCAAAGCAAAGCTTTGTATGGGCTTGTCTACCGAAATTGGCACAAGAGGGAATTGAAATTGAGATCTTGAGAGGAGCAAACTCTAAGATCTCAAGCCAACCACTAGGACAGCCTCAAATGGGTACTATAATTTATATGTATGATTTTTTTTTTAATAATATATGTATGATTTAATTAAAATCCATCAGTCTTCTCTTTTTGTATAAATTCTTCATAATTAATAGTATTGCTCTCTCTAAAAATAGTCAAACCCAATATAAAACATATTTTTTTAATTTAATATCAAAGTCTATTTATTCAAATCACCCACCAAATTAAGGACACACAAGCTTAAAAGAATATACTGATACTATGAGGTTAGTTTGTAAATTTTGAGAGCAAGAAAATTGGCATATACTTCCTTATCTCTTTTTTTTTTTGTCGAAAATATACTTCCCTATCTTTGAATTTGCGATAAGCACGACAAGGGTGAAGGTTAACCAATTATTGGTTGGATAGCAACATACATATAAAAGGTTATCAACAGACGTAATTCACGAGGGAAACTTGGATCTATGTACCCATATGTATGTTGAATATGATTTAGAAGACTAAAAAATATAAGCTAGTCACCTTAAAGCATTCACCAGGTTCTATAATAATAATTTTGGAAAAATTCTTTCTCTCGTATTTTCATTGTATTTTACTTTTCTTTCTTTCTTTATTGTTTTAATTTTTACATTGAACTAAAGTTTTGTGAGTAATATGTTAAAATAAAATATCCACTGAACTAGTACACCATTAATCGACAAGAGTATATTATAGTAAGAGAAAAGTGTTCGACAACATTGATAATGAATTAAATTATTAAGTGATTCAAGAACATGAAACCACAAAAAAGATAATTGTAGAGTATGTATGGAATTTCTTGAGCACAATGTAATTTTTTAAAATTATATATATATATATATATATATATATATATATATATATATATATATTATTAATTAAAAGTTTGAACATTGTGACTCAGGGTTATGCAACGGCACTATATCAATTTAAATGATAAAAAAAAAAAAAAAAACATTTGATAGAGCTGTAACATGACTTTACCGTGGGAAAAGATACAAAATTCAACAATGGGAATCATCGTCAACTTGAGGGACAGTCTCATGGTTCAAAGAACCTAAACAAAGTAGATTTCTCAAATCGTTTATTGGGAGTCAAAAATCTTAACTACTGTAGATTAAAAAAAATTATAAATTTCGATTGTATTTGACATCTTCTTCAGCAATAGATTAGTATATCGTCTATTTTAAATTTAAGTTGGTTTTCATACATCTGAATGATTTGAAAAGAACGTAATAATGTAATAGAATATTTAACAATTAGGAATCATCAATTCAAGAAATGTTTGATAAAATTAAGTTTCGGTCATTTTGATGGTTGAAAATTTATTTTTATTTTTTGTTATCATAGATGATGGTTTAGCCATTTTTTTGTTTGTGCATTGGTTTGCAACTATTTTGTTTTTAAAATATTAAATTTTTATAATTTTTTTTAGTAGAGAATTGAAGATATCAAAGATAAAACATATGCATTGGTATGTGTGTAAGAGTCAACTAGGTCATTTATTTAGGGACAGAGGAGTATGATTTAATTTCATTGCATATTTGTATATTTCTTCTTTGCAGCCTAATCCGGTAAAAAGAAAGAAAAACAAATTAATACCAAAAAAAGAATATTATTTATTATGATGAATAAAAAAAGGAAGGATTTGATTTTCTCAACGCGTATTTTCCTCCGCCATATCTGAAAAATGAAAGAACGCCACGTGTCCATTCTTAGCCAATTAACGCATCGCAACAACTATTTGCTGTATTATTTATTACAGATATCACCGTTCCTTCCTCATCCCACGAAGTTTTTCTTTTACTTTTTCGCATCTTCATAAATAAACACTAACCGTTAGATCATCAATGCGTCAAAATTAAACGGACAAGATTAATTTAACAAAAACTATAAATATAAACACAACTGTAGGAAACAAAACACTTGTATTGTATCTGTAAATTGTTCTGTTTTTGTAACGCGTCTCTGTTCTGTTCATTCATTCATTTCCGCTTCTTCCGCCACCGCCACTTTCCTCCGCCACATCCACCACCGCCGCCGCCGCCGTTAGCGATGTCTTCCATCGATGCGCCGATGGAGCCACTAACGTCGGGAGCCAGCAACCGTATAATTCCTCTTCTCAAAGCGTTCAGAGCCTCTCTCATCTTCGTCTACACATTCTTCCTCTCTTTTCTCTTGTTCGTTCTCCCTCGTCGGAATAGGGCGGCTCCACCGTCTTCTCCGAGGAAGAATTTGAAGAGAAGGTGGTTGGTTAGGGAAGAAGAGGATACGTTTAGGAGAAGAGCGTTGGCGCAGGATGTTGGAATGGGTCATGATGATGGTTGTTGCCGGTGGAATACTTCGATTTTCTATGGTGTTAGAAATAATGCTTTGTTTTGTCGCTCTTGGTTCCCGGTTTACGGTGATCTTAAGTAAGGATTTCTGTTTTTTTTTTTTTCATTTGAAGGAATCTTGTTAATTATGTTTAGGAATTTTTATGCGTGTTTGTTAATTTTTAAGCTCCATAGTGTGAAAAGAGGGCTTTGGTTTAGATTTTTGGTGGTTCTAGTTGCCAAATTTGTGAAATTGAAGTTCAATTGGACACAAAGTGATGAAAGAAAATTGAAGTGATTGAAATTGTGAGATTTCTAAGGAAAATTTAGAAATTGGGTAGATCGAATTATTGTCTTATGTTTATGTTGTTCTTCATGCTGAAAGAATTTCGTTTAGTATATTGATTGATATGCTACATTGGTGACTGTAGAGATTTTTATTTGAGGAAAATGGATCCCCTGCAGTTCTAAAACATCAATTTAATTCTTAAAAATCATCATCTCCCTAATTTGGTTTTGAAGTATATAAAATTCATCATATTAGTTTCTAAAGTAGACAAAAATTCATCATTTTAGTCTCTAGGATCTTAACTGAAGAGACTAAAGTTTATGTTTATGATAAAAATGGGGTACTCTGCAGTTATTTTGTACTGAAGAGTGTTAGAGGCCCAAATCCTCGATTAAAATCTCTCTTTTTTAACTTAAGATGTTTTCTAAATTGATTGATTTGCCATTGCATGAGGAATGGATAGAAAACTCCTGCTTATTGGCAGCCCTTTCGTTATTTTGTTTGGGTTCTATTCCATACAGTTGTGCGGCTCTCTTTAAACCTTTGGCTCAATTTATTTTCGCTTATGTTCTTTCAGGGGTATTATGATCATCATTCATGGGCTTAATGAACACAGGTAATTATGCTTTGTATGCTTTCAATTTATTTTTTCAGAGCTCAATAGTTGTTACTTGTTGTTGGACTAGTCTAATCCTTTTGTTGGGGGTCTTCAGGTTCCCCAATACATATAAATAAATATTTCCTATGTTTGTTTCTAAGATAAGCAGTAACATACATGCTTTCCACTCAATTCTGACTCAGTACTCATTTTTCAGCGGAAGATATGCAGATTTCGCTAGGCAGTTAACATTGTGCAACTTTGGTGTCTATGCAATGGACTGGATAGGTAATTTAATTTTTATAATGTATACATTTGAAATCCTTATACTTCATATCATCATCCTTGTGTCCGGTCTGAAGTTATTTGTTTTATTGCTGCAGGTCATGGAGGTAGCGATGGATTACATGGTTATGTTCCTTCTCTTGATCAAGTGGTTGCAGACACAGTAAGTATATTTCTACTTTCTGTAGTTGTATAAATATTTGTTTTTACACTTGGAATGAAAAGAACTTTAGGCATTAGTGAAGTTTCTAAAATTTCCAAATACCATTTAATGTTTTCGCTATGCCCTTTGCATACTGATCGTGATAATATTAACAGGGAGCTTTCTTGGAAAAGATTAGATCAGAGAATCCTGGAATACCATGCTTTCTCTTTGGTCACTCAACTGGAGGGGCTGTGGTTTTGAAAGTATGATTGAAATCTTCTGCATACCTTCTGTTATTAAATTTATGAAATCTTTGTTGGAATTTTAATTTTAATTTCTACATTTTTATGTAGGCGGCATCACGCCCTCACATTGAAGTGATGGTAGAAGGAATCATTTTAACATCACCAGCTTTGCGTGTGAAGCCATCTCATCCAATAGTTGGTGTAAGTTTTGCACTTCTTGGTTGTGCATGATGTTTGACATTGATGTGTTTCTGTTTTGTTGCTTCTGTGCTCAGTTTGGTTGTACTCATTTCATAAGCTTGCTGTAAAAATGTCATACAATACAAAGTTACCATGAAAGAAACATCCCTGCCTTCTTTTCAACTGTTAATGTCGAGCTCTGACTGTCAAATGCAAATAAAACAGTAGTATGATGTGAGCTTTGGCTACATGTAATGCCTGATTCATTTGAATTTATCGATTAGAAACAGAGCAAGCACAATCCTAGCTGTTATTTTATGTAGTATTGATAAACCTGACTAGATCTGTGGCACTCAGACTTTCAATTCACATGTATGATGTCTCTTATGATACATATGGTGTCGTAGTATCTTGATTTGGTACAGAACTGAACTCATTGGATACTAATTTCTAGTGTGTATCTTTATTGGATGTGAATCGAATTTTGAACCCCTATTCATTCTTATTCGTATAAATCACTATATAAAGGTAGTATAGCCAGCCACTTTTTTTGTCAACTTTGTACAGCCAACCACTTTTTTTGTTCATTTGGTTTATGACTTGGATCTTGAAATATTGAGATTAGTAGATGATATATGAGCTTATAGGTTTGCTATTGCTTGTTTTTACTTAAAAATATCATATTTTTATTGGAAATATATCTTATGATTCATAATAGGATTCGATTCAGGATTTAGAAAATAAGTCTTCCGTTTCATAATTGAATCCTGATTTGATGACCATGTTTTAATTTACCTTTTAATTGTACTACATGTGTAAATGTGAGTGGTTAATTATTTCTCAGCAGTACTTTCCCAGCATCGCTTCCCCTGCATCTAGTGCTCTTATTTCTGATCTGTTGGCATGAATGATGCTAAAACCGGCCTTTATTTCCTAGGCTTATTTAAAATGTCTTGTTTACTCATGAAGTGTGCAAGTTCAACCACATCCCTTCTCATATTTAGGCTCATACCTCCTTTCAGTTTAAGCATTGATCATGCTTTCTTTGATGAAGGGAACTACTTGTCATCGATACAGTATAAGATACAGCAAATCTTAAGATTATATGGCTGTACTGAATCATGCTTATTGTAATGGATCATCCTTTGAATGTACTTTGTACTTTTTGCTTATTCCTGCGTTAAAACTTAAAAGGATGTGTAACGTGTTGATGCAGGCTGTTGCTCCAATATTTTCTCTGGTAGCTCCAAGGTTCCAATTCAAAGGAGCAAACAAAAGAGGCATTCCAGTTTCTAGGGATCCAGCAGCTTTGTTGGCAAAGTACTCTGATCCTCTGGTCTACACAGGGCCTATTAGAGTTCGAACTGGCCATGAAATACTGCGAATATCATCATACTTAATGCGAAACTTCAAGTCTGTGACAGTACCATTCTTTGTCCTGCACGGAACTGCTGATAAAGTAACTGATCCATTGGCCTCACAAGATTTATACAATAAGGCAGCTTCTGAGTTCAAAGACATAAAGCTTTATGATGGTTTCTTGCACGACCTTTTGTTTGAGCCGGAACGTGAAGAGATAGCTCAGGACATTATCAGCTGGATGGAAAACAGATTATTTACTAGCATTTGAAAATGTCAATAATGGAAGGTTGATAGAGAAGTCAGCACCAAAAAAAGGGGGGGTTGCCAACTTTCTAACTACCAAAGTTGGCAAGTGTGTAGAAAGTGAAGTCGCCCTGAAGAGTGGGTGGCGGAAGCAGATAGGTTATTCATATTTTATTTTATTTAGGTGTTGGACATATTTGTACATTCAACTGGCTTAAATTTCAGTGATTTTCCGTGGCCCTAAATCCTGATAATAAATCCCACAATATATCGTGTAGTATGTTTCAAATTTTTCGATTGATTGGTTGTATGTTTTTTTAAGAACTACATTGGCTTTCGGACTTGCATGAAGATTATATTTAGAGCGTATGTGGGTAGGGGTGAGTGTGGTGTTACCAAATGGTAGCGCACTTCTAATTCAGTTTTCGAATTTAGTTCAAAGAGGGAGAGTAGTAGAAGAAAGGGTTGCAACAATATGGTTTGCAAGTGTATCAGTGTATGATTGATTTGAAAATTTTAGAAATAAAACGGTATTCCAAAATAAAAACACTTGAAATTTTGAAAAAAGTTATCGAGTAGATCAAGATTCTAACTTGGAACTGGTTGAAATTCATCTATTATTATGATGGATGTAAATGTGAAACTGTATTGCCATCTAGTAATGTAATAATGTTGTGTGCAAGTGTGAGTTACACTTTATCATTGCTCTCACTTTTTCATACCAACAATTGTTCTGTTATTTTCTTTCCCGTACAATTTCTCTGCTGTTTTATTTCTCGGTCTGATTTACTTCCGAAATCAGGAGGCAGTACCACAAAATAGAAAAGTGAGAAAACACGTTACAGTGTAAGTAAAACTTTTCTTTTCTAGTCTAGTAATCAGCAGGGCACATTCAAAATGCATATATATGATATCTTCATTACTATGTTCATGTAGACTAATTAACGGTCTCGTTCCAATTCTTCATCAACACATTTTGCTTCCTTAGCATGTACTCTTTGAATACAGCTAACACATGGTCGCTGATTAACCGAAGCAAGATTGAGTATCGTTGGCCAAACAGCGAGGACAGACAAAGTCAATGATAGACGAATGTTTCCATAATACAGAAGATACGCTAAATGGTTTTTTATTTGTTGACAAATCTTTTCATGTGGGAACTAGTATCTGATTTACTCACAGCGATTTTGTCTCTTATAGCAATGACTTTGACCGGTTCAAATATTTAAAGAATTCTTTTATTCCCATTTACTTAGTTTTTAAATTTTTAATACTCCATCCGTTTTAAAATGAGTGTCGTTTTAGCCAAAAAAAATTGTTTCAAAATAAATGTCACTTTTAGTTTTCAATGTAATAATAACTTTTTCTTTTCAATTGTACCCTTCAATTAATACTATGTTACACTACTTCCAAAATATTATTTTTTCTTTAATGAAAAATAAATCAATAGTTGATTAGGATAATTTGGTAAAATTGTTATAACATTTGATTACTTTATTTCATTTCTTAATCTGTGTGCAATTGGCTAAAGCGACACTCATTTTGAAACGGAGGGAGTATTATTTTATCAATATTGATCTTAGTTATTTATTGTGAAAAAATTGGTTTTAATCCTTGCAAGTTGTTTTCTTTGAGTTTAATCCTCGCAAATTAAAAAATCTTTGCATTTTCGTTTATAAGGACAACTTATTAGGCTAAGCAGCACCATAAGTGTTGTTTATGCCTTCAAATTATAAAGTTGGGAAAGTTACAAATCGTAACACGATTTGCTAAGCGTGTCACGATTTTCTAGGTAGTGAGCATGGTTTTGCAGGGTGTCCAATTGTGACACGATTTTGGGAAAACGTGACACAATTTTCGGTTTGTTGGGCAAGTTTTTAGGATATGGTTGGTCGTACGCACCAAACGTGTCACGATTTGGGAAAATGTGACACGATTTTGACAGCTGAAGATTGCTATATAAGTGTTCTTTGTAGATTTTGAAGGAGAGGTTGAAGAGATAGAAACTTGGGAAATCAAAGGAGGTAACTTTAGGGTTGAGAGTCTTTGATTAGAGTTTTCTTGGGTTGGGAAATATTGTAAACACCTTGGATGAGTGAAAATCATTGAGTGTCTTGTTCATTGATGAGATTGGAAAAATGGGTAGAAATTAGGGTTGTTCTTAGTGAACTTGTTGAAGCTAATTTCTTGTAACTCATTTGTATCTCTTTGTAAGAACTCATTGATAGTGGATTGGAGAGATTTATCTCTCCCCCAGATTAGGTCAAGTTGGACCGAACTTGGTCAACAATCTTTGGTGTGTTTGTTCCTCTCTTCTCTCCCTTTATCTTTTGCTTGTGGTTTTGTACTTTTCACTTTGATTCCTAGATTAGATCTAGGTGCTGTTATTGTTGATTATTGCTAGTGCTCACTTTGATATTGTTTTCTACTTTCCTTTGCTCCATACATCATAGTTTGTATTGGTATGATTTTGAGTCCGAATTCACAACAATAAAACATGATTATATTAAGCCATGTATGGCGTCAAAGACTAGCCATTAATTTTTGAATTTATTGAACCCAAACACTTTCTTTAACATTGGTTACTTTTAATTGGATGTAATTCAGGTAAGTTCTACCATTTAATGTGAGACTTCTTTAAAAAAAATGTGAGACTAATTTTTAAAGTGTATGACACATATTCATTTCATTCAACAAAATGACGAGTGTTCAAAAAAGAATATTCATAACACTCTTTTTTTTTTTTAAGGAAATCATAACACTCATTTAAAATCATATTTAGACCATAACTCTATCAAAAGTAAAGAAAATTATTGGTTGTCTAGAAATTTGTAAAAAGTTATAAAATGACAAATAAAAAACAATGAAGAGAGTAATATATAATTGGTTAAAAAATTAAAATACATTTTTTATCTCATTTTATCACGCACGACGATCCTCATTTTAAAGGTGAATGTTTGACTCTAGAATGAGGTGTGGCGTAGCAAGTTTTTAAATGGTGGGTTACATTAAAAATGCTAACGTGGTTAAATTAAATTAAAAATATGAAGTTTTGAAACTTTATTCCAAAATCTCTTGAGTTTGAAAATCTTAAACACCTTCAAAATGAAATGAAGAAGAAAAAGAATCGGGACGAAAGAAGTGTTCAAAAAAATTCAATCTAAAAAGGTTATAAAGTGATACGTGTGTGACAAAAAATCTTTCCAACACCATTTTTGGGGTCAAAAATTTAAGTTGGATCAAAATTTTCGAGTCATGTGAGCATAGCTCAGTTGGTAGGATATTGCATTATTATATGCAGAGGCTGGAGTTTGAACCCCAAACACCAAACACTCTACTTATGGTGAATTTTAGCCATTAGACTACCTGACAAAAAAAAATGTGATAATTGAGAGCGTAGCAAAATATATATACACAACAAATGCAATTAAAATATGTAATATGATAAAACAAAGATCCAATAAATACTTAAAGGGTTTGTCTAACATGTGCAACATTGCACATGTTAAAATATCTAGGCTTAATACATGTTTTGGTCCCTTAACTTATTTTTGGTTTTCACTTTGATTCCCTAACTATAAAGTGTCTCAATTTAGTCCCATAAATTTTCAGCCGTATACCATTTTGGTCCTTTCCGTTTGTTTTTAACATTAAATGTCTTAGGTGAATCAATTTTATTGGTGATCCTCCATAAATCTTACTAAATCTTTTATTTTTAACTGTTTGATCTTTGTTTTAAATGGAGACCGTTGGATCATGGAGGGGGTCTATTGTAACTTACAATAAACCACAAACACCTAATTTTTTCCTCCATCTTCTTCCATATGTTCTTCTTCATCCCCAAATAAAACTCATCTCTATTCATCATCTTAAAAGAACAAAAAACCAAAAAATAAAAAATACAAAACTCTCATTCATAATAACTATAATTCATCTTCCATTCCAATAACAACATCAACGATTTCTTCATGGTCAGAAAAACAAACAACATAAATTAAACCCTCCTTCAACATCATCTTTTTTTCATTGATTACACCATCAGCACAATATCACTTGCCTCTTCCATTTTCATGGCTTCTTTTCTCATAAACCTTTTCACACTACACTGTTTCAATTCCCCCAAATTCAATTTCTCTGTCAGACTCGTTTCATCCTTACCCCAAAATATCCAACGCAAAAATTCTCAAATCCAATAAACCAAAAAAACCTCTCAGCACTCTCTTCTCTAAACTAATGTCAGGTAAACCAAGAAACCAACAACAATTCAAATTAAACCCAGAATTAAGGGTAAGAGCTTTTTCAAAAAAAATCAACAAAAAGAATAGAAGAATGAGAAAGAATTCAAAAGAAAAGATAAGAAGAATGTGCAGATCTTTGATATTTTTTAAATTTTTGTGTTGTGAAATTGTGTGCAATTTTGTATATGTGGGTCATTGTAGTGTTTTTTGAAAGGAAGAAGATATGAAGATTTCTATGATATTGTTGTTGTTGGTGATGTTGTTTAATTGATTATGAGCTGTTCATTTTTTTTGGATTTGTTTTTAATGAATGTTGGTGAAGTTGATATGAAGTTGAAGATTTCTATGATATTTTTTTAATGAATCTCCAATATGTTTTATTTGTTGTGTTGAATCTGGGTTTTATTTTTGGTTAAATGTTGAATTTTTTTTTTCCTGGTTAAACGGCAGAAGATTTATGGGACCAAATTGAGACACTTTATAGTTAGGGGACCAAAGTGAAAACCAAAAATAAGTTAAGGGACCAGAGCATGTATTAAGCCAAATATCTAATAGTAGTAACTTTTTTTTGGAAAACAACAATTATTTATTTGAATTTTTTATATTTAATATTAAATGTACAAGTTCCAATACAAAATTTCTATTTTAAACTTCTTAACATGTGCAAATTTGTACATAATAGAAAAACCCTAAATTAAATTAATTAACCAACTCCACTATTAACCAATGAATTAATTAATTATATAAAACATTTGATGTGCAAATTATACACAGACTCTAAAAATCATAAAAATAACCCTAAAATTATAAAATATATACTCTTACTAAAATAAAAAAAATTAATCATATTCTATAACATAAATCATTCAAATTATGTTTAACATAATTTTTTTTGTTATAAAGTAAAATATAACAAAATTATTCAACTTATATTTACTCTTAAAATAAATCATATACTCTTAAAATAAAATAAAAAATATAAAACACCAAATTAAAATATAATCCTAAATTTTAAACTATAACATAATCATCATGCAAATATTTTAACTAAATTAAACAACTAACATCTAATCTAAAAATGATTTATAACATGTAAATCTAATTAAAAACTAAAATAAAAGAATAAATATAAAACACCAAAATAATAAATAACCCTAAAATTCTAAGTTATATAACATAAACGTCATGCAAATATTTTAACAACATTAATTAATTAGCATCTACTCTAAAAATTAATTATAACATGTAAATCTACTCAAAAACTAAAAAATAGTAAATCTACTCAAAAACTAACAAATAAAAACATTTATAACAACTAAAATGTAAGTTAATAGCATTATAATTACTTGCTTGTGATTTTGTTGAATAAATTTGGTTGGGTTTTTTAGAGAGATTTGGTAAATTTTTTTGGAAGATAAGATGAATAATGGATGAGAGAGCTTCTGACAGATTTGTAGCAGAAGATCCTCGGCAGTTAACTACCGAGGTTTTCCTCGACAGTTAACTACAATCGATTTTTGAATTATTCTGCAATTAACTGCTGAGGAAGCAAAAACGTATTTTACTCGTGTTTCTCAGCCATATGAAATGTGTCAACATCAATTCTCATATTGAAATATGCGTTGGAAACATCAGAGAAATATTAGTAAAGAATATGAGTAAAAAATAAACTCAAAATAAAGAATATATAAACATCAGAGAAATATTAGTGTTCTTCTCTCTATTATTTGGTTTAATAGAGTCTGAGCGAAGAAATTGTGATTATGTTTTTTTTTGTGGTTGGAGTTCGAACCCCAGACGTTGCATGTATTATGCATTGTCCATATCAACTGAGCTAAACTTACGAGGATTGATTATGTTTAACATAACGGTAAGGTCAATGAACTAAAAAATATTTAAAAAGTAAATAAATATGCGAGAATAAGATATTGTTAGGCCGGATGTCAAGAACGGAGTTCGAACTCCGGTACCTCCACTTGTGTGTGTGAGTTTATAATGGTTTTGTCATTTCGTCTATCTATCCCAAAAAAAAAAAGATATTGATTTAAATTCCTTCCAAAAAAATAAATTGATTTTAAAAAGTAACTAATGAAAAATATTTACTTTATATAATTTGAATTCCATTTATTAATTTGTGTTTGTGTATGTTAATTTAATTAACTATTTTTATTTAGACTATTTTTTTTATGGTGGTCGGGATTCAAACGCCGGACCTTGCATATTATTATGTATTGTCCAGAGTTGAGCTCACGAAAAGATTTATTTTGAATATTGATACTCTAAAAGCAAAATCATTTAAAAATTTATTTAATTTATAATAATTATATGGCGTTATATGATTCGATGGGATATCACATCCGTAAAACAAAATATTAACCATTTCACATAAAATATTATTTTTAATTTTAAATAGAAAGGCCGATGTATACCTATAACTACAAGTTCTAACGTGTCAAACTCAGTTCCACCTTCTCAAAATTTATTAAAGAACAAAATATATTTGTGATCATAATAACGCAACAAATTTCATAAGTTTTTTTTTTTTTTTTTGTCGATTAGCCTAGCGACTATTCTTCAATTATTACACCTTTGTTCAGAAGATATGTAAAGTTAGTACATACAAGATGTCATATTTAAATCAAGTTATTTAACTCAAGTGGTTGATAAACTCTACCAAACAATGAATCGTTCAGGAGAAATTGAGTTACAATTTTGAATGTAAGAAAATAATTTGTCAGACTTTAGTTATCTCCGATCGAACATCGAATTATTAAGATCTCTTTCTCCAAAAACTGAAGGGTTAACACAACAACAAAAATGTGGATGATGGTGCGACTACTTTGTTTTGGAAGGACGTGTGGCTTGACAGCTCTTCTTTAGACGTTAGATTTAAAAGACTTTTTGAGTTGATAGATAATAATTTAATAATTGTTGTTGATATGTATGTTTTGGGGTGGGGTGTTAAATTATTAATGTGGAGGCTTGAAAGTGGCGTAGGAGGATGTTTGTGTGGTAGGAGGAGTTGATTAGGGAGTGTGTGACTCGATTGTCTAATGTGGTTTTGCAAGTTGTTGAGACTGATTTGCGTAGGAGGAGGAGTTGATGAGGGAGTGTGTGACTCGATTGTCTAATGTGGTTTTGCAAGTTATTGAGACTGATAGGTGGGTTTGGAAGCATCATTCTTCGTAGCGGTGTACGGTAAAAAGCGCTTATAACAACTTAACGGCTGGTGATGTTGATTTCAATATGGGTTTCAATCATGTGTTGTGGCTTTAAGTGATTCCCCTTAAAGTTAACATCTTTATTTGGTGTTTTTTATTAAATCGAATATCGACTAAGGACAACTTGTTTAGGAGACACATTTTGGCTATTCATGATACTTTCAACTGGTTGTGGTTGTTTGGAGGATAGAAACAATTTGTTCTTTCAATGCAACTTTTATGGTTGTCTCGGGTCTCTTATTTCTGGTTGATTAGGTTTTTCTACAGTTCATCATGGTAATATTTTAAATCATCTCTTTTAGTTTGGCGGGCTAGGGGGGTGGTTAAAATCCTATTATGTGTTGTTCGATTTTGATTACCTCACATGGAGGCTAAATCCCCTACAATATTTAATAGCAGTTTCCTAATTTTTTTTCTTCCTTTGTTGAGTGTGCAGTTGTACTGTAATGTAAACTCTTTAGACTTTTAGTTCTTTTGTTACGCCTTGTGTTAATGGACCTTTTTGTGATTTTTGATATATTTTCTTAGTCTTTTAAAAAAAATCATATTTAAGAAAAAAGATTGCAAAGTTGTCATTTTTTGTTTTATATTGAAATGATATAGAATTTAATGCAGGTTTTTATTTTTATTTTTATTTTTTATTACAGAGAGCTTTGGCTTTTAGCCCTCTTTGTAAAAAAAAAAAAAAAGACATTGAGCTTGAAATTTAGTCTGTCAGATCTTGATCCAATGATCGCAAATACGTTGACTGTGTAAATACGTCAAATTAATGACTGTTGGAAATTCAAATACTATATTTGATGTGGAATTTTCATCTTTTAGGGGATTTCTTCATTGATTATTTAGAATGAAGTTTGATGGTGGCGTCTTCATGATGAATAGACTTTGATGGAATCGTATAATTTTTAAAGATTGATTTTTGTTAAAAAGTGAGTTTATGATAACATTATTTGTGAAAGTCAATTTAACAATAAATCATGGTTCGTTTTGGAGATTGAAGGGGGGCTTTGGTGGGATCGAATTAGAGGAAAAAATAGAAAATCTTTATAATAAAAATAGTTGATCAAGAGTGTCTTGCTGAAAGTGTTCTTGTCTTCCAAATTCCTTCTTTTTTTCCCACTTCATCCTTTCTTTTTTTCAAAGTTCTCTCTTCCCCTAAATTCCCATGTATAAAAGTAAAATTTAAAGATTGGCTATAGATGCTACCTTAAAACTAAAATCAATTTTAGAGACAAATCTAATTATAATCTTGAACCTCAAATATAACCAAAACAAAATATTTTAAAATAACTTTTTATTGACTCAATAGTGAATCCATACATTAAAAAAAAAAATAAAAAAAAAAAGAGTAGACACTTTTATTTTATTTTTGAAGTTTTGAGGACATTACATTTCACAAAGTGATGACAACAAAAGATGGAAAAAAACAGAAACTCAGTAGACAACAGACAAAGCCTGATTTATTCTAACATCACCAATTATTTTTCAGGCTCTCTAATTAGCTCTGACTAGTTACAGAGCATTCAACCTCAATCTTCTTAGCCATGAACTGAAGACAGTACTCAATATAAGAGTTGAAATCTTGTAATGTCCACCCTTCTATTGGATCACAAACAAACCCCCACTCAATCCCACACCCTGCACTTTTAGCATCACCTTCGTTTGGAAGCACTTTCAGTGTTGCAACATAAGACTTAAATCCCATGTTGTTATCAACAATTTCATACGACAAACAACGTTTGATTGGATCAATTTTCAACAGCTTTTCCTTTGCCCACTTGATCGTTGTCTCAGGCTCAGCAACAACATCATCTTCAACAACACCTTTTATGTTTGAAGCACAATAGCGTATGAGACCGGGTTGGCCTTGAACACCATCAACTTGGTAACATGTGTCTATTGGAATCCATTTGTGTAGGTTGCAGAAATCTTCTAACACTGCCCATGCTTGTTCTTCAACGGTGTTTCTTACCTCAACGGTGACTTTACCTTCCCATTTTGGTATAGATTCCTCTCCCATCTCTCTCGCCGATTGTGTAGCTGGTTACCAGTGATGATACTGAGAAACAACGTGGGGACCAAGAGACTTTATACATATTTTTATCAAGAGAAGTGATATTTGAACAACTATTTCATATAACTTTTGGTGACAACTTTTTTTCTTTCCTCTAATTGGATAAAAATAATGGAGAGAGAAAAAGGAAGAGAGAGAATAAGAAAATAATATGAGTATGAGAGAGAAAGTTGTCAAAAAATTGTCAGAAAAAAAGGAGTTATACAAATATCATTTCTCTATTATCAACCACTCTATTCTAATTAATGTGGGGAATCATTAGTGTACCACGCAAGTTCTTTCAACCGTAGAAAAATAAAAAAGGAGAAAAATATTATAGATAGAAAATATTTCATGTGAGTGTTATGGAGGAAAATGGATTCTCACCAAATTGGGGAATCCTTCTTACACACCGTTGGTCAACTATGTCCATTGAATTTAGATCTAATGGTTCGTTTTTAAAATAGGTACTACCTCCGGTCTTATTTATAAGAGAAATTTAGGTCAACAAAAGTGAATGTATTTGGACTGAATTTTTAACTAGATACATCAATTTTTGTTGACCCAAAATTCTCTTATAAATAGGACCGGAGGGAGTATATATTAAGTAACTTTATAATATTTTGGCACTTGAAATCAATTAGTATTAGAATTAGAATTGTTTGATGTTGATCTAACCGTCACATGTTTAATTTTGTTTTCATTAATTTCAGTATTTGAAATTACAGCCTATTCCTAATGATGTTGATCCAACGGTTAGATGTATAATCTTGTGAAACAATCAGAAATGTGGTTATACACAAATTTAGGCTATTCAAAAATCAAGGAAATTGGGTTTGTTAATGGAGGTTGAGAAAAAGTTCTTCGGAGAATTACTTAGATATGTACTATTTTTTTGAAGGACGGAAGGAGTTAGATATGTACTATATCATGAAGATTACACATTTAAAACGAAATTTGAAATTTTGTTTTCTCCAAATATTGGAGAAGTGTAATTTGACATTTTCTCTATAAAAAATAATTATTTTACGTGTACAACCTAACATATGTTATAGAGACTCCCCTCAAAATATGTTAAATCACAATTTTTAACTAAAATAATTTGATAGAAAGATCAAAACTTGATTTAAAATGGAAGGATCAATTTTATGAATGAGTAATGATAGAATGACTAAAATTATAGGGTCTGTTTGTTTTGGCTTTTCAGCATCAAGAAGCCATTCTACATATCTGAAAAGTGAAAATTGAGTTTTTAAAGTTGTTTGGTTTGGCTTTTCAGAATTGCTTCTATCCTCCAAAAGCAATTTTGGTTGAAGCTACAATTTCTAGTTTTTTGGTTAACTAAAATCAATTCTCCAATAAATATTATATTTTAATTATTACAACTTATTATTTTCCTTTATTGCCCTTTATCAATTCTCCTTCTTTTTGCTTTGTAATTAATTTGATGAACCGAATTTAATCAGAAAATTTAACGAAACAAATTAGCCCCCGAAAGAGATAGTAATAATTATCATTTTAACGCTCAACCTGTTATTTTCCTTTTTGAATTTTCCTTTACAGTATTTCCGTTCAGATTTACTGTATTTTTTCTTTTACCATTTTTTACGCTGTATTTTATCATTTTTGGCAACTAACTCTAGTATTATTTAACTTAAATATATTTTATCAAAAATTATAAAATATATGAACAAATATTTTATAAAAAAATTGGTTTAATGATTGTATTTATTATTTTTAAATTAATATATAAAAAATTTATTTATTTAAATTAAATAATATATCTACATTTACACACATAATAAACCTGAAATTAAACAAAACAAGTGCAGACACAAGACACTTGAAGATCCCAAAGTCAGAAAGAAAGAAAGAAGAAAAAAAAATACAGTTGTGGCACTACCTCACTTGATAGATTACCACTAGTCTCACTCACATCATATTCATTTCATCTAGATTCAATTACTCTCAAAAATCACTGATATCTGAGTGTTTGTTTAGTTTCTCTTGCACAATTATTTTCGGTGGAGATTATCATATGTGAACATTAATGGGGATGCTAAATGCGAACACATTTTTCAAACAAAATTTAAAGTTTGGTATGATATATTGGAGAGTTTTTTTTTGGTTGAGGTTCAAACTAAATACATATGTTATGCATTGTCTCTATCAATTGAGTTAAACATACGAAGATATATATTACAGAGTTTAGTTTGTTTCTTCCGCTATCCAACCAATATTGGTTGCTTTACTCATATAGTCACTGACGGAGCCAGAAATTTTATAGAATCTGGGCAAAAAGTTTATCGCAAATTCATATGTGACATAATATATATAAATAGTCATAAATCAAAATAAAAAAAGTTCGTCATTTTTTCAACAAAAGTACAATTTGAAATAAGAAAGATGAAATATAACATGTCAATAGCGTGCTAAATAAAATTAGGAGGTAAATGCCCTTTCTGCGAAGATTAGCAACATAAAAAATCTCGGCATGGTAATGGTGAAGATTAGTGACAGTCCTCCCTTCTAGTCTTGAACGACCTTGAACCGATATTTCTTCATCCATATTTGGCACCAGAATACCTTTAGCAACACAAAATTCTTGAACATCAACGAATAAATTATCCCAACCACTATCTCTCAATGTGGCCAACCGAGCTCTGACGACATTAATTAATTCCATGGCAAGCACAATATTAAGATCTTTTCTTTGCAAGATTTTTGAAAGATCGATTGTGATACCAAACAGCTTTAACATTAACTTCAAAATGAAAGCAAATTTAAAACTCTCCATTTTTTCTATCAAACCCGCCGCTTGAGATGGTCCACGTCCATCTTCATGAACCATACTAAGCACCACTAACACGGAGAAGAGTATACGCGCTGAAAAAATAGAAACAAAACACTAAATTTTGTCTTTTTTTTTTTTAAGTAGGAAAAATGGCATTGGGCTGGGCTTTTACAAAGCAAGCAGCAGAGCCTGGGCTACAGCCCAGCCTAGCTGGGTGGTGTCTCCGCCACTGCATATAGTCATATTTATAGGTAACCATATTTGAGTTTTAATTAAAGAAAGTGGCTTTTAATTAATTTTTCAGTTATCACATCAAAAGTAATGTGTTAATCACTTAACCCCGATATTCATTTGGGCCCCATTTGGATTGAGTTTAATTTGAGCTTATGGAAAATAGCTTATGCAAATAAATAATCTTTTATTTATTATTCATGAGTTTGTCAAGGTAGTTTATGAAAAAACAACTTATGAAGATAAAATTTCCAATACTGAAAAATTATGAATTAATATAAAACTTATTTATTTGTATAAGCTACTTTTCATAATCTCAAAATAAGCTCAATCCAAATGGGGCATTGGTTGGTTTCAATTTACTGTTTATTATTTATTATGAAATTTTAAATAAAGTGAGAAAATAAAAATATTAGATTGATACAAAATAAAATGAAGTTATGGAAATATAAATTTAGTAAATCAAAATATATTAATTTTTGAATTTTTATACTATATTATAAATCAAATGTTTTTCAAATTGCTAATTTCAAAATTTTAATAAAATATATAACAAATATTATGTCTAGAGTTGGCAGGATGGGTTGGCTAGATGACATATAGGAGTTGTACATGCTTTTAAAATGCAACATTACATAAAAAAATTCGAACATATTACGCTGTTACACGTCAATACATATTACACTTTAATGGAGCGGACACAACGATATAAAATGTTATTTTCATTCATTATCCTAAACATGTAATCTACATCGTCATCATCATGGATAACTTTTGAAAAATAAACGGTCTTCCAACTCTCTTCATCTTTATCCGCCACGAGATTGATGCATGACACCCGTACAAATAGATGAGATGTTCTTTGATATTTACCAAGATGGATAAACTATTTGTTAAGTTGTACCTTCAACTTATCCAAATTGTCAGTGTAGGTTAAAAAAACTTCAATCGTCCTCTTGAAAAAAGAGTATCAGACATGAGCTTCAACTTCAACTTGACGTTTTTCAATGATTTGAGCTCAAGCTTTTGCTCCAAAAAATTGTACTTTTGGGTGTTTTGAAGTTGAAGAGAGGAAGAAGTGTGTATTTGAAGTGTGGAGTTTTTGGGTTTGTCCTAAAATAGTAATGCATATCAACGTTGGTTAAATCATGTTAGCACTACGTGAGTCAAGTCACGTTGTTTTTGACGCAAGTTAATTCACGTTGGAAATATTTTTGGTAGTTTAGGGTGGGAATGAGCAAATCATATCGGAAAACAAATCTAAAATAAATAAATCTATCTAAGAAAGCAATATTTATTCCTTAAAAAAAAGCACTATTTATAACTAAAAAATAAATTAAAAAAATCATAAAACCCCATACAAAAATTAGATATTCAGTGTAAGCTCACTCGTCTAAAATGAGAGATGTGAAATACTCTCTCATCCTGTGTGTTTGTCGGATAGCATCTGAGTGACATTAGAGTATCAATTCCATGTCATATTGGCACAATGTCATAAGTGTATAAAAAAATCTTTTTGAGAGTGTGAAAAAAGTCATTTATAATATTGTGATTGATCAAACGTTGATATCCAAAGAGAAATGATATTTGTACAACCACTTTCTCACAACTTTTTGACAATTTTCTCTTTCATATTCACATTATCCTCTTATTCTCCCTCTTCCTTTTTCTCTCTCCATTGTTTTTGACCAATGAAAAAAAAAAAAAAAAATTGTCACAAAAGTTATCTCATATGGTTGTTCAAATAACACTGCTCATACCCAAATGCCATCCAAGTACTATCTTTGTTTGCCACCGGTAGACTACACTAGTTTACTCAAAGTATAGAGAATAAACACATTACACTTTCATAATAGAGTATCCTCGATCACCGCAGAAAATTGAAGCATTGGCATTATTGGTTGCAAAGTGGTAGAATACTGATAACAAAATCTAATGCATGACTATTTTCGATAAGTACAAAATAAAATATTTGTTGTATAGTTTATTGAATAGTGACCAGGTTAATTATTATAAATACATACTTAAGATGTACCGACTAGATAAAAGCTCTGTGAGATTTTTTATATATATACATCATCATGATAGTAGGCCATGAAGAAATAATAAAATAAACAAAGTGCGCATTATACGCATAGACTATTGTATCTTTTCTCAGTAAGCTGACAATTAAATATGAACAATATAAGGCTAAAGTAAAAAATCAATCCTGATATAATATAACAAAAAGTTGTCATTTGAATTACCTCGAACTCTACATATTATTAGTTTATAATAGCGTGTAATATGTGAGTCACTATATTCAAAAGCAACAAAAAAATATGTAAGTCACTGTTGCTTTTCTCCTACTTGTATTAATATCCATATTTATCATCATAAAAAATGAAAGAAAGAAAACTATAAACAATATGGTACTTGGATGCTAAATTAAATATGTATATCAACACACGCCACTGGTCTAGAACATACGAATTGGAATGCACCAAAAAGAACATACGGATTGGATCCTCTTAATTTCAAAAAAATAAATAGATAAATTGTTAAGAGATAAACATAAAGACTCTTATTCATCAAAATTAAATATTGTATATTTTTGAAATTATTGGAATTTGATCTCTGTGTTTGTCATCTCTTGATATATTCTAGAATTAGATGGTTAAAAACACCAACAATGAAATGATGAATGATTTTAAATGGTAGAGGATTTAGCCCTTTAAACATGCAAGCATGTGTTCCGTCATTTTTTTTGTTAGGCAGTTTAATAGTTAGAATTCAGAATAAGTGGGGTATCCGGGATTCGAACCCCGACTCCTGCATATAACAATGCATGTCCCTGCCAACTGAACTATGCTTACGAGGACGTTCCGTCATTTACTCTTGCATATGGAAAAAATGGTAGGGTATGTTAATTAATTTGTTTCAAATTAATAGATTTTTTATTTGAATATTTTTACCGGAATATAAATATATATGGGAGTTTTATTCCTACTTTGGTTAACATTTACTATTATTTTTTAGAATTATTTGAAGAGGAAGTTTTATGGATAGTTACACTAGAATTTATTTTTATGTTACCGTATATATGAGAATTTTTTGCCGCCAATTTGTTTTGAAAAGTTATTTTTTTTCTCAGAAATATTTACATCGAGGAATAAAATCTAATAGAGAGTAGGTGTGTGTGTGTTAACATAACTTGAATTAGAGGGGTGTTCAAAAATAAACACTCAATAGAGAGTATATGTGTATACCTATAGAAAACAAAAAACAATATATAACAATTCGTTTCATTTTTAAATTTTTTTAAAGAAAATTAAACTATTGGTTTGTTTGAACTCCCGTGAGATATATGTGGGTCATATATAGGTGATAAAGTCTGGACCCCTATTTGGTTGGTGTTATGTATATTGTCAAGTTAATCAATTTATACCAAGTTATTTTAAAGTCGGCAGTGCTAATCAAGGCTTTTCTTTCTATACCCGATTGAAATCTTTAACATCAAGAGAGGGACATGTTCAAGGACACATTTAATTAAATTATCAACTAACAAGAAAAAGCATGCCAAAGAAAAATAAAATAATTAAAAGGAATATATAAGTGCAATACTGTAATAATATTATAATTAAAAAAACATAATGATAGCAAAAGAAGTTCCAATAACAAGGAAAGTAAGGAAAAAGAAAGACAAGCACAATGAAACTGTCATGATTATAGTTCACTACCACCTATCAATATCCAAAACAGCAACATTAAACCAACGTTCTCTTTCTCTGCCCTTATCCTACCTAGCTTTTTCTTTCCTTTAAATTCCAAAGTCTTTGCCAATAATCCTATTGCCTTGTTATAACTTTGCTATATATATTTCTCTCTAACACTAATTAGTTACATTGTTAATTAATTATTATTAATGATAACAGAAAATTACAGATCAATGAAACTTCATACAGAAACAGAGTGCTGTCTCCCTAATAATGTGACAGACATTACATGCATGGATAACCAACCAACGGTGGTGATTGAGAAATTGAGCAAAACGGTGCGTTTACTAGGTTTCATGTTACAAAACGGTGTCTCTAAGAGTAACAGAGTGATACAAGATATGCAAGAAGTGATGAAGAGAGGGAAAAACATAGGGAAAGCATTGAACAGCGTGATGGTGAAGCACCATGAAGCACTCACGTGCCGACCACGTGATGCTGATATGTATTTCATTTCACCGTTGGAGTATCAGTTCAGCTGTAGTAGCAGTCCACCTCGTCTCTCTCGCGGTGGCGCCAGCAGTAGTAGGAGGAAGCTTTTGTCTCCGGCCAAGGAGGATGGTCGCCGGCAAATGAAGGTGTGTCGCGGCAATGAAAGGAGGCGCGTGAAGATGACAACTTTGTCTAGGGAGACAGAAAAGGAGAAAGAGTTTCATGTTGACCAGGCGGCGGAAGAGTTCATAGAAAAGTTTTACAGAGAATTGAGGTTGCAGAAATGGTTGGATCATCATCAACATCAACATCAACATCACTATTAATGCTGACGTGTCCTGTGTGTTTGACCCAGCTAGTAATCATGTGGATGTGGCAGGTGAATCATATTCAAACTCCAGTGACAAATCTGCTTCTGAGGCTCTCTCTTTGAATCTCTGTACTATGTATATGTTATGTTAATGTTAATGTTAGTTCATGTAATTGTAGGTACCTTATTATTGACCTGCAATTGTTTTCTTTTCGTACTGTAGTGTTGTTATGCTATCATCAACAAAGCTAGCTTCTTTCACTTTACTACGTTTATTTCAATTACCTTCCCTTTCTAAATTCAACTGGTTAATCACTCTTTTGCTAACAAAAAAATAAGAATTAATATGTTTTGTTCACTCTCAAAAAGATGTATATCATCTCATCTAATCTAATTAGTCTTTAAAAAAATTATTTCATGTTTACAGAGATGATCCTTATCATTTTTAGAAGCAAGAAGACTGGAATCAAAGTCGGTACTTGCAACTTTTTAAATTATGTGATGTGATGGTCAAGTGACTAGAAGGTCATTTTTATTTTTAGTTGTGTAATTAGGTTGACGAGGGACGTAAATAGTCATCACCAATGCATGACACTATGATATATTTAATAAACTGTTTCTTCTGACATGTTTCGAAGCAAATCAACACATAATTGAAACAAATTCATAAGAGAATGAAAATGACTATGTGTAAATAAGGACCGATGAGTGAGCAGGAAGGTTCAAGAAGTGGATCTCAATGGGATTGGTGGTCTAATGAATAGAATTGTTAACCATTCAGTTCTTAAGGGAAAAAGATGCTCTGATGATCTGGAGTTCGACTAAGATGTAGATGTTGTCCGACAAAAAATTGTTTCATTTAAAAATCAAAATAAAAATCTCTCAAACGATTTGATCTTTTGATGGAGATCATCAATCATATGATGCTTATCACTTAGTTGATCATTTCCAATGTTAATCAACACTATCTTGCTTCTTAGCTAATTAAGATTATAATGATGTTAATTTTTTTAAGGGATATAAAGATGTTAATATGATGCTTATATTTAAAAAATTAGTTTGTTCTCTTTTATGGAGTTTATGGTGTTGGGTTGGTCATGGGTCTTTGGTTGCTAGTATGGTTTATGGGTCTTTTAAGGTGTCTTGGCTTCCAAGTAAGCATGCTGAGGTATAAATAACATTTTTATAGTCTTAATTTTTTTCATAAGCTTTCAATCAAATTGAGAATTCAATCTTTAGATTTAATTAAGAACATTCTTATTCTTGTGGTGAATACTCAATTCAAATTTATAATTTTTTTTATGAGAGTGTGACACTTGTTCTTTCGACTTCTCATCATCTTCCACCTTATATGTTCTCTTTCTAGTTTGTTTGATTTTTCTTTTATTTTCTTACCTTTTCTACTTCATTTTCCTCTCTTATTCAAGAAAGTTTTTCACAAAGGTCAAGATCCAGATTGTGTGAATCCTCTTGGGTCCACATCAGTGCCGGTGCGGGTATAAATGAGATTGTCCATTTGAAGAATAACTATAGTTGTTGATTGATGCTATTTATACAAAGAAGACACATCTTTTATTGGAAACCTATGTATAACATCAGAGCTTCATATAGTTACACATGCGACTTATTGGAAGCCTATGTATAAAATAAGAGCTTCATATAGTTGCACATGTGACTTTTTGAGCCATAGTTAACATAAGAGCTTCATAAGTGATTTGAAGAAAGTTTCCAATCAAACAGAGTGAGTAATCAATCATAAGAGAAATTTTTTATACGAATTAAATATAGATATTTTTTTTGTTACAAAATTAAATACATAATATAAAATATAAAATAAGAAACTATAAGGGAGCCTTTGGCCATCCAAATTAAACATAAATTTTATATTAGATATAACCGAGATGAAAAATCTCAAACCATTGGATTCAATTTTTTTATGTAAAAAAAAAAATTGTTGGTGCCTAAGGAATTCAATTAGCCATCTAAATTGAAAACGGTAAATATGAAATTTGAAATGCAACAACACACTCTTTTAAACCCATTTGAGTTGTTTAGATATGTTGGTTTGGGATTTTAGAATGTGTTCATCTAAAGGTCTAAGGTTTGATTTCTCTTATGCTAATTTTGATGGGTTAAATCTTTACAAAGCTATGTTTTGATTTTAAATTGTGTTCCGCAGAGGATGCGATTGAGCCCATCAAATTAGTGAGTCTTTGAACCCAATACCGAATTTACAACAAGGTTTTTTCTAAATTACCTTTGAAGAATGGTGGGTAATTTATCCACCAACCAATGAAAATGAGCAATTTATTTGTGGGGTCAAGATAGTTCATGTATATGTGCTTATGTGGCTAATGTGTATTGGTTGGGGTAAATTACTCATCATTCTTTCATGGGTAGCCTAGTTGTCACCTTAAAACAAACATACACTCTTATGACATAATCTTTTTTTATCGGTCAAAACCAATTTATGTAAATCCTATAACAATTTGGTGAGACTCATGTATTTGAATAAATAAAAGTGAGTATGTTTGTAAGCTGTAAGTGTGTGAATTTTAGAGCAGAAATCTAGTCTTGTTATCTAAATTAGAAGTAGAATTATCTATCTAATTTTGGATTCCACTAAAAAAAAATCATGGCCTAGTTTCTCCTCTGCCCCCAGTGGCAGATGTGTGGAATGCATGAATGCAGTAAAAGTTAGACTGCTGAGAATCTAACTTCTATAAAAGGAATTGTTCATATCAGATATGTATTTCGTTTCACCGTTGGAATATCAGTTCAGCTGTAGCAGCAATCCACCGCATCTCACTCGTGCATGGTGCAAGCAGCAGTAGGAGAAAGCTATTATCTCCGGCGGTAAATGAGGGTATGTCGTGGAACCAGAAATGAATGGAGGCGCGTAAAGATGACGAGGGAGAGGGCGGAGGAGCAGAAAGACTTTCATGTTGACCAGGCGGCAGAGGAGTTCACAGAGATGGTTGGATCATCATCATTGTTAATGCTGATTGAGTGAGATAGCACATCATGTGCATGTAGCAGGTGAATCATATTATTCAAGATCAGATATCTGTAGTTGTTGTAGGGTACGTTATTATTTGACCAATATAATTGACCTGCAATGGATATTCGTACTGTACTGTACTGTTATGCATTTTATCAAGTATCAACAGCTAGCTTTTTAAACTTTACGACGTTGTTTCATTAACCTTCCCTTTTTAAATTCAAATGATTGCTCTTTTGGTAACAAAAAGAAAATTGAATTCACCAACAAAAACAATTCAACTATGTAAATATGTTTTTAGTTTTCACTCTCAACCAAAATATAACAGGCCTTTCATCTATTCTAATTAGTGTCTACAAAATTTTCGCTATATTTCATAGGAGAATTGTTTTTATAGAATTAGGTTTAGAATATCATTATTAATTGCAATAAAAAAATAAAAAAAAACTATAGAGGTTGCCTTATTTGATATTATATTTTTAAAAAGATGAAAAATCTCAAATCATTAATTAAGAATAGGTATCATTTGAATTTATCAAGGATTGCTAGGATGACATCAAGAGTGATTTCCCTTGTTATTCAACTTCTCGTTAAAGGATGTATTGCATTATATCATTCATTGTCTTGTTCCCGTTAACAAGATAATCTCTCAATACTCCCAAAACCTCGTTCCTTTTGATTTACTACGAGACTAATCTCTTTTTTGGTGTTATTGTCACAACTTAAAGCTCTTAGTCTTAGGGATCCAAGACCAAGAGTGTGTTTTGTGGAGGTGGAATCACGGTTTTCCCTCACAAACTCATCATTGCTTGAGCAATTTTGTTACACTTAGGTTTTAACATATATATTTAGATCACATGAAGGCTCCAATTTAAAAAAAAAAAAAAAAACATTTCAATTCAACCTTTATGTTTGCATCTCTTAACAGAGATATTAATTTATATCAACTCTCATAACAATATGTGGGTCAGAGATAACAAAGTCTCCACCCCTTTTTGGTGTGTGATATCAATTTCGATCGAATCATTTTACTAACTTTTAATTGCCGATAAGCTTCTTTATACCAGTTTGAACTCTTTAGCACCAAGACAGAACTTGTTCAAAGACACATTTAATTAAATTGTCTCAACTAACGAAAATTAACAAATTTAAAGCATGCCAAAGAAAAATTAATTAATTAAAAGGAGTTCCAATAACATAGAAAGAATGGAAAAAGAAGGACGATCACAATAAAAGTGTCATGATTATACTTCACTACTATAGCTACCTAACAATATTCTTCAATATCCAAAACAGCAACATCAAATCAAACCAACATTCTCTCTCTTTCTTTGCCCTTGTCCTAACTTTTTCTTTCCTTTAAATTCATAGGAGTAACTCACAAGTCTTCCCTCACAAAACTAACACAGATCTTAACCAATAATCCCATTGCCTTTGTTACAATTTTGCTGTTCTTTCTCTCCCATAAATTGCTAATCATTAATGAAACTAGACACAGAAACAGATTGGTGTCTCCCTAACAATGTTACAGACATTACATGCATGGATAAACAACCAACGGTGGTAATTGAGAAAGTGAGCAAAACTGTGCGTTTACTAGGTTTTCTGATACAAAACGGTGTCTCTAAGAGTCATAGAGTTATGCAGGATATGCAAGAAGTGATGAAGAGAGGAAAAAACATAGGGAAAGCACTGAACAACGTGATGGTGAAGCACCATGAAGCACTCACGTGCCGTCCACGTGATGCTGATATGTATTTTATTTCACCGTTGGAGTATCAGTTCAGCTGTAGCAGCAGTCCACCGCGTCTCTCTCGTGGTGCAAACAGTAGTAGGAGGAAGCTATTATCTCCGGTGGCAGAACGCAGTCGCCGGCAAATGAGGGTGTATTATGGAACCAGAAATGAAGGGAGGCGCGTGAAGATGACGAAAAGGGAGACGGTTGAGGAGGTGTTTGAGGTGGATCAAGCGGCAGAGGAGTTCATAGAGAGGTTTTACAGAGAGTTGAGGTTGCAGAAATGGTTGGATCATCATTATCACTATTAATGGTGATGTGTCACATGTTGTGTTGTGTTTGACCCAGTAGGTAAAACATCATGTGCATGCATGTGGCAGGTGAATCATATTGAAGCTCAAATAACAAACAAACAACTCTATTTCTGCAGCTCCTGTTAATGTTGTTGATTACCTTACCTGTAGACTGTAGTTGTTTGTAGATGCGTTATTATTAATGGTCTGCAATGCAATGTATTTTCGTACTTTTCTGTTATCAACAACAACAACAACAATAGCTACCCTCTTTTTTACTTCTCCACGTTACTGCGTTCACCTTACCTTTCAAATCATTAACTCTTTTGGTAATAAGAAACAAAAATTGTTTTTGCTCTTTGGTTTTTACCTCTTATTAAATTTTAGTCTTTTCAAAATTGGTTTTTAATAAATTGATTTTAGGACAAAAATGAGGAAATATAAACATTTTCATAAATTTTATGTTTAGTACGGCCAAACTTTTTGGTGGAGACGCACAAAAGGTCTTACATTTCGTTAAGGAAAATGTTACATAAACACCTTTTATTTCCATACACCCTTGTACACCCCATACATTAGGAAGAGAGAATAGGAGAGAAAAGAGAAAGTGTGCTTGTGCGGGGTCTATGTGGCCACGTGTCAGATTTTTGTGTGGGTGTTAAAGGATGTATTGTCATCTAAGGATGTCTATGTATCATAACTCGTTCGTTAAATATGAAAAAATAAAGTTGAGAGATCAGTTAGTTAGTTACATCTTTAGATATGTAATAGTATAAAAAAATAAGGGTTAAATATGTTTTTAGTCCCTATAAATATACCAACTTTTCATTTTAGTCCCTCTAAAAATTTTCTTCAACTTTTAGTCCCTATAAAATTTTCAATCACTACTTTTAGTCCTTCTTTTAAAGCAAACTCATGCGTAGACTTCATATTTTTGAATAAAATTTTGCAGAAAAATTCATAATATTATAAGAATCTCTCCCTAAAAAAGTTAGAAATTTTCAACAGAAACATGAATTTAATATGAATTTTTATATTATTTACGGTTAAAAATTCATATTTAATTTGTGTTTTTGTTAAAAAATTCTAACTTTTTTCGTGAATTTTTTTACTATATTCTACACATTTCTGCATAATTTTATTAAAAAATACAAAAATTAACTTGAAAATATGGACTAAAAGTAGTGATTGAAAATTTTATAGGGACTAAAAGTTGAAGGAAAATTTTAAAAGGACTAAAATGAAAAGTTGGTATATTTATAGGGACCAAAAACATATTTAACCTAAAAAAAATAATGTGTAACCATTATTGCTTTTCATATGTGAGGTTAAAAATCTCGACTTTATGAGCACAGTATAGCTAGTTAATTTTCTTCAATAAAAAATTGGTTGACTGGCTTTTATGATTATGCCTAATGTTGTCATAAAAATAAAAAATAATTGTTTAAATAACATAATTGATTTCAATTAACTAGTTAAAGTCAGACACCATATCATCGTGATGAAACCACGGTCCTGATGCGTTACATATTATTGTGTATTATCTATCGAAACCATTCTTTTTTTATTTTTCTTTTGTTATGTAGTCTGGTAGTTAGAATTCACCTTTTTTAAAATGAATAAGTGAGGTGTCCGAAATTTAAACCCTAACTTCTGTATATAATAATATATATCTCTATCAACTAAGTTGTGCTCAAAGGGTTGTCATTCATCCAAAGTATGGATATTTTCTAGCTAATTGTCTAAGAAAAATAAATGGTACTAACAAAGTCTACATGAGATCAATAATTTACCACACGATAGAATCACGCACTTGCATCATATATATCCTGTTTTTGGTGTTATTGTCGGGGAACTTTGATTGACATTAATTTGTTTTCCTGTATCGAATAGACTAAATTCTTTTTTTTTTTATTTATTTGTTGTTGATTGCTTTTCTTTGTTGGTTACGTAGAGTTCAAAGTCTTGGGGCAGTTGTTAAAACAATATCCGAGATAAAGAATTTATCCATCAACGACGAAGACAACAATCGATAAATTTTCATATGGTTGAAAATCATCACTTACAATATATAAAAAGAAGATACAATCAAAATTACTTAACGGTGGCATTTAGCATGGGAAAAGGAAGTTGTTTTCCACCATAGGAAAGTCATTTTTAACCATTAGATCTACAATCTTGTCATACACTCTCAACACTATATTTTTGTCACTATCTTCCACTACCATCTCTTTCATTCATCCTCCACAAACCCATAACCAGCAACTCATCAAAACCACCGTCCCAACTCTTTATTGTTAATTTATTTAATTTCCCTTGTCTCTCCTTCATCCTTATTTTATTTTCTTTGATGCAATGTATTAATCCAAATCTAAAACATTTCTCATGGTTTTGATTGTTTATTATTATATATGAAGTGGATATCAGATTTGGAGCAATCTAAGCTTCCCTTCCATTATTAGACCACAAATCTAACCTCTGCATTTGTATTTGTGTTGAGTGCTGAGGCAACTAACCTAACCTGACTGCACGAATACATATTTTTTTCTTCCAAAAGAAATTAGTCACAATAGTGTGTGAATTTGTATGCTAACTTGTGTAAATTTTTATATGTTCCTTCTATTATTCAAGACCCAACTGTTCCGTCAGCCAGAGGTTGAGAATATATTTTCCTCAAATCAAACAATTTGTTCCTATATAGTGTCCTGCAAGGATTGATTACTTTGAATTGCAAAAAGTAAGTTCATGGAATATTGATTGTTAAAATTTTGAATCTGATTGGTAAAAACTATAGTTCTCATGGTGTTGCTGGTGGTGGGTTGGTGGGGATGAAGGAGAGAGATGGTAGTGGAAGATAGTGACAAAAATATAGTGTTGAGAGTGTATGATAAGATTGTAGATTTAATGGTTCAAATTGACTTTCCCATGGTGGGAAACAATTCCCCTTTCTCATGCTAAACCCCACCTTACTTAACTATTCGTATCTAATTTTCTTCCAAATTTTTTCCTTTACAACTATAGAGTTATTTTTGTTGAATCCACTATCAAAATCCATTTTATTAAAACCCACTTTCTCACCTTTTTTATTTAATATTAAACTTTTCTCTCTCATCTTTCTTTATTTATAATAATAAATTTTTCTTCTCTTCTTTATTTTTTTAATAATAAACTTTTCTCTCACGTTTATTTTTTAATAATAAACTTTTCTCTCTCAATCTCACTCTCCTCTTTTATCTTTTTCTTACCAGCTTTCTTCATTTTTCATTTTCTCTCTTCATTTTCAACTCCATTTTCTCTACTAATTTTCAATTCGGTTTTACTAACAAGTTTTTTTTATAGGGAAAACTAACAAGTGTTGTTGTTATAGCATAATATGATTTTCTATTTTACGATAACACTATTATATAATACGTTAATTATGTTTTTTTTCACGGGATACATATTAATATTTTTCACACTCAAACATATTAGTAAATAAAATCTATGATTATTTTTATTTATTAGCTTTTTTAATATCGTCAATACTAAAACAAGAACAATATTATAATATATTATGATTAATCATACTTCAATTTTTTCCATTTTTTTTAAATGTATCACTAAAAAAACCATTGAAGTGTCCAATTGTAACACGGGACCCATTTTAGTAACTACAACGAGTGATCAGTTTTAATTAGTATTTTTTAAATATCTCTATTTAAACACCGCGGCTGTCTAAATTTTATTAATATATTAATAAAATATATGTGGGTGTATGAACTATATATTAATAAAATATATATGTGAGTATATATTTGTTTAACGGCAATATATTAGTATATTCTTATTTCTGAAATCTAAAGGAAACTAAATATTGATAAATATATATGAGTGTATGGATTATATATTAATAAAAATATATCTCACTATATGTTTTTATACGGGAATAAGTATATGTTTATTTGTGAAATGTATTTTCATTTTTTTTTAATATCGTCAATACTAAAACAAACAAAATAATATTATGATTGATCATACTTCAACTTTTTCCGTTTTTTTAAATGTATCAATAAAAAACCCGTTGGAGTGTACAATTGTAACACGGGACCCATTTTAATAACTATAACGAGTGATTAGTTTTAATTAGTATTTTTTAATCTTTCAAAAAAAATTAGTATTTTTTAATATCTTTATTTAAACACCGTGACTGCCTAACTTTTATTAATATCTATACCTATTAATAAAGGCAATACTTTTGGGTTTGGTGTAGCCTATTTTGCATTCCAATTTTATCCTCTAACTTCCACTTATTATGTAATTTTCAATTTTAACAGTTTTTTTTTAAATGAAAAGGTAGCAGTTTTTTTTTTTATGAAAGACAACAATTTTTTTTTTAATTGAATCAAAGAGAGCACATTCATATCAACTTCCAAAAAATCCCCTCTTAACACAGATTTTTATTCAACTTTAACTTTTCATCAAACCACTAGGATTCATGGCAATTTACTATCCCAAACTTGGGGGTGGTACAAGAAAGGGTACTAAATACTGTTTCTATCTTTTCCTCCCATTATCTACTCAGAAACATTATTTCCTATTCACATCACTTTAAAATTAAATTGGTGAATGTACCAAAAAAAAAAAAAAAAAAAAAAATTGGTGAAATGGAAAGAGATTGCTTCAAGAGAAATCAAAATCATTGAAGAATAGTGAATATCAAAGTGAGTGGAAAGCATCATTGCAAACAAAGGTATCTAAATTTATATCATAGAGGAGATCATTATTTGATTAGATCATTATCCATCTGTAGCATATATAAACCCAAAGCATTGTTTTGATGTAACCTATTTTACTTCCCATTTTACTATAAACTAAAATGTTATTGTTGCTATTAATAAATCAATCCCACTTAGAATTGAGCAGTTTTATGCGGTTCCACAATTTTTCCCAAGAGAGACAAACAATTGAAGGAGCATCCAGGTTAGAAGTTTTTATAATTTGTTTGAATTTTTTCTATTAATTAAACTCTGTAGAATTTTGACTGTATGTTTCACTCTCAATTTCAATTTATTTTAATTAACGTTTTCATTCTAATGTTGCAATACACTCTCATTTGCTGGTTGCACAACCTCACTTGATGGCGGATTGTACAAGAACAACCAAAAGGATGCAATTACTTAAGAACTAAGACTACCGTGGACACATATATAGTAGAAGTGGCTTCATAGATGTTTTATTTTATAGTGTTTTTTTTCCTTATATGCATTTGAATTCCTCGGCAACGAATTACATTACCATCATGAATGTGTTTTTTTGGTTAATCCTCTAGGTGCAACAGTTAGAGTATGTATCTGCAAGTTATGCTTTGATGAGTTCTTATGTTAATTTTATTTTTTAATAATAATGGTGTTCTTTTTTATCCATAGGGGCTCTCTACCTCTTGCAATAGTGATTGATGGTCCTGATATGCTTCCTAAAATTTTGTGCTATTTTAGAGTATGTTCTATATCCTGATTTTGTATCTTTGCATAAATATGTATGTGATTTGTACAAAAAAAAAATAGAGAACAATGAATGTCTAAAGCATTCAAATGTCTATACTTTGGCGACAGACAGTGGTGGCGAAGAAGAAAAAATTCATATCAAATTGGAAATAAAAAAAAAAATATCAGAGAAAATATAATTGAGGTATATACATGAATCAAAGCGAGGGTCATTGTCTTGATTATATTTTCTGGTACATATTTACAAAAATTATTTTCTTTATTAGTCTTTCATTTCCTTCATCAACATTTAATGGAAGAGGGATGTCCAATATATGTTTGTTAGATGATATTTATCTGAATTGTTGTCATTCTATTTGTATTATATTTTTCAAAGAAAAAAAAACTCTGAAAAAACAAGAGACGACGAAGATGGAAGAGGAATTCCACATGCATGCCGCAACCGAAGAATGTAATAAAGCATGTCACACTTGACACTCCACCGCCAGGGTACCTTACACCTATGACGAGTCTACGCTATAAAACGTCGAAAGGAAAGCTGCACACAACCCAGTACATCCATCAGTAAGCCAACATGGAAAAGAGATTCATTCCATCCTTTTTAATTTAATATTTCTATTTCTTTTGTGGACATTGAGAGTGTGGTGTCAATTGAGACGATGAACGCATCTTACACTTTGATGGTGAACTCTATATTTAACAAGTTTGATTCATGAATTGAAGAATGCTAGGTTTTTTGAATCAAAGAGGGAAGTAGTAGAATAAGCAAGCTTGAAAAAGAGGGCACAAGAAAGATCAAAGTACCAAGAGATGGTGCAAACAATATAGAAACAAAGCCACATAGTGGGATGAAAAGATCAAGTAGTACAAGGATGAATATACATTCTCAAGTATTATGACACACAATTTGGAAAAGTCCATAAATTATGGTTACCATTTTTGTTTGTTTAAGTCACTCGAGAAATTTGCGGCCTTTATGATTTTTGTATGGTGTTGTTGTAATATATAAATAAGTGTAATATATTATTTTATTTGTAGGTTCATGAAAAATATATAAATTACATGCAAACTTAAAACAAAATCAATATTTTAACAAGAAATATAGTCAAGTCTATAAACACATTAGCACAGTAGAAAGAGCGGACAGACGGGCACGAGAATGCCCATCTGGACGCTAGTATTAATAAAGTATATGTTGGTGTATGGATTATATATTAATAAAAAATATATACGAGTATATGTTTGTTTTACGGGAATATATTAGTATATTCTTATTTCTGAAATCTAATGAGAACTATATATATATATATATATATATATATATATATATATATATATATATATTGATAGAATATATATGAGTGTATGGACTATCTATTAACAAAAATATATCTCACTGTATTTTTTTTTTAAAGGAATATGTAAGCATATGTTTATTTATGAAATATATTTTACGATAACAATATTATATAATACATTAATTATGATTTTTCACACTAAAATATATTAGTAAATAAAAACTATGATTATTTTCATTTATTAGCTTTTTTTGGTTACTATTTATTAGATTTTTTAATATCGTCAATACTAAAATTTAATATATATTTGTTCATATTAAAATTTAATTATTTTATCCCCGTGAGCTTAACTCAGTTGGTAGGGATATCACATTTTATATGCAGGGGCCGGGGTTCGAACCCTGGACACTTCACTTCTCGACAATTAAATTGTGTGAGCTCTAGTCACTAAGCTACTTGACAAAAAAATAATTATTTTATAATTTTTCATTACTGCCGATCAATATATACATTATTATGCTTTAAATATTTTACATATTTTCACTATGGACAAAAAAAAAATCATTATGCCAAGCGCAGTCGAGACGCGACACGCGATGGAGCTGCGACAATACAGTGCGGGGAAGCCGCGCTACCCGTGCTGTAGCACGGGCACAGCACGGGTATCTCGACTAGTAAAACTTTAAAAGATTATGCATCTTCTAATGCTACAAAGTCGCACTTTGGCACTGCATGCCCGACAGTGAAGTTGAAAAATTTTGACCTTAAATCTTCCTTTTATGTTGTCCAACAAACTCAATTTTCGAGTTTGCCAACGGATGATCCAAACCTCCATTTGCCAATTTTTCTTGAATATTGTGATACATCGAAAATGAATAGCCTGATGATGCCATAGGACAAAGACTCTTCCTTTTTTTTACCAAGGTTTCACTACATTTGTTGCCTTATGATGCCATCGCTACACGAGATCAAATGCAACAAGCATTCATTGACAAATATCATCCGTCCCAAAATATAAGCAAAAAAATCTCATATTCTTTGTCTTAAAATATAAGCAAAAAAGACCAACTTTTATGTTATTCTTATGTTTTTTTTCAAACAAATCATCTTTTCTAATGTAAAATTAAATGCAAATTACATTCAATTTGTTCTTCTTTTTATTTTCTCCATAATTTTTAACCAATGAAAATTATTTTTACATCTTTCCATGAAATTTATTCTAAGAAGAACACAAAAAATTATACCTCAAATCACTAAATGTTAGTTTTTTTAATAAGCGTAAATTAGTGTTTTTTGCTTATAAATTAGGACGGAGGGAGTATTTCCTTTCATAAACATCTTAATTACGAAATAAATAACAGGTTTTTTCTAAAAAAGAGAGAGAGAGTCATTGTATGCGGCATATGAGCATTTCAAAGAAATGTTAAGGCTGTGTCCTCACCGTGCGTTTGAAAATTGATTAATTGTTCATAATTTCTACAATGGGATGTATTACATAACAAGGACGGTGGTTGATGCTCTCCAGGGATAAGCTTTGATGAATAAGAATATAGAAGTCGGTCGTGCTCTTAGACCATCCCCAATGATTTTTACCATTCAACACCACTTTTTCAATTCCCAACACTCCACATCATTTTCTCTCTCTTATTCAACACTCATTCAACTTTTACCATCTCCAATGGTTTTTCATTCAACACTTTACCCCACCACTTTTTATTTCTTATTCTTATTTAATTTTTGTTTTTATAATTACATAAAATTATCGATTATAGTTAAATTAAAATAATACAATTAACTATTTATTTTTTAGTATTTTTGGAAGAAAAAAAATTGTAAAATAATTTATTTTTATTTTCTTAATTTAAAATGCAAGTACAACAAACTAAGCACGCGACACACAAATAACTTAAAATGCAATACAACAAACTAAGCATAAAACACACAAGTAATTTATTTAGTACGATACAAATCATCTTCAATCGCGATACATTCCAAACTTTGTCCATATGTGTTTCACTAGATCTGCTTGTAATTCGTGATAAACATCTGGATCACGCAACTCGGATCTAACACGCACATGATTTGCAAAAGCTGGTAACACCTCGGTCGAGTATGGTTGCGATGTACGTGATCCACTTCCCGCTGGTTGCTCAAAATCGGTCCAACGTTGAGCATATGTATCTCGTTCATCCTCAACAATCATATTATGTAATATGATGCATGACCTCATGATGATACCCAAATCGGCTATGTCCCACAAGCGAGCTGGTTCACGGATGATTTTAAATCGAGCTTGAAGCACTCCAAAAGCACGTTCGATGTCTTTCCGACATCCCTCTTGATGTTTTGCAAATAACTTATCGGGTTCAATTTGAGGAAGTCTAATTGATTTGACGAAAGTTGGATACGAAGGGTAGATACCATCAGCTAGGTAGTATGTCATATTATAGGGACGTTGATTCACAAAGTAATTCACCCTCGGAGCCTTTCCCTGTTCCACATCATCAAACACTGGTGATCGGTCTAGAACGTTTATATCGTTCAACGTTCCCGAACATCCGAAAAAGGCATGTCAGATCCATAGATCATGAGACGCAACTGCTTCCAGAATAACTGTGGTGGTTCCCTTATCCCCCCTGGTAAATTGACCTTCCCATGCTTTGGGACAATTTTTCCACTCCCAGTGCATGCAGTCAATATTGCCGATCATCCCTGGGAACCCCCGCATTTCACTAACATGTAGTATTCTTTGCAGGTCATCTTGGGTTGGTGCTCTCAAATACACTTCCTCATAGAGTCGTATGATTCCTTTGCAGAATCTAAGTAAGCATTCCAATGTTGTACTACTTCCTATTTTGATGTATTCATCGACCGCATCTGCTGCCACACCATATGCTAACATTCGCATTGCTGTGGTACATTTTGCTAACGGTGATATACCTTCTTTATTGGCTGCATCAATTCGTTGGGTGAAGTAGTTATCACTACTTGAAAGATCTCCAACGTTTCGAAGGAAAACATGTTTTTGCATCCGGTACCGACGACGAAACATTGCATCGTCGTATGTAGGCTCATTGGCAAAGTAGTCGTCAATTAGTCTTTGGTTTGCCGCTGCATGATCTCTATTGAAATATTTTCTAGTACGAGATGCGCTACCTTCCTCTAGTTTTTTTCGACGCTGAATAAATCGGTTGACGATATAAGTGTCTTCAACATCACGTTTTTGGAAGTAGGCTTCGATATCATAAGGGTCCATCGATAGTTTTTTGGAAGTAGATATGAATGAGATTTGTGAAATTGGAAGTAGATATGAGTCCCTATATATAAGCACATTGTGTGGTGGACATTGACGGATTCGAAATAAGTTATTGTAGGTAAAATAATGGCCACATAGTCTGCATAATTATTAAAGCAAATAGTAGGTGAAATAATGGCCACATAGTGTGCATAATTATTAAAGCAAATAGTAGGTGAAATAAGTCACGAGGGACTAGACAACACTGACAATTATTAAAGTAAACATTGGGAACTAGACAACATGACAATTTTGACCGAATACAAACAAATTTTTCAAAACAGCTCACGCTCCAAGTTTTCCAACAGCTCTTCAGAAGTTAACTTTAGATACATTTTCATTTTCTTCAATCTGTTTTTCTCCTGTTGCACCTTGGTGTACTCTTTCAAATGTTCAATCTCTCTATCCTTGATTTCTTTGAATTGAACCCACTCCTTTTCCACCTCCTCCAAGCCAGCAACATCCTTACTTTTCTTTTTACCTTTTTTTTTAGCTGCCTCCCTACCCATTGGACGAGCACTAGATCCTACAGAGTCCTCGTGAGATCTCTTAGATCCACTACTTCCTGACCCAACATTTCCTCCCATCTGACTACCATAACGTGGTTGATCACGGAGAGCGTGCCATTCTTCATTCAAAGTAAATTGAATATTCTTTCCACATGCAAATAATTTATGCGCTTTTGTCAAAACATCATTTTCCGACCAACCGCTTCCTTGCATACGCTTAGCGCTTTCATAAGCACCAATCCATTTATTTATTATTTTGTTCATATAATTAAAACGGTTTCGGCAGGCAACTAGATCGCGCGGAGAATCGAATGAGCAATACTCAGCAATTTTACCCCAATATGTTTCTCCTCTCTGGTTTCTTCCGACAACACTGCTTGTTCCATATTTAATCCATGCACTAATTAGAACCAAATTTTGTTGAGTGTTCCATGCTGGTTCCTTACTTCTCTTGCTCTTAGGAGTTGAATCTTCTGGAGTGACTTCATCAGCAACTGCCATGCCACCAGGAGTTATTTGTGTTGAAAATTCAGGATATTGAGTTGCACCAACACTAGGAAATTTTTCATTCCCCATTGGCATATAACCATTAAACGGGGGTGTTTGAGATGGATATCTCACCATAGATCCATAATATGGATGAAAGTTTGGAACAGAGGATGACTGATTGAAATTTGGTGGAAAACCAAAATTAGGTACGTTTTGATGTATGTTTTGAGGACGTTGGTTATAAAATTGATTTGGATTTGGATAATTGTTGGGATTTTCGTAGTTATATGGGTAATTAGAAAATTTTTGGGTGTTGAGATGGTTATTATTGGGATCCATTTCACAAAAAATAAGATTAAAACTTCACTTAGTTTGCTAATAGAAAGATAATAATAAGATGAAGATAGTGAAAAACTTGGTTTTTTTTTTCTGTGTCCAAATCAAATGATCTAAGTCTCTATTTATAGAGGAAAAAAAATCATGAATTTTGGTATTTTTTTATTTTTAAAATTAATTTACAACGAAATAATTGAGGTCAAATTATTAAAATGATAAGAATCTGGACAACCAATTAAAACGCGCCACGTGTCATTATCTATCCAAAAAGCAATTCTCTCTCCGACCCTCTGACTGCTCACGCGCCTTGTTGGCGCGTGTGATGCACGCGCCCGTTTTGGGCCAATTTCCATGCGCCGCGTGGCTGGCCTGGCAGTGTTAATTGATGTTGAATGTATTCACCCTCTCTCTCTTCTATTCCCTCATTCAACACACATTAAACACATCATTGGAGGCAAAATTGGTGTTGAATGGCACATTAAATAAACCATTGGAGATGGTCTTATAGATGAAACGAAACAACCAATACCAATTGACGATTGATCGAGCGACACGACTCACGAAAAGGGTAGTGTATGGTATAGATCCTTTAAGCCATATTTCCATCAAGGTTGATGAAATAGACCCTACTAATATTGTTGTTTATAATAGTAAATCTGTTTTTTGTGGTATTGCGGTTGATTGTAAAGTTGGAGTAAAATTAAGGCTTCAACCAAGAGAGTGTTGACCATCTTAACAACTCTTAAATAGTAAATCTGTTTTCAAACACTTACCGTTCGGAATGAAGCAATCATCAAAATTTTTCTTACAAAAACCCTTCATCGTACCAATTTTCTTAACAAATGTAGAATCGTACGAGTTCAGAAAAGGTTTTTAACAATCCACAAAAGTCCGATTTAGAATTAATGCCCGAAATTTTATGCTAGCTCAAGATAAACAAAATACGAAGAAGAATATGAACATTGATAGAATAATGGACATTCTTTGATAAAAATGAAAATACGAAAAAGATAATAGGAATTGATAAACCGTGGATTTTTAACCTTTCAAAATAATTAAACCACTTCTTTCATAAAAACAAAAGGTTTAAATGTGTCATTGGTCCCTGCACTTTAATCAGATTTTGATATTGGTTCCTGCACTTTTTTTTGTTTGGCATTGGTCCCTGCACTTTGTAAAAATATTGGTATTGGTCCCTCTGTTAACTTTCTGTTAAAAAAAAAAACACAAAACCAACGGAGTGCCACGTGGCCCAATCATTTCACGCCACGTGACACCAATATCAATATTTTTACAAAGTGCAGGGACCAATACCAATAGTTTTGTGTTTTTTTTTAACAGAAAGGTAACAGAGGGAACGATATCAATATTTTTACAAAGTGCAGGACCAATTCCAAACAAAAAAAAGTGTAGGAACCAATGCCAAAATCCAATGAAAGTGCAAGAATTAAAGACATATTTAAACCAAAACAAAATTGAACTACTAACCCCTGCATACCATTTGACCCTCTTAAATTAGACTAAACAAAGATCTTTATCGAATGCCAAAAGATTTTTTTATCTAAAAAATATTTTTAAAATCATAATCCTAATCCTAATCCTAATTAGATTAGATACAGTCCTTTAAGACCCAAATTAATTATACAAGGAATAAAAGTACGAAAAATGGAAATGTTTTTTGTTTTGTAATTTGAAAAAACAGAGTAGTTCCTCTCTCTCTCTCTCTCTCTCTCTCTCTCTCTATCATTCTCTGTACTAGAAAATCTAGAAGCATAACGAATCACTTTCACTTTCACTTTCATTTTCATTTTCATTTTCATTTCCCTCCCATCACAGATCTCTAAAAACCTCCATTCCCTCTCATCACAAACCCTAATATCTCATCGATCGTGTCACACTCTCGTTATACATTGTTTATTTACCCTCTCTTATACACTTCACTCATCAATGACTTTGGAACCTTCGCGAATCTCTCTCATCTTCATGGACCAACGCCATCTTTACGATGTCTGAGCTGCGTACTCGACCTCACAGAAATCGTCTCACAGATAACGCGCCGGCGGGAAGAGAACCGTTGCTGCCACCGCCGCCGCTCAGACAAGGAGGAACCGGAAGCAGAAGAAGAAGGACACGATCGTCGCCGAGGAAATCGAAAACATTGTGAATAACCACGACGAAGCAGGAGTAGAGAGATTGAAAGAAGTGGAAGGAGAGAACAAGGAGAAGTCAGTGGTTAGGGTTTCTAGAGAGGAAGCTATGGATGAGTACGATAGTGGTGGCCGTAGTGCCGATAAAGCTCCGGGAGCCGAAGAAGAAGGGAGTGCAACTCCACTTCCTGAGAAGGTGATTTTGATTCCTGAGAAATGCTCATGGTGAAGCATGCAAATGTTTTTTTTTTCTTTTCTATTTTCGTTTCTTGTTAATGTTTTGTTGCTAATTCGTTGTTTCTAGTTGAGTCAGAGGTTATGGATTGCAGCAAAGTTTTTTGTTGGAAGATAATTTTTGTCACGTGTTAGGAAAGTTAATGCATTTTGTTCTTTCTTAATTACAGATTCAAGTTGGTGGTTCCCCATTATATAGATTAGATAGGAAACTTGGGAAGGGAGGATTTGGGCAAGTCTATGTTGGTCGCCGCGTAGGAGCTGGTTCTGGTGCCGTTGAGGTATGCACCGTGTTTATGTCTGCCATTGTGGTGCTCCGTGATTGATACATATTGCCATTTGGGTGTCTGCATTTTTTAATTTTGTAAGGGTTGTTACATAATATTTTAGTTGGCAAAAAAAAAAAAAAACTTTATAAAATGTAAGGGCGTTATGACCCTTATTTTGTGCCGAAGTAACGGGAATAGATATTTTGATTAAATAACATTGTTGTGGGAAAAAAATTGTACACCAAAGGCATCTATGACTTTTATAGATAGTTATAGATATTGCTCCAATAATTGCAGGTAGCATTAAAATTCGAGCATAGAAACAGCAAAGGGTGCAATTACGGACCTCCACATGAATGGCAGGTTTACAGGTGAGTTTACCCTCTTTTCTGTGAGTGGAGCTGCTTTGCTGAAGGCATTTTCTATGCATGAATGCTAACTTTGCAATGCTTATTTTTTATAGCACATTAGGTGGTAGTCATGGTGTTCCACGAGTACATTACAAGGGACGGCAAGGTGACTACTACATTATGGTACGCGCTTGTAAGTTTTTTAATAAAGTAATGTGGGTTTCTATTGTCTCTGAAGGTTTTTGTAACATAATGTTACACACAGGTCATGGATATGCTTGGCTCTAGTCTATGGGATGTTTGGAATAACAACTCACACACGTAAGTATCTCTCTGAAATTTTATTGAAATGTAATTCGTCATATTTTTTGTTAATGTCTTGGTCAATATAGCATGTCTAACCTTTAGTTATTTTTTGGATCTAGGATGTCTACCGAAATGGTGGCATGTATTGCAATCGAGGCTATCTCTATATTGGAGAAGATGCATTGTAGAGGGTGAGACTCATTTTCCTGGTTATATTTATTATTTATACATGGGCTTTCTTTAATAACAGATTGTCTATGGGGCAGCCTGCTGCTTGAGTCTCGCCTTATGTTATCATTTGGGTGTTCCGTTTTTTTACCTCATGGGGAAACACGTCAATCATTTGTTATTGACTATGCGTGTCACAATGAAACAACAAAGTTTTTTTTTTTTACCCCGAGGTTGAGCAACATTTATTTATGCAAAAATAAATCGGTTGGGGAACTATTACATCTGAAATTCTTCTGATTTAGCTCTGGATCATATGATAGAATTTGCTCATACTGTTTTACTAAATTAAGTGTTGTGGAGGAGAGGTTTCTTGTTATCCAGAGGGGTGAGGTTTCTTTTTATCCAGAGGGGTGAGGTTTCTTTTTATCCAGAAGGGTGAGGTCCATGCTAAGGGTACTAGGATCAGTGTGTCAAGGTTAATAGTTAATACTTTTAACTCCCTGCAGTTTTCTCATTAGTTCAGACTGAGAGCAGGAGTTAACCCAAGTTCCACTTGCTATGGCCTATGGGGTGAACCTGTTTGGCACCTGAGATGTGCTCATGTGCACACACTTCATTTTGAAATTTGTCCATTACTGTATCTCAATTAAATTATTATATCATTCTGTGATTATGATAGGAACTTGGGTATTATGGGATTCATAAGTCCCAAATCAAGTAGTATGGCGTGTTGGGTGAGTATTTTAGTAGATTGGTTCTTTTCCCTTGTAGCTAGCTTTTAGGATTCATCAACTGCTTAGATACTTGTCGTATTACAGTGTATGATCCATGCCCTCAAATTTGTTTTTGTTCTTCCCCTGCCCGCAATGGTCAATTAGTAAATACTTAAATTGCAATTATTGCTTTATCAATTACCATGCAATACCAATGTTAGTAATATAATAGATATACAAGTTTCGAATGATTTTTGTACATGTGCTCTAGTATATGTGAATTGCATCTTGTTGCAAAGATCAATTTTTCATCCTGCTGTTGTTGTTGCAGATATGTGCATGGTGATGTAAAGCCTGAAAACTTTTTGCTTGGACCCTCGGGAACCCCTGATGAGAAAAAGTTGTTTCTGGTTGATCTTGGATTAGGTAAAAAAAAGCCATGTTACCCTTTGATGCTTTCATTGTCAATGAAGATATGCTTATTCTCTCACTTTTCTACACAGCAACTCGTTGGCGTGATAGTTCAACTGGCCTTCATGTTGATTATGATCAACGCCCAGATGTATTTAGGTTAGTTCTTTATTTAGCTTCTATAAACCTTATTTAAATCAATGCATGATTTTTGAATGATTCTGTATATCATATTCTTGGCAGGGGCACAGTTCGTTATGCTAGTGTGCATGCACATCTTGGTAGAACAAGTAGCAGGAGAGATGACTTGGAATCCCTTGCTTACACACTTGTCTTCCTTCTTCGTGGTCGGTTACCTTGGCAAGGATATCAGGTTATCTTTTTTCAAATTTTCTTATCAATTTTTTTTCCTTCAAATTTAATTACTTTAGTGTTAATACTACAAGAAAAGCATGATTCTTATGAAATTGTTTGTTACAGGGAGAAAATAAAGGATTTCTTGTCTGCAAGAAAAAGATGGCCACTTCACCCGAAGCTTTGTGTTGCTTTTGTCCTGCACCTTTCCGGCAGTTTGTAGAATATGTAGTAAATTTGAAGTTTGATGAAGAACCAAATTATGCAAAATACATATCCCTTTTTGATGGAATTGTGGGTCCAAATCCTGACATTAGGCCCCTAAATACCGAGGGTGCTCAGAAGGTACTTGTTTTGTTATTAGTTTACATGCGTTATATCATTTAAGGATTCAGAGCCATACTCTTAAAGCCCTTTTATGGGTTTGTGTTGTGAAGCTTATATGTCAGGTTGGACAAAAGAGAGGACGATTGACCATGGAAGAGGATGATGATGAACAACCAAAGAAGAAGGTCCGAATGGGTCAGCCAGCAACACAGTGGATTAGTGTTTACAATGCTCGTAGACCAATGAAGCAAAGGTTTTGAGCTGACATGACATGATATTTTGCTGTTATTGTATAGTTGACCCAGTTTTGACTTTCTATTTTTTGGCGTAGGTATCATTACAATGTGGCCGATGAGCGGCTTTCCCAACACATTGTAAAAGGAAATGAAGATGGTTTATTTATTAGCAGTGTGGCTTCTTGTGCTAGTCTTTGGGCACTCATTATGGACGCTGGCACTGGTTTCACATCACAAGTTTACGAACTCTCTTCCAGTTTTCTTCACAAGGTTGGGTAATTTTCATTTTTCAGTTACTCTACTATCTAGTATCTAACGTAACACAATTTTAGTGATATTTTTGTTTGCGTTATGTTAAATATTTTGTACTGTATTTCATTTTGAAGTTTATTCAATTTGACAAATCATGAATCTGTTTTACAGGAATGGATTATGGAACAGTGGGATAAGAATTATTACATCAGTGCCATAGCTGGAGCTAGTAACGGGTCCTCATTGGTTGTAATGTCAAAAGGTTAAAGTCATTCTTGATGCATTATATATTTAGGATGGCAACAGTTGACTTGACTATGCATTGCATAATATGACCAGTAGTGTTGTGTTTAAATCTTGTCTCACTTTTATTTGTGATCTGCTGTTCCTTACAGGGACCCAATACATGCAACAATCCTATAAAGTCAGTGACTCGTTTCCATTTAAGTGGATCAACAAAAAATGGAGGGAAGGATTTTTTGTCACTGCTATGGCCACTGCTGGCACTAGATGGGCAATTGTTATGTCCCGTGGTGCTGGATTTACAGAGCAGGTTTTTTTCTTTATGTTTTAGATTGAAAATTTTGTGACAGTGAAGAATTCTATCTGACATGCATATCTTCTTTTCTCTCTAAACTCGATGCTAGGTTGTGGAACTTGATTTCCTGTACCCTAGTGAAGGTATTCATCGAAGGTGGGAAAACAATTACCGCATTACTGCAACTGCTGCAACGCCTGATCAAGCTGCTTTTATTTTAAGTGTCCCAAGAAGAAAACCACCTGATGAAACTCAAGAAACGCTCCGCACGTCTGATTTTCCTAGTACTCATGTTAAGGTAAAATTGTGCACCTGATTTTCATGTATTCATTGTCAATCAACTTTACTACATGCTTATATTTGATATATTTTTCTGCAGGAAAAATGGGCAAAGAACCTCTATATCGCATCTATTAGTTATGGGAGAACAGTTTCATAAATGGCTGATATTTTTTGAGATTCCAGCTGATATGATTTTGACCTATTGCAAGATTCCCGCTTGCCTACACATCTGAGTTGGGAACCGAAGATCCTCCATGATAAATTTCCTGTAGAATGCAGTTCAGCATTGGTGCTTGCAGTATGCTACACCTTTCTTTATGGTTGTCATCATATATTATATGATACAAAATCTATGCATCGTATTTCAATGCTGTCAAAAGTATTTGAGCTGTAAGCAAACTTAGATCTTTTGTGTCAATTGGGACAACTCTTTTAATATGAATTTTGTACAGTTCTAAACAGTAATTATTATGTTGAAGGCGTAATTATTTTTGTTTGATGATGGTATTTTGCAAATATGCAACTAAAATTTTCCAGCGGGAACTGGGCGCTATAAGTAGGCCTACCTTGTACTTGGCTCTTTTATCCTTACCTCTTGATTTAAAGCTACTCTGAGGCTTCTCAATGTCTGAATTTGGCCTTGGTGACAAAAAGTTGTTTACTTCTCCAGCAGTTTGTAATAGCATAATCATTGTGGTCACAATGTTGTTATTATTGTTGTTGTTCTAGTCTTTTATGTGATAACCATATACTGTATTATTTTGAAATGCACCAACCTATGTATTTGGTTTCTTTGGGTTTTTTCTAAGACATAAATACGGTTGGTTTGATTGATATGAATGATATAGTTTCTTAGGTTCCCTTTTCCCCCCCTCCAATTATGCTTAATTTTACATCTTGTGTTTTTTAAAAACTTTTCTTTTTGAACTTATGGTTTGCATATTGTTTAATACGTTACTGTGAATGTTTCAATTCAATTGACTCTCTAAGAATGAGAGCTGTTTAAGCATTAGCTCAGTCTGTGCTAGTTGCAAATAATTGCATTCTATCTGTGTTGATATTCTGAAAGTTCCTTTTTATTTTTCTGACCAAGCTGTACTTCCAGTATCTGAAGTCTGCGTGATGGATTTCTGGTGATTCATCCTGACTGGATGCTTATTTTGTTTGATTATTTTTCTAAAACAAGCACTGCAAGATGCTGTTTTGTTACTCGTTGGAAGTTGGCTGTTTCGAATCTCGTCTTTGGAGTTCATTTTTATACCTCTTCACTGTTGAGTATTACCCGAGTCCGTGACACTTAGAAACAGGTATATAATTTTACATATATTTTTATTCACCTTATGCAGCCTGAGATTTGTGATGAATATAAATGTTTCATATGGGATGAAACATGTGATGCTTATATGGCCTGATGGCATCCGAGCTTCGTTCCAAATGTTTTGGCTGTTACTGATGTACATTTCCTCCTCTGAAATCAGATATTCAGGTTGTTGTAGATGTTTCTGGTTGTCCAATGCCATGAGATGAGGCTGAAGCAGTCCATGTTTCAAACAGGAAAGTTGTTTAAGGATCTGTTTTTTTTTTTTTGGGGAGCTAACCACATGTGATTATTTCCACTCTTTCAAATATTTGAATTTTCTGTGAAAAATTGAATGGTCAAGATTTTTAGTTTGGAGAAATTCTACATATCGGTTAACATAAAGTCTTTATGTCCTCTCCTTTGCAGTTTTGTTGTTCTACTTCAATTATCAATGTGTGGCAGCTGCAGACTATTATTAAAGTTGTGTCTGTTGGTAACATTCATGGAATTGATATCTCTCCGTCTTCCCCCTTCCTTATTTCTCCCCATCGAACACCTCCCCGGTCTTCTCCCATGTTCCCCTTTTCTGTTCCTTTCTCTTCGTAGTCCTTTCTCATAATTTGCTTTTATCTATTAGTCAATTTTGCATTTGTTGAATGTCATTTTGTTCTTGAATTGAAGAGTAGGGTGTTTTGCCCGATTTTGTTACTTCCAATAACTAGATTGATGAGTTTTTGATAGTTTATTGTATGGTGTTCTTGTCAATGGTTTTATGAAGTCCGAAAAATTGAAGGTGAATTTGATTTTGGAAGAAATATGAGGTGGTGTGTATGACTCAATCATTGCATTAGAAACAAGTTCTTGAGGGCTATGGATGGAATGTTTTTGATGTTCACTGAAGTCGTTGAAATTTTTTATTAAATAATATGAATTCTACATATGAGTTTACTTTAAAAGAGGGACCAAAAGTGAAGATTGAAAACTTTATAGGGATTAAAAGTTGAAGGAAAATTTTAGAGGGATTAAAACGAAAAGTTGACATATTTATAGGGACCAAAAACATATTTAACCATTTTTTTTTTAATGAAAATCTTTAATTTGGTTAGAATCCCCAAATACACACAAAAACGACTTTTCTTTTCTACTTAATCTAATCTAAATTATTAAAAAAAATAAATCTTTAATCCTTTACTGGCTTTGACTAGGCCATATGCTTGAATTCACAAAACTATCTTCCTACCATTTGTGGCTTATAGTTGATCTCATGAAAGTCTAAGAAACAGTCTACAATCAAGTGATCATATTCAAAGATTAAACGACTCCACAACTTGCAAGGTTCAATAGATTATGTATCTTTTGCATAACTTTACTACCTTAACCTTGTTCCTCTATACAATGACAGCAAATCAGTTATCCAAAAAGATCATAATCCAAAGTTTTGCGAGCATATTAAACAGTATTAAACCATTGCCACCTTACTTAAGTATGGACAGCTACTGAAACATCAATTGGTACAAATGTGAGGACGGTACACATTTACCTTGATTAATTGGGAATTGAAAAGCTAATAATACTTATTTTAAGATCAATGATCAGGGGTCGTAAATTGATTAATTGGACGAGAGATAGATAAGTAAACGATTCTTATTCAAACTATCCAATATCATAATTTAAACACATGTTTTGATTGCTCATGCAGCATTTATATTGTAAACTTTAGATACACGACTCTTATCGAAACGTTACACCTTTAATCCTCTTCCAATAGCATCAATATTTGTAACAAGACAATGCTCATTTTCATAGCATTACGGAGAGAAGACTGGAGTTTGTCTAAGTTAGTTGCAAGTTGGCTAGAACTAGTTAGTTTAGTTATGATCAATATATATATATATATAAAGTGTATCTTAAACTCATTGCAGTAAACTTACAACTAACTCCAAAGAGGCAAGGCATAGTCCACACCCTAATGCATTGCCTGTTTCCTAGAAGGGAGTACTCTACTCACGATGGAGGAGAAAGAACGGGCCTTGTCAATGATAGTTGTATCAAGTTGCAAATGTAAGGATAGCAGGTATGAAACCAAGAGGGATGCTTAGAGTTGGAAGATGATGATGATCCACATAGGGTATGGAGATGAGGTGAGGCTGTGGTGGTATACAAGTAAAACTTCACAGTAAACAGTGAACTTGCATCAGTGGCTCTATTTTAATTTCTTTTCTTTTTAATGTATACTTTTTTTTTTTGTATTTTTGAACTTCACAGTATCTCTTGCATGAATAGATTATTTCAAGTATAACTAGTTAAGAACAAAAATTGCATGCATTAACAAAAGGAACTATGTTGTATTTTTCATTAATTAAAATTTATCTCAATTTTTAATGATGTGTTCGAGTGAAAAAATATTAATTACAGTATTCTAATGATAAATATAAATCTGATTCTTAACGTTTTTTTTATCGTGCCCTTATCTACTAAATAATAACAAAAAAAAGACATAATTTAGTAACAACTAAACAGCATTTTCCATTGCTAAAAAAAAAACAGCATTTTCCGAAAGACCCACCTTCTAATTTCTACGCACTTGACTCCCGACCTAATTAAAAAGGGAGGGAGAATGCATGTTCTAGCTTTAAAAATTGCGCAGAAAATCATCCAAATAGTCAAAATGTCAATTGCTGTTTGATTCTTGCCGTATCCAGGTAACTGCAAACTGTTGGAAAACTAATTACCCAACTGGAACGTCAAAAAGAAATATTGTCATGTATATCTAAGATCTTGGTCTGTGGCAAAGTCTCCTCAAGCGAACTCTTTCCTAGAATATTAAAAAAAAAAAAAAAAAAAAAAAAACATAGAAAAATTATAAATCACACATGAAATGGTTAACACAACCAAAATGCAGAAATAACACCCACCTCATTGTTGTCGTGATCATATCGAATTAAAATGTGACACCTGCAACCTCGGATATCATGCATTCTCCTTTGGATCTCTACAATGTGAGCATCATAGTAAATTGCTTGATCTCTTCTCTCCTAAAAACACATTGAAACTGTCAAGTTAATTTCATTGATATCCTTTAACTGTTCTATGGTGAGGAAACTTTGGCCTAAATCACCTGGAAGCACAAAACATAGTCTCCAACTTTCAGGTTGGAACACTCTGTGTTCTCGAAAGGAACTGAGCGTTCTCGGACTGAATTTTTTATGTTGACCCACTCATCTTCCTCAGCTCCAAACCCAACAAATCTGACTCTGACTTCCTTTACAAAAGGAGAAATTGTATAAGCAGGCAAAATCCAGTACGACCTATAAAGGGAAAGCTATGAACATATAATTGTAAAAACTTACAGGTTCCCCTGTGCTAAGAAATCTGTGGGCGAGAAATGTCTCAACATCGTACCTGCAGCAAACCTTCAGACTTAGACAAATTGTAATTTAAAAAGTGCCACTGATGTCATTGTCGAAAATACCGTGCCTGTATGTCTATGACTAGGCAAAAGTGTAATTGCACAAAATTTAATGATATTAGATGGTAGTAAGAGTTTTGAAAATCAGTGGAGGAAGAAAATTGGCAGTGAAGGCAATTGGGCATCAAAATAATGTGGTGTTGCATAATTAAATAATTAAGTTATGCCCAAAAGTTGATAACCCAACATCGAAATATAGATGGCTCAATTTTTTTTGAATATTCTTTTCCCATAATCAATGGAAAAGCAGTAGGCTTAGAGTTTTTGTGATAACAAACTAACTATCTGTGTATGTTATGATTGGTTTTACTGAACTGTTTTATGGTTTATAGTTGAAATTGGCTCCTTTCACTTGAAACACACCACACATACAGGGTTGCACTTCAATGCCTTTGGCTTTGGTGTCTTTAGTTCATTTTTGATGAGAGAGAATGTTGGATACAACAACAACAACCAAGCCTTATCCCACTAAATGGGGCCGGCTACATGAATCAAATGACGCCATAGTGTTCTATCATACACCAAATTTGGATCCAACTCATTGACCTCTAAATCCTTTCTAATGGTTTCTCTAATAGTTTTCCTAGGTCTTCTCTTTTAACTTGACTCTCCTCCATTTGATCTACTCTTCTTACCACGGCATCTACGGATCTTCTCTCTACATGCCCAAACTATCTAAGCCTATTTTCTACCAACTTTTCTACTATAGGTGCTACCCTACTCTCTCTCTAATGGTGTCATTCCTAATCCTATCCTGTCTAGTCTTACCACTCATCCAACGCAACATCCTCATCTCTGCTACACTTAGTTGATTCTCATGTTGACTCTTAACCGCCAAACACTCCGTACCATACAACAACGTCGGTCGGACTGCTGTCCGATAAAACTTTCCTTTCAACTTAAGTGGTACTTTCTTATCGCACAAAACACCCGAGGCTCTTCTCCATTTCAACCACCCAGCTTGAATACGATAGCTTACATCTGCTTCTATTTCTCCGTCATTTTGTACGAAGGACCCAAGATATTTAAACCGTGTAACTTGGGGTATGATATGATCTCCAACTTTCACCTCCAAGGTAGACCTACTTCTCCTTCCGCTGAAGTTACATTTCATATACTCCGTCTTGCTTCTACTCAAGCGGAATCCATACGCTTCTAAGACTTGCCTCTAGGTCTCTAGCGTCCCGTTCACTTCCTCCCTCAACTCACCCACCAAGACTACATCATCTGCAAAAAGCATACATCTCGATGCTAACTCTTGGATGTGTTCCGTCAATACATCCAAAACTAAAGTAAAAAGATAAGGACTTAGGGTTGACCCTTGGTGCAATCCTATTGTTATGGGAAAATCTTCGGTAGTCCCATCCTGCGTCCTCACACCAGTCGAAGCTCCCTCATACATATCCTTGATAGCCCTAATATAGGCAAACCTAACCCCTTTCTTCTCCCGGGCTTTCCACAAAATCTCTCTCGGTACTCTATCATACGCCTTTTCCAAATCAATGAAAACTAAGTGCAAGTCTTTTTTATCCGTCCGATATCGCTCCATCACGCGTCGAAGTAAATAGATTGCTTCCATAGTCGACCTCCCAGGTATAAAACCAAATTGGTTATCCGTAACTCGAGTCTCCTTTCTTAGTCTTCTTTCGATCACCCTTTCCCATAACTTAATGGTATGACTCATTAGCTTAATTCCCCTATAATTCGCGCAATTTTGTATATCCCTCTTGTTCTTATAGATTGGAATTAAAGTGTTTCTTCTCCACTCGTCCGGCATTTTCTTCGTCCTCATAATCTAAAAAGGTTTGTGAGCCACACAATCCCTCTATCGCCAAGACTCTTCCACACTTCGATAGGTATGTTGTCCGGCCCAACTGCCTTGCCACTACTCATCCTTTCCAACGCTTCTCTAACCTCGTGCTCTTGAATCCGACGATAATAATTATAGTTTCGGTCCTCCTCTCCGATGTCTAACCTGTTAGAGTCGGGTAAGATCTCATATCCTTCATTAAATAGTTGTGAAAATACTTCTTCCATCTACCCTTAATATCTCTTTCCTGAACCGAAACTCTACCCTCTTCATCCTTAATACACTTTACTTGGTCCAAATCTCTTGTCTTTCTTTCTCGTCCCTTAGCAAGCTTATATATAGATTTCTCTCCCTCCTTGGTACCTAAAGATTGGTATAATCTTTCAAAAGCTTGAGTTCTCGCTTCGCTCACCGCTTTCTTAGCCTCTTTCCTAGCTATCTTATATTTATCCCAAGTTTCGACATTTTTACACCTAGACCAATCTTTAAAACAATCTCTTTTGATCCGAACTTTTCTTTGAACACTGTCATTCCACCACCAAGATTCTTTACCCCTAGGTCCAAAACCTCGAGATTCTCCCAACGTCTCTTTTGCTACCTTTTTAATCTCATGTGCCATCCTCTCCCACATATCATTTGCACTTCTATGTGGTTGCCTGAAGCCTCCCTCTAATATCTTGTGTTGGAATATCCTTAGTTTTTCACCCTTTAAATGCCACCACTTGATTCACGGAGCCCCATTTTGACTTCTTCTCTTAGCCCTCCTCTTTACCCTTACATCCATAACCGTCACTCTATGTTGGTTAGTTAGGCTCTCTCCAGGTATGACTTTACAGTCCAAACAAATCTTCCTGTCGGATTTCCTAATAAGAAAGAAATCTATCTGAGAACATGAGACCCCACTCTTGTAAGTGATAAGATGCTCATCTATTTTCCTGAAACAAGTATTAGCTATAGTAAGATCAAAAGCCGATGAAAAATCTAAGATGGATTTACCCTCCGCATTAATCTCCCCGAGACCATACCCCCCATGCAAACCCTCGAAATCTCTTGAAACACTCTCGACTTCGCTCATCGCTTTCTTAGCCTCTTTCCTAGCTATCTTATATTTATCCCAAGTTTCGACATTTTTACACCTAGACCAATCTTTAAAACAATCTCCGAACTTTACTCTGAACACTGTCATTCCACCACCAAGATTCTTTACCCCTAGGTCCAAAACCTCGAGATTCTCCCAACGTCTCTTTTGCTACCTTTTTAATCTCATGTGCCATCCTCTCCCACATATCATTTGCACTTCTATGTGGTTGACTGAAGCCTCCCTCTAATATCTTGTGTTGGAATATCCTTAGTCTTTCACCCTTTAAATGCCACCACTTGATTCGCGGAGCCCCATTTTGACTTCTTCTCTTAGCCCTCCTCTTTACCCTTACATCCATCACCATCACTCTATGTTGGTTAGTTAAGCTCTCTCCAGGTATGACTTTACAGTCCAAACAAATCTTCCTGCCGGATTTCCTAATAAGAAAGAAATCTATCTGAGAACATGAGACCCCACTCTTGTAAGTGATAAGATGCTCATCTATTTTCCTGAAACAAGTATTAGTTATAGTAAGATCAAAAGCCGATGAAAAATCTGAGATGGATTTACCCTCCGCATTAATCTCCCCGAGACCATACCCCCCATGCAAACCCTCGAAACCTCTCGAAACACTCCCTACATGCCCATTTAAATCCCCTCCTAGAGAAATCTTTTCTCCTAACGGGATATCCTGAATTAAGCCTTCTAGCTCCTCCCAAAACTTCACTTTAAGGTGTGCTTCTAACCCTACCTGAGGTGCATAAGCACTAATTACATTAAAGGTGTCTTGTTCCACTACAATCTTTAGGGCTATAATCCGATGTCCTATCCTTTTAACATCTACAATATCTTTCTTCCACTCCTTATCCACAATGATGCCTACCCCATTTCTCGATCTAACTTCACCAGTATACCAAAGCTTAAATCCTGAACTATCTAATTCTTTCATCTTTTTCCCCACCCACTTAGTTTCTTGTAGGCACATAAATTGATCCTCCTCCTAGTCATTGTGTCTACTACTTACATAGATTTTCCTGTAAGTGTACCTATATTCCAAGTTCCAAAACGAATCCTATTCTCATGAACTATAGCTTCTTTACCCGCACCCGTTCACGAAGATGCGGGAACCCTTGCTTATTTTTCACTACATCCAGGCGGCGATGCAGCGGCCCTTGCTCATTTGACACTGTACTCGAACCATACAGCGCGTTGCTTCCGGGCAACGACCTAGCATTCACACTATTTCGTATTTGGTCCATGCCATAGATATTCGACAAAGTTTTACGTTGGCTGTCGAGGCCTAACACAACCCTCTCCTTTTACCCGGGCTTGGGACCGGCCTTGGCAGGATTGTGAGAGAGAATGTTGGATATACAACTTAAATGACTGGTCATCAAGACCAGATTTTAGTCAAATAATCTTGACCATCTATGATTCCATGTATAGTTATAAAAAGACAAGTAAAGTTAAAAGATTATATAGATACAATGAGCCTCACAATTTTTTAGCATGTATAATACGGGAACTCTTATGCAAATTGCATTTCCAGAACACCAGATAATTAACTGAATACTACAGCACAATTTTAGCCTACTATAGATGTGAAAAAGTTCAGCTACCGACAGAGACATCAGTGGCACTTTTTAAATTACAAAACAAAATGTTTAATGCATAATTGAAGATTTCAAGCAATCTTTCTGTCAAATCGAAAGCATGCCAGGAATACAGTGATCAGTGATGAAGCTGTAAACAATCTATGGACCACCAAAGTAAAAATGGAATTGAAGATTAAAAAATAACAATTTAGTGTGGATTAATATCAGCATGTGGTTTAATGTTTCAGAAAAGTATTTATCAAAACCTTTCGGTGACATTATAATTTAAAATACTTTATATATGCAGAATTCACGAATGGATTACTAAAGAATTTAAGCTAACTGCAAAACTGCATATGCGCTCACCATGCCTGGTCTTTCGAAGATCTAGCTTCAAATTCCAACTCTGATGAGTCTCGGGTGTTTTCTCCTGCAAAAAACTCATTTCAGACTCAACCTCACTAGATGTGTTGGTTTAAGCAGTTGGCTCAAATATTCGTGAACACAAGGTAGAATCTAACTAAATAAAAAAGAAAAGGAAAACAGAAAGTGGGAAAGTCCATGATCCTTTTCATAGTCCCTCATTGCTTCCCAGTCACTTCATTGTCCTTGGTGTCATTTTCTTAAAACTAACATGTCTCTAATACCATAATCAATGCAGTTTAACATCAAATTGACATTATAAAGTTTCATAAACCACCACATTCTGAAGCCGCATTCTAAAGGCCCAAACATTGAAATACACACGACAATGTGACCATTAGAATGCTCAAAGACAGCACCAACTATCCTAACAACGTTAAGGTAATGTAGGAAGTCTGACCTTCCGTGCATTGAGGAGAAACCAATTCATTTTGAGGTACTTTTGGTGAGTCTTGGAGTCTAGTCTGAAACCAACTGTGTATCTAAAATTCCCATCAAAATAAAGGAACAATTAATTAAAAGTGCATTTCAAAGGAAAAAAAGACAATATTTTCATAAAAAAAATAAAAAAAAAAATGCTACATAGACAAGTTAAGAAAAAACAATAACCTCAGTCCATTTGATGACAGGTTTCCCAGCACGACCAGATGATAAGCTACAACCAGAACACAAAACAAGCGTGTTTCATTAATTGTTGTTAGAAAATAATACGACCAACAAAGAAACAATGATTGAGAGAGAGAGAGAGAGAGAGAGAGAGAGAGAGAGAGAGAGAGAGAGAGAGAGAACAGACTTGAAACTTTTGGCTAGTTTTTGGTAAAAATCGAGGGTGAATGATTGTCCTTTTGATGATTCCCTTAGTAATTTTTCCATTCTCTCAATCTGAAATTAAAGGTAACGGTTATTGAATTGAGAAAGAGTTTAGAGAGTATAAGAAAAAAGAAAAAGAAAAAAAAAAGTAGGAAGGTACCTCAGAATTGGTGAATCCGGAAAAAATGGGTCTGTTGCGAGGACGCAAGCGATCCATCGTCAACACAACTCAACTCTTTTCTCTCTCGCAACAAATAAAGTACAGAGTTATGTTAGTCAAACTATCAAACTATAAACCCTTTCTCTTCCGGGAGAAGTTATTATACATACCATAGATGCATAAAAGCTTCACAAAATTATACAATTAGTTTGGTTTCTATCAAAACCATATAACATCTTAATTATTATTTAAAGGTGACAATTAGGGTACCATGGAAGAATGATGGGTAATTTACCCTAACCAATACACATTAGCTACATAAGCACATTTTTAAGTGGTATCCATAAACTATCTTGACCCCACCAACAAATTGTTCATTTTCATTGGTTGGTGGGTAAATTACCCACCATTCTTCAAAGGTAATCTAGAAAAAACTTTATTTAAAATCATGTAACAATAATAATTTCATTAAAAACCATTACACAATTATTTTAGTTTTAGATACAAAACTGTGAAATCGTATTATCAAATCATCTAAGCCACTTTGCAAGCTTTACTTAGTTGAGGTACTAATTAGTCTCTTATGATATTTTCAATTATTCATATGAAGGTTGTGTGGTAGGAGTTTGAAGTACAATGCACTAATGCACTCTTAGAGTGTTTTATTGAAATTGTCTTGTTTCAAAGTAAATTCATCATTTTCTATCTTTAAAATTAAGTGGATTGGGAAATTATTCATATAATGTGCCCTCTTTCATGCTACCTGATAGAATAGCATTAAGTTAGGTGGGTTTCAAGGAATTGGGAATTTTGAGTTTTGGTTTTAGATTATGTAATTTGAGTGTATTATGCGCTGAATCGGAAGAAATTAGTGGTTTAGATTCTGGAATTGTGGGCCTTATGCATGATAACCGCACTCTTTCTCTTCCCACTTTCACTATTCTCGCTCCCTATTTTGTTTTAATACTATTTTATTTATTTATTGTTTTTATTATGCTTTTTTAAGGATAAAAATAAATTTAATCTTTTTGGAAGAAAAAAAAAAACTTAATAGCAGTTTTGACCCCTATGTTTTAAGAAGTTGCGATTTTGACCCCCTAACTAAATAAACTACAAAACCGCCTCCTAAGTATTGACTTTTTTGCAGTTTTGGCCTCCCAGGTCAATTTTGACAAAGTCAATGCACACGTGGACGCCACGTGTGTATTTTTATTTTATTTTTAATTAAAAAAATAATAATAATTTTTTTGATAATTAATTAAAAAATAAAAAATAAATACACATGTGGCGTCCACGTCAGCTTTGACTTGGTCAAATTGACCTGGGGGGTCAAAACTGTAAAAAAGTCAATACTTAGGGGCGATTTTGTAGTTTATTTAGTTAATCCTTAAATTTGTTAAATCTCAATCAAGTTAGTCCTTCTGTTCAAACGGAGCGTTAACGGTGCTGACGTGACCGTTATTTTTTTTATTAATTATTAAAAAAATATTTTTAATAACATTCTTAAATTTTGACGTGACCTTAACAACATTCTTAAATTTTTGAAGAGTAGTAAACTCTATTCTGAGTGAAATGTGAAGAAGGAGGTATGTGTAATGCAGGGGCAAAATGGGAAAAGCATAAAAAAATAACAAACTATACTTTTTTCAATTTAATCTAATTAGTCCTTGAACACGTGGCCTCCTTCTTGCCACGTGTATAAGACAACACATCATGCAGGGGGACATATATATGAACATGGCTAACGGATCACTTGGACAGAGGGACATTTTTTATGGATGTTTGACAAATTCAAAGACTAATTTGATATTTCGCATAATTGAGGAATGAATTTGGCCGATCCGTGAAAATTCAAGGACGAATTTGATGGTTCACTCGAAGTAAAACACTGGTTGATAGCACATTAAATATTTGTTCTTAATTTTTTTTTAAAAATTAACTATTTTTCTTTTATATGAAATTCTCAATTTTAGAAATCCTTTTAATTTCTCAAAAAAATAGACATCTCTATTATAAATGTATAATTAATATCACAAATTTTACAAATATGTATATTTGTGACATTTGTCGTTGTATGTTATTAATTTGAATGTTGTGACTTGTGAGTTTATTCGTAGATTTACTCTTTATATTTTTAATGGTATTGAATGTGTGTTGATATTTAATTTACTCTAACAATTTGAATGAATATCTGTCATTTATTCACTCATGTCACTTCATAAATAAATAAACAAAAACAAATAATGAAAGAGTAAAAAAAAATAAAAAATACATGTGAGCTTAGCTGAGTTGGGGGATATTTAATTTTAGCAGACACTCCAATTCTCCGCAATCAAATTGTGTATTTTAAAACTAAAAAAAAAAACTAAAAAGGACAGTAAAACTAAAATACCCCTGTTGTGAAATTAAATTTACAAAATCAAACCATTGATCCATTTTCTATTCCTCTCTCACTTGTTCCTCGCCATTATCTTCGTCTTCACATCCTCGCTCTCCGAATCGCCATGGATCGCCGGAAATCATCGCCGGAGGAAATCTCAAGTTCAGAAGCCTTTACAGTAAACTTGTTATGCGGTTTTGGTTTGGCTCTATCTTTCTGGATATCTAACACTGTCTACTCCGTCAACCTCGTTACCGATCCTTCTCTCACTCTCTTTCTCATTTCGGTAACCTACCTACCATCTCTTTCTATTTTCTTTTATTCAATTTCTCAATTATTATGTTTTAATTCACCGCCTTCGTCGTCGTCGTTTAGATTATTGAGCTTCCAATCGTCATCCTTCTCTACAGTCGCTATCGACACAATCCCCAACAATCCTCGGTAATGCATTGTATGCCTCTTCCTTAATTTTTCTTCTTCTTGTCGATAATATTCTTTAGTTTGATTATGATTTATGTATGTTCTATGTAGTACCTACGAGCTGTTGCCAGAGGCATTCTAGGACTCCCAGCAGGTTAGTTCAATTTCTCTTTTGATGTGATTTATGAATATTATTCCGTGTTTCATGTCACTGTAAAACTATTTTACACCATCAATTATAAAAACTGGTCATACTTCTTTTATCTTTTACTCTGCAGGGGCATTGCTAAATTCTTTAGGAGCTATTGCTTTGGGCGCACCTGTTACCTTTCAGTAAGTCAAATGATTTTTTTTTTTAGAGTACATTATTTTTTTTCTGCTCAGGATTGATGTCATTATTCATTAGATAGAGGAATTGAGGAATTGTTTAGATTCACTTTTTTAAGTCTATCTACTGACATAATGTTTGTTATATTGTTTGGGAGAGCTTATGAAAACAATGTATGACATGTTCATAAGCCCTCAATGATGGCTTTTGAATACGACTTCAAGTGTATATGACAACAATTTCACTTTATTTTATCTTTTGTTATAAAATAATTTTTACATAAACACCAATATCATAAGTGTTTATGCTATAAGCGCTTAATTAAAATGTTTATCTTTATCCAAACAGGGCCTGTGTTTAAATAGCATTGTTTAAACAAAAATACTTGACCCCCCTTCTATTATGTGTAAAAGGTGCCTTTTCATTTTTAACTTTGAAGATCTCTTAATGATTTTTTTTGCAAATTTACCTGATACAGGTTCCTGCCCAAGACTGTATATTGGTCTCTTATGATGTCATTGTTCACAGTGAGTGACTAATCCATTGCCATTTTCTTGCTTACGGTTATTGCTTCTTCAAGACTATGTTTCTGTTATTTATTGAACTTGTCTCATATACGTTTCTATTTAGCCATTCATATTTTCAATTCTTTTATTACTACCAGAAAATTAGAACAAAATGTTTTGCAATTCATCTTATTTTAGTAAAAGTTGTGTTCTCATAAAAGGAACGTTGGTGTTAGCTTAGTCTTTTTCATGTTTAATTAAACAAAACCATATCTATTATCCTTTGGTTACATGTTATCAATCATCTAGTCTAGAACATATGTTTGATCTGATTCAGTTGGGAAAGGTTCTAGATATAAGCCATTGATATTTTCTTACCTCAGTATAAAAGCTTGACAGCCAACATTTATTGAAGTGAAAGTGAGTTGCATCATTAAACTTGCAGACTTGTCCCCACAATATCAATTCAAACATCTATTTTTCTTGGAAGATTTTTTATTAAGATCTCCTACAACTATATTTCATGTAGTGAAATGAATTTCTTATCAATCCTCTTCTCCATCCCTGAATAAATCACATCTTTACAGTCACATTGATGCACAACTTATGCTATTACAGACAGTTCCAGCATCGTGTGTTCTTGGTTCGTCATGGGCTGATTGGAAACGTATATTTGCACAAACAAAGTATGTTCCAGTTAACTTATGCAAAGTTTTCTACAATGCAATCTACTTATTTGGTCCTTTCCGTTTGGTACTTGTATTTACATTATTATAATCCTTGTACTATGTTTAGGCCGAATGGATCTATTGAGTACCTGATTTGCTTACATGCCCATGGAGCAGTTATTGGGGGATGGTTTGGGGCCTGGCCAATGCCGCTTGACTGGGAGAGGCCCTGGCAGGTAATTTCTTTTTTCTAGTCCTCTGTACTTGAGATAATTGATCACTGTATACTACAGTCCTAGAGCGAATAGGAAGAGCAGTTCTTACCAAAGATACATTTCTTCCACATACCTCTACACACTGTCTTCCCTAAGTCAATTAGTTTATTTTTGCGTATATCATCCCTCTTTAACTTGTTTAATCACTTGAAGATGTTTCAGTTATTTATATTCATGTTTATGATGACATTTTTTAAAAACCAGCATCTCTCTTCTTACTAGCTACTATGCTTGAAATGTGTTTCTGAAATGGAAATTGTTTTTGTGCTATAGCACTAATAAAATAATAGGTTTTATATAAATCTAAAACGTAGAAGTACCATGGTCTAAGATGTCCTGATTCATCCGTTTACTTTTTGGCATTGTTTATCTTGCTGAATGATACAAGAATTGCTCGCCAAACATTAAAACTTCAATATAGTCATTGGAATATAAATTTATTGAACATCTCCCTGTAAGATATATACACTTCATTCCTCGTTTTGTTTTGTTGTTCTTAAGTTCTCTCAATTTCGTTGTTAGAGTAATATGTTCATCTTAATTTGTAGGAATGGCCTATTTCTGTAAGCTATGGAACATTAGCTGGTTACCTTGTGGCATTAGTTGCATCATTAGGCTTTGTTCTTGCTCATCGTAGGAGGTTGCTACATGTCAAAAATGAATGAAGTGCAAATGACTGATTCTGGTAATTGCTAAGTTCATAAAATAGCATCCAATTTTGATACTTTATTGAAATAGCTTACCTTTTGATAAAAGGGTTTTCACTGAACGACTCTTTGCCTGAATGGTTTCAGTGAAGGTTGAGAAACTAGCTGCGATTGCAGAAGAAATGGTGACTTGGTTGGTATTAGAATCAAGGTCTGCAAATGCACAAAACAAGTGGGTGAAATAAGAGGGATCAATGTCAGAAACTGCAAGGCCACTATCAGAATACCAATAGCCACCTTTAATTTCAGCTTTTGCAGAAGAGAATTGGAGTTGGAAAATCACGAGGAGAGTAGAAATCAAGAGGAATGAAGGTTTTTTTGAGTAGGCCATTTTCTGTGTTGCTATGCAAATTGTCTCGGATAAGTGATATATAGATAGATATAGATAGATATATAACAATATAGCAGCACATTTTGTTGACTCTTCTCTTGCTTGTTTCATAAGTTTTCTCCTCCAACCTTAGCTTATCGTATGGAACTGCGGTGCTTTCTCGGCGTCGAGAACTGTTATCCTAAACAAAACAAATAACAATAAAAATGGTAGACTTTGTTTTTTTACCTAAAAATGAAAGATTTCTTTATTATTATATAAACAATTTTTCTAAATCTTTCTCTGGATTCTTTATCCATATGTAAAAGAATGGGATTATTGATTTTATTGCAAAAACGTGTTTTTCACAACTTTAGAATGAATATTAAATTGAATGCAAATTGTGATTGTTATTACAATCAAAGTATACCGGTATCATACTTGAACGGTTATACACAAATAAGTTAAAAAAGGATTACCATGCCACTTTTACGGAGGATTAACACCAAATAAATAATTTTAAAAAGGATGTAATTTTTAAGTAGTTTAGTGACTAGAAGTTTGTCCTTTAAGCTAAATGAGAGGAAAATTTGGGGTTCGAACTCCGACTCTTGCATATTGCAATGTTTCTGTCAATTTGGTTAACCTCTGAAATACAACAAGATGTGATTTTTTTTTGTCAAATTTCATTGATTATTGCAATTCAAACAACAATGTTTTGGTGTAAAAAATACAACCACAATGTTTTGGCGATCAAACATCAAGAGAGATAAGTGTATATTTTAATACAAGAGTATATGAGAGTATAATTTATTTATTTTTCTCAATGAAATACGAGTTATTTATTAGTGATTAAATATCATATGAAACATCATGTAGAACAAAGGTTAGAATTAAAACAGCATAAATACTAGACTAGCTAGAGGGTGGTGAAGCAAGACATAAAGACAATAATCTCCTAACTGGTTATGAACTTTGATAATTTCTCATTCTGTACTCCATTAGCTACCAAGTTGCGTAGTGTATTTTGGTGGCTCTGTATACTTTTCCCAAACTAATTCGGAGGTGGGTCAACCTTCCATATTTTCAACCTAATCTTAATGAATTAATTGAAAATTTTAACCTTTCTTCTTTAATGTGAGGTTTTTCTGTCCACACAAAAAGTTCAAACAAACAGTGTACTACGTAACGTGTTATTTCGTTCACTTTCATCATTGACCCATATAATCCTCTATAAAAAAAACCATTCACTCGTATAACTATGGTTGAATGGGAATGAGTCAAAATATATTGATATTTTTTTTTTCGAGGTACAAATATATTGATAACTTAAAACCCAATTCACTAAAATTGGGATATTTTTTATTCCACCAAGAAAGTTGATTTCTTTACACTAAAAAGGTTACGTTTTCTGGTAATTCTAAAAGTTACGTTTTTTTTTTTTTTTTTTTTTTTAAGAATAAAAGTTACGTTTGTTATAGACTAATAAAAGATATTTTATATGTTTTAAAATGATTCTATGAGAAGCACTCACTCAAAAATAGTAGAAGCTAATTTAAACTCCTTTGATATAATTGAAAGAGTAATTTGACATTTTGACCATTTTTAATTTTTTTATTATCCCGTTAAAATAAGAGAAATGTTAACCAGTGCCCCTGTGACATTGGTTAAGGCATTATAAAAAGAATTTTGTCTCGAAAATTGTGTATTCTACTTTTTAAAAGTTAAAAAATTATTTTTTTTCAATGCAAAACTTTACTTTTCTTTATACTTTTAGTTACTTAACTAGTACCCTGAAGACACCGGTTAACGAGACCCTTAAAATAAATATAAAAAGATGAAAATGATTTTTTCATGTGAAGTTATTTAAACTAAATTTAGAAAAGGCAGAATTCTTTTAGAAAAGGCAACCAAACATAATGCAAAATGCTAGAATCAAGGTGAAGGCTTGCAAACGTGAGTCTACGGGTTCAAAACGCAATACAAAGGGTTACTAATTGTGGTGGGTTGATAATCCAAAAGAGTTTTGCACACACAACCAATCAAAATATTTTGAATTGCTACATTTGATCCACATAAATTAAAATCATTAATTGATGTGACAATTCAGAATGTTTTGATTGGTTATATGTGCAAAACTATTTTAGACTATCTATGCACCACCAAATAGATTTTTTTTTTCTTATCTCTAACACCGTTTTTAAAAAGTAGTTTACCAAAAGAGTTTTTCTTCTCTAAAAGAGCTTTAAAAATTGGATTACCAAACAAAAATAATTATTCTCTTCTTAAAAACATTTTTTTTAAATTATTAAACAAATTATAAAAACTAAAAAGTTTTTACAACTTTAAACTTAAGAATAAAAAGTTGTATGGTTTTTTTCTTTTACAAAAGTTGTATCTAAATTTAAATATGATGAGAATGTTACATATTTTATTTTAGGGTTAACAAGTCTTTACCCCTCTGTAATATAGGTCATTTTTTATTTTTCTCTCTGTAAAATATTTTTTTTTGATTTACCCCCTGTAAAAAAAAATTGTTTTGATTTACCCCCTAATAGGCCAAACAAAAACGAAAATTTCTTGAAAAAATAAAATAAAATTGGTTTTTGTTTGGCCTATTAGGGGGTAAACCAAAACAATTTTTTTTTACAGGGGGTAAATAAAAAAATATTTTACAAGGAGAAAACAAAAAATGACCTATATTACAGGGGGTAAAGACCTATTAACCCTTCATTTTATAAACATTTGTCGATATTCATTTTCTTTCTATCTCTTATTGGACCATACAAAGATTCAAACTAGCAGTTTAGTGTATGTGTAGTCCATGTCAAGCACAATCAACATCAAAGGTCAAGAAATGTCCAAAAATTTGAAGCTTGTGTGTATTTATATCTTATTATTGGTTTTAATTGAAAAATTGCTAAACATTTCTATTTGGCCGACAATAGAGTTTTTACTCTATCTTGTAGTTGAAACTGCTTGTATGTAGAAATGAGATGGATGAATATACACATAGCTATTCAACCAAAAGTTTCATTGGGTGGTCCAAGTTCAAGTTTTGCCGGGATTGTGCAGATTAAGTGTACTGACATATGCTCTTCTACAAGAGTCAAGTTGAAGTTTCTTTATTAAATGCATCATTTACTTTGGTTTACAATGTGTTTCTGACATTTGCATTGACATACTTATTGCTGGAAAGTCAATATTGTTCCGTAGGATGGTGTTCGTTTTAAGTGTACATGATGCTTTGATTCTCTTTGATGTTTCAGTTGCTCACATTAACTTAATCAAGGGTACATATATGATTAATATATAAATCATTGTTTTTCTTCTTTAACTGTCTGCATAAAATGTTGGATTATTAATCACTTTTCACTATGTTGTTTGATATTATTCAGAGCGACTACTACTTTGTGGTTTTTTTATCGATGTTCCGATTGCTCAACCTCTACGAAAATATGAATGAGAGATTTTCATTACTGATAAAAAAACAGATGCAATGTGAGTTTTTTATTAACAACTTTTTGTTTTCAATTTTGTGTTACGAATTTGAGTTCTCAAATTTTCTTCATTAATTTTATAAGGAGTTAAAAGAGTGTTTTGACTTTGTTGATCCAATTGATTGAAAACCATGAGAGAAAACGATGAGTTTTATTTTTAATCACCGCTTGTCGTTATGATCCTATTTTTAATTTTGGTATTATTATGAACTTTTTATCCCTATATATAATTTAAATGTCTATATTAATAGTGAATGTTATCTAATTTGTAAACTACTCATCAATGAAAACAATTCAGGAAAATATTATTGGTGGAGATATTGGAAAGGTTGTTTGTGATGATTTGATTAAGATGAGAGCATTTTGCATTGAATATGATGTTGGTATTGTAAGTAAAAGTTTATGTTTAATATCAACATTCTTTGTCACTCAAGAGTTTATAAGTAAAAGTTTATACCGTGTCATCGCAACATTCTTAATTCTTCTATAAATATTACTAATAATTTTTATACAAACTTTTACTTCAACGTACTTATATTCTTTGATTATAAAAATTGTGTTTAATCTTAAATGATAGCAGTAACATTTATATATGTTATGTTATTGAGAAAGTTGCAATTGCATATGTTAACATGTTTCATTCCAATTTAGCTTGCATACAAATTGTGTTTGGTTATGAGAATTTAACAACTTTGTATATTTGTTGCTAACTTTAACTTACATATGTTATTGATGATATTATTATTGTTTTAGTGTGCTATTGTCATATAAAGTTAACATGAAATTTTTCTGTTTTGGTATAAAATAATGTGATTGATTCATTGCTTATGAAAATTATGTTTGATCTTAAATGATAGTAAGGGCATAAATATATGATATTTATAAAGGATTAATTGTTTAGCTTGAAATTTGCAAATGGTTGAAACTTACATTGCAAACAAAATGTCTTTAGTTTTAAAAATTGAACAAGTTTTTTATTTTTACTTGATCACTAGAAAGTTATTGTCTTTGTTTAAATGAAATGCATAATGTATATACTGATTTTGCTTATAAATTTTTTCTATTCTTTTTAAGTACAAGAGAAGATTAATGCTTTGCAAGAGAGTTTGCAAAGTAGATTGCTCTCTTTGTTATGTTGCGTGATCCAAACGAGTTTTGCATATAGCTATTACAATGTTTTTTTATATTCTGCATCAAACATAGTGTGAATGCTCTGTCGATATCTAACGTATGTTAAAGACAGATTCATTGTACATTGACAAATATATTAATTACTAACTATATCACACATTTGTGATAACACGAGTCTTGAGTCTAGTTTTATTCATTTTTCTTTACTCTTAAAGGATGTCTGATATTTATACTTACTTGTTAATATACAATTGACATTTAATATACATTTATACATAAAGGGTGTACGATACCATAAATTACAACTATTATATTTGCATAAATTTTTCATCTTAATGATTTTTTTTTTTTATCAAACTAATGACTTAAATATGACGTGACACACCCATTTTTAATTGGTGCATCCCGAATGCAATATATAATGTACATATTTAAAGAAGATAATAACATCTCTTGTAATACAGTATGGATTCCGTTTTGTCCAATTTAGACATTTAACGGTCTCGATTATTTGTCATTTTCTTATCGGTTATGCTTGAAGTAACAATCAGATAGACTTTCAGTAGTTAATGTCTATGAACCTGTATTGCTGTTTTATTTTTTTGCTGTTGCGCCTAAGTAAATTGCTCTTTTTTTTTCTTTCTCCCAGAATGTACGATTACTTGTCAGCAATCGACATATATGATCCCCCACGTCTGTGAAACTAAAAATATTGTCTAAGATCATTTCCAATGGTGATGTCTTCATCATTTAAGACCTGATATCTGATAGATATTTTCATTGGATTTTTTTTGAAGGTTTTTAAGACCCAGGGTGTCACTTAAGATCCACATTCTTAAGTGGACCCCACACTACTCTTTGTTAAAATAATCATTTTACTGTTGAAATATAAATAATGAAGAGTTAGTGGTATGACCGATTTAAACATTTTGTGAGAGGGTCTTAATTAGAGTGACTGGGTGCTTATTAAGTATTGTTATTAAAAAATTATAAAAAAGGGATATGTACATATCGAACCCGTTTAAAACTCCAAATTAAAGGTCCCTATTATAGATGCATTTATTAGATCAAGAGAAGCAAAGCAATAGTTCATTTTTTATTATTATAGATCCTTTAATATCTTATTCTTATTTTTTATTGTTACATGAGAGGGTAGAAACCATTAATGCCATAACTTTACTATAGCGTAAATAACATCTTTGCTCTCTCTGGAGTATATAACTCTGGTTGCATTCCATTACTAGGCCTCCCAGTTTCAAGAAGCTGCAACAAAAAAAATAGTGACCTTTTAACCCTAGTTAGTTTTTACAATATTAAACAAACAATGCAAAATAAATATTAGATGCATTTACATTTTACATGATTGATTGATTTCTTTTTTTGAGGGGATGATTGATTAATTTTTTGAATAGTAATTGAGTGAAATTTATAAGAGTAGTGATATTTGAACAACCATTTTATACAACTTTTGGTGACAACTTTTTTTTTTTTTCTCTCTTTTCATTGGTTAAAAACAATGGAGAGAGAAAAAGGAAGAGAGAGAATACGAGAATAATGTGAGTATGAGAGATAAAGTTGTCAAAAAGTTGTCACAAAGTGGTTGTACAAATATCATTTCTCAATTTATAACTATAAAGACTAAAAATTTAATAAGGAGTATTAATTAAATAAAATAAAAAAAAGTTTGAGTACTAAAAAATTCGAGGCCCAAAATGACAGGTTTAGTTTACTTGCAATCTGATGGGCCAGCCCTAGATATAGAGTGTCAGTTAAGGGGGGTGACCAGACAACTTTTTTTTTTTTTTTTTGATAGGCTAAGAGAAAGGTTGGGCATCCGGGAGAATCTGAAGCATCCCAACTAGGTTGGCACCCTAACAGAAGCCCCCATCCTCTACCGCCTTTCGAATACGTAATATTATTAAAAAAAAAAAAAGGAAAAAAATTTACAATAAGGGGACTAGGCCAAAACCCTCAAAAGAAAAATAAATATATATAGGAAAAACAAGGGACCAAAATAGCTAACAAAATCTATAAATAGGCATCCCATTTCTGTCCCTAGTAAAATCCGCCAACAAAGAAGAAGGCAACATAGTGAACCACGTAGTATCAAGCAGGGAATCATTATTACCAATCCCCCGGATCTTCTAAAACAAAATTATTCATTTAAACGGAGGAAGAGGACCCTGAGAGCAGGTTTTGTATGAAGCCTTTTGCACGTTCTTTTTCTTCTGAGACTTTGAAACTACCTCTTTAAATGACACCTCATTCACAGCAACCTTTGCTAGCCAAGTTTGCATAAAATCTAACTCTTTCTACAACACTGGGTCTACAGGAGCACCATCCGGCGCCATAATACTACTGACATTTAATGTTTTTTCCTTGACTGGGGATAAAATATGTTCTTGGTTCTCCTCCAAATCATTTCTAGCTATCTCATCAGATACATTCTCAAGTTGTATGGTAAAAGTATTATTAGTAATAGCAGGGCTATGAGAAATAGGAGTTACCATAATTGTCGGTGTTACAACCAAGATGTCATCTGTGTGGTCAATAATATCGCCCCCTTGGGATTGAGACGTTGCATCCATCTCCAAGGTAGCCTCCAAAGATGCGGCCTCAAGTGGTATTTGAGCTGGAATATCTGAATTTGTGGATTGGTGCTGCGGATGTGGGACAATTTCTATTTCCTCCGCCAAATGTGTCGCCTCTAGTGTTTTCTGAAAGGGAATATTTGAATTCATTGATTGTTGTGGGACTGCTTCCGTTTCCTCATCTAGATTTATCGGTTCTGAATCATTTTCTTTTGAGGAGCCAAAAGCTTTTGAGGAACCAACTACATCACAACACTTTATCGGTGTTTTTTTTCTTCACCAATTTAACTTAACTAATTACTCCTAGTTATATGAGTTGTGTCATTTAAACATTTATTTATATGATAATTTTTTAGACAACCAAAGTCTTAAAAAAAAAATGAAATATTGACACAAAAATCAAAGCAATAAAAAGAAAAAAATAAAAATATAATGTGAATATGAAAGAGAAAATTGTCATAAAAATTGTCAAAATGATTGTTCAAAGAGGAGTGTTATTTGAACAACCATTTGGTTGACAACTTTTGGGACAACCATAATTTACAAAGAAAAAGTTGGTATTTGCACGAAAATCAAAGCAATAGAGAGATAAAGTAAAAAGTAATATGAGTATGAGAGAGAAAGTGGTCACAAAATAGATGTTCAAATATCATTTCTCTTGTTCAAATAACATTTCTCTAGTAATATATACACATAGTATTCTAAAAGATAAATAATTAGTTAAAGACAGAAAATAAATAATAGGGTTAAGTACTCCTAAATATACCAACATTTGATTTCAATTTACCTAAAATATTTTGGATATGGTCGATAATAACTGGACTTGTTTGACAAACACATCATACCAAAAATTGCAACCCTAAATATCTAACAGTATCAACGTACAACAATATTCAACTATTCATTCTCTTTCTCTACTACTCTTCTTTTTCTTCAAGTCTTCATTGGAGCTTCAACAACGTACAATAGTGTTCGATTTCAATCAGAACATGAAAAAAAAATTGGGGTAGAACCTGATGTGACTATAACAACACCATGCCTCACACTAGGTTTTCCCCAGGCTTGAGAAGCTGCAAAAATACAGTAAATTTTTTATGTTAGAATGAATCATTATTTGGCATACCATTAAAAATAAGTGGTAAAGGTCAAGGTTAAGTTTTACTTTTTATATCTTTTTTTATCGGGGCATAGAATTATTTGATATGACGTGTTTTAAATAAGTTTTAAGAAAATTTTATTACAACTAGAGTCAAGAGGAGCATGATCATTTATATTGACAAAAATAATAAAAAATAAAATAAGTGAAGGGGTAAAATTGGAATAAAAAATAGTACACTAAAATACAATATTTTTTAATATAAGATAAAAAATAATTTATTTTCACGGTATCCAATATTGTTTCTATTGTCGTAGATCGTTCCATCCGTTGTTGTGAGTTCTTATTTTAATAACATTTAATTAAATTTTTAATTGATAATGTAAATCAATATTATAAAAAAGTTAAGCACAAAGGAGAACATCCCTTTTATATATTGGTATAGAATAGATTTTATCAAAAAAATTTCAATATTCAATTAACCATTGTTTATAGATAAAGTCTATTTTTATAAAAGTCGTGTTTAAACCATTGCTTATATATTTACTACAATTTAGTTGTCTATCACTATAAGTGTTAGATTTTTTTTTCAATTCTTTATAAACGAAAATTGTCAATATTATAACGGAGCCTCTAGATTATCAAGGACGGCTCTGTTAGTAAAAAAAAAAAAAAAAGATAAATAAGTAAGTTCAAGTGTACAACAAAGCTCCTCCTAAGAAAAGTGCAACAAATCAGTGTTTAATTAGGAGAACGGATGATCCCCGTGAACTTAGCTCAGTTGATAGGGATATCGCATTTTATATGCAGGGGTTGGGGTTCGAACCCCGGACGAACCCCGAACACTCCTCTTCTCCACAATTAAATTGTGTGAGCTCTAGCCACTAGGCTATTTGATCAAAAATAAAATAAAATTAGGAGAACGGATGTACTAACCTGCTTGAGAAAGAGCCCAGTTGTTGTCTTGTTCAATATGCCAAGCAAAATATCCAAACAATCCATTTTGCTTGGCATAAGCAACCTTGGCAGATATACTCTGAGTGTCATCATATCCATACCAATCTGTACCTTTGAAGCAGTAATTTTGAGCATATGTGGAGTTGTACACAATCTGTGCCCCATCATTTTTTATATCCTTGTACTTCACTGCCCCTAATCCCTGCGTAGCTTTATCATGAATTCTATGTTTATTAGGATCTGCCAAACTCCACTTATAACCATAGAAGGGTAAACCAAGTGCAAGTTTGCTTTTTGGCACACCTAACCCTACCCATTTTGTGATACCTTCATCTGCACTAAATTGGCCAGTTGGGTTTTTCAAAGGAGCGGGTGGTTGTGTTTGAGTTGGATTTATATCTGAGATGTAAAGGTCATAGGTCATTACATTAACCCAATCCAAGTTGTTTGCAACATCTTGACCAGGGTAGTATTTTAGTGGAGTTATCTGATCAGAGCCACCCACTGCAGCAGATAACAACAGTTCCGGCTTGTCGGAACTCCTAGACTCTGCGGCCACAGCAGCTCTCCACTCTTTGATGAGTAAACCAAAGTTGGTCATTTCAGCGTCTGAGGATGGATACTGCCAATCAAGATCAAGGCCATGGAAGTTGTTATTTCTGGCTAGTCGGATTGAAGAATCTATGAATGATTTTCGGGTACTGGCTTGGCTAGCCATGTTGGCAAATTTTTGTGCCAAAGTAGGACCGCCACCACCACCACCAATTGATAAAAGCGTCTTCACCGAATTACTCTTTGACTGAATGGTTTCAGTGAAGGTTGAGAAACTAGCTGCGTGTGTAGAAGAAATGGTGACTTGGTTGGTATTAGAATCAAGGTCAGCAAATGCACAGAACAAGTGGGTGAAATAAGAGGGATCAATGTCAGAAACTGCAAGGTCACTATCAGAATACCAATAGCCACCTTTAATGGCAGCGTTTGTAGAGGAAAATTGGAGTTGGAGAATCATAAGGAGAGTGGAAATCAAGAGGAACGAATGCTTTTTGGAGTAAGCCATTTTTTTTGTTGGTGTGGATCGATCGATACAAATTGTTTCGGATACGTGAGGTAGGTATCTAGCACTAAAGCACATTTTGTTGACTCTTCTCTTGCTTGTTCAATAATGTTGAAAATATACAGTAAATGAGTTAGGATCCGTTGTGTTGACACCAAATCCTAACCATCTAACTTTTTAATCTAATGGCCAACAATCAATGACATAATAACTCCTACATGAACTCTCCTCACACTCACACTCACACTCACACTCGTGTTCTAGGATTTTCTTTTCAATCGCTATTGTCCATTCTGCCGAAATCAACAGCTTTGTTCCATAGAAATTTTAAAACCTTGTGGGAATGCTAATTCATACTTTTCCATCTTCTTTATACCAATAATCTGCAGTAACCATTATTGATTTGAAACATTTGTATCAAAAGGGGGAAAGCTAATCATATCAATAAAAAGGGGAAGTTAATCGTAGAATTACAAGGCACACACAACAAGGATAGTGGAATTTTAGAAAAACTTTTAAATTGTGCAATTGAGGATAGTTCTCTCAACATTACAAATTAAAATCAATTCTCAATTTTATGTTTAGCATGAAATTTCCTTTACAAATTAAGATCCGGATGAAAAGAAAAGAGAGAAGTAATTTTGATGGGAATGAAAGCAACAATTTTTAACAGTACTGTGACCGAGAATGAAATCGAAAACATTAGAGCAATTGTCTTTAGAATTTGTCTCCAATAACCATATGAATGAGTGCCTTCAAGAAGAAGATGAGAGGGTAGTATATTTTTCTTTGAAGAGTTCCCACGTGAACAAGTTCGCGAATAAATGTGAGCCATTAAGATTAAAACAAAGAATGGCTAAGATTTGGTGTCAACGAATCCGTTGACACTTGATGTCAACGGATCCTAACTTATAGTATATATATATATATATATATATATATATATATATATATATATATATATATATATATATATATATATATATATATATATATATGCAGATCTTTCACTCTTTTACTCCTTTAACTCTTCTCTTCTTCATTCTAAAGCTTATGTTTCTTCTTCTCCTCGCCATCAATGATGTTTTCCGGCGACCCGAACCTTCGCCGGCGCGATGCCCCCCGTCGCCACCTTCCACCATCGCCAATTCGCAGTCGGAAACCCACAGCTCCCACATTTCTGCACACTTTCGTGATTGGAAATCTCATAAAATAAACCATTTCATATCTGATTTCAAGCTAATGTCTGTGTTTTTTATTCTCGTAAAGTGTGTTTTAAAATTTGATTTTTAAATTTCAACTATCCATTTTTGATCTAATGGTTCATAATCATTTTCACCATTCTCACATAAGATAATCATTCTCATAAGATACATCCTATATATATATATATATATATATATATATATATATATATATATATATTAGTCAAGTAGCCTAATGTATTGTGAGACGAAACTTGCATATATTATGCATTGTCCCTACCAACTGAACTGCTAACGAGAACTTATCTATCATATATCATAAAAAGTGTTAATGCTTTACAATTGTATTCAAATAATCAATATTTTTAAACTCGTGTGTGTTAATAATTAATATATTGGCTAAAGTGCACTTTTCCCTCCCTAATTTTCAAAAACTTGCAATTTTGGCCCCCTAAGTACCAAAACCACAATTTAACCCCCCTAAGATTTAGCCCCATTGCAACTTTGGTCCTTTTGATCAATTTTGACCTAGTCAACGCTGATTTGGCATGCCACATGTGTATTTTTATTTTTATTTTTTTAAAAGCCACATAATCATTTATTAAATTAAAAAAATGAAAAAAGAAAAAAAAAATCAGAATTTTAAAAAAATAATAATAGAAAAGGAAAATAAAAAAGGTATAAACGATTCTTCTTCTTTCCATAATTCCTTTTTAAAAAAAAAAATCTGATTTTTTTTTAATTTTTCAATTTCTTTTTTCATTTTTTTAATTTAATAAATGATTATGTGGCTTTAAAAAAAAAGAAAATTAAAAAATATACATGTGGCATGCCAAATCAGCGTTGACTAGGTCAAAATTGATCAAAAGGACCAAAGTTGCAATGGAGCTAAATCTTAGGGGTGCTAAATTGTGGTTTTGGTACTTAGGGGATCTAAATTGCAAGTTTTTGAAAGTTAGGGGGGAAGAGTGCACTTTAGCCTAATATATTTTGTGAAAAAGCAATTAACTTTTTTTGTGAGTTATATTTCATTACTATCAATTTTTGCAATAATCATTCTATAATTCAAACGACCGTGCACCAAACTTTATGTTCGTTCATTCACACCATAGACTTCATTTTCAGAAGATGGAAAAAGACGTGAAAATTGACTTAATGCATAATACATTAATAGCAAATAAGAAAATGAATATCTATAGGTAGTCAAATGTATCTAATAAAAAATAATATTTGATCGTATTTTTTAAAATGTAGTTGGTCACAAAAAACTACGGTGATCATAAACTAGATATTTTTGAGTACTTGCCTCCTCCGGTAAATAGGAGGATATAGGGCTCATAAAATAAAACAAATGGGATATAGGATCGTCTTAAATTAGTGTTTATTTATTTATCCTTTTATAGTGTTATTATTATGAAAAATGCTGTTTGGTACGATACTTAATTCGCAGGAATCACACGAACTAGTCAAATAACAATGATTCACACTAAACAAGCTTTTGAATACTTTTTTTTTTCTTTTCCGGGTGGTATAGTCTTTGATTACTTTAAGTCTTTAACAATACTGAACTATATTTTGGCATATGGAAATATCAATAAATTTAGTGTTAAATATTTTTTAGTCCTGTAAAATTAAGAGTTTTCAATTTTAGTTTCTATAAAATTTTATTGATAATTTTACTCCTCCACAATATTAAAGTTTATAAGAATAGTTCCTATTTTAAAATTTTTTGACAAATCAATTACAATCATAGTTGTTTGGGTTAAATATGTTCTTAGTTCTTACATTTTGCGTCCCTTTGAAGAATAGTTTCTACATTTCATTAAATGTTTTTAAAATCCTCACATTTTATCTCCGTTATCAAAATTAGTCTCTGTCGTTGGTTCTCTAAGAGAATGTTGATGTGGCACTTAATGGGTTCCAATTATTTGAGGGTTAAATATGTTTTTGGTCCCTATATTTTGTGTGACTTTGAAGAATAGTCCTTACATTTTGCGTGAATTTAAAAATATTTATTCAAATGTAAGGACCGTTCTTCAAAGTCATGCAAAATGTAAGAATTAAGAATTGTAATTGGAGTTTGGGTTTACTTTGAATATGCAGTCAAGCAAGAGACAATATAAAGATGCAACAAGCGTGAAAAATATTTTTGACGGTTTTGAATATAATTTTTTAATCAAGAATATTTTAGCACACAATTTTTTTAGAGGCTAGCACACAAGTGTTGGATTGTGCATTTAATTACGCCGTCGTGCCTTTTACGCGAAAAAACCATTCGCACCACCTAGCACTACTCTATTATTATAGACTATTAAATTATGCTCATTCATTACTTTAATTTTCAATGTATTTTTTTTTAAACATAATTTTGAATGTATTGAATACATAATTTTTATGCAAAAAATATTATTTCATCTATCATAAATTATACTAGTATGTCACTTTAAAAAAAAAAATTGTCATAACTTATAAGTCATCTTACAATATCAATAAAACATTAATGACGTCTTTCTCATCACACTCTTTACTATTTATTACTCAATCTCAATTCTTTTATTCTCTCTTTACAATGCCATAAATGAAGAATAATTTTGTAAAATTAATCATAATTTCTCATTCTCATACAAAATTAACCACATTTCTTTACTTGTATGAAATTGTCAAAAACAACTTATAATTTGAGACGGAAGGAGTTTTTAGACTATTAAGTGAGCATCTCCAAATATTATTTATATGAAACTCAATTTAAGTAACATATACAATGATTAATCCTTAAAGGGATATAGGAAGGTCACAAGTCACAACCTTCCCAAAATTCCGAAGTTTTCATTCTTTTTTTGTGTGAACCCTCCAATTTCTATGGGAATGGGGTCATGATAATTCAGAGTTTAACTATGAGGTAAGTAAAGGTTGGCCATAATATACATATTTTTGAAAATGTTATATTATATACTAGCATATACACATGCACATGTATCACAAGTATTCAACGCAATCGAGTGGCAAAATGACGCAACTGCAAAATTCCAGAATTCGATCCTTGCGATGTGTATTTTAACCTTATACATCATGATAATATTTCAATCTTCGTCATTGATCATACACCACTATCAAGTCAGAGAGGCTCTCCTAACAGGGAGGATGTTTGGTGCTGGAATCACAATCCGTCTGGGGTGTTCTCTATGAAGTCACTGTACTCGACTCTTGCTACGAGCAAGGACGAAACAAAAAATTAAGTATAGGGCGTATAACACTTCATTTGATTTAAGGCTTAATTATACTTTTGGTCCTTGCATTTTGACCAACTCATGAAATTTTTCCTACCTCTTTTAAATCAAACAAAATTGTCCCTAAAGTATATGTTTTTTGCAGTTTTAGTCCTATCTCCCTATTTCCAACTCCATAAACGCACAGAAATGACAGTTTTAGTCCAACCACCTATGTTCAACCATGAAATAAACAAGGAATAAATAATGTGGGTACAAGGAATCTACTTTGTTCAGCATACAAACCAAGAAAAACCCTAATTTTTAAGACATGTTTCAGGTATGTAACATGTCTCGAAAATTAGGTTAGTGTGTTGAATAAAGTAGATTCATTGTACCCACATGTTTTATTCTTTGTTTATTTCATGGTTGAGCATAGGTGGTTGGACTAAAACTGTCATTTATGTGCGTTTTTGGAGTTGGAAATAGGGAGATAGGACTAAAACTGCAAAAAAACATATAGTTTAAGGACGATTTTGTTCGATTTAAAAAAGATAGGACCATTTTCGTGAGTTGGTCAAAATGGTAGGATCAAAAGTGTAATTAAACCTTGATTTAATGTAAATTAAAAAAAATGCTTAATTACACTTTTGGTCCTCGTGTTTTGGTCTATTCACGAAATTGGTCCTGCCCTTTTAAAACAGAACAAAATTGTCCTTCGGTTATCATTTTTGTTGCACTTTTGGTCCTTACCCCCTGTTTGGCCTTCAAAAGCGCTTATGTGTCACATTTTTTAATGAGTTGGCAAGAAAAGTGAAGATGTGGCAAAAGACATGTGGAAAAAACAGTCTACATGTCATCAAATAAATAAATAAATATTTAAAATTACAATTTAACTAAATTAATTTGTTAAAAATAAATAAAACTAAATTACAATATTCTTACTTCTCTTCATCATCCTGAACACAATCTTCTTCCTCTTCATCAGTATCTTCAACCTCATTAACCTCAACAACATTCAACAACATGCTTTTCATCATCATCTCTATCTAATAACTTATCATTTGTTCTATTAATTTAAATTAGATCTAGCTAATGACTATAATAAAATTAACATCATAATTGTATCCATTAATTTAGGTTTACTAAAATCCTTAAAAAAAACTTATCACTAAAATAACTCTTCCTCAAACCATTTTTCTCACACAAAAACCCATATTCCTCTTTGGATTCTTACTCCTTTTTTCTCAAACCTCCAACCTTCCATTATTCCAAATCCATCGATGTTCCTTCTCTTTCTCCAGAAACTCCCACTCACATCCCCTCCTTCCCTGGATCTAGATCCTCTCCTTCTTTATTGTCTCGTGCCATCTCTCCAGCGTTGTTTCCCCTTTGTTCAATTGAAATACAAATTTCTCAAATTTCAAGTTTTGGATGGGGTTGTAGATTCGGCTTCTGAGCAATCTCCGGTGCCGACAAAGACATTTTTTCTGCACTTGAGAAACGACAGATTCGCTAGAGTTGAATTGATTCTGTGTGTTTCTGAAAGTTGGGGTTTTGATTTGAGTTGCTGCTGCCCATTTTCGGATTTGGGTTGTTGTTGTTATATTTCACAATCAAATCAAAGAGAAGTGGAGAACAAGAGAAGAAAATGAAATGTGTTGTTCATGAGAAGAGAAATGGGTAGGTGAAGAGCAAAGAATCTGGATGAGGAAGAAGATGGAATTGAATCTAAATTTTGTTTTTTTTCTTTAAAAATCTGGAATTTTGTTTTTATTAATGAAATGGTTTTAATTTTTTTTTTATTAAAAAAATGTTAAAATTGTTTTTTTAAATTAAAAAATGTTTAAATTGTATTTTTAAATTAAAAATTACTTTTTTAATGACATGTAAATGTCATTTTTCAGATTGGCACTGCCACATAGGTGTTTATTGGCCACATCAGCGTTTTTGGAGGATAAAAATTGGGGGTAGGACGAAAAATGCAACAAAAATGATAACTAAAGGACAATTTTGTTATGTTTTAAAAGGGCATGACCAATTTCGTGAGTATGCCAAAACACGGGAACCAAAAGTGTAATTAAGCCTAAAAAAAAATGTAATTTTAGAAAAATTTCGACATAGCTTCCATTAAAATTTTACTATTCGTACATCAAATAAATTGCACCTCATAACAAAGTTATTATTTGATATAACAAATGTTGAATGCAGCTCCTTGCTGATTTTGCAAACAACGTCCAGTGGGCAAAGAGTATAAACTCTTATATAGTTTTGAAATTAACAAAGTTTCAAGTGAAATAATCTCGATTTAAATGTACTTTAAGCTTTCGGAAAAAAGAAAATGAAGGTATTACAAAATGGTACCATACACAATTCTAAATCCATTGAAAAATAAAAGGTCATTTAAGTTTTTTGTTTTTTCCAAAGTGGTCCTTTAAGTTTCAAAAGTCTCAAACAAGTCCTTTTAGTCTAGCATTGTAGATAGCATAGTTGGTAATTGCTTCCTTGAACTCATCTTTGATACCAAATCTGCCTCATAACACCCACTTAAAATCAGTCATCTTTTTAGGCATGACAAATGGTGGATAATGGTCTTTGTTGCTATCATCTGATCATCATCACCATCATCCTCTAAAAAGACTTGTTTGAAACGATTCAAAAACTAAAAGGACTTGTTTGGAACTTTTGAAACTTAAAGGACCACTTTGGGAAAAACGAAAAACTTAAAGACCTTTAGATGCATTTGACCGTCAATCAAAATATACAAATAACCAAATATGGAACTACAAGTGAATACAAAATCCGTGTATGTAAACAACCTAATCTTCAACTCGATCCATAACCGACATAGTATCAATTCTGCTACACGTTCGATCTCTGTAGGTTGCTACTTACAAAAGAAGAAGAAAAAAGAAGCGGATGAAGAAAAATAATATAGAGGATAGATTACACGTCAAGTTATATCGGTAGGTATGTCAATTCTGCATTGATCTTGAAATAGTTCAATGGAGTGTCAAGATAGCTCGGTTGTCCAGTTGATCATCGACAATCGGCACTACTAGAAAACTCGGATTTAGCGACGGCCATTTTCCGTGGCAAAAGAGTTAAAATTCCGTAGCAAACGACTTTGTGACGGGTTTTGCGACGCCTAAAAATCCCTCGTAATAATGGGGGTCGGAAAAATTAACCGACGGAATATCAATTCCGTCACTCATTGCGGCGGCTCACACACGGTCGCAAAAAACCGTCGCTAAGCCTCTAACATTATGTATATATGTGACCCAGTTTTCCGTCACAAATACTGACGTAAAAAATATCCGTCACAAATTACTGAGGGAAAAAACCGTTGCAAATAACTGAGAGAACAATCCCGTCACAAAATATTTGGGAATTTGGATAGCGTCGCAATGCTACCCGACGCTACACTGCAAGACAAAAATTTTGTGACTTTCATATTTTCCATCACAAATCAGTTTTTTTTTTCCTTTAAAATTAGTTTAGGAAATTTCTCAATTATTTCTCAAAACACTTTTGGAATATAAAACAAGGTGATGAAAATCACAAGATTAAATACATTAATATTTGATGAAAAACCTTTTTGATTGCATTCACAAGAATCACACTACTTATCTTTTGCAAATATATTAAAATAACTACTAAATAGTATTAGAACATTTACTTTAAACTAAAAGTTATAATCAAATTTTCAAAATAATATGATAAATAATCAAGTAGGTGGACACAAATGTTAATCCTAACTCGAACGATGAGGTCGATAAGGAGGTAGATCTGAATGGCCTTGTGTAAAAGACTCCATGAATTTCTGGAACTGTTCTTGGAGCAATCACGAATCCTCCTGTGACTGCTGTCGAGCTAAACGTGACTCCTCCTGTGATGCATGAATCAATTCCTCGTTAGTCTTCAATCGCTCCTTGAGTTCCATGTTTTCAGCTGACATTTTAGATATTGCAGTCCTCATATGCTCATATTCAGATGGTGAGATGTCGTCAGATGACCTAGATGAAGAAGGCTTGTATTTTCCTGCCTCTGTCCCCAAACCATATATGCGTCCTTTCTTGTCGACTCCTCAAACTACGTCCAAGAAGATGAAGTTGTCTGACTGACGGTCATTGGACACATCATCCCCCTCTGTTTGTTGTGAGTTCCTTTCAAAAATCCGTCTTTCATATTCATCCTACAAAATTAGAGTTTGTCTTAATTCTTACGTACAAAAATATGAAATTAAATTAATTACTACAATGAAATTCATATATAAACCAACCAATAACAAGTTAAACAAATTAAAACTAGCTTTTAACTAATAACCAAGTTATCATGACTTCTTTCCAAGTGAAGAAACATAAGATTATCATGTTCAGATGTCAGAACTTGATGAACAATAATAAGCATGCATAACATTAAAAATTATGGCACAAAAGAATGTAACACACAACAATATACATGATTAGATAACCAAAAACAATTATAGCACATGATGGCAGAGTTATAGTGTGGCAGCATGCATCAATACACATGAGGACAATTATAAATACTAATTTTAAAGTTTTTCCAATTACCTTGACTTTCCACCAGCATACCAAGTCCACAAAAGGATATAACTAATTCTAGAAAATTTTCAATTGTTTTATGTTCATTTGACAAAGGGCTGGAAATGATAATATCATCGAATTGTAACTTACCGCAACCATTTGAGATTTGGAGGATACCCACTTTGATGGATCACCTTTCATTTTGTGTGTCTTTAGATACACTTCCCATCAACTTGGAGTCATGTTTGAGTCAGTTTTCTATGGTAAAAAATAAATAGATTAGTATTATTATTAATTTAAATCATTGTGCTTTACTGCAAATATTATTTGACGCAATACAGCAGGGATCCATTCGCCTTTGTCCATTCCTCTTCGTACCCAATACATTGTATTTTGGTATCCATCAGATGCCTTATGATGATAAGTCTTCTTTTATGTCTTGATCATGCTCAGGAAGCCACTTATATATCCTCTGCAATACATGCAATGTAATTAATATAGGATAAACCGGACATCAAACTAGGAGCTTTGCTCTGGAACTTGTAACTCTTTTGTGAGTTATATATTCACCACTATTCTCTTGTTTCTATTGATTTATTCTGTTTTATTAGCTATGTTCATTAAAAATCGCTCTTTTCACTTTTGAAATTGTTTTTTCTCCAACTGCCGTTGACCCAGCAACAGTTAACCACCGCCGGACACTATTAAAGTCAGTTGAAAAAAAGATCAATTTCAAAGACGAAAAGAAAGTAGTCAATTAGGAATCTCATAATACATCATGTCCCTGCTGCTGATCAAAATGTAGACATTCTCACTAAGCCTGTCTCCCCACTACAATTTACTAATCTGAGACTAACCCATGGTGTTTGATAAGTTTACACTTGATCAACCACCTTGAGTTTGCGTTGAAAAATGAAAAATGGACAACCAAACATTAGAAGCATCCAAGAGCAATAATCATCCCTTAAAAAAAAACAATGAATCATTGTGGTATAAGGAAATGGATGAAGGACCCTATGTAACACCCCGTTACCCAAAAGCAATAAAATAACATATAAACATCAGAGTAATTCCACAACGGGCATGCTACATTGCAAATTCAAAATTCTTAAATAGAAAATAAAACTATTTAATTCAACATCATTCATAACTTCAATAATTATGCAGCGGAAAGTTTTGCATTTCAATAACAACCACAACGATTTAAATCTCCAACAATATCCTGGCATTAAGCCTAAACAACAAAGTCAACCAACAAAGGGCCACATCATCAAGTTCCAAAAATTGATACATAGGAGGAAAACAACAATAAAATAATATAAATATTCCCATCCCACGTATCAGAGCCCTAGACACGACAATGAGCCACCACCAACTACTCAGGATCACCTGCAAGTTACCCATAGGAAGGGCAACGTTTTCAAGCAGAAGGGGTGAGATTCACAACAATAAATATAGATATTAAAATCATCAATTGAATCTAACACCCTAATCAACGACACATTATCTTGTAAACATATATATATATATATATATATATATATATATATATATATATATATATATATATAAGTCACAAGCAACAACAACATCAACAATACACCATAATCACAATGAATATAAATATATAGCATATATTCAACACCAACATCATCTATCAGATAATAACCGAAATCAACAACCAAGACTCATGCAAATGACATGACCACTGCTAAGACACCATCTTAGACTTCTTAATAAAATGCAATTATGCATGTGGTACCAATCAGGACCGAGGCCCTCACCGCTTTTGAATGGTTAAAGCATTCATCAGGACCGAAGCCCTCACCGCTGTTGAGCAACTAGTACTCCAGGACCGAAGCCCTCACCGCTGTTTTATGCATATGCAATGGACCTACTTGTGTATATCTACATACAACTGACCATGCAATGCAACTCCATGTGACTCCAATTAATACAACATGTATGATTAATAATTAAAACATACAATGCATTCCTCATCATCAATCAACATCCAACAGAGATTCAACCATTCAGAATGATGCACAATTAAATAAAATTATGCTTAAACAACAACACTTAAACCTTATCAATCAAGCAAGCAAAACTGCACTCAAAACTGCACTAGCTCGCCTCGCGAGCACATCTGCTCGCCATGGCGAGTTCACAAAACACTAGCTCGCCATGGCGAGTTCAAGGCGAACTCGAGGCGAGTGAAAATCAGGTGCTCTCGGGAAAAAGTGACATTTTCTCACTCAAACTCCAATTCTAAGCTCTCTATTCATCTTTTTAACCTAAAACTTCCACCATTCATCATTAAAATCATCTAGGTACCTTAAACCATCCCCAAAACATCTTATAACAACTTTTCAGAAAATCAAGTTTTGTCTGGGCTTACTCGCCATGGCGAGTTGGGCTGCTTGCGAGGCGAGCTATGAAGTTGCTCACTCGCCATGGCGAGCACAGCTACTCGCGAGGCGAGCGATGAACTTCTGTACGGGCAGAAAACTGGTTTTACCCAAAAATCCCATTTTTCTTCCAATCACTCCCCAAATCAGTTTACAGATACATAATTAAGTGTTCTACGCAACCAGAAACTAATTCTAACCCCAAAATCATGCTTACAACTTCAAAATCATCATTTTATCATAAAAACCCAATTTCCCAAATTCTCACCAAAACTCTGTTAAACACAAAATCAGAAATCAGTAACTACGTTCTTGAAGTAAATCCCACCCTTACCTTAGAAATTGCAGAAAATGTACAGCAGAAATGATTCTTGGCTCTAACTTGCTCTTCTCTCCCTCTTCTTCCAAAGGTTGGTTTTTCACGTAAAACTGCTTCTGATACTATTTCTCAACTTCCCTCTTACTTAACTCCCTAATATTTCCATTAGCTCCCCATTAATTTTAATAATTATTAAATAACTCCCCAAACTCCAAAATAACTAATATTTCATACTTATTCTAATTATTAATAAATAAACCATATAATAAAATAATACACCACATAAATCACCCAAAAATCACATATACACAAATATATGCATATATATACTCCGCATAAATCACCAAACATCATGTATAATAATATATATATACTCCACATAATAAAATAATTAAATAAATAACTAGGGCGTTACAACTCTCCCCAAATCACAGAATTTCGTCCTCGAAATCTTACCTCAAGCAAACAACTCCGGATACGACTCCCGCATCTTACTCTCCAGCTCCCAAGTCAAACTTTCACCAGTCGCTCCACCCCAAACGACTCTCACAAGAGGTATCTCTTTACCTCTCAAGGACTTCACCTTTCTGTCATCAATCCTCGATGGCATAGTCTCAACTGTCAGGTTGTCCCTAACCTGCACATCATCATCCCTCGGAATCACATGAGAAGGATCCGCAACATACTTGAAACACATCGTGCAAGTTCGAAAGATGTGGTGGCAAACCAACTCTATATGCCACAGTACCAATTCTCTCTGAAATCTGATACGGACCAATGAACTTAGGAGTCAACTTTCTCGACTTCAAAGCCCGACTAACACCCGTCAAAGGAGTGACCCTCAGAAAAACATGATCACCCTCCTGAAACTCAAGATCCTTTCTTCGCTTGTCATGGTAACTCTTCTGTCGACTCTGCGAAGCTTTCATCTTTTCTCTTATCAATCTGACTTTCTCAGTAGTCTCATGTACCAAATCCGGTCCCAACACAACACTCTCACCCGACTCAAACCAGCATAAAGGAGTCCTACACCTCCGACCATACAAGGCTTCGAACGGTGCCATACCAATACTCGAGTGATAGCTGTTGTTATAAGTAAACTCAATCAAAGGCAAGTGACTGTCCCAAGCTCCACCTTGCTCAAGCACACACACTCTTAACAAATCTTCCAATGATTGAATTGTCCTCTCCGACTGACCATCTGTCTGAGGATGATAAGCCGAACTCAACTTCAATTTCGAACCCAAGGCGTCCTGTAAACTCTTCCAAAATCTAGAAGTGAACCTCGGATCTCTATCCGACACAATACTCGACGGAACACCATGAAGTTTCACCACATTGTGAATATAAATCTCTGCCAACTGCGCTACCGGATAACTGATATTGATAGGAATGAAGTGTGCCGACTTCGTCAACCGGTCGACAACAACCCAAATAGCGTCATGCCCCCTCGGAGTGTTCGGTAAACTCGTCACAAAATCCATAGAGATACTGTCCCACTTCCACTCCGGTACATCTAACGGTGTCAACAACCCTGCAGGCTTCTGATGCTCAACCTTGGACTTCTGACAAATCAAACAGGCATAAACAAATTGAGCAACATCTCTTTTTAAACCGGACCACCAAAACAGTTTCTTCAAATCATGGTACATTTTTGTAGCCCCCGGGTGAATACTCAACCTACTCTTGTGACTCTCCTCAAGAATCAACTTCTTCAACTCGTCATTGTCAGGAATACAAACTCTACCTCTGAACCTCAGCACACCCTGATCATCAACTTTGAAATCACTATCCTCAGTGTCATTACCAGAAGTCATCAAATCAACAAACTTCAAATCTTCTTTCTGAGCTTCTCGGATACTGTTCAAGAAATCACTATCAATTTTCAACATTCCCAACTGTATACTCTGGGGTGACAATTCACAGACAAGACTCATGTCTCTGAACTGTTCTAACAATTCAAACTCTTTAACCATCAAAGCAGACATGTGCAAAGTTTTCCTACTCAAAGCATCAGCAACCACATTGGCCTTACCAGGATGGTAATTCAAACCAAAATCAAAATCTTTCAGTAACTCTAGCCACCTCCTCTGCCTCATGTTCAGTTCCTTCTGGTCAAATAAATACTTCAAACTTTTATGATCACTGAACACCTCAAATCTGGAACCGTACAAATAATGCCTCCAAATTTTCAAAACAAAAACCACTGCAGCTAACTCCAGGTCATGTGTAGGATAATTCTTCTCATGAACACGCAACTGCCTAGAAGCATACGCTACTACCTTACCATCTTGCATCAGAACACCACCTAAGCCCAGCTTAGATGCATCACAGTACACAACAAACGGTTCTTCTGGTTTAGGCAAAATCAAAACAGGAGCAGTTGTCAATCTTCGCTTCAACTCATTGAAACTACTCTCACACTGAGCATCCCACACAAAAGACTTACCCTTACAGGTCAACTGTGTCAACGGAAGAGCCAATTTTGAAAACCCTTCTATGAACCTGCGGTAATAACCAGCCAAACCCAGAAAACTTCTAATCTCAGTTACCGACTTCGGAGTCTCCCATTGTGATACCACATCAACCTTTGAAGGATCCACTGCAATACCACTACCAGAAATAATGTGACCCAGAAAACTTACTTCACTTAACCAGAACTCACATTTTGATAACTTAGCATACAACCTCTTTTCCTTCAACACTTGCAATACAATTCTCAGATGCTCTGCATGCTCCTCCTCATTCTTGGAATAGATTAGAATATCATCAATAAATACCACAACAAACTTATCCAGAAAAACATGGAAAATTCGGTTCATGTACTCCATAAAAACACCAGGCGCATTAGTAACACCGAAAGGCATCACCTTGTACTCGTAATGTCCATAACGTGTCCTAAAGGCCGTCTTCTGCATATCCTCATCCTTCACCTTTATCTGATGATAACCAGACCTCAAATCAATCTTACTGAATATCTTAGCACCAACCAATTGATCCATCAAGTCGTCAATTCTAGGAAGCGGATACCTGTTCTTGATCGTAACTTTGTTCAACTGACGGTAATCTATACACAATCTCATACTACCATCCTTCTTCTTTACCAACAACACCGGTGCTCCCCAAGGTGAAACACTGGGTCTTACAAACTTTTTATCTAACATGTCCTCCAACTGTTTCTTCAACTCAGCTAACTCAGAAGCTGACATACGGTACGGTGCCATCGACACCGGCTTAGTTCCTGGAACAAGATCAATTGAAAATTCAACCTCCCTCTCTGGTGGCACATCAGGAATCTCATCAGGGAATACTTCTGGAAATTCATTCACTACCGGTAACCCATCAATCACAGCTTGATTTTCTAACGACAATTGTGCCATTAGAGAATACATCAGGATACCATCACGTTCAAACTGTTTCATCTGTTTTGTAGACAGAAGCTCAACCTCACCTTCTTCTTCAGCAGAAGAGAAATGTACCGTCTTACTAAAGCAGTTGATATGAACTCGATTATATTCTAACCAATTCATACCAAAGATAACATCCATACCCGTCAACGGCAGACAAACTAAATCAATCACAAAATCCCTACCAAACATAGATATGGGACACCGCAGACAAACAAGAGAAGTGGTTACTGAACCCTTAGCTGGAGTTTCAACAACCATTTCCCCTTTCATATCAGATATATCCAAACCCAACTTATAAGCACATTCAATAGCAATAAAACAATGAGTAGCACCAGTATCAATAATAGCAATTAAAGGAGTACTATTAAAGAAACAAGTACCTCTGATAAGTCGGTCCTCATTAGGAGTCTGCGTACCAGTCAAAGCAAACACCTTTCCACCAATTCTAGTCTTCTTCGGCTCAAGACACTGTGAACTGATATGACCTTCCCCATTGCAGTTGTAACAGACAATGTCCCCACGCTTGCATTCAGCTAAACTGTGACCCTTCTGACCACACCTGAAGCACTTCCTATCATCTCTTCCACAAACATTACTCTTGTGGCCTTTCTCACCACACTTGTAGCAAACAATCTCAACAGGAGCATCTCTCCTCTTGGGCCTCCTATCATCACCCATCCTCTGCTTTCCTTTGTCAGCAGGAGCACTGTAAGGCTTAGGACGATTCTGTTGTCCGTTACCCCTCCTCTCACTCATAATCTTATAATGAGCTTTGGTGTCTTCTTCATAAATTCTGCACCTGTTAACCAACTCAGAAAAGACTCTGATCTGTTGATATCCAATAGCTCTTTTGATGTCAGCCCTCAACCCATTCTCAAACTTGATACACTTGGAGAACTCAGCTGTCTCCGCACTATAATGAGGGTAGAATGTGGCAAGCTCCACAAACTTAGCAGCGTACTCTGTGACAGACATGTCACCCTGTTTCAACTCTAGAAATTCAATCTCTTTCTTACCTCTGACATCCTCTGGAAAATACCTGCCCAGAAACTCTTTCCTGAACACGGCCCAGGTTACCACAACATCATCCTGCTCCAGAACAGGCAACAAACTAATCCACCAATCATCGGCCTCCTCAGCTAACATATGCGTCCCAAACCGCACCTTTTGAACCTCAGAACACTGCATGACCCTAAATATCCTTTCAATCTCCTTCAGCCACTTCTGAGCACCGTCAGGATCATACCTACCCTTGAAAGTTGGTGGATGATTCCTCAGGAAAGTCTCTAGCATCCTGGTTCCATCACCACCAGTCTCAACCTTAGGTTGCTGTTGAACAGCTTGAGCTACAGCCTCAAGCGCAGCAACAAGAGCAGCATCACTACTTCCAGTCATCTCGAGATTCTACACGTCAAACAACAACTCAGAACAACAACAAAAAGCAACATTAAAGTTGACACTCTATCCTAGGTGGCTCAACACGACTCTACTACTTGGCCGGACGGACCAACCTGCTCTGATACCAAATTGTAACACCCCGTTACCCAAAAGCAATAAAATAACATATAAACATCAGAGTAATTCCACAACGGGCATGCTACATTGCAAATTCAAAATTCTTAAATAGAAAATAAAACTATTTAATTCAACATCATTCATAACTTCAATAATTATGCAGCGGAAAGTTTTGCATTTCAATAACAACCACAACGATTTAAATCTCCAACAATATCCTGGCATTAAGCCTAAACAACAAAGTCAACCAACAAAGGGCCACATCATCAAGTTCCAAAAATTGATACATAGGAGGAAAACAACAATAAAATAATATAAATATTCCCATCCCACGTATCAGAGCCCTAGACACGACAATGAGCCACCACCAACTACTCAGGATCACCTGCAAGTTACCCATAGGAAGGGCAACGTTTTCAAGCAGAAGGGGTGAGATTCACAACAATAAATATAGATATTAAAATCATCAATTGAATCTAACACCCTAATCAACGACACATTATCTTGTAAACATATATATATATATATATATATATATATATATATATATATATATATATATAAGTCACAAGCAACAACAACATCAACAATACACCATAATCACAATGAATATAAATATATAGCATATATTCAACACCAACATCATCTATCAGATAATAACCGAAATCAACAACCAAGACTCATGCAAATGACATGACCACTGCTAAGACACCATCTTAGACTTCTTAATGAAATGCAATTATGCATGTGGTACCAATCAGGACCGAGGCCCTCACCGCTTTTGAATGGTTAAAGCATTCATCAGGACCGAAACCCTCACCGCTGTTGAGCAACTAGTACTCCAGGACCGAAGCCCTCACCGCTGTTTTATGCATATGCAATGGACCTACTTGTGTATATCTACATACAACTGACCATGCAATGCAACTCCATGTGACTCCAATTAATACAACATGTATGATTAATAATTAAAACATACAATGCATTCCTCATCATCAATCAACATCCAACAGAGATTCAACCATTCAGAATGATGCACAATTAAATAAAATTATGCTTAAACAACAACACTTAAACCTTATCAATCAAGCAAGCAAAACTGCACTCAAAACTGCACTAGCTCGCCTCGCGAGCACATCTGCTCGCCATGGCGAGTTCACAAAACACTAGCTCGCCATGGCGAGTTCAAGGCGAACTCGAGGCGAGTGAAAATCAGGTGCTCTCGGGAAAAAGTGACATTTTCTCACTCAAACTCCAATTCTAAGCTCTCTATTCATCTTTTTAACCTAAAACTTCCACCATTCATCATTAAAATCATCTAGGTACCTTAAACCATCCCCAAAACATCTTATAACAACTTTTCAGAAAATCAAGTTTTGTCTGGGCTTACTCGCCATGGCGAGTTGGGCTGCTTGCGAGGCGAGCTATGAAGTTGCTCACTCGCCATGGCGAGCACAGCTACTCGCGAGGCGAGCGATGAACTTCTGTACGGGCAGAAAACTGGTTTTACCCAAAAATCCCATTTTTCTTCCAATCACTCCCCAAATCAGTTTACAGATACATAATTAAGTGTTCTACGCAACCAGAAACTAATTCTAACCCCAAAATCATGCTTACAACTTCAAAATCATCATTTTATCATAAAAACCCAATTTCCCAAATTCTCACCAAAACTCTGTTAAACACAAAATCAGAAATCAGTAACTACGTTCTTGAAGTAAATCCCACCCTTACCTTAGAAATTGCAGAAAATGTACAGCAGAAATGATTCTTGGCTCTAACTTGCTCTTCTCTCCCTCTTCTTCCAAAGGTTGGTTTTTCACGTAAAACTGCTTCTGATACTATTTCTCAACTTCCCTCTTACTTAACTCCCTAATATTTCCATTAGCTCCCCATTAATTTTAATAATTATTAAATAACTCCCCAAACTCCAAAATAACTAATATTTCATACTTATTCTAATTATTAATAAATAAACCATATAATAAAATAATACACCACATAAATCACCCAAAAATCACATATACACAAATATATGCATATATATACTCCGCATAAATCACCAAACATCATGTATAATAATATATATATACTCCACATAATAAAATAATTAAATAAATAACTAGGGCGTTACACCCTAAGTGCAAGTCATGCAGCCCTTAAAAGTGTTGAAAATGAATGAAAAGAATCATAAATATGTTTGAAATTAAAAGAGAAAAATGACCTTAGAATTTTCTGTGATGGAGGAAAGAAGCGGTTGAGATTGAAAGGTAGGGAGTAGAACTCTTCATTCATGCTATCTGCTCTAAAGGTTTTAATCTTAGCTCATCATGGCATTCCTCTATCTTTGGCATTGTCCTAAGAAAAGGGAAACACCAGTGACAAAGAGGTTCCTCATTGAATTCTTGTTGGTGTCAGTTGCAAAAATTATAGCCCTACAGAAGCTGAAAAAACAAAAACAACAATTTGTCGTAATAAGACAAGAAAGTGAGTGAGGATATTCACTACAGTTTACTAATCTGAGACAGGCTCATTAGCTGCTTCTATATTAGACTCTTTTGAATTCTGTTATAGACTTGTAGCCAGTCAGTTCTTAAGGCAGCATATCATGGTGTATACCACTTCACAAAAATCATAGCAAATAATCCAAGTGATGGTTTAAAATTCGTATGCAAAAGTGAAAGACAGCAACAGATAGAAAAACCAGTAATATCTTCATAATCTAGTTCAAGTTATTATGTTTCTATAATAATAATAATAATAATAATATCGGAAAGATGGCTCATCCTGTCACAAAGCTTGAAGTATCTTAAGGAATAATCTTTATTATATTGATCAAATTAGTTAGTGAAGAGCAAGGATAGTATAAGTAGTCACATAAAACAGCTTTGAAGTTGATTTAAATGAAATGTAGGAAGGAGAGATACTTACACCAGGAGTCAGAAGACCTTCTTGCATTGCTAACATCTTAGTTTCAGATGGCTCCTCCAAAGCCTATACAATAGACCTTAAATAACTAAAAGAAGCAAAACATTTCCTTTAAAATTTATGGATAATCTATATCATGTTACAGAAACGAACGGATGAGCAAGAATAACGTCAGTAGTACCCTCATGTTTCACAACCTATTTTTGTCACAAAAAGTAACTTAGTCTACGATTATCAATGCTAACTAATGAAAGATTGAGCTCTGTAAGTTAGAATTTTTTATTTTACATTATAATCATACATATTAATATTATATGTAATATTTAAGCCATGAGGTGCATAAATATGCTTATATCATATCCTTGCAAGTGATCCAAAGGTATGTGAGTGTAGCAGGAGAGTGAAGAAAGAGAACTTACAAATATGCTTATATCATATCCTATTTGTTTTTTCTTTTTTTTTTATAATAGTGGTGTAACAGATATAATTTTCTTTTTAAGGGTTTTTTATATACACATTTTTGAAGTTTTTTTTTTGGTCGAACATTTTTGAAGTTTTAACCCCCTATTTTAAAAACTAACTTTTTGATCCCTATATTAAGGAAGTCAACAATTTTTTTTGATCCCCCACAAATTTTGATGATGTCACATCCTGTCAATGACATGGTGCTGACCGTGTATTAATGAGATATAAAAAAAAAATTTCATGTCATTATTATTGATTAATATTATTATTTATTTTATTATTATATTATAAATTAATTAAACTAATTGTCTCCATCTTTAACATCAACATTCAACACTAACACAAGATTAATCACAATCCATCATCAACACTCTTAAAACTCAACCCCCAAATGTGTATGTGGTTGTTGGTTGTTGAAGATGAAGATTTGTTGAAGAAATTTTTATAATGAATACTAATATTGTAATATATAAGTAAAATAAAAATATATTTTTCAAATCATTATGCCAAGTCAGCGTCACATCAATGAAGTTGTTGGGGGACCAAAAATATCCGTTGACTTTCTTAATAGAGGATCAAAATGTTGGTTTTTGAAGTAAGGGTATTAAAACTTCAAAAATATGTAAATAGGAAGACCAAAAGTACATTTAAGCCAAATTTAGATTTGAATAAAAAATAAGTAAAAATGACGAAAAAATGCAAATTAGTCATTTGTTTGTTAGTGAAAGAAAAGGAAATATTTTCAACAAAAAAAAAAAAACCTAAAATAACTTAGTACTAATAAAAACCAATTAAAAAAAAACCTAAAATAACTTGGTACTAATAAAAAACAATTAAAAGAAATAACAAGTGAGTCATCATGGCCTGGTGGTAAGTTGCTTTGATTGCAACTCCTAGGTCGCGGGTTCAAGTCTCATCTCAGCCATAAATTAATTCACATTTTTCATCATTTATAAAAAACGCGAAATTCTCTTTGAGACGGCATTCAAGGACGTCGCAAACCATTTGGGAAATCTGCGACGGAATATTTATCGACGGTATAAAACCCTTGCTAAATCCCTCACAAAACTACTTAATGTCACATTTTTGACGGAGATTATGACGGACACGTAGCGATGAAACAATCTCTCGCAAAACCCGTCGCTAGGGACATCCACAGAGGACCCCTCACAAAATCCGTCCCAGTTTGCGACGGAAATGAAACCCTCACAAATTTCCATCGCTAAATCCGAGTTTTCTAGTAGTGCGATGAAACTAATAATTATTGATCCATTAACAACATTATGACATCGGTCTCGATTATTTGTCATTTTCTTACTGGTTATGCTGGAAGTAAAGGTGAGAGAGACTTCCGTTAATTATATGAACATTTATTTTTGGTATAAGAACGACAGTGAGACATCAAATGATCAAAATCAGTTATATTAGAGCTGAAAGGAGGTATATTTTCGCAGCAATGTATGAATTCATATATATGATTCCCACATATGTGAAGCTAAAAATATTGAATAAAACTTCTTATTGATTAGATCAAGAGAAGCAAAGCAGGAGTTCTTTTTTTATTACTATAGATCATTTAATATCTCATTCTTATTTTTTACTATTACATGAGAGGATAGAAACTAATATGGTCATTATAACTTTATTATAGTGTAGATAACCTTCCTTTGCTCTCTTTGCAACATAGAACTCTGTCTACTTTACATTACTAGGTCCCCCAGTTACGAGAAGCTGCAAAAAATACAGTAAATTTTTTCATTAGAGTGACTCATTGTTAGTCGGGGATGGATCCAAACCGTGTGATTATTTTTTTGTTGGTGTTTAGCCGTGTAATCCTATGAGGATGTAGACACGGTCCTCCTAAAACAAAATATGATGTGACTCATTTAAAAAACAAACAACAAAATCAATCGGTTTTTTTACTCAAATAATCTAATAGCTAAAAATTCACAGGTAAATAAATGAAATGTTTAAATTATGAATCTAGTTTTTCCTTAAAAAAAAATTATAAACCTAGTTTTGTTTTTACAATTAAAACGATGCAAAATAAATATTAGATGCATTTACATGATTGATTAATTTGTTTTTTTTGGGGATAATTGATTAATTTTTTATTAGTATTTAATTGAGTAAAATTTTTAACTATAAGGACTAAAAAAGCTAATAAGGAGTATTGATTAGATAAAAAAATAAGTTTGAGTACTAAAAAAATTTAGGCCTAAAATGACTGGTTTACTTGCAACCCTATGGCTATGGGCCAGCCCTAGATATAGTGTCGGTCAAGGGGCAGCCATGCAACTCATCTCTCATATCTGATACTATGGCTATGAGACTCATAGTATACAAACAACGCAACACTTTTGTCGGTGGTTTTTTACTTATTCAACTAAGCAAAAGGCTAACGATCGTGCTTCCACATAGTATTCTACTCCCTCTGTTTTCAAAATGTTATTTTAGCTAAAAAAAAAAATGTTATTTCAATGCAATAATAATTTTTTCATTTCAATTATACCTTTTAATTAATATTATGTTACATTACTTCCAAAGCATTATTTTTTCTTTAATGAAAAAATAATCTTTTGTTTATTAGGATAATTTGATAAAATTGCTACTAATATTTGACTACTTTATTTCATTCCTTAATCTGTGTGTAATTGTTTAAAACGACACTCATTTTAAAACAGAAGGAGTAAAAGATAGATAATTAGTTAAAGAAAGAAGATAAAAAAATAAGTGCAACAATTAATTATGAGATTAGAACCTATGAGCTGACCTGCTTCAGAAAGAGCCCAGTTGCTGTCTTGTTCAATATGCCAAGCAAAATATCCAAACAATCCATTTTGTTTGGCATAAATAACCTTGTTAGCTATACTTTGAGTGTCATCATATCCATACCAATCTGTACCTTTGAAGCAGTAATTTTGAGTATATGTGGAGTTGTACACAATCTGCCCTCCAGTATTTTTTATATCCTTGTACTTCACTGCCCCTAGTCCCTGCGTAGCTTTACTATAAATTCTACGGTTATTAGGATCTGCCAATCTCCACTTATAACCATAGTAGGGTAAACCAAGTGCAAGTTTGTTTTTTGGCACACCTAACCCTACCCATTTATTGATACCTTCATCTGCACTGAACAAGCCAGTTGGGTTTTTCAAAGGAGCGGGTGGTTGTGTTTGAGTTGGATTTGTATCTGAGATGTAAAGGTCATAGGTCATTACATTAACCCAATCCAAGTTGTTTGCAACATCTTGACCAGGGTAGTACTTCAATGGAGTTATCTGATCAGAGCCACCCACTGCAGCAGATAACAGCAGTGCTGGCTTGCCGGAACTCCTAGATTCTGTGGTCACGGCAGCTCTCCATTCCCTGATTAGCGAACCAAAGTTGGCCTTTTCTGTGTCTGAGGATGGATACTCCCAGTCAAGATCAAGGCCATGAAAGTTGTTATTTCTGGCTACTCGGATTGAAGAATCTATGAATGATTTCCGGCCACCAGGTGTGCTAGCCATGTTGGCATATTTTTGTGCCAAAGTAGGACCACCCCCACCACCAATTGATAGAAGGGTTTTCACTGAACTACTTTTTGCCTGAACAGTTTGGGTGAAGGTTGAGAATCTTGCTGCGTTTGCAGGAGAAATGGTGACTTGGTTGGTAGCAGTATCAAGGTCAGCAAATGCACAAAACAAGTGGGTGAAATAAGAGGGATCAATATCAGAAGCTGCAAGGCCACTATCAGAATACCAATAGCCACCTTTAATCATAGCATTTGTAAAGGATAATTGGAGTTGGAGAATCATGAGGAGAGTGGAAATCAAGAGGAATGAATGCTTTTTGGAGTAAGCCATTTTCTTTGTTACCGTGGATGCAAATTGTCTTGCATAAGTGATGTAGATATATAGCAATATAGCAGCACATTTTGTTGACTCTTCTCTTACTTGTTTAATAAGTTGTCTCCTCCAACCTTAACTTATCGTATGGAACTGGAAAACCTTTGGATCATGATTTCGTAGTCAATAAAAGCGGATAATTGTGATTTCGAGTCAAGACCAGACAGTTCATATTAAATTTTATATTTTTCTATTTTAATCCAAAGACCATCATCATTATCGTGAACATGTCGTGAATGCGTCAAAAAATAATTATAAGAAATCCAATTTGATAAAAATATGGTATTTTTTCGGTGCCTCGAACTGTCTTCTATACAAAACAAAATAATGATAATAATTAAAATGGAAGATTTGTGTTTTTTCAAAGAAAGGAAGATTTAGTTATTATTATACGAACAAATTTACTATATATTTCTCTGGGTTCTTTATTCATATGAAAGAAAATAGATTCTGGATTTTATTGCAAAAACTTATGTTCCATTTCATATCATCAAAATCAATTCTAAGTCTAATAAAAATTGAAATTTATTTTAGGGACAATTTTCCTCAAACGATGCTTATATCCGCCAAAAGTTTTTTTACACATGTATTAAATCAAATCATTTGATGATGTCACTTTTTTAGTTCTTAAAATATAGCTATAAAATTGCCAAGAAGAATAAATCTATAAATATATATATAATTAAATGCATGTGCAAATTCTTTTTACACAATCGCAGCTTGAAAATAAATCTCATTTCGTTTGCCTCATCATTGACCCATATAATTAATTATGGTTGGATGTGAAGGAGTCAATAAATTGATAGGTTGAATACAAAAACCTAACTTGTCAAACTCAGATGATTAAAAAAATCTCAATTATTAGTCTCGTGAGTTCAACTCAGTTGACAAGAATATTGTATTTATATATATATATAAGTTTTTTTTTTTTTTTAAGGAATATATACGTAGAAGTTGAGATTCAAACCTTAAACATCCTACTTATTGGAATTTATTGTCAGTAGGCTACTTGACAAAAAATTCTCAAATATCATGCGTGATCCCTTTTCAAAAATTGATTAAAAATCTCAATTTTTATGCATTACTCTCTCCGTTCATTTTTAAGTGTCGTTTGAGCACGATTATGTGTTCCTATTTAACTCATTTTAATAGTTTAAATGTATAATTTGTCGATTACACCCTTCTCAATTACTCCTACTTGCTAAAATCAAGTTAATTTTTAAAACAAAATTTTGTTACCTACAATGGAACATTGAAATGTTAAAATTTTAATTTATAAGAAAATCAGTAACATTGTGATTTTCTTTTGTTTTGAGGAGAGTAACATTGTGAAGCTAAAATTGATTAAATGATCCCATAGTATCAATATTAACAAAAGTTTGAAGCATAGTTGAAATCTAAATGTTGACTAAAGGAGTCGAAGAGAAGCTAAATTTTGTTTAACTGAAGATAAAAGTTGAATTTTGATTAACACGAAGTTTAAATAAATTTTAATTTTCTTTATAATTATTAAAAAAATTGTGTACTATATTTTGACTTTTTTTTGAAGACTTTAAAATGAAATTTATTAAAATCATAATAAATTCTAACTAGCGCAAGAAATGCTAGAATAAGATTCGTAACATAGCAAAATAGTACAAAGGAATCAACCACCACATAGAAACACCAAACACCTATGGTTTTCTAACATCCACAAACTCAGCACCGCCGCAGCTACAATACCAAAACCACCACCATCACCTCCTCTTACCACAATACCCGAGACTTGTCTCTCCACCAACACCACCATCACTTCCACCCCAATTCAAATCTGCCACCACAAAAACCACCATGAGCCACCACCATCACACCACAACCACCATGAAATCTACCACGAAAACCAACATACACACCCATAAAAATCAGCCAAATCTACCACCACGGCCACCACCACAACTGCACCAGTGGACCCTTGGAATCAACCACCGCCCCCACCACCTACAACCAGACAAAATCAGCACCTTCTATGACCATCTCGCGAGCCACCACACAACCACCCATAGCCATCACACAACCTCAATAAACACCCCCTCTTGATCAGCTCCAGTCCACCATGAAATCCGACGTCAAATCCGAGTCCAAAATTTCAACCACACCCATACAACCACGACAAACCACCACCACCGACCCACCCGTGAACCACCACTACCTATAAAATAACCACCTTAAAACCACCACAAAAACGCCACTTTAAACCACCATATCACCATCACCAAACATACGCCTTCCACCGCCTCTTTAGACTATTGACAATTGTTTATTATGAGAGTGATAAAGTGAGTGCAAAAAAAAAAGGATTTGTTAGAGAGAAAGAGTGTATAGCTTGTTTGTTATGGGAGAAAGATAAAACATAAAATTTATTCAAAATAGAGAGACCGTGTGTAAAAAAATGATGGCATGATTGGAAAAAAAATAAACTCTAAAAATCCACTTTCTTAATTTGAGTGTACAATTTTAAAGTGGCACTTAAAAAGAAATGGAGAGAATTTCACTTTTTAAAAGTAGAGACGATCAAAGATTCGGATGGTTAAAAATCTCAATTTTGATATGTTGAACAAGTCCAAAATTAATTAAAAAAAATGCCAAAATTATTAGGTTAAACATTATGACTATGGAGCTCAAACTCTGATTTCTTCGTTTATACGTGTGAAATGACTATTATTATTTCTTTTATATTTAAAAATAAAAGAGCTGCAAACTTCATGGATTAAATCTATATATTATGCTCCTTTGTATCACAAAGAAATCTATATATTACGCTCATATAAAAATAGAGTTGAGAGAAATAGATAATTTATTTTTTAAGAGAGATAATTTATATTTTCAACATGATATTTATCGTTGATTGAAGAAAAAGATGTAAAATAAATAAATGTATGTTGATAAAAGAATAATTAATATAAATTTTTTGCCAAAAAATAATTAATATAGTTAAAAATATCAAAATGATCGTTTCCGCAAGACACCTTATTTATTCTGTATGAAAAATGGAATTTCTAACCATTATATTTCATCCGTTTTTAAATATAAGCAAAATTGACTTTTTAGGTTCATTCAATTAATGATATATGTGGTCCATATGAACCACATACATCATTAATTGAATGAGGAGGGAGTACCACTTAAAAAAAATCAAAGTGATCTTATAAAAAAATGACAATTTTCTTTTTCAAGAGTTTTATAATTAAAGATGGTGATAGCATTAAGTTGATTATAGTGGGATAAAACGGGTATTCTACATCCATACTATCTAAAGCAAACAGGAACCAAATTATTCGGTTACTTACAAGTTACGGTCATGGTGGGTTTGACATTTCAAACACTCATTTGACGGTTGAAAGAAGGCAAATTAAAAGTCATTTTCATGTATTGACTACGCGTACTTTTACATTTTGTTTGGTTAGACACGTACTTTTACATTTTGTTTGGTTAGACACGTACTTTTCCATTTGAGAAAGAGTGATAAATACGTTTATATTAGGAGAAATCCTTGGATAGATGCAAGCATGACAACATTGAGGAATGAGGAGGGGTGATTTTAGGTCAATTTTTGACGTAGAGTCATCTCTCTATATCTTTTCTTCATTTCTTTCAATCTAAATAAGTGATTTTTATATACATCAAAGTTTTTTCTTGCGTGTTTTTTCGTGATTTCGTCATCTTAGTGGGACGTTGTGTTGTTCGTCGTCTTGTGCGGCGTTGTTTGATTTCGTATCTTTTGTTGTGTGGTGTTTTTTTGGTTCATATTGAAAGATCAACTTCGGACAATCACAGATTCAATTAATGATTTGGTTCCAGAAACATGAGTATTCTGGTGATTTAGATTTTATCATATTATTTGTAGACATTTTGTCAACTTGAGTGTTGTGAATTTGTTCGCAGATTCACCCTTTACGTTTTTAGCGATATTAATCATGTTATTATCTCTAATGTATTCTATCCTATCAATTTGAATGAATGAATATCCTTTATTTTTATAAAAAAAAAAAAAAAAAAAAAAATGCAACCATGACAACTCGATTTTAGAGTGTCCACGGTAAACACACCTATTTTTGTGGTGGGTTCTACATATACAAATCATTCATTCATAATTTTATAATAATAATATTTAATAACATTCAATTTCTTCAGTTCAACATCTTATACAAATATCTTAAACACGTTAATCTTCTTTTAATAACTTTGTATCATTCCATAATATTAAAAAATATAGGTTTCACTTCTTTTTTTTTACAAAAGGTTTCACTTAAAATTAGAAGTATTCATTGAGACATTTTGTCTTATATATCCAAAATTATTTCTCCTCAATAGAAGTACCTCAAATGGATTAGATCTTAAAATTTAAAGAAATGATATTTGTACATATTTTTTGACAATTTTCTCTCTCATACTCACGTTATATTTTTATTCTCTCTCTTTCTTTTTATCTCTCTATTGTTTTTGGCCAATCATAAAAAAGAAAAATAAAGTTGTCATGAAAGTTGTAAGAAAGAGATGTACAAATATCACTTCTCTAAAATTTAAGACATCTCCACTGAAAATGGTCTTAGGAATAACAATAATCAAACCTTATTTCACTAAATAAAATCAGTTATATGAATCAAATTACGTTACGATATTCTAATAAAATATAAAATAACATATCATCAGAAATAAAATCATTAAAATTAGAATGTTTTCTCTCTCTCTCTCTTGTTCATTATCTCTAGAAGTGGTGAACTTGGACCAATTAAAGAAACTTTGAAAATAACAAGTGATCATTCTTGATGAGAGGGGTGATGTACTAGATCAATGTGTGATCGAAAGATGACAAAAAAAATTTTTAAGAGGCTAAAATGTTGAAAGAAGACAAATTAAAAAGAACAAATATTTTATAAGAATGTTAACGAGTGTCGTAGAAAAAAATTAACGGAGTTTTTAAACAATATTCTTAAAGCATTTGTTAGTAAAACTCGATACTTTAATATCTTTTTATAATAATTTTTTGGGCAAATTATAACAATCTCCCTCAAGTTATGGGTAAATACAATAAACCTCCCCTCTATTTTCAAAACCATCATATACCTCCCCTCCGTTACCTTCCGTTAACTCTCTGCCTCTCCGTTAGAAATCAACATAATTAGGTCATGCGATCTTTGCTTTTCCTCTCTCTCAAAACCGCCAAAAATCATGCGATTCTACCACTGATCGTCCTCCTTCTCTCCATAGTTGTTCATCTTCAACCTCAATTGTATCTCTGATCATCCCCCTCCTTCATCACTCACTACTGACCACTGTTTCTGTGCATTCTCTCTATCGTTGTCGTCGCTCTCAACGGTAATTGTGTTGCGGCATCGTTCTTTCTAGTTTCTGGTGTGTTGTTTTCGTTCACCATTCTTTTTTTTTTATGATGTAGATCGTCGTCGTATCACTGATTCGTGTTTTCTCTCCATAGTTCTTATACTTATGTGTGTTTAAATATATATTTTTCATCAGAGTTCGACCTCCATAGACTCTTATGAATTGAATTTTTGTAGTATTGGTTATGAACGTGATATCTATATTTTGTTGTGTGTTTATACTTATTTTTCATTCACAACTTCTTCCTTTCTATTAGGTTATGAATTGATTTACCTAGCACAGACTGTGTACCCTTACCCCATCACAGATGGCTGAAACCCACACAACATAATCACCTCCCAATAAAATTACTCAAATAGGCCTAAACAGGACCCGAAAAAACAGGCAGCCAAGACCATACAGCAGAACAACAGACACTGTAAAAAAAGACAGAAAAAACTCCCAATAGCAGCAACAGACCCACAGTTTGCCCTCTCAACCGTCATCCCCTTTGCAAACATTCCTTTGATTAGTTGGTTTATGCAATTATTTGCTCAAATTTCGTTGACGGTTACGTGAATTTGAAGAATATTACAAGTGCCATCATATGATCATATGAAGAATTATCATATGTACCAGCTCCGTCCCTAATTATAAGACCCTTTTGAGAAAAAAATTTGTCCCTTTTTATAAGACTTGTTTGCTATTTTCAACTACATTAATTATTTCTTTACATACATGCATTTATTTATTATACATCTTTTTCTTCCATCAGCAATAAATAACATGTTGAAAACATAAACTATCCCTCTCTCTTAAAGGATAAAATTGTAAAAACAATAGTAATTACAAACATATTTAATACAAATATCCCCTATCTTAATTCCCATTATTTTTTCAAAAGGCCCTATAATTAGGGACAGAGATAGTATAAAAATGAGTTTCTGTAGACCTCCAATGTTTAAAAAAATAAGAATTATTTTCTTGAAAAAACACACGATACAATATAAAAAAATGAAGTAAGATACTAGTTGATTGTATCATAAAAAAAAAAAAAGTTAACGGACAATTTAACGGTGTTAACCAAGAAGGGAGGTGTTTGTCTATTTGTTAAAAACATAAGGGAGGTTAATATTCATTTTAAAACTAGAGGGGGTGTTAGTGCCATTTTAATAAACCTTAGGGGAGGTGAGTGCAATTTCCTCTAATTTTTTTAAAGATTTTATTTTATTTTATTTATAAATTAGGCATGTAGTTAATGTTTTATAGAAAGAAGTAAATTAAAAGAATTAGTAAATAGAATAACGAGAAAATAAACATTAATGATTAATTGATATCGTAAAATGAAATATAACTTGGGACAAACAAATTTTGTTAGAATGATCTTGTTAACCGGTGCCCCAGTCCCCAGGGCACAAGTCAACACAAGTCAACAAACTGTAAGAAAAATCAAGTTCTACTTTAAGAAGAACACTTTTTTAACTTTCAAAAGGTATAATACAAAATTTTCAAGAGAATATTTTCTTTTATAATTCCTTAACAAATGCGCTACGAAACATGTTAACACTTCCCTTGTTAGAATGATATAATTTGGGACGGAGGAAGTATTATATTCGTCTCAAAATAATTGAGTCATTTGCAAAACAAATGTCTCAAAATAATTAACTCATTTTACTTTTCAATGCAATGTTAATATAGAATGCACCAATACATGACAAGACACTCAAAACCATTTTTATTTCTCTTTATACATTTTTTTAATATATGTGAAATGAACAAAATGTTCGGTTATTATGGAATAGAAGGAGTACCATTTAATATTGAGGTGACACATCTAAAAAGTGTGTAAGACACCAAACATGATTACCTAGTCACATTTTCTCCTTGTTTTTGAATGCAAACCTAATTTTACAGAGAAATGTTTCACGAATAATATTATAAATCAAATAATTAATTGATTTTGTTTCAAACTAAGACGGGATAATACACTTACGGATCGTAGAAATGAATTTAGACTCATCAATGTAGGATTAAAAGTACATACAATCACTTTTTAATTGAGTTTGATGAACATAGGGTAATGGTAAAAATATTTTATAACATAAAAGAACCAACTCGTTACAAAAAATTTAAATAATTACCTTGTTAAAAACATCTAACTTAAAAAATCGCATATTTGACCAATTAAAAAGTACCTTCATGCATTGAGTACGAGTACTTTTACATTTAATAAAAAGTGAAACAATATATTAAAATCAATGTTATTTCTCCGATCTTATTTATAAAACCCTTATTTTCACGTATAGTACAAAAAAGTCCGTGGTATTATCAATGTGATAAACTTTAGTATGGATGGATATTACCAAATTACTGACTATGTATAGATGCACTCAGTATAACTTTTCATATTTCATTGCACAATGATAAATTAATAAAAGATGTATTTAAAAAATTAGACTAATAAATGTATCTAAAAATTTACAAAGTACTAATTAATGGACATAAAAAAAGTTAAAATGAGTCTTATAATAAAGGGCAAAAGCGGGGACAGATCTACATTGATCATTGGGGATAGCTGCCCCACTATTTATATATTTTGTTGTGTTTTTTTAAATATTTTATCTTTTTTCTTACTAAAAATTAAGTGATGCTCCACAAAAAAGAAATAAATAATGTTGTATAGAATATGATATCGCCCTCACTAACCAATTTTTTTGGATCCATCATTAGAAGGAAGAAGTATATAGTAGTTATTCAATTTCTGTACAAAATAATGTGTGTGTGTGTGTTGTTAAAATAATTACCATTGAAACATATTTAGTTTTTTGATGCATCAAGTTGAATGAAGAGCTTTAAAAACATAGGGTGGTGCGGTGAATTTCTATCAGTAGTCATCCCAGCTATGTGATGCAGTATACTGTTATCCCTGTTTTAATCTGTGATGAACTTGAGTACGAAATTTCGTTTGATGTTCTGGTGGTATTTAGGGTGGGAAGGGGAAAGATTTTTCCACCATGGACAAGTTGATTTTAGCCATTGGATTAAATAAAGAACACACTTTTATCATAGTCTCTTTATACCAGATTTTTTTCTATCATCTTCTTCCATCACCAGATCTGAAAAATTGGTACTCCATGTTGATCCCCATCGTCCCAACACCTAGTTGTGTATTTTTCACATCAAATGAGCCCTTTATACATTATCGGCTACACGTATATTTAACTACAAACATTGAATATTTTAAATTCACAGCTAACTGTAAGCACCGTCCCACCATACTTTTCTAAAGAAAAAATTTAAGCTCCACAGCTTGGATACAACAACCATGGAATTGTTTAAATTTTGAAATTATCTCAATGAATTAAATTTAAATTCCCATATCATCTGAAACTGCATCATTCATTTTCTTTCTTTCTTTCTTTAAGCTCCACAATTTTTCTTTTATTTTTTGCTACCTTTGAGCTCCATAGTTTGAATACAACTATCATGGCATTGTTTCAATTCCCGTATTTTGATGCTCCATAACTTATCTCATAAAAAATGAAGTTGATGAGAGATTGAAAGAGTTGGGAATTTGGACACATGGACTTGGTGGTGGTTTGCTCGTGGTGGGTGAGTGGGGATGGAGGAGAGAAAAGGGTGTGGGAGATAGTGTGAAAAAATCTAGTGGTGAGAGACTATGATAAAACTATGCTCTTCATTTGATCCAAGGATTAGAAATCAACTTTCCCATGGTGGGAAAATCTTTCTCCATCCCACCCTAAATGCCACTTGATGTTCTACCACAAGTAAGAAGTGTCGTATCTAGTATCTTAGAAGTTTGAGAATGGTAAATGTTGGCTGGGTTGCATGATGAAGTTGGGTTGGGCAATGTTGACAAACTAGAGGCTGATTGGGTTAAAATCACACGACCCAAATAGAAATGTGGGTGTCTGAATAGAGACTGTTACTTTTTCCATCATATGTCATACTAATACGCTTTGTAAATCTTTCAAAAATGCCTTTGAAAAATTCGGATTTTAAAATCCGAATTCATGTTTTCCCTGCGTTATAGGGGGAAAAAAATTAGTTCTTCCTCAATTCGGATTTTATAATCCGAAAACTTCAAAAAATATGGTGCTTTACTTGATTTTTAAACACCCTTTTTCCAACGGAGAAACAGTTCGGATTTTATAATCCGAACTGTACTAGCACAAATTCTAATCATGTTTGTAATATGAATAGTTATTTTATGGACAATATTAATCTTCCTAACTCTCATCCTTATGTTTTTGGTCATTGTTAGCTGTTCTTAGTAAAAAAATTGGGTTTTTGGCCTACTTGATCAGATTGCTCCGAAACTTCCCCAGAAAATTAGAGAGAGAAAAAATCAAGGATCAAGACTTCCGTAGAAAGAACTTCTTAAGGGACTCCATCCCACAAAATATAAAATTTCATCGTTTAGACCTATTTTTAATTTTTCATATACTCACAAAAATCCAAAAAAATTTGTGTTGGTTTTATTTGATTTTTAGATTTTTTTTGTGGTATTTTGATGATTTTTATTTTGTCAGGGTATTTTTAGCATTTTTTTACTTAATTTTGTTGTTGTTTTTAAAAGCAAAATTCAAAACTGCTAAAATGTGAGAGATCCTGATTGATGATTATACATAAGCATAGTTCGGATTATAAAATCCGAATTAGTGAAACATGAATTCGGAAAAAGTAATAGGGCGCTAGTAAGACATAGGGTGGGAAAAGTAATAGTCCTGAATAAACTGATAATGCCCAACATTCAACGTGGTTAGGGAAGGTAATTAGACTGATACCGTATTGATTGTGAACCCACAAAAATATTCCTAACAAGTAGGTAAAAAGATGGGTAGGAACATAGCTCAGTTGGGCAGGGACATGCATTGTTTTATGCAAGGGTCGGGGTTCGAACCCCGAACGCCCCACTTAATCACCTCGAAAAAAGTGAATTCTAACCACTATACTACTTGACTCAAAAAAAAAAAGGATGGGCAGGAAGATACATTTGTCCGTGTGAATTTTCAAAAATAAAACATTGATTGAAATATTGTTTGAAAAATAAGCTCTAGATTAGTTTTCAAACAAGTCTTTTTAGTGGTGCGAGTTTATAAATTATAAGTTAACTTATTGGTCTTGCCAAACAACCCATAAGTAAAGTCTATATGAGATTTTCAAATATGATGAAATTAGAATGGGAAGCGAGGAAAATTTTGAATGCGGTTTTGTTGGATCGTTCGATTTTCTAAAACCGACCTCAATTTCTAGTTCTTTCCGGTTTAAGCGATTCTTTAGCGGTTGTTTAATGCTAACAATTTTGATGATCGCACGGAACGGGACGGGATCTAAATTAACTGGCCGGTGTAATCCGGTTTTAGAAGCACATTTTTTTTATCAATAAAAATTGTTAAACTGTAATTAATTATGAAAAGCACGAAATTGAATAGCCAAAATGTGATTCAATGTGAAATCAGTGACGGATTCTTGAACGTGGCCTTGTATTTGTGAGACGGCTACTGCCTACGACAACGTTGAAACTTAAAACTTAAAAACCAAACGATGTTTGAAAAGTATGTATCATATGTGAACCATCCCACCCATTCCGACCAGCTTGAGTAGAAATGAAAATAACGACAAGAGAATAGGACTTTTTTACTTAAGAAATTTCAATTATTCCTTGAATAAGTAAATCTTCTAAATGAATTTTCTTTGACGAACTTTTTATAATGAATTGAAAAGCAATAGGGTGTAACTAGAATAAGTCATAAAAAATGGCTTAATTGTACTTTTAACCCTTATCTTTTCAAAAGTTGTGATTTTGGTCCCCTGATTAATTAAAATACAAAACAACCCCCTACGTATTGGATCTTTGGCAGTTTTAGCCCCCAAGTTCACTTTTGACTTAGCATTCGCTGACGTGGCACCCACATCCCTTAAGTGAGGTGCCATGTGTCGACCATTGTGGATGCCACGTCAGCGAATGTTAAGTCAAAAGTGGATTTGGGGGCCAAAACTGCCAAAGATCCAATACATAGGGGAATGTTTTGTATTTTAATTAGTTAGGGGCAAAAATCGCAACTTTTAAAAAGATAAAGGGCCAAAAGTGCAATTAAGCCTAAAAAAAATTGATAATGCATAACTATTAAACTCATTTTTAATCAATTAATACTGCGGTTTCAAAAAAGTTTATGAATTAATCAGTTGAATATGAGTGTTTGACTACTCTCCAATGTTTCTTTACTGTTTGGCTGTTGCCACTATTATATTGACTTGACTTTAATAAAACGCGGAAAATCTACGAATCTTCTTCTCTCAACATTTACAAATTAATTAAGGTGATTTCCATCTTTATTCATTTTTCCTTTTATTACTACGTGAAATAAAAGGGCAACGAAATAAATACCATTACTGTTTTGTAGTATCTTATCTTTCTAGAATGATGATGTCTCTCTACTGGTCCAACAAACAAAGACAGCACATAACTAGTCGGAAAAGGACATGAAGTATTTTCTTTAATTTGGTCATTACTACACGTGCCTGTCACCATTGAAATAATGAAAATTATGAAATCTAACTCTATGTTTTCCCATCACATATGTAACCAAACCAAACATTATTTAAATAGGTTATTTATACACAGACATAACACAAGGTTATATATACCAACCTCACATTTTGTTTTCCTCTCATTCTGTCTGCATATTTTCAAAGCTTGTGTTTGGTTTATTATTATTACTTGGCTTAGGACTTAAGAGAGACTAGAATATTACTAATACTAATTAACGGTGTTAATTAGCTTAGACATGGCAACTGAGGATTTTGTGAACGGTGTCGGTGGTGGTGTTAAGGACCTCTATGGTGAGGATAGTGCTACAGAGGATCAACTTATCACACCATGGAATTTCTCTGTTGCTAGGTACGTCCATATCTCATCCTAATTACGTCACAATACATCTGAAAAAATATGCAACAACTTACGAACTAATTATGGTAACTAGCTAGCATAAACATTTTTTTTATGTATAGTTTCTCTGTACAATGTGCAATTTGGATCTATGCCCTGTTTGTTTGTTTTGACGATATTGTTTTCGATCTATCTGACTTCATTATTATTATTTGAACAATTCATCTGTTTCATGGCATTTGCAGATTTAATGTGTTTGTTTATGTATAAGTTTAATGATGTTGAATAGCATTTTTTTTTTTTACAAAAGAGGGCCGAATCCCGATAATGATGTCGAATATTATCTGGTCTGATTTTGAAATCTGAACCAAATTATGTATAATTTAATTAAAGCATTAATTTTGGCTAATGGTCTCAGAAGAAAATTCATGATTTTCGTGCATCATTATGGCTTGCTTCTTTCTCAAGTCGTTAATTATTATTGCATCGAGTTTATAACTAATAATGATTGTGTTACAGTGGATGCACTTTGCTGAGAGATCCACGCTACAACAAAGGACTTGCCTTCACTGAGAAAGAAAGAGATGCTCATTATGTTCGTGGCCTTTTGCCACCAGCTGTCTTCACTCAAGAGCTGCAGGTTATTTGAATTTGATTATACTAAGATTATTTCATAATGTAACATAATAATAACATTTCATGTATTAAATTACTTATTGACACTCTTGGCTAACTTTGTTGTTATTTTGTATTTTTTAGGAAAAGAGGTTGATGCACAATCTTCGCCAGTATGATGTTCCTCTTCACAAGTACATAGCCTTGATGGATCTTCAGGCATGTACTTAATCTGTTTCTTCTGTCTCATATTAACTGTTGTTTCATTTAAGTTTCCTTTTCTCACTGTCTTTGACATTTTTTATTGATAGGAGAGGAATGAAAGGCTGTTTTACAAGCTTATGATCGATAATGTCGAAGAATTGCTACCTGTTGTTTACACTCCAACAGTTGGAGAAGCCTGCCAGAAATATGGAAGCATTTATAGACGTCCTCAGGGTCTATATATAAGTTTGAAGGAGAAGTACGTATTTTTTTTCTTGTCAGCCTTATTTTGTTTGTTAGCTTAGCATTTTAGATGAGAAAATTCTAAGCACTTGAATTTTTTCAGAGGCAAAATCCTTGAGGTACTTAAAAACTGGCCAGAAAAGACTATTCAAGTTATTGTTGTGACTGATGGTGAGCGAATATTAGGACTAGGCGATCTTGGTTGCCAGGTACTTAAATCACCATATCATGGTTTTAAACTGCAGAAGCAGTTACGCTGTGAACCTTTATATTCAAAAAAATATGGCGAAATCCAGCTAATCCTATATAATAACATGATTCTCTTCAATAATTTTGTTAGGGAATGGGAATTCCTGTTGGGAAACTTTCTCTCTATACTGCATTAGGAGGTGTTCGCCCTTCTTCAGTAAGAACTACTAAATGCTTGTTTTTTACTTTTTCCATTTCCCTTCCCCTTCCACATATCTGATCAATTAATTAATGAATTACTATTTGGATCCTTGCTTTCAGTGTTTGCCTATAACCATTGATGTTGGCACAAACAATGAGAAGTTGTTGAATGATGAATTCTACATTGGCCTTAGACAGAAGCGAGCAACTGGGAAGGTATGAATCATCCCTCACACTCACTGACACGCAAATTAATGCACAATTCCTTATTCTGTACATGGTGTTTGTTTATTGTGGTTATTGCTAACATAGTGTTTGTTTATTGTGGTTTAGGAATATGCGGAGCTTCTAGAAGAGTTTATGCATGCAGTTAAGCAGAACTATGGGGAGAAAGTTCTTGTACAGGTTATATATCTGATTCAACATCTTGAGTGTCTTTGGTTTGATTGAATCAATTGTTTTCCTGATTTTATAATTCCTTTTTTCAGTTTGAAGATTTTGCCAATCATAATGCTTTCGATCTTCTGGATAAATACAGCTCATCTCATCTTGTTTTCAATGATGATATACAGGTAAGGTAGCATACTTGAAATTTTTTGACTTATGCACAAATTCTTATTATAACTCATGTTATTGACTCTGATTCTTTGGTTTAATTCAGGGTACAGCATCTGTGGTGTTAGCAGGATTGCTTGCTTCCCTTAAATTAGTTGGAGGAACTTTAGCTGACCACACGTTCTTATTCTTAGGAGCTGGAGAGGTAATTTCCTGAGGAAGACTAATTTAGTTATTTACATTTATTATGAAGTCCTCACCTTTTGCATTTATGCTTTCGAAACTGTGAAACGCAGACACATACACCACCGGGCACCATACTGATACTGACACGTCCACACTAGTAATAATTTGATAAAATAGAATAATTGAATGTAACTACATATGTTGGACACTGCATACACATTCAATGTGAAGTGTTGATCTTACATGGTTTAGAACTCTCTCTGGAAGTAAATTTCTTACTACTATCTTTTGGCTATTGAAGGCTGGAACTGGTATAGCAGAACTGATAGCTCTTGAGATTTCAAAACAGGTATAATTTGATATTTGTAATTTTTTCTTTCTAAAGTTATTGTTTATCTCAAGTACTTAAATTAAATACTATCTTTTTGGCTAGACAAAAGCTCCAGTTGAAGAGACTCGCAAAAAGATCTGGCTTGTTGACTCCAAGGTAAAAATGCTTGAAATGTCTAGTATTACAATTCTAGATAGAAGTCGTGGATACAAGAAAAATGTAAAAAATAAAATAAAATAGCTAGTGAGAATGTTGATCATACAGACTTATATATGCTAATGAGAACAACTAACTTCTAACGAGGGTAATTAATTTGCAACTAACTATTATACCTGTAAATGTAATTCCTATCAAAGACGAAGGGCACGATTTTCTTTGGTTCCTAGATTTTCTTTTTTTCATAATCTCATAAAATATTTTCTCTATTGCAGGGTCTTATTGTTAGCTCTCGTCTGCAATCCCTTCAACACTTCAAAAAGCCTTGGGCCCATGAGCATGAACCTGTGAAGGAGCTTCTAAATGCTGTCAAGGTGAGTAAAGTGTCTCAATTCTTTTTGATTTAATTCAAAAATATATTTGTTACCCTTAGTTCATATAACAAAACACCATATTTCACAATTCATTCCATCAGGCAATCAAGCCAACCGTTTTGATTGGATCCTCTGGAGTAGGAAAGACATTTACCAAGGAAGTTGTTGAAGCCATGGCATCCTTGAATGAGGTACATTCATGTTTTCTCAAATAATTTTTACTACACTATAAGAAGATTATATCTCTAATGTTTGTGACATTTCTTGCCATGTAATCTAGAAACCACTCATTCTTGCACTTTCCAACCCAACATCACAATCTGAGTGCACAGCTGAAGAAGCTTATACATGGAGCAAGGTAAAAAAAGTTATACGTTATTTCTTATTTGCTTAGCTTAAGAATTGTCATTTTGTGAGTTATTGTTAAAGCATATAAATTATAAACAATTAAAACTCTTAACTGACAGTATTGCTATTTCGTCTCTTTTATTTGCAGGGTAAAGCAATTTTTGCTAGTGGAAGCCCATTTGATCCTGTTGAATATGAAGGAAAAGTTTTTGTTCCTGGACAGGTTTTAATTCAATACTTAACAAAGCATTTTCTTTTTCAACAGACATACATTACCAAAATTAGTGACTGACTTTAATATTTTGTTTTGCTGCAATGCAATTTAGTCCAACAATGCTTACATTTTTCCCGGATTTGGTTTGGGTTTGATCATCTCTGGTGCAATCCGCGTGCGTGATGAGATGCTCTTGGCAGCCTGTAAGTACATGCAACCTTGAGAGATTATATCATTAGAACATGATGTCGAATTAGAGTTTAATTTTGTATCAAGGATTTTAAACGTCATAATGATTAAAGTCAAACATTTTTAATGATATGACGATGGTAATTGATCGATAGCCGTTGTGTGTTGTTAAGACATGGTTTCGACTTTTTTTTTTTTTATCAAGGCAATGAAAATAAAATGCAAACCAGGATTAAGGCCTGAATCTGTTTACACAAAAGAAAGAAAGGAAGCCTAAGGCTATCCTTTATCAACAAAAACAAAGAGGAGCCTGCCATAAAAGCAAAGGGCTGCAAACAACCCCTAAAGAATTCTAATTAATCAGACATAGTAGTTTCGACTTGAATGCTAACCAATTTATTTTATTTAAAACAGCTGAAGCTTTGGCTGCACAAGTATCACAGGAGAACTATGATAAGGGACTGATATACCCTCCATTCACAAATATCAGAAAGATATCAGCCAACATTGCTGCTAGTGTTGCAGCTAAGACATACGAACTTGGTCAGTTTCCATGTGAAATGTGTTCAATTCAAACATAACTGTCTTGTTTTTTGTTGCCCTTAATTTTGTCTTCTCTGATTGGTGTACAGGTCTGGCTTCTCATTTACCTCGACCAAAGGATCTTGTCAAATACGCAGAAAGTTGCATGTACAGCCCAGGCTATCGAAGCTACCGTTGAGATTTTGATCAAATCATGTATTATGTGGACTACATTCTCAATCTGCAGTGTTTTAGGAAGCGAACTGATCTTATTTATTTTATTGCTTACTAGAAGTGTGGTATATAAGGCATTGCCATTTGAACTTAAATTCTTCAACCTGTTCCACATTCGACTTTGAGTATTACCAATCTTCAAAATATTGACTTGTAGGAAGAAGGGAAATCATACTCATTATCAATAATAGGCTAAAATATGGTTCTAGTCTCTGTAAATATGCCTCGTTTTGGTTTTAGTCTCTATAAAAAAAAAAAAATGTTTTTGGTCCCTGCAAAAACAAAATATTTTGCAGGGACCAAAACCTACAAAATGGGTCCAGTCATCATGTGTCACGTATGCAAATCATCACAAAAATGGGGTCAGGGACTATTTTAAAAAACAAAAAATTTTGCAGGGACCAAAAACAATTTTTTTTTTGCAGGGACTAAAACCAAAACGAGGCATATTTGCAGGGACTAGAACCATATTTTAGCCTCAATAATATTCACATTACATTTTCGATATATGTTGAACATGCTTTTAACATTAGCATGAGCTAGTTGTTTGGGGCCGTATGCATTTGTTCATAACGCATTTTATTTGTTCTTATTTTTCATCCAATCAGATAAAAATAAAATACTGTTTTTTACTCCATTTTTTGTTTGTACAATGTTTTTTTTACCTCATTTTAATTAAACCAAACATCACAATTCTATTTATTCTCTTTATTTTTTATTCTCTGTTGACTCTCAAACAAAGACAAATATCTAATCATTTGCTGCTGAAGGGAGAAATCCAATGAAAAGTGACAGAAATCAGATGAGAAGAAATTCTGTCGGTTCACACAAACAAACTAGTTCTCTGTTTATCTTAAAGGTTGCAAAGTAAATTTGACAGATTCATAAATATACAGTTATTTCACCAACCTATTTTAGTTTGCACAATAATTTTTTATTTTAAAAAAATAAAAATTCCTGAAACTATTAACATAATAGTTTGCACAATAATAGTTTCCTGAAACTATTAACATAAAAATTCCTGAAATAATTTTTTTATTTCACCAACCTATTTTAGTTTGCACAATAATAATTTTTCATTAACTTGTTAAACTATTAACATAATATAACCATGCACTTTGCTACATGAGCATTGCACTATATATTACGTACATAACAGCACCATATAGTGCTTTATGAACACAGGTTTCCACACTAAGCTAGATTAACGCATTCATATGAACCTCGTAACTATAAGGCCACTATTAATTACATAGTAAAACTAAAGGTTTCTGCGTATTTCTTCTGCAACTTGACAGCTCCGAATACCCCAAAATGAATCAGGCCTCAGTTTTTTGTTGGTGGTTGTAAAAAGCCATCCCATTTGGGTTCTACATGTAGCACATTTAGCGATTGTCCATGCATATCTGCCAAAAGTAGCATTTTGACAAATAAGCTTATCAGATTGCACATTAAACAACTCAAGAAAATACCCACTCCCAAATTATGTAGCATTCTGAGCTAATTCTCACAAAGCTTCATGGAATGCAATAGTTTCATCCATGATACATAGTAAACAGCTTGTTACTTCCATAAAATCGCAGGGGCATAAAAATGGACTAAAACTCACCCAGGAAACCAGCTGTATTCTGTAACTGCGTGCCCAACGAGAGATAAGCCATTGGCCTTGTAAAGAGTCATTATCTCGTGGACATAACCACCAGGATTCACATAGGCACCAAGAGGACCCTCATTTGACATCACCAACATATCACTTCGTTTTGCAATTATAGTCTACAACATATACAAAGTCGTGTAAATTTTGAATATAAGCAATATGATGTGCAAAATTGTGGGGGCTTTGGTGAGAAAATGATTACCTGGCATATTCTACATCGGACAAGATCAATGCTATCTAGTAGTTCAATTTCCCTGCGCAACCTATATGTGATGCCATCGATATCCAAAAGGTCCTGCCTTGTAGATTCAGAAACAGGTATTTTACTGGCGATATGAAATGATAAAACATCAGGCTTCTTGACGAGACTATCCATACTAGGTACCCCAACTATTTGCTTCCACATATCTACAGATTATCAAACATAACAATTAGTTTTTATACTGAGAATAACATTCATTTCTCAATAACAAGCCGATATTTAGAGATAAATATAATATTTAAATTGTTTATAAAAACGGAGGATTGTACCAGAAAACAAGAACGTATGAGGAATTGTATTATCTGAAATTTCATTAAGATCAACAATATTTAATAAATATTAAATGAACAGTGGCATAGATTATATAGTATACTCTACATAACCATTTCCGAAATACAAGTAATAATTGAGCATAAATTTTCCATTAAGATTTTTGTTTGAATTTTAAAATCAATAATAAAAGACAAACACCCAAAAGAAAAGCACAACGTCATCAGCCCATAACAGTGATGTCATAACAAAGAAGGGGGAAAAGGCATAAAAAATATATCTAATAGAGTTAGAAGAACAAAAGTAAAACTACCTGCTGCCCTTTGTGCAAGCCAATAGGAGTCGTACATACGATAAACCCAGTGGGGCCAGAATGCTTTTGAAATCTTATACGATTGTATATTCTTGTAGCATCTATTAAGCTCTTCTTTGGATGACTGCTTTCCAGAAGTGGAACATTTTTCAATGCTCAAATCCAAATTGGATCTTATTTCCTGATCTGAGTTATGCATGAAGTTAACACCGCTGCTGTTCGCTGATACATCCGCCATACCCGACGCAGAACTGGAACCAATGGCTGATAGATGGGCCTTCCTTTCCGTTGGTGAAAGCTCACTCTCAAAATCCTCATCTGGATTTGCATCTGAATTGTTTTGTCCATTTTTTAAGCCATGCATCTTAACATGGCTGCAAGGCATATTACTTGATGATGCTGATTTGCCAAAAATGCCCCTTGGAGTTCTCAATGGTAGATCTTCCTCAATAATTTGGATCTCTCCGTAAGGCTAAGAAGAACGACCACAACCAAACAAAGAAAAGGAAGTCATCAATCTTTAGCTACACAGCTAAAGCACATGTGGATAATAATAAAAAGGGAGAAAATGTAGTAATATTTTTCTAACCACTCCGTCAACGTCGTTCCAAGACCGCCTTAGATGAAATCGTTGTTGTCCACGGGTAACCACATTTAGTGAACCATCCTCTAGGCGCCCATACTGTCGAATCTGTAGATATGATATTAGAGAGTAAAATAAGCTAAAAGATATATCGACACTGATACCAAACTAGAAAAGGACTAAGAATACTACAACTTGAAAATACAGGGAACTGGTTTATTCATTGCTGTATTGCAAAAGCAAGCATCGTATTAACTAATAGAATGTTATGTTCATAAGAAATTAATTTAGCTCTGTTGGTCCCAAGTCCACATCAACAACAATCAAACTTTATCCCACTAGACGCGGTTGACTGCATAGATATAATGGCTTCATAATTCCCAATCATGTATCAAGTTCAAAAACATAACATTATCTCTAAATATGTCTTAATGGTTTGGCCGGAGAATTTTCTCAGTCTCCATTTGCCTCTAACTATTGGACCACTCGTTTTTTATTTAAAAATTATATGTGGATTCAACATTTATTAATGTAGATTATTGAGTGTGATAGATGCTATAAGTTGTCCCAATGAGATAGAATACCACAGCAGTTGTCCCAGTGCTTGCCGCCTGCATCGTAAAACTTTCGGTATCTCTGTGAACCCGAACCTGAAATGAAAATGCACATCCATGACACCATGATGGTTTTTTATGAAAAAAACTAAAACAAAATCTCAGTCATAGGTAAAACACAGGCAATCATCATAAGGAGTTAAGTTAACCTACCACACCAATGGTGTAAGGAACGTCAACTTGACTCAAAGCTCTCTCAATAGCAGCCACAAAACGGGGAACAGTAACCCTAAGGGGAAGAGTGGCCCCAGGAAAGAGTACAACTCCTGAATATTGCATGGAATAGTCAAAGTAATTCATGCAATAAGATAAAAATTATAAAAGGATATGATAAGGATGAGAAGATAAGTCAGGCATGAATACATCCTTTTTGCACTTTTTATGCTTGAAGGAAAAATTACACTACTTTTGCAGAAAATATCTTACAACAACTTAATAGAATCAAAGATTCAAATGACATTGCAAAAGCACCTCATGACAGAGAAGCTAAATAAATAAAGGATCCAGGAACCTCAAATCTGACCAAATATAAATAAATGTAAAAGAAACTTGGAAATGACAATGACTAACATGAAAATGAAATATGTTAGGGTATGTTTGGATGAGAATTTTGGAGGAGAAGGTTTATTTTCTTTTCTAAATTAAGGAAGCTATAAAATGTTTCTAAAAATAAATTTAAGTGTGATTAAGATGTTATTCGGTCGTATATCATGCTGTTCTATCAATTTTTTAAAAAATAAATCTCAAATAAATACCAAAATATAGACTTAATCCTCCAAAACGCGCAATCCAAACATAAATAATATTGACAAAAGAAAAAGCCTATGATTCAAATGATGGATGAAGTCTAAGAGTGCAAGTATGATTATGAACCCTGAAAGTACAATATCTGATTGTCTACACAGTTTCCTTCCTATAAGAGCATGCATGAGTATCTAGATATCATTTTGTGTGTCTTGTCTAAACAAAACAGAACAACAACATGTGTGTCTTGTCTAAAAAAAAAAAACAGAAGAAGAAGAAGAACCAATGTGGAAGCATGATAGAAGAAAGCGAAAATAGATAGAAAAAGTAGTATTTGGTACCTTGGAGAGAAAAGAGTGGAAGGTTGAATGTAGCACCAGCATCCAAGAAAGCAGTTCTATGGCGCGTGTCTTCAACATCTGCATTGATTGATTGAGCTTAGTGAACCAAAGAACACAATCGCAAAACAAGGAATCCATAGAATTATTATTAATTGCGTACCACCAAGATATGTATGCAAAGAGGCGATACTTGTATTGAAAGTGAATTCATCGGATGAGCCAATGCCAATACCATTATTACTGCATAATAAAATTGTTTGTAATTTATTAGTTGCAGGGTATTTGAATAATTAAGAGTAGAAAGGTGAGTGAAGGAATGAATTACGTACGGTGGATCTTGAGAAGTGGGAGAAGTAGATGGAGAGTGAAAAAACGGGTGATCGAATTCTTCTTCTTCTTCTTCTCCTTCGACTTCGTAGAGGAACTGATCGATCTGAAATCCCTCTATTTCGGGGGCACCCTCCAGTCCCTCCTCAATCTCAATCTCAATCTCATCCATTTTTTTCTGCGATATTCGACGATACTCAGTTTCAACCTTGTGAGAATGAAGTCGTCGATACGTAGGATTTTAGTGTGATGATGAGTGTCAGGTTTTGGACTCGGCGGCCCAAAATCCCCAATGCTCGCTCAGTAAGGGCACTATGGTCATGATTCAATTAGCTTAATCTTTTTTTGGTAATGAAATTAGCTTAATCTAACACAATTTGAGAAAATATTTTACTTTATTTTTTTTATTAGATTAATTAGTATACTCCGTCATTAAACAATTATTTCGCTGACAAAGTATACTAATTGAAACGACATATGTATGTTGGATTCAAAAGTTATTAGTTCAAGGCTCTGCGCTAATGCATTTAAGATGAGGTAAATGTTTGTCCTTATGAGTTTAGCTCAGTTGATATGGACAATGCATAAAATATGCAAGGTTTGGGATTCGAATCTCGGCCACCATAAAAAAAAAAGGTTAAATATATTTTTAATCCCTACATTTTACGCTCTTTTGATAAATAGTCCCTACATTTAAGTAAATGTTTTTAAAGTCTTATATATATACATTTTCCGTTCAAAATAAGAAAAGTAAAACATATTGATACATAAAATTGACATTAGCAAAATAAACACATCCATTAGTATTGCATAAAATGCAATTGCATAAAATTTTATGCAATTGCCATTCCAATTGTACATCATAGTGAACCTACAATTGGTACTCCAATTGTCTATGTTGGAATGTTTAACCAACCAAAAACAAAATAAAAAAGGCTAGAAGTTATAGTAGTTAGACCTAAGTTAAGCTTCATCACATATTTAACAAAAAAAATGAAGCATTACATGTCAAATGCTTGATTACATACACCTAGTTCAACATAAATAGGCGTCAAGCATCAAAAAAGTACTACTAAACTTTGGATATCTTGACCTAACCTCAACAGATCCATCACCCCCAGAATCAGATGCACTATCAAGCTCTTCTAACACATAATCATTTTCATCTGAATTATTATCTTCATAAGCATTACCATCATCAGCACCATTACTAGTATGCACATCCGGCTTTCTAGCTCTAGAAGTTCCTTCACCAGCAAATTCAACTAGCTCTTCTTCAAACCCATCATCCAACCCCAAGACCTTCTCCTCTTCACTACCATCCAATCTTGAATACTCACTATCATCAGAATCACAACCAGCTTCATATCAGCATCAGAACCAGATTCATATGTTGGAATTGCCACACCCTTGCCTTTTTTATCTTTCACAGACTTTTCATGGTCCATACAAACATGATAATATGCAGTAGCATTAACTTCAGTTATATACTCCACATATATCTCAACTCTAGCATTGTGTTCAACAGCATACTTAGCAATGATGCCAGCATCTTCATCATCACCAATCTTGATCAATCCAGCATCTAATGAAATTGTTGCAGGCTTCCACCACATTCTAGAGCTTCCATGATCTTTGTCTAACTCCTTCATAATACCTTCAATCTCAAAAAAAAGACCACCTATCATCATCCAGACCCTCCATTACACGAGTAACACCACCCTCATACTTCATTCCATTTTCACTTACAAAAAAGCCCTTCACAAAAAATACAGCTGTAAAAGCCATACCTGCCAAAACAAAGGGCAAAATGGTAAGTTCACACACACAATATGATTTTAGGGTAAAAAAGAAAACACAATTGAAGGCATCTTTTGATTCTCAACAATAAGACATAAAAGCTTTGCAAAAATGAAAGCCATCACTGCTCTACCCCACACGTATTCAATACAACAAGAAAGCACAAAAAACCCCTTTTCCCGCAAATATACAAATCGAAAACAACAACCAACTTGAAAACAAAGGACAAAAATCAAGCCAATAGTTTTTTTAGCACAACAGTAAACAACAATAACCAAACCATCAACATCGAAAGAAACAAACAAACATTAAACAATTGAAACCCTAAAAGCGAACATACATGGACCACAACACGGTGAACAAGAAGCAAACTCGAAAATCAAACTTGAACGGTGAATACGAAATCGAACTCGAACTCGAACTCAGGGAACAACAATCTTGAAATCAGAATTGAACTGGAACTCAGTGAATAGCGCCGCTAGCCGTGTTCTTCGATGGACTTTGTGAAACTTTTAGGGTTTCTATTTCTTTAGTTTCTTATTTATACGGTCCATTCAGATTCTTATTTCTTATTTTATTTATATTTTGTTGTTAATCCATTTATTTCATTAATTAACTACAATTTAACACTAAAATGGTTTAATTTACATTCATTTAATATGTGGGACCATTGTTGCCGCATAAACATCCACGTGTCTCTGTTTTTTTGGCCAGATCACAAAATAATTGGGGCCCACGTGATGCCACGTCAGCATTCCGTTTGGAAATTAACGTCAGGGACTAAATTTGGTAACGGGAGTAAAATGTAAGGACTTTAAAAACATTTACTTAAATGTAGGAACTATTTATCAAAAGAGCGTAAAATGTAAGGACTAAAAACATATTTAAATGAGTTAAATGTTAAATGAGCGTAAAAATGAGTTAAATGTTAAATGAGCGTAAAAACGAGTTAAATGGAGGTACACTAACAATGTAAAATAGTTTTATATTGTCGTCCAACAAAAACCTATAATCGTGTTAAGCATATATTAACCGCTTTGCAATAATAATTGTTACCTTTTCAAGTCGCACACCAATAATAATACACTTTTTTTTTTTTTTTTTTTCATGATCGACACTTGTACTATAAAATATAAATTAAAATATTCATCCAAACAATACTCATATGGTCTATGGACAGCTTCAAAACATGATATCATTGTATGGTCATGGGTTCATTGAATTCATTGAATGCCTAGATGTTGATGTGTGGTATGCGCAATCTAACAAACACCAACATTACGTTTGGGGAAAATCCTGAACCTAAAATGCAAACTATATTTTGTATAATAACATACACACACTATGGATAATGACGAACACCTACCTCTATCAATCGATGGTTTCATATTTTTCCTTCACAAATTTTTATCAAACAACATGCTCAATGATCCTCTTTGTACACCTCATTCATTGGTCCATTTGAATTATGTTGTCCAAATTTTGAGAGCATGGTTCTCGAGCGTTGTTCTAGAGTTTCATTTTGTATTCCATAATTCTTGATAAATTCATATATAAGGCTTTTTCCATTCTCATTTGTTTTCTTAGTTGTTAAATAAGTTTGTAGTAGGTATATGTAGTAATTATATTTTAGGATTTCTTCTATGTATATATATGTATATTTATTTAATTAAATGATGATGTTTGTGCAAATGTATTATTAAACTGTGTTGAATTAATAAATCTTGCCGTCAATTTTTAATTATTTCATTCTAAACTATTTCACTTTAATAAGTTATATTGAATTTATAAATTGAACCAAATATGCAAAAAAAAAAAAAAAACTAGATAAAATAGAATTTGGATGTTACAATCTGAAAATCGTCAAGTACGATTGAGATTATAAAATTCAAACGGAGTAAAACTAGTAAAATAAGACGCATGAAAAAGAAATTATCTTAAATTTTTATAATTGGGCTAAAAACAATTTAATCTATTTATATAGTCTCAAAATAATATAGGCTTAATTACCTTTTTGGTCCTCTAACTATTTAGTTGGTATCGGATTGGTCCTCTAACTAAAAATTGATTTATTTCGATCCTCTAAGTTTCTCACCGTTCCTACATTTAGTCCTTTATGTTAGTTTTATTCAAATAAACGTTAGGATTTGTGTTATGTGGGTATCTGACCTCCTATTTCACACGTACATATGAACCATAACAGTTACCAATAATATCAGTCACTATTTAATCATAATACCTTAACAAGGAATATGACCAAAATGATACTAATAAATAAAGTTAGAGGACCCACATAATACAAACCCTAACATTTATTTGAATAAAACTAACAGAAAAGACTAAATGTAGTAACAGTGAGAAACTTAGATGACCGAAATAAATCAATTTTTAGTTAGAGACTAATCCAATACCAATTAAATAGTTGGAGGACAAAAATGTAATTTAACCAATATCAGTATACTAATTTTTTGTCGCTATGATAAAACCCTAGCCGTTTCACTCTATATCGTTAACAACAGGTACTGGTATATCCAAAGGGAGCACAAAAACAATAGAAGGTTTAGACTTCTCCTTACACCACGAGGCGTCGATAGGCGTGAAGAGTAGTAAGTAAGTAAAGTAAGATGGGGGTTTGTCATTACGCGGTTCCGTCATGCTTCGTCCCATCGCTGTACTCACTCACTCGCTTACTCTTATCTTTATTATTGCTATCTCTTATTCTGATTTTCATTACAAGTTAGTTATAACAACAAACAGGTCGTGTGCAGCTTCAACTCTCTTTCGTTCTCGCTTCAGACCCACCATCCGATGCTGCACCACTCTATCCAATACCTCTCCACGGACTCCTACTCCATCCCCAACCTCTATCAAGTAATTCGCAGCATTAGCATTTCAATTTCATAACCTCATCGTTTGTTTATTCAACTAACTGAACTAACTAACTAACTAACGCATTCTTTCTTCACAGGAAACGAGTTGTCTCCGGAGTTCAACCTACCGGTTCAATTCACCTTGGAAACTACTTCGGTGCCATCAAGAATTGGGTTGCCCTTCAGGTTATGCTTGTTTTATTTCATATTTCTTATAAATTGTTATAGCTTATTTCCATAAGCTCTCCACGATAACTTATGAAAACAACTTATAGTTTATATCAAAATAATTTTACTTTACTTTTTCTTTTGCCATAGAAATACCTTATACAATACTTATATGATTAGTGTTTCTGCTACAAGTGCTTAGTTAAGCTGTTTATCCAAACATGGCCTTCTTTCCATTATTAGTGTAGTGGGATATTGTGACTCAGACAAATGAGTATGGTTTGCTTATATTATATATCCGAGTTCATTCAGTTGAGTCTTTTCCAGCCCAAATCATCTTTATTCACAAACTTGTGTGATTATAATAATTGACATTGATTTCATTTTGCAGCATGTGTACGATACACTTTTCTTCATTGTGGATCTGCATGCGGTATGTCCATTAAATTCCTGTTGGTGTTTTTCTCGATCTCTTTTTGTTGTTTGAGCTACAGGCCTGGACTCATATAACTAGATCTTTTGGTTTGCATTAGAATGTGAAAAGTTAAAGGATCTTCTTCAATTTCATAATTTTCCTTCTATTTGTGCTGCTTATGCTATTTGGCAAGTGTGAACTTGATATTGGACCGTTCACTATTTATTGGATTAATGTAGACGGGCTTCATAACTAGGTCAATTAATTTGAGGTTTCTTGTCAATGAGGCTGAGCAGGCCAATTGAATTCACACATTTGTTTATTACCGAGGATATTGATCCAGAATAGTTTAAGCCACATTTGTGTCAATTTCAATCTACACTTATGCTTCAAGTTTAAATTTTAACCAGAGTTCTCGCAAATGAATTTTGTTTATAATATAAATAGTAGCCCGACTTTGTATCAAACGTGGTAACTGGAAATCAATGGACACAAACTATAGATTTTTTTAAGGGTTCATACATCTGGTTACAGCTTAAAACACAATCTGGTTAATTCTATTAGTTTCTGGAGAGGAATTTAAGGACTAACTTTTTGCTCTTCACTTTACTTGCTGATTAAAGCCAACTTTCCTGATAATGGCCCATTTCTCACCACTTCAGATTTTCTTGCACAGATTACATTACCTCATGACTCACAGCAATTATCTAAGGATACAAAGTCAACCGCAGCCATTTACCTGGCATGTGGGGTGGATCCTTCAAAGGTTCTTTGCAACTTTTGCTCAGTTTTTTTAAAGATATAATATTTATAGTGGAAATGTCAGAACCATTGTCCATTGCGGATAAATGATATTTATTTCTGCAAACAGGCTTCAGTTTTTGTCCAGTCTCATGTCCGTGCACATGTAGAATTGATGTGGCTGCTAAGTTCTATAACACCAATCGGCTGGCTAAACAGAATGATACAGTTTAAAGAGAAATCTCGCAAGGCGGTGCGTTTATAGCTGTATGCATTTCTGATTTCCATTTTTAATTAATTTAGCTTTTTATCTATTTTGTATTTAGTCTGCTTTGCTTAAATTTTGTTTTTGTTCTTTCTTTCTTCCTAGAAACAATAAATTTCCTTCTTGACAGTGATCTCTAAAAGTAAGATGGTTTTAATTAAAATATATACTTAAGACTGACTTTACTTACCTATTTTGATTATTTAATTATATACATTTTTTAGGAATAGGATTTAAATAAGATATTTACTTCAGACTGACTTTATTTTTTTATGTTGTAAGTTCTGTGATGGTTGTGGATGCGTATCGTGTATCAATACTTACTCCTGCACATAATTTTATGAACAATCATAAAATAAAATAATTATGACACGCGCATATATTCAAGTAGGGAATTAAACCAGTTATTCATAATTCATAATTTAATATAAAGAAGATTTCATTTTGAATGGAAAGAACTTGTGTGCATACCACATTCTTTTTGAGCTTTGCCTATGCTTCAGCTCTCAATACTGATACTTATTGACCTTTTTCATTATTATGAAGCGCGGACACTCCTTAGGTTAGGCGTGTCCTGGTGTCAGACACGCATCGGTGTTCGACACCGACACGACACATATGATTCCATTGAATTATGTGATTTTATCAAATTATCGGTGTGTTAGTGTCTGTGTCGTGTCTGATGTTCGTGTCCGTATCCGTATCCGCACTTCATAGCTATTGCTCTTCAGCTAAAGTAAGGCAAAAACTTATTTTCAGATGTTTAGGCCTTGATGGCTGGTGAAGACTTTTATAAATTATTAGTCCAGGCCTTTTTTTTCTTTTCTTATCTTGTCATATTGGCCTGTATTATTTATTCATCCAAATAACTTGTTCTTTTGGAATTGGATTTTAGGGGGATGATGAAGTTGGGGTTGCTCTTTTGACTTATCCTGTTCTGATGGCTTCTGATATACTTCTATATCAGGTGGGTTTTGACACTATACCTCATGGAAATTCATAATTAACAGTTTATGTTCTATCTCATATTCCCCCTGATTTATTATGTAATAGACTAATAGTGAAAGTTGAAAAATCCAGGAAATATGCTAATGTTACTTAATTTGATTGTAACCTTTTTGAAACCTCTGTAAATGCATTCTTATATTATATTTACCTTGAGTTAGTATAATTCTTACAAAAATGCAGCATGCGTCTGCAGTCTGATTTTGTTCCTGTTGGTGAAGATCAAAAGCAGCATTTGGAGTTGACCCGTGACTTAGCTGAACGGGTTAATAATTTATACGGAGGAAGAAAGTGGAAGAAATTAGGCGGGTGAGGATTTATATTGGACATAATAGCCATTCACTATTCAGCTTCATTTTTAGATTTATGTTAGGCTTGACCATTCTTTATTTTGTTCATTTATGACAGGCGAGGAGGTACTATATTTAAGGCAAGTTATATTTCATCCCACCAGAATGAGCTGATTAATTAAAAAGTATCTGAAATGTGTTTTTTCTAACAGAGTTTTATGGGATATAGGTTCCAGAGCCCCTTATACCTCCAACCGGAGCTCGGATTATGTCCCTAACCGATGGCCTGTCGAAGGTTTTTTAAATATTTCCTCTTTCCCCCCCGCTTATGTGCACGCGCGCGCTCACACACACACACACACACACTCTCACACACCCACACTTCTGTATATTAACTCTTCAAAATTAAGCCGCAATGCCATTTTTTTTATCAGCTGTAATAAAGATATTCAGAATATGCTGCCTCGTCCCTAAATATAAGCCCCATTTGATTTTTCCCTCGCTAAACATTAGTCACATTTCAAATTACTAGACACATTTAATATTTTATTTCAAATATATCTCCAATTAGTACTAGTAAGTTTCTTGAGAGATGAGAAGTCATAGTTCAGCACATGTATATACAAAAGATATTTCAGGAATATATCCATACATAAAATAGATACATTAAATAAACTACCTACTCCCTCCGTTCTCTATTAAGAAAATTTAACTAACTTCACACGTATTAAGGAAATCAGTTAAAGTCAATTAATATTATTGATTTAATCAAAAACATAGACATTTTCAAAAATAACCTTTCATGAATAAATATATATAAAAAAAAAAAAGCATCTTGTGTGCACCTCCTTTTATTGTTCTCGCCTTTACATGTTCACTCCTCAAAAACCGAAATCGCCCACTATTCTTTTTCTTTCTACTTAATTATTTATGGCCAATTTTTTATTGAAAATTTTGATTTGTCCGTGCTAGAAGTCTTTTATATTGAACTTGAAATGATCTTTTTATCTCTCTTTTTATTCCATTGCTGCCTACAGCTAACCAGTGCTGTGGCATGGGGAATTATTACAACTAAAGGTGGTATTGGAAAATCAAACTCTAATTTAATGAAGGGTATTATTGGAATAATAACAAAAAATTGTGTATATTAGAGAGAAAAAAAGTTGATGTCTTTTTTGCTTATAATAGGGAAAGGAGGGAGTACTCTTTAATATATGTGAAAATGACAAAAGGAGCTTACAATAAGGGACACACGTAGTATCATATGATAGTAACATTGCATGCTATGGATGGCATTTGCTTGGGAATTGAACTGAAGAACATTATTGTTTTTATTTGAACTTATAAATTTATTCTGACAGTGTTGCGGGTTCAATTTTATAGATGTCAAAGTCTGCACCTTCTGATCAATCCAGAATCAATATTCTTGATCCTAAAGATGTAAGTAATTATATTCACTAAAACAATTTGCTTATGTTTATTTATTTTTGTAGCTCTTGTTGCATGGTGTATATGTTTTTTTTTTTTTTTTTTTTTTCTGAACTGTTTGCATTTGATCTATGTTAGAATTTTTTGTTGCTTGTAATCGGTTAATGTTAAAGACATTGATTGTGATTTGTACTGCATATGGCATATCTGAGCAAGTGTGGTATCTGATCATAAGCTTTGTTTTGCAGTCTGTACTCTGTAGCATTCAACTGTGAAAAAGTATTGAATTTACATTAGTATAATTGTATAAACTTACAACTTTGATGTTTATTTCGAAATGAATGTGTGAATTTGGTTGAAAGTCGATGGATGGTTTGTCAGTTCTTATTATGAATCCTCATCTTGGTTGTATGGCATTGAATGCTGGGAAGTACAGAGCGAACCAGAAAGTAAGCTTAGTGTTACAAAGATAAGAATTTTACGATGTAGGAGTTGCCACACAAGAAAGTAAAGAATTATGAATGAAATAATTAGATAGTCAGTCAAGGTAAATTTGCTGGTATAAAGATGGGAGAGTTCGTCACATGTATGAGAAGACCAAGAAGTAGGGTAGACTTAGATGGAGGATACCTTCATAGTTAAAGGTAGAGAGGTAAACTAAGGAAAACTATAAGTCAACCATTAAAAGGAATTTAGATTTAAATCGTCTACCTTATGCTCAAGTTTACTAAGATTTAAGTTATCATTTGAAAGAGAAAATATTGCAATCAACTTTTATGAATTGCAGACAAACCAAAATGTTATTGGGCTAGAAGTTGTCCTTTGCCTGAAACAACCAACTTAAGTGTGATCAAAGTCAAAAAAAATTCTGTTATTGGCACCGATGGCTGAGTCTGGACTATGGTTGGACAATGGGACTACCAAAACAACCAACTTAAGTGGGAAGGTCATATGTGGCTGGTGCCAACTACTCAACCATTATTTTGGTTTGACGAAGGGACTACGATAGACTGCTGTAGTGTGCTAAGATCAATGGCTAGAGAGTCTGCAATAGACTAAATCAACAAGGTAGAAAGCGCAGTGGGATAAGAGTGACATGGCAAAAAATACTCACAAACAACTTTGAACTGGCGGCATCGTTTGGTTTGCAATGAGTCAGAAACAAACTACAACTTGTACAAAACCAAACTAGAAAGGATTGTGCATTAGCAAGCCAGATTGGACCCAAACGATGCGTACAGATCAGAAAGTTGAGCAGAAACAGACCCAAAAACAGAGCTAAAAACCAGATGGCCACAACACACAAAAAAAAAACAGAATCGACAACAAAGAACCTTCGACCCAAAGCTGCGCTGCAAGCAATGAACAAACCTCCAAAATTTTGATCCCATTCTCAGTTACTTATTGGGTTACATTAATTTTATTATTGGACACTTGGGTTAAAATTTACTTGTGGTCAGGCATTCCATGGTTGATTCCCTGGATTTTAGCATGTGGTGGTTTACATATTATATAAAGATTATGTGGATTTAAACTAAATGATGATTCTGTTACCCATATTGAATGAAGCATTGTTTTGCAAGTTGCATATTGATATATTGCTAAGTTTGCTATTTGCCCTGTAGATGTTAATTTTCCTTTCTCTTGCTCAGAGTTTATTTATTCTGTTTTTTAGCTTATAGCAAACAAGATCAAACGTTGCAAAACTGATTCGTTTCCAAGGTTAGTATTGTTATTATCCCTTTTTAATGATATTTTATAATTATATAATGCTCACGGTTCTTGGAGGCATGCCTTTGTCTTTAAATGCTCACCTTTTCTCTTCATTTACTTGTTGTCTATAAATATTTTATAATTTGGTGGTTTTGAAGTACTTTAATTATGCACTGTGATGAATCTAACAGCTTGGAAATCGACAATCCTGAAAGGCCTGAATGTAATAATCTTCTCTCTATATACCAGCTCGCTTCTGGAAAAACAAAAGAGGTTAGCAATGAATTATATTTCCTTTTCATTTATAGTTGTTTAAGTCACCAACATCTTAGTGGTTTTGGAATCTTCCTTGTTCAACCAAGCGTGTTTGATGCTTTCAATGTCAAGATTTTACTCTATGGTTTTACTTTTGTGCCTGCAAAGTGTGTGCTTTTGGTATTGAGGTAAAAAATAAGATTACATACCTAAAAGGACATGAAGTTAATAAATTACACATGCCCTGTTATTTTTCCTTTCCTTTCCATTTAAATTTAAATATATATGTGAACTGCGCTGATATCTTCATGTATACTGGTAGTAATTTGTAGATGTTACAAAAGAATGCAAGCGACGTGTGGGATGTTATGAGAATCACCTCATGTTAATTTTGGTGTAACTGTAAGATTTTATCCACTAAATGTCATAATGGCTATTAGGATGGTTGATTGGGGATTGCTCATTGTAAGATTTTATACACTAAATGTCTTAAAGCCCATTGACCCCCATCTGGTCTCTTCCCTGGAAATTGATCCGGCTGGTCCGATCAACTTGTCAGGAGTTCAGAAAAATTGGAATGAAAGAAAGATAGAAACAAACAAAAGAATGTGTTATTGAAAGAAAAGAACTCTCCCTAAGGATTTCCTTCCACGACAAGTCCAAGGGATCTTTCCTTCACTTACAAACTACTCCCTCCGGTCCTATTTATAAGAAAAAGTTGACTTTTTAGATTATGGAGTAATTAATGTACTTGGCATAGAATATAGACCAAATACATCATTTATGCAATGAACCAAAAAAGTCAAATGTTTCTTATAAATAGGACCGGAGGGAGTATCAAATATACAAAATACATATATGCGTACTTTTATTTATCCTATTACCCTTCTAACTTATCAACTAATTCTAACTACTTTTTTTTTTTTGGTACAACCAATCCTTACTCCTTTACACCCCTTTATTATCGTAACAGATACGTGGTTCAAGAAAATGTTGTCTGTTTTTTAATCCATGATCATGAGTTAGTCTTTCTCAAATTATGCAATTCCAATTAATTATTTTTAACTTCCTCAATATATTACTGCCAATGTTGAGGAGAATTACCGAGCATTAATTTGTGAAGTAGTTCTTTCTACTATGGCCAATCAAAAGGCCTGAGATTGGATATTGAACATACACAGAAAGTTCCTGTTCATCAGTCTTTATTGTTATATTTCCTCAAAGCATTTTCCAATCATGTGGTGATTCTTGACTTTAAAACATTTACCGAGATATTTTATTTGATAACCATTTTTGTGTGCAGGAAGTTGCGCATGAATGCCAAGACATGAACTGGGGCACATTCAAACCTCTTTTAACAGATGCCTTGATTGATCATTTGCATCCCATTCAGGTTCCAACTATTAAATATTAAACTTTCACATATTTACAAGTTTATTTGGATAACTTTAGTGTTTAATGACCCATTCTGAAGGGAAAGTTTTAGACTGATGTGGAATATTTTACTTTTATACGAGCAAGTAGTGTTTAATTGCTTTCATCAAGTTCAATTTTAAAAATATTAGTTTATTTTTGGTATTGTTTCCATGAGAATAAGTTTTGTCTGGATAGTTTTATACGACCTAGTAGTGTTTAATTGTTTTTTTTTTTCTCTTTCAATTGTGCGATTTTGGCCCCTCTAGCTTCAGTTGAGCAATTTTGGCCACCTACATTTACCCCCTTTCTGATTTTTTAATCCCTCATTCAACTTTTGACGTTAATTAGCTGATGTGTCATTTTAATGCAACATGTTCCGTCCTGTTGGTTGGAGTGGATTTTTTAAAAAATATTATAAAAAGGAAGTATCTACAAAACAACAAAAAATGAAAAACGTTCAACATTTTTTCCAAGAAGGTGAAGGCACATACATAAGAAGAATTTAGGAATTTGTAATCCTTAACTGCCTTAACCTCAATGTGTGTGCCATACCTTCAACTTGAACATCACTTTGCATTCATCTTGTCAGTCACAACATGAAACATGTGCTTCCACAATTCCTTTGCATTCTTCGTTGCCGAGTTAACACAACAAATGAAACTACTTGTTTGACAACAACACATAGTGGTAAAGATTAGGATCTTCAACTTCATAAGGAGTGGGCTTCCCCTCATCTATATACTTCTCCGAATGAGCAATCCGCTCTTTCCATCAGCCTCATTGATAGACGATGCAAGCTCTTAGGAATGGACTTGGTGGCAATCAAATTTGAGAAAGCACCCTGCTTCATTGCCTTTGTATCGTTCAACTTCTGAATCTTGAGCTAGTTATTGAAGGACTCCTTTCTAATGTTGAACGTGTTTCATTTTTTGTAAAAAATAAGTCATGTGAGGGTATTTAATATTAATACTTTTTTTTTTCATAATATTTTTTTAAAATATGCAGCAAATAGGAAAAGAAATAAACCCCACCAACTCTCACTAACATTGTCCTGTCCGTCTTACAAAATTCAAACTGATTCACACAACACAAGCAATTGCGAATTCCGCATCCAAAGGCGTGCAGAGCAACAACGATGGCAATCCATTCAACGCCAGCTGAACTCATGTCGCCTAGACATCAATGATAGGAAGAGAGAATTTGATTATCTAACAATGTCGGTGTATGAAAAAGAGAAAGGCTCGGAGAAAAGGCCAAGGATATTGAAGATCAAGTGAAGGATCTCGAGTCCATCAAGAATAATTATCAATTACATGTGAACGTGCTTGAGATTAAAGAACAACGGAACAAACTGCTCAAGACAAAACAGAAAGCGTTTGAAGAAAGAGAGAAGCAGTTTGTAGAATAAGGTGCGTGAATGACAAGTGAAGTACCTTGATTTGAAAGAGGAACAGTTTGTTGAGCGAGAGCAAGAGCTTGAATCAAGATTTGAAATCCAACAGAAGGAACTCGGAGAAAGAAAGAAGATGTTTCATTCGAACGAGGACCGTGTTGAAAAGTTGAATGTGCTTGATTCATTGGAGGAGCAACTTGAAGAAAGAGAAAAGGTGCTTGTTTCAAAGGAGAAGTTCAAACTGCAAGTAATGCATCTTAGCGAAACAAAATCAGTTTGAAGACCAGGAGCTCTTCAATCCTGTGAAACAATATTTAAAGAGCAGCAGATACTTGACTACGTATGAACTCATGTTGTTTCACAATAGTGAAGAGCTCCTGATCTTCAAACTGATTTTGTTTCGTCTCAAGATACATTACCTGTAGTTTAAACTCCTCTTCCTTTGAAACAAGCACCTTCTCTCTTTTCTTCAAGTTGCTCCTCCATTGAAACAAACACCTTCAACTTTTAATCAAAGTTTTCGTTAGAATGACACACCTTCTTTCTTTCTTCAAGTTCCTTATGTTGGATTTTAAATATTGATTCAAGCTCTTGCTCTCGCTCTACAAACTGCTCCTCTTTCGACTCAAGGTACTTCACCTGTCCTTCATGCACCTTGTTCTACAAATTGCTTCTCTCTTTCTTCAAACGTTTTCTCTTTCATCTTGAGCAGTTTGTACCTTAGTTCTTTTATCTCAAGCACGTTCACACGTATTTGATAATTATTCTTGATGGACTTGATATCCGTCGTTTGATTTTCAATATCCTTGGCCTTTTCTCTTTAATATCCTTGGCCTTGAACGGATTGTAGTCGTTGTTGCTTTGCTTTTCTCTAGATAATCTATGAATCGAATTTTGAAGCGATGCAAGTTCTTGGCGAAGCATGTTGTAATCTTTTATCTTTTCTTGAATGAAATGCGGCGGTTCCATGTCTCTCAAAGGTTTCTTTCTTCTAGAGTCAATCGCTTCTGTTGTGTGAATGAATTGGGTTTTGTAAGAGGAAAAGGACAACGATAGTGGGAGTCGGTGAGGTTTCCGTCCTCTCCTATTGGCTGGATATTTAAAAAAATATTATGAAAAAGTATTAATAATGAAACATGTTCAACATTAGAAAGGAGTCCTTTAATATAACCAGCTCAAGACTCAACAGTTGAAGGATACAATTTTTGCTGTGAATGAACCGTTAACAAAGGCAAAGAAGCAGGGTGCTTTCTCGAGTTTGTAGCTGAGGCAAAGAAGCAGGGTGCTTTCTCAAGTCCATTCCAAAGCACTTGCATTGTCTATCAATAGGCTTATGGAAGAGCGGATTGCTCATCCGGATGAAGGGGAAACCTACTCCTGCTGAAGTTGAAGATCCTAATCTTTACCACTTTGTGTCGTTGTCAGAGAAGTTGCTGCATCTGTTGTGTTAACTCAGCTACAAAGAATGCAAAGGAACTGTGGAAGCACATGTTTTATGCTATGACCTACAAGATGAATCTAGGAGCAATGCAAATTGATGTTCAACTTGAAGGATTATAGTGGCGCGCACATTGCAGCTAACGATTACAAATTCCTGAATTCTTTTTAAATATGCGCCTTCACCAGCTTGGTAAAATGTTGAACATTTGTTGTTGTTTTGTTAATACTTCTTTTTTATAATAATCAATAAGGGGGTATGTGTGTTTGTGTGTGGGTGGGTGGGGTGCCAAAATCGCTCAACTAAAACTAGGGGAGAAATCGCAAAATTACAATAAGGCTTTTATATTACTTAAAAAAAAAAGTGTTATTATTATGCAGTTATTTTATTATAAAAATACTGGTATTAATATAAATTAGCATTTGTAATAATATTTTGTACCTAGAGTTGGTCATGCATTATATTCATGTTTCCGAGAAGTAGTCTTTGTTAGCGGATATAGTTTTTTTTGTTTCCTTCTACCCCTATGTAGTCTCTTCAACTGGTTAGTAGACATAGTTTTTTTTTTGTTTCACTTGTATAACTATTTGCCCCTCACATATTTTCTTTGTGAGCTTAGGGTCTTGCATTATCACTCAAAGTTTTTTTTTCTTCTTTTTAACAGGTTCGCTATGAGGAACTCATGTCAGATTCAGGTTATTTAGATAAAGTATTAGGAGAAGGTGCTAAAAATGCAGCAGATATAGCGGATGCTACTCTTCATAATGTTTACCAAGCAATGGGATTTTCGAGGAGACAATGATGGATGATGCTAAACATATAAGCTATAAGATTGGTGAGATGACCACTTAATTAAAGCTAATTTTTATATGATTCATCATCAGCCTCATTTTGGAGTAATCATGGGCATGTATAGTTCACCGCTGGAAGTGGAAATATTATTTGACGCAAAGCCTAAAGGTTGTGTATTCCTGATGCAATAAGCTCGTTTTTTTTTTTTTTTTTGGTTCACTCAATGACTACCGCTGTTGCATTCTTTTAGTTTTACTTTACTTGTTTTCGGTCTTCTTCATTATTTATTTGCACTGTAATATTGAAACCAAATTGATAAAGATTTCACCATTGTATTTGATGGAGACACAACCTAGTCATCTTAAGTTGGGATTTTCTGCAATGCATAACTCTGTTTATGAGAGAAAGACAGAGGACTGCATTGATGCTAATGGTAGGCCTTTTTTGATCGGACATTTTATCTTACTCAAATAAATTTCTTTATATTGTTAAGTGGATTCGAGAGATATGATAGGGAATAAGCTTAGCATCTTTATTCTTTTAATATCAATTTGCACGGTAAAGAAGGGGGAACTCGAATAAATTTCTTCATATTGTTAAGTGGATTCTAGAGATATGCTAGGGAATAAGCTAGCATCTTTATCCTTTTTTCAGTACTAGTTTATTTTTATTTTGTATTTATGATCTATCTACAGATATGCAAGGTCCCTTTAGCATGCATCCATGGAAGTATTGGTCCACAGCGGACCAAAATTTCCAACATTGATATCTTTATTGAAATTCTAATTAATGAATTGTCAACATCAAATTATTTCCATCTTTCCCCCCATTTTCTCTTCCGCTCATGTAGATCACAATTTAAAGATAAGATATGATAATTAATGAGGAACAAACTATAATTACAACAGGCTCACTACCTACATAGGACAGTTAAACATCAGGCTCACTTATTTTCTTTTCCATTCATAATTACAACTGGATGGTTAAACTATACTCCCTCCGTTTAATATAAGTATATTTGACTTTTTAGGTTCATTCAATTAATTATGCTAAGGAATAAGCTAGCATCTTTATCCTTTTTAGGTTCATTTAAATTTGACTTTTTAGATTCATTCAATTTATATTTATATTTAGAAACGAAGGGAGTACTAGTTAGACAGTTAACTGTTATAGTTATGGCTATTATTGACTCTAATATACATCAGAGTCATAATTGAGTAAAAGTAACTTTTCATTTTCAATAGAAACTCTCACTTTTCCGATTCTTTGAATTTTCCTTGTTTATTTATTTATTTTGAAAGTCCATGATTTATGTAATTGATTCTCGCTGCATGGTTTGCGATGTCATCTGCAATTTTTGTTGTCATGCACACATCCTTTCTCCTTGCTTCTCATGGAATCAATTTTTGAAAACCCAAACCTTCTCTAGAATCAAATGCAACGATTTCGACGTCGCTCCACTATCTGTTGAGAATCATTGCCTTGTGGTTTAAGATAGTGAAGTTTGATAACAGAGAGGAAGAAGAGAGAAATATTTTGGTAGAGATTTTTTTTTGACAAAATTTTGGTAGATAATTTATCATTAGATCCAATAGAGTTTCATTGTGTGACTTTTTGGTGACTGTCTTCGACGGTGCTCTGTCTTTTTTTGCTTTTTTTTTTTCTCTTCGACTTCATCAGCGTGAGCAGATCTGGTTCTCGTTTGATGTCGTCCTTTGGTCCTTGGCCTTGCTTAACTGCCATGGAGCCGACAGCGGCTACGGTGGCGAAGCCACCGGCATCGGGGAAATCTTTTGCACAAGCTCTATCTTCATCCAGTGAGCCCCAATTGATTCAATTGCCTCCTAACTGAGTATGAATCTGGATTAGCTGATTGTCAGTATAACCTCCATGGCAGAATTTCTCTGCACAAAGGTGATCCGCCATTAACAACATTAGCTCTGAAACAAAAGCTATCTATTTTATGGCCTAATTTGTGCAATTGGAACATTACACCTCTTGGAAAAAGTTTCTCTGAATTTCAATTAAGTACCATTGAAGATATGCATAAAATCTGGGCTTTGGGTGTGGTGAACCTGAAGCTGTGGTTTCTTCGTTTCTCCTGTTGGACTAGGGGTTTCAAGCCTCAAGCTCAAGTGCAAACTCATGCCCAAATTTGGGTTAGGCTCATGCATTTACCTCAAGAATATTGGAGAAAAACAACTTTGTTTGAGATTTCCTCTGGATTGTGTACCCCTCTTTCCATTGATGAAGCTACTATAAGTAGACGTTATGGGGGTTTTTGCCAGGATTCTTGTGGATGTTGACCTTTCTGAGCAGTTATTTGAGTATGTGGTTGTGGAAACAGAAGGCCATGCTTTATTTATTGATGTCCAATATGAGAAGCAACCACTTTTTTGTGCTAATTGTAAAGTTTTGGGGCATATTCTGCAAAATTGTATGAAACTAAGTAGCTCAAACAAACCTGAAGCCCCTGCTAAATTTAAAACTAAACCTAATTGGCATGGCAAGAAACAAGCTTCTGGTACTAATAATGCTCCCATTTCGTTGTTAGATAAGCAACAAGCTGGAACTGATTTGTATAACAAGAAAAATGCTGAGAATGTTATTCTTACTGTTGACAGACATGTACATGAAACTTTGTGTTGGGAATACTCAGTCTGAGGCTGTTGAAGTTGAAATTCACAATATCAATAACTAACCTGAACCTCAATTGGATTTGGACAGTTTGACTATTTCACATAATACTGAGATTTTAGAGAAGGAAGGAGCTAAAGATGATGTGACTGTGACAGTAATCATGAATGATATGAATTTCAATCCTTCATTTCTTAGGAAGGATGTGAATTCAAATCCCACTTTACCTCTTCACAACTCATTTGACAAGTTACATGAGGACAATGAAGTTCCTTTTGGGGAGACTCCACTAGTGGATCAGGAACAAAGTCACAACTCATTTGATTTTTTTGCAAGCTATCTTGGAGTCTGTTGAACCAATTCCACAGGAGAATGTTTGCCTTGTTCCTAATAACAATATTGTGAAGCCTTGTGAATTGAAAAATAGGCATTCTCAGGCTGTCAATTTGGATCCAACCAAAGGAGTTTTGGATCAATCTCTTATAGCCAAGTGGGCTGCTACTCCTATTTTGACTCCTACAGGCTTGCCTATTTCATCCACATCTGTGCCTCCCTCTAAGGCTTTGGATTCGGTCAAGGTGTTGGCTCCAGTTTGTGTCCCTGCACCATTTACTCTTGACAAAAACACATCTTATCAATCTACGTCTGCAACTGTTTCTATGCCGCAGCCTGTAACTACCCGCTATGATAGTTTGACAAGTGACAAGCTCCCTTCAAGCCAAATCTTGGTTCATGTTTCCAAACCCTCTCTCCATTCTGCCGCAGCCCTTAAGAGTGTGCAAATTCTTTCCAAATTTTGGGGGGATGAAGTAGAAGAGGTGCTGGAAGACACTCTTAGTCATGACGGAAGACTAGTGGTGGAAGACCATGATGAAGATTTTGAGCAGCACTATCCAAGTCTATCTGAGAGCAATAAGGCTGAGAGAAAGAAGAAGAAGCAGGTGCATAAAGTGAGGCCTTATAGCTTTAACTCAGCCGGAATGAGGACCCGTGCCCAAAAGGGCTCCTCCAAAGCTACCTTGACAGATGCAAAATAGTTGGTTTGAAGGCAACAATATAACTTCGCAGATCAACACTTTTTCATAGAGAGTGTAGTTTTGCAGCAGTTGTTAGTTTCTCTGTACTATGGTGGTCTTTGACTCATTTTCCTCAGGTCTTCTCCTTTCTTGGGATAGATCCGGATTTACTTTTCATAGGTTTTACACATTGTAACTCTGTTGTATTGGCTCAGGCCTCTCCTGTCTTTTATATTTTAGTGCTTTAATAAAAAAAAATACTTTCATGGCCAATGTTTGCCCCGCTAAAAGGACTAGACGTTCAAATTACGTAGACTTCACGTAAATTTGGTAAAACTCAATTTTTTACCTGATATAAGAGTGTGTCAAAGTCTTATTTAAATTTCAATTGATAGTGAAACCAAGAGCACGGTAATACAGGAGCACAATATAAAGCATACACACGAATAGTTGAAGGAGACGCATGAATATTGAGATTTCATTATTGACAGTATTTTTTTAGTTTGTGGGTGGTTGCTTTCATTCCAATCAATCAAAGACGAAAATAATTCCCTCGTATTGCACGAGTCAATGACAAATACCACATCCTTTATTTTCCGCTACTACTTGTACCACCACTTGCCTGTAAACATGATCATTTTTATATCCCCTCCCCACTAACTAGTTTTAATCACCTCATCCAAATTTCAAATCCAATAACACTGACATTGACATGAGTATTATTTACCCCACCAATACCATGAGTATATTACTTGGACACTAGGAGAACCATATATTTTGCGCTAAATGAACAATGATACTCCCATTGTCATCATTGCATCAAGAATTAAAATGTTGTTTGATTGATTGCAAGGTTCTTTCAACTTATGCTTTCTGTCTCCCAAAAACTATGAAAATGTTGGCATTAGTAAACTCAAAGCCTGCTGATACGGCAAATAAGGATCCATATACTGTGAAAATGTTTTTTTACTTTTATTATTTAAAATTTGTGTCAGTTTTACTTTTATCAATTAAAAGAAAGAAAAAAAAAAGACTCTCGAAGTGAATATTTATCTTTTTCTTTTGGATTAAAAAAAATCCACTTATTAAAAAAAATATATTATTTTCATTGTTTCTTAAAAAAAAAAAAAAAAAAACAATCCACCGGCTTTTAAATGAGTAACGTAACCTATAACCTCACCAAAGCGTCACTTGCAATGCACCTCCCCTATAACTACAAACATATTATGTCATGTTTTTTGGATTAAGCTAGCAGCGCGCATTTTGTGACTCAACGAGAGCTAGAAGTGAAGTGAAGTGAAGAGTGATACTCTAATTCATTCATTTCGGAGCAGATCCAAGTAAAACAAGAGTAGCAATAATTGCTAAGTTCACCAGAGAGCAGGTATAATCAATCGACCTTCTTTTTCCCATTTTTCAAATTCTGAGGTTCGAATACCAATCCTTTCATATTGTAATGTCCCTACGGACTCGACCGACCTTCTTTGATCCCATCCATATATATATATATATATATATATATATATATATATATATATATATATATATATCAATGAATTTTTTTTCATACTAATGTTCTTCTCACACGCACTGAATAGATGAAATCTGAATGACACGTAACACTGTTTCGGTTAATACAATAAAAAACTGGTCATCTCTTCCTGTCCAAATTCCAATCGTGCCAATAGTGTTTTCTTTACAGTCATGTGGTGGTGAACTTCTTAGCAATCACCCTCACCTCACTGGTCCCATGTCAATAATATTGTAATTACTTTTATTATTTTTTTAATATATTTTAAAATTATTAACATTTTATTTCTTATCATACGTTCTATTTTTTTTTTTGACTCAAAATTATTATATTGTTCTGTATATTTAAGAATTTGTGATAACTTCTCATTTAATTTAATTTTAAAAATGCAGCCTATAAATCAAAAAGTGAAAACTCGTTTTAGTTCCGAAAAAAACGCGAAACTCAATTTGATACAATGTTGTTATGAGTCTCTTTAGGAGTTACTATGTCTTGTTGAAATTTTTTTGGTCCGACTATCATTCGAATTTATTTTAGAGAATATTTTTTTTTTCTGAAGGATAATATCGAATTTCATGGTTTTCTCGAAAGGAAATTATTTCTTTTAGGAATGCTATGATATATTTTTTTGTCAAGTAATCTAAACACTAGAAATTCACATTTGCAAGATAAATAAGTGAGATGTTGAGGTCGAATCCTATATATATCATGCAATATCCTGCCAACTGAGATAAGCTAGCATGACAAAAATTATCTAAATATTATTATAAATAAACTATGTACTTACCTCGTGATAATACGGAGTGTATGCACCACATGTAGTCTAACAAATTCTGCACCTAACAAACCACAATAGAGGATTTTTCAACAAAAAAAAGAAACACAATGAAGGAGTCGATAAGAAAATAAGAAAAAAACACTCCAAGGGAATCACATTCACAAAGAAGGAGGGGGTGACGTACGATATTGCTGCTACGGTACATTTTGTTTTCATAGAGTTGTTTGGACTAGAAATACTTAGACAAAATATTTGTCTGTTTGGCTTTCTGGTTTGAAACATGTTCATTACGCAATCTGATAAGGTTGCGCACCTTAGAGGGCACCTTAATCCAATGGTGAATAAATATTGTAATGATGCAACATCAATATTATTCCTTGTGCTTATTAGAGAGTTAATAAATTTATATGTGATGTTTTTTTTTCTCAATTTTGTTTTTGATGCTTAAGCTCTAATTCTTGACAGGGTTTGTGAGTTAATTAATTTGAGAGTGGGAATCTGAATCTGTATATAAATGGAGGCTGAAAAGGATGTGTCTATCAAACAGTACACAAATGAGGAAGTGGATGATGATGGAAGAATCAAGAGAACCGGTAAGCATGTTTTCTCTATCTAATTTCCAGTTATAATAACTGCATTTCATTTCATTTCAGCATCTCTTTTTCTTTTCTTGCCATTTCAGAATCATATGTCCTTTTCATATAATTCATGTGTTTTATGTCGTTGATACTCAAACAGTTATAAAAAAGATAAAAATATAAAAAAAATTAAATGTTCCTTTGAAAGATGTTTTCTTTTAAAATAATTTATTTTGGAAGATGCGACATTATTATACACACTACCATCTATTGAAATTGTCAATTTCTTTTTAAGACTATTATTAGAAGTTCAAAACAAAATAAATAAAGAAGTTGAAACTTGAAAATAATCCTCTTATTTTCTTTCATGAGGTCCTTTTCTTTTTTTGCAATAAAAGGTGTCTATTTATATTAATTTCTGTGGGGATTGTGAGTTGAAGGAGTGATAGAATTTGGAAAATCTGATCTTCCTGTCCATATTAACTTGTGCTATCATTGAAAAATTAGTATATGACTAAAATTGATGTATTTAATTAATGGAAATAATTGGATTTGAATGGATGCTTGTGGTTGCAGGGAACGTGTTGACGGCAACAACACACATAATAACAGTGGTGGTGGGTGCAGGAGTGTTGGCTCTAGCATGGGCAATTTCTCAACTAGGATGGATAGCTGGCATACTTGTTATGATCACATTTTCATCCATTTCCATTTACACTTACAATCTTATAGCTGATTGTTATAGATATCCAGACTCAGTTAATGGCAAGAGAAACTACACTTATATGCAGGCCGTTCATGCTTACCTAGGTATATATCATAAATACATCAATTTAAATTTAATCTAATTCCCACTTTTATCCGACTTGAGGGATTAATTGTGCGTAGAAGATACCTGATTCACGCTAAAATTGTACTACGCATATGATAATGTTAAAATTTTGTCCACTATTTTTGTCAACGCTAAATTCATGTTCTATTTCAAATGTTTTAATTAGTTGCACATTTCCATTTTGTCATTAGGTGGAATAATGCACGTATTTTGTGGATTGATCCAGTATGGGAAACTCGCTGGGATTACAGTGGGCTACACTATAACTTGCTCTACAAGCATGGTGTAAGTTGTCACATTGATTAACCATAGTATTTTTGGTCTTAAAATATGTGAGTGAGGTGGTATTATTGTGGTCCTTGAATGCATTGAAATTACAAAACACCTCAACAAATTGATTAATAGAAGACACATTTGAGGATCAAACTAACTAGCATTCAGTAATACCAATGAGACCAATGAGAAAGTGTATTTATTTATATATGTTTTTGTAATTTTGATGCATTCAATAACTATTGTTATAACATCTTAATATTTAAGAAACAAAATCATACTCACTAATTTATGGTATTGTTAATGTATAAATGTGGCAGGGCTATAAAGAAATTGATTTGCTTCCACAAAAATGGCCATGAAGCTTATTGCAAGTTTTCAAATAATCCCTACATGCTCGGTTTTGGGATCTTTCAGATTTTATTGTCTCAAATCCCAAATTTCCATAAGTTAACATTGATATCAACTGTTGCTGCTATTACCTCTTTTGGTTATGCATTAATTGGAAGTGGACTCTCTCTAGCAGTTGTGGTGTCAGGTATAACCTTCATCATCTATATCTTTCCAACAAAATATTAACAACATACTGTATATTCCACCAAAAGCTTGTCAGTGACTACAAAAAACTGAAAAATGATGTGACCAACATTACTAAGGCATTTTTGGCTGTGAACAGGGAAAGGAGAAACAACCAGTTTGTTTGGAACCAAAGTAGGACCAGGATTGTCAGAAGATGACAAAATTTGGAAAGTTTTGACTGCTTTGGGAAACATTGCACTTGCTTGCTCTTATGCTACTGTTGTCTATGATATAATGGTAAAAGCACACAACTTACTAAGTAAAGTTACATTATATTATTAATTAGAAGTATAAAAAAGTAGACTTGGTTGCAGTAGCATATTTGATTCATCCACTAGTCCATTGATATTATTTATCTCTATGTTTTTTTATTTAGGACACATTAAAGTCAAATCCACCGGAAAGCACACAGATGAGGAAGGCAAATATGTTGGGGATCACTACAATGACAATACTTTTCCTCCTATGTGGTTCACTTGGCTATGCTGCATTTGGTGATCACACCCCAGGGAACATCCTCACTGGTTTTGGATTTTATGAGCCCTTCTTGTTGGTTGCTTTGGGGAATGTATGCATTATAGTCCATATGGTGGGAGCATATCAGGTAATCGAATTTCTCTCGTCTGTTAATTGTAATTAATTATACCCTTATTTTTATCTAATCAGTTGATAAAATAGATCGTATTAGAGATGTTGTTATAATGATGCAGGTTTTAGCTCAACCAATATTTCGTATAGTTGAAATGGGTGCTAACATGATGTGGCCACAATCATCTTTCATACATAAGGAATACCCAAACAAAATTGGTTCTTTAACATTCAACATCAACTTATTTAGACTAATTTGGAGGACAATATTTGTGATAATGGCCACAGTTATTGCCATGGCAATGCCATTCTTCAACGAGTTTCTTGCATTACTTGGAGCATTTGGATTTTGGCCACTCATCGTCTTCTTCCCGATACAAATGCACATCTCTCAGAAACATATAAACAGATTTTCATTGAAGTGGTGTGTGCTCCAACTATTGAGTCTTGTTTGTTTTTTTGTTTCAGTAGCTGCTGCAGTTGGTTCCATTCATGGAATTAGTAAGAATATCACAAAATACAAACTCTTCATGTATAAACAATAGCCTATTTCAAAATGGAGCCTAGAGTTAATGCAGTAATCTTGTTTCTAAGAATTTCCTTCTGAGTTAATAGCCTATTCCATTCTTATTATTTTTGAAGTATTTGAGTTACCTAATATTTTAATTATTCTAGAATTTCCTATTATCATGTCTGAACACGCTTTAATTGTTGCTTCTATCAGTCATCCTCAACTATATAGTTCATTCATACGCAATCCGTAGATCCATCCCATTTGTGTTTTCTTCCACAGAAGTGTGACAAAAGTTGTTTCTTGACCATTCCCCATAGAGTAGCAACACTTGTTTCCCTAGTCGGTCCTTCATTATGACAATTGCAACGTTAACTCTATTTAGTAGGAAGGATATTTGTCGGGAAAAGGCTCATTTTTGACGCAAAATTAAACACAAACGAATAAATGAAAAAGTCACCAATTACACACATTCTCATGTCTTTTTTCGCACACGTAAGCACTTCGCTTGCAATAATAGGGAAATGATTAATATCATGAACAATTTTCGCACAAAATAGTCTAGATGTTATATCATCGGCAGATACCCATGATTTCTAGGAAAAAGAAAGCAATTACTAAGCAATATCCATTTCTTCTTATAATCTAACAACTGTTATTCATGCAATTAATGATGTTCTTCGAGATAAATAGTAATGTGCTCAACAAGAATGCAAATTCATTCGACTCTAACATTAACTATATTTAGTAGGAACGATATTTTCGGACAAACATTATTCATTGTCTCTTTGATGGAAAAAAACACGTGGATGAATGAAAGTGTCGCCAATCTCGCACATTGTCATGTCATTTTTTCTGCGCATGAACGCAAGCATTTCCCATACTATAATAGGACGATGGTTTTTATCATGATCGGTTTCTCATGAAATATACGTCACACTAAATAGTCATGATATCGTATCATTGACAGAGACCAATGATTTCTAGGGAAAAAAGTAATTACTTAGCAATATCCATTTTCTTCTTAAAATTGAACAAGTGTTATTCACGATGTTCTTCATAATAAAGAGTAATATACTCGGTAAGGATTAAAATCTTTAACATAAAACACACATGAATAAATGAAAATGTCATCAATCACACACATTCTCATGTCTTTTTTTTTCCGTGCATGCACGCAACCATTTTCCTTACTATAGTAGAAAAATGATTCATATCATGACCAGTTTCCTCACTAAATAGACGACACACAAAAGCCAGGATATTATGTTATTGACAAAGACCCATGATTTCCAAGAAAATAATTACTTAGCAATATCAATTTCTTATTAAAATAAACAAGTATCATTCATGTGATTTGTGATGTTCTTCGTGATAAACGATAATATATTAACAAGGATGAAAACTCAACTAATTGTAACATTAACTCTTTTTTTATCAAGATTGTAACATTTAACTCTATTTGATAAGAAAGATATTCGTCGGTCAAAAATTTAGTTTCTGTGACAGAAAAACAGACACAGATAAATGGAAGTATCATCAATATAATCACACACATTCTCATTGACTATTTGCGCATACACACGTTTCGCATACTATAATAGAAAAAACTTTCTGGGTGGTGGGGGTGGGGGTTACCTAGCAATGTCACTTTCTTCTTTTTTTTTTTTTTTTAAGGAATGTCACTTTCTTCTTAAATTCAAACAAGTATTATTTGTGTGGTTTATGATGTTCTTTATGGGTAATGATATGTATCCCGAATTTTTTTATCCTGAGATATTCACGACCTTGTTAAATTGGCCTTGCTATCACTTATTTCCTTTTTTTCAGCTTGCCTACTTCAACTAAAGAGGATATCCAACGGCTGAAAATATTTCGGTACGGTTTGCTTCGCTGTAAATAGCAACACTCGTTCTTTATATAATAGTTGGTAGACCCCAAAAATCAGAGTTTGAAATTCCCCAATTGATAGGTTATTCATAAATTACATTGTAAATTATCAATAAGGTTGGTGGTTCTCTTTAACTTGACATGAGGGTAGTTCTTCCCTAATCTTTCTTTTTTGTTTAAATCAACATTCCAAACAAAACAAATAGTGCAAAAGATACTCAATTCATATACAAGATCATAAAACAAAGATTAAGAGTAACCTCCAACCCATTTGGGGTTGACCTATTAGTTGGTTTGAGATTTTGGAGTTTGCTTCTCCAAAGGTCTCATGTTCGATTCTCTCTAATGCCAATTTCGGTGGGCTAAGTCCATACAGAGCTTGCTCTAACTTTAAATGGGACCCCCGCAAGTGGACGGTGGGATTGGTCCCCTCAGATTAGTCGGTTCTTGATCCGAATACCGAGTTTTCAAAAAAAAAAAAGAGTAACCTCCAACAATCAAAAGGAAGACAATTCATAAGATCAATACACCACTTATAAAATAGACGGTGGTCACCCTTTATCTTAATCATAAACTATTTTTAATATTGACTCTTATCGAGTCTGAAAATATTCTACCATTTTTCTATCTCTTAAATAACTGAATGTCAAATCAAAGCTAGACGTTTCCCCTTTGACCTTTCACCCTAAAAGAAATATATACCATAAGGTGTGAAAAACATGTGGCATAACCAACATCACTATGACCCATTTGTCCAACTCATAACAAATAAAAGAGAGATTTCACATATTGAGAACAAGTGTATTTCTCACTCTTGTAGTCTAAATTTTGTATATATAAAAGAAAAAAAAAAAAAAAAAAGTTGCATGGAACGGTTAACACACTTTGAATTTAATTCACATATAAATTATATTGAGGTTTTCTTTAATTATGTTATTGATGCGAAGTATTCTTCAACTTTTTCGATAATTATTCTTTGTAGGTTCTAAAATATCATCTCTAGTGAGGTCACCCTTCCGTACCAAGTTTTTTTCCCTACCCACAAGGTTTGAATCCAAGACTTTGTTTAAAGAATTTGAATTAAGTTTTACTTGGAGCATTGTATTGTTAGTCAATTTTATGGTGTTTGACCAAATATTATTAGCTTTTTGCTCATATATTTTAAATGGTATAACATAAATATTTTCAACTTTACTTATATTTTTTATTTATTTATTTTGACTTTCCTAAAACAATCAAAATAAATATCTTATTTAAAAGAAATTGTTAATATAAAATAGTTATAAGGGAACTTTTTTTGAATATAAATAAATAAAATGTATATAAAATTGAAAAGTATTAAACTATTAAAAAAACTCCTACTAGAAACAAAAAATACAATTTAATTTCATTGAACCCCACCTGAATGAAACAAAGGAAGACTAGAATAATAAATAAGAGAAGTGTGCAACGTCAACATGATTCTTGTACTCATTCTCCCGAGAGAGTGAACGACCTACGCGTCATCGCTTCCCATAAGGTAACATTTATTTTGACTTCTATGTCACACTATCAGTGCATTGTGTTCATCTTCATCACAAATAATTAATTGATTCACATTGCTATACCTTTATAAACCTTGTTTGTTATTCATCTTCTTCTTCATAAAATTTCAGAGAGGCTTCAAAACTTTATTTTGTTTCTGAGAAATGAAGGAGATTATGGAAGTGGAATCTGGTGTTACAACTCCAAGTGCTCTTCTTGATGATGATGGCAGAACCAAACGAACTGGTATAATTTCTCTTCCTATTCTAACTCTAAATCTCTAATTATTAATTTCTCTATATTTTCTCCATGCATTTCTCATGCTTGGTTTTTACAATCTCCTTGTTATTTGGTTTTTACCAACTCGTAAATCATGCACTTTTTTTTTTTTTTTTTGTCTCTATACTCTATCCATAACAAAGTATGTATTTGGTCCACTTTTGACCAGATACAGATAAAGTTTTGCTTATATTTTTTTTTCTTATATACAAATTTTTGCTGGTTATGGAGAAGAAAATATCCATATACAAATCGAATATTCATCATGTGTAATTCTGAAAACTAATTCATCGGATATTGTGGGACCTAAGCAAGCAATAAATTCTTTTTGAGTTTTAGGCTTTGTTTGGATGGCAAACTAAAGCTTAAGGAAAGAATGTAAGAGGAAAGATTGTAAAAGGAAAGATTGAGAATGAAAAGTGAAAAGATTGTTCTAGCGGTTTGATTTGAGAGATAGTAGAAGGAAAGAAAGATTATTCTAATGGTTCATAAAAAATGAGTAATAATATAAATGTGTTTTTAAAAGGACAAAAATATCCTTATACACAAATTTTATATGATAAAAAGAATAAAAAAAAATAGACACTATAATTTCATCCATAAAATAAATCATGTAAAGAAATAGAAAAAATAAAAATAAAAAGTTGGGTCACATTTCATTTCTTGTGCATTGGTGATAGCAATAATAGTATAAAATGAATGGTATACGAAAAGTTGCATAACTTTTCAGGATTGGTTAAATTGAAATTTTCGAACTAAGGCGAGGAAAGTTTTTTCCTGTGGGACCTAGCAAAAAGTAATCAGTTCTTTCACTTAGAGAACCAAACTAAAGAAAGGATCTTAATTTGTGAGCTTTCTCTCCTTTCACAATCAATCCTTAGTCCTTCTTTTAAACCAAACACATCCTTAGTGTTGCTTTATGTTTGGACTTAAAGTTCTAACTTAAGACCTGGTTAAGCTTTCTGTATATAAAACTACATGAAATGTAATTACAATGACAATTTGAGTTAAAAAATGAAAATTAATAAAACAAAAACCACCGATTCCTGAATTTGCCCTTATTATTCATCGAACGTTTCTTGCATTATCTTAATTTTTGTGCTTCATGAATTTACCCTTTTGATCACTAACTATACTATCATTTACTCCACACACTAGTACGTTAACTTTCAAAAGGGCAATCACTAAACTAATAGATAGTAATATCTAAAGACAATCGAAAGGGGTCATCCTAAACTTTTTTTTATTGTTTTTTTACATAATTTAATCATCAACTACTTTTTCCAGCCCAGAACTGTCGTGATTTAAATAAAATTTTGATACATAATCACTAAACTATTTTATAGATTAGTTCTCATCCATAAAGGATTAGCGCCATCTTATTGTTCGTTTGTATTTTGTTTTTGTATAAATAATTATAATTGGTCGTTTGAAACTAACATAAAAACAATGACAATTTAGATTAAAAAAATATTTTATAAATAACTATAAACTATTTATTATTTTATTAATAATTTCAATTATTAATCTTTTGATAGAAAGTGTATATATGTATGAATTATATGGGATTGCAAATGAGTCGATTTGTGTCGAGCTTGTTTCAGCTCGACTTGATTGGTGGCTTGATATCAACATTTTTTTTAAGTTTAAACTCGACTTGATTCAAAGTATAAAGTATGTAAATAAAACAATTCAATTTGTTATAGTTCGAATCACATAATTTAAAAGTCAAACAATTATCAAAGATCTTTGACCTGCGAAAAATATAAATGTATATTAGATCTATGAAAAATAATTCTTTTTTTTTTGGATAAAATCGTTGTGCTTCATATAATTAATTATATGCCTACTTTATATAATTCTCGGTCAACTAGAATCCGTGAATCACCACAAGGTTTATTTTCGTGGTATTAAAGTTTTTTTTTTTTTAAAGAAGTGCGTAAAGTTAAAAGTATATTTTGTCAAAAAAAATTAAAGTTAAAGTATATATATTTTTTTTAGTCAAAAGAAAAATTAAAATAAATAAAAGAAAGAGATATAGAGATTTGGGCATAGTTTTAAAAACCGGATCGGACCGGCCGGTCGAACCGGTCCGACCGTGAACCGGTGTGTAGTCCGGTTCGAGACTAATATCGGATCGGCCATGTTATTAAACCGATCAAAACCGGTCAAACTCGCTAAAAACTGATGACTCGGCCGGTTTTTTGAGTTAATCGGGTTTAATAAATATTTTATGTTTAATGCTTGGATTAATGCTTCATTATGCATACTTTAATATTAATTAATGCTAATTAATGACTTATTTAATTCCGATTATGATTCAACGGCCTTGACATTTTAATGTTAAGAAAAAATTTTGAATTTGAAAAAACTGCCGAACAGGAATCAAACCGCAGACATTGTGAAGGTCATAAGAAACTTAACCACTGCGACAACTAATTGATCATGTTAACAACTGTAATTTATTATATATATTTAAGTATAACACATCTTTTATTAAAATTGAAGGAACAAATAGTTTTTTTTTTCTTTCAAGAAGAACACATCATTATTAAATATAATAACAATAATACTAATACTAGTAATATACATATCATCTCTCCCCTAAAAACAATATACATGTCATATGTTTTTGTAGAAAATCTATTTATTATATTAATATTAGTTGATATGCATCTATTTGTTGTCAACAAAATATAGTTATACTTTTAAAAAAAATATAGATATACAAATATACATATTATATGTTAGATTTTTAGTTTTGAGGTGACCGAGTCACCGGTTCAATTCGATTTAATCTGGTTAAATAGTTATAAAAATTTAATCTTAAGACCGAGTCATCTAACCGAGTTATCCGGTTTAATCCGATTCAGACATGCGGTTCAACCAGTGACCCAGTGGTTCGACCATTAACCCAGTGACCCAATACCCCTGCCGAGTCGATGACCGAGCCGAGTTTTAAAACTATGGATTTGGGTGACATTACACTAGATACAACCCAAACAAGAATACAACAATATAAATCAGACCTAGTGATCAACCATAATCTATCTTAACAAGAATTCACTAATCACGGACGTAACCCAGTGAACCGGCGTACGAGCACGAAACCAGGTTACAAAAATATGAAAAGTGAACATTGCGAAGAACAGTTAGGGTTTAATTTCGGCGAATGGATCAAACACCAGTACGATATCAAGATCCAAGTGGCAAAAACTCCCTGAACAAAGCAGCAAGCAAAAAGCTCTTTCGAGCACGGAGAAGCAACGTGTAGGCAGACAAGAGGACTTGAAACCTACAAATCTCAACAGATTTAGAAACATCAGAGAGTCGAAGAAGTATGCCACCAAACACAGCCGATTTTAACGTATAAGAACTCAGATCGAATGATGAGTATTAGAAACCAGACCCATTCGGATTAACAAAACCAGACCCTTTCGAATTTTTGAGTCACAAACGCGCAACCATTACAAAATGAGTAAGTCTAAATCTCCCGATCTCATTTCGAACAACAGAACAGTCGTCCGAAACCCACAAAACAAACACAAACAAACATCTGGTGACCATCAAACAAAACAAAACACACAAAGTGCACTGGAACGACAACGGAGAACACCCACTCAAACCTGAAAGAACGGATATGAGTATGCCAAACGGTGAGAAACTACCGACGAACAAGACATAAAGGCCCTCCAACAAACAACTAGCAACTGAAGAAACAAACACAACCGACGAGCAACAAAAACCACATGAGGGAGCTTAACACCAACCAAGCACAACAACTCAATCCCGAAACAAACCATCTCCCGACCACGGACCACCACCACTGTCAATCGACGTGCGTGAACACCCACCATTCTTGCAAGAACAAAACTAGAGGAAACCAAAAACGAGTCAACCACCCTTTTGCGGACCCAAAGCCGGATCTGAAAAAGAGGAGCTTGTACCACAGTAGATCGATGATTGGTAGGGGAGATCTGAAATGAAACAGCAACTCCACCTCCTATAAAGTTTGGGATATCGCTCACCCAAAAAGTAATTTTTAATTAAAATAAAATCAAATGCTATTAACAAATAACAATGGATTGATCTCTTTCAAAAAAAAAAAATGGATTGATTTAAATAGTAGAAGATTTAGACTTGTTAAACAAGTGGTGAAAGGTTTGATCTTGAACTCTTGGGTATGAGAAAATTTGGTTGGAAGGATAGAACTTACCTTCTTTGTCTACAAATTTCATTAATTGAAATTAATCATCGTTAAACGGCAAAAACTTCGTAGATATAATGGTAATAAAAAATAAAAAAATCAAACGAACACTAGCAAGTTTTTTTTTAGTCTCTTATACTACTAGTAAGCTTTTAATTACATATACTAAAAATTGTTACACTATTTTAGAGAACTGTACAAAACATAAAAGTTGTTAATAGTTACATAAACTCTAACTAGATAAGTTCCTTTTATCATTTTTCAAATATAAATTGATCTGCCAAATATAATGGGGTTGGTTTTGAATGAGAATTGCAGGAACAGTATGGACTGCGAGTGCACATATCATAAACGCAGTTATTGGGACTGGAGTGCTGTCCTTACCATGGGCTATGTCCCAAATGGGTTGGGGTCTTGGAATATCCTGCATTTTCATCTTTGCTGGTGTTACACTCTACACTTCAAATCTTCTTGCTGATTGTTATAGATCACCTGATCCTGTTACTGGCAAGAGAAACACAACTTACATGGAAGCTGTCAAAACTCACTTAGGTGGAAAACAACACGTGTTTTGTGGATTGGTCCAATATGGCAACCTTGCTGGCTTTACTATTGGCTTCATCATAACAACATCTACAAGTATAGTGTAAGTTTTTCTGTTTTTGCAAATAGAAGAAAGCATAAATTATTAAATTTTATATCATGTAATTATAGTATTAATGATGTTAATTGCATGTATATTTCAGGACGATACTTAAAAACAATTGCTTCCGGAAGAATGGGTTTGAAGCTCCATGCCGTTTTTCTAATAATCCATACATGATTGGTATTGGAATAATTGAAATAATATTATCTCAAATCCCCAATTTTCACAAGTTATCTGTGCTATCAATCATAGCAGCTTCCATGGCTTTCGGCTACGCATCCATCGGTGTTGGACTTTCACTTACTACCGTTATCCAAGGTCAGTTAGTTCTTTTATTGATAAATCTATCTTTGAGTTATGTATTAAGTAAACTTGATCAGATACCACTAAACTAACATCCACTTTAATATTTTCTTTTTATATATTTAGTAAATCTATCTGTTTTATATTAGACAACTTTATATTAGTAGAGCCTATCGTTAATTTGAGTTGATAATTTCTTTGGTCACTCTCCTTACTTCTCACGCGTCCTCCACTTATTTTTCATCTTATTTCGTTCGGATTATATAATGCAATGTATATTTACAATGTTTTAGGTTATATAATATGAATCCCCAACAATTTAGAAAACAACTTCAAATTATCTTGGTTCCTCCAATTATTGTCTCAAAACGGTTCAGAAAGCATAACCCAACAAAATATTAATAGTTTAGATTATATAATATGAATTGTGTCAAATCCCTCACCAGATCAATTTCTAAGAGCATTTGTTTTTCATACGTCCCCACATTTTACATTAAATAATCTGAAGTATTAGTATTTTTTCGATTTATGTTTTTCAAACTATTTTGAAACAAGAATTTTAAGAACCATGGTAATTTGAAGGTATTTTCTGAATGTTTAGGAGATTCATATTAAATAATCCGAACATTCTACAATATTTAAGATAATATAAGAAAAATGGAGCGCACTAGAAACTAGTAAAATAGGAAAAAAAAATTGACTATTACCATCAGATAATATTTATGTATAATCAGCCATCAGACTCTCTCACATTTCAGCAGTTTTGAGTTTTGCTTTTAAAAACAACAAAAAAAAAACTAAGTAAAAAAATGCTAAAAACCTGTCAAATAAAATCATAAAAATATAAAAATAGCACAAAAAAATTCTAAAAATCAAATAAAACTAATGAAATTTTTTTTGGATTTTCTATGAATATGAAAAATTAAAAATGGGTCTAAACGATGGAGTTTTGGATTTTGAGGGGCAGAATCCCATGAGAAGTCCCTTCTAAGGGAGTCATGGTCCTTGAATTTTTTCGGATTTTTTGGGGAAGTTTCGGAGCAATCCGAAAACCCGATTTTTGACTAAGAACGTGTAACAATGACCCAAAGGAGAAGGATGAGAGTTAGGAAGATTAATATTGTCCCTAAAATGACTATCCAAGTTACAAACATGTTTAGAATTTGTGCTGATACTATTCAGATTATATAATCCGAACTGTTTTACCTTGAAAAACGGTGTTTAAGGGGTTTCCGGATTATGTAATTCGGAAACATCATGTAACGCGCCCTATTTTTTGAAGTTTCCGGATTCCAAAATCCAGAAAAATCCGTTACTCATTTTTTTTCACCCTTTAACAAAAGAAAACACCATTTCGGATTATAAAATCTGGAATGCTCCGAGGGTAATTTTGGAAAAAAAATAGGGCGCGAGGAAAGACATAGGGTGGGAAAAGTAATGCTAAAAAAAAATTCTCATTTGATTTATATAGTATGGGTTGGGCCTATGCAAGTAATTTGCTTCTTGCCCACACAATGATCACCAGGGGTAGTTAGAGGATGCTTTACACACACCCGTATATTGCTACAAACTCCTATTCTTTTTAAAAAAAAATACCTTAAAGTATACTTTCTACTTTCTAGAGGTTTAGGATATAGAATATTCATTTTAGCATGGTATTAAAGAATGAGAAATGATATTTTAACACAAAATTTAATATTAAAATTCGACAATAATTTAGTTGACCAACGGAGTTCAAATGAGAAATGCTAGCAACAAACCTTCTAATATACATTTTTCAATACACTATTTTTGATTGGTTAAAACTCACATGTGACCCACCAAAAGTATATAGGACCCACATGATTTGGTGGGACTCATCTGAATTTTAACCAATCAAAAAAAGTGTATTGAAAAATATGTGTTAGAAGGTGTGTTGCTTGCATTCCTCAAGTTCAAATATGTAATTAATTACATTTAGTAAACAATTAATTATTAATGAATATAAGGTGTCACAACTCATTAACCCTTCATTCAATGCAATTAGCTACAATTTTGAACGATATTAACAACGATTTTCAAGTGTATATTTAAACTCAAATTGTAGTAAATGAATATCATGTATATTTGAACATCTGAAAGTAGTGGTTAATAGAGTTTAAAATCATGATTAATTGTGTTCTGTGATTGATTAATGAATTGTGACACATCGTTATATTCATTAATTATTTATTTGAAAGTAATTGACCGTATAAATAGTAAGTACTAACAATACTCACTTTAAGACTATATTTGTAATATTCATTCTCTTATTTTACAAAATTAATGTATGTTTCACTACGTATGCGTCCTGTTTTCAAAAATGGTTGGTCCACATGAATTTTATTACTCAATAACAAATTGAGTGTTGGAAAGAGAATTTTAGAGTGAGTGTTTTTAGCCCTTCTCATATATTTGAAATTCGTTAATCATCTAAATTATGGTCTAATTTTGATAATGAAAATAACGCAACTATTAAAGTTGAATGTTCTAAATCTGAACTCAAATCCCACTAAGGATAACATTTAGTGGCCAAAGCCTTTTGTTGTGATGAAGCTAACTAACAATTATGAGGATTTATAATTTGGTTTGGAACAGGGAATGTAAAGAGCACATCATTTTCGGGAAGCAACAAGGGGCGTAGTTCAGCAGATATAGCATGGAATATCCTTGTTGCAATTGGAGACATTGCACTTGCCAGTGCCTACACTCAAATTGCAGTAGATATACAAGATAGTCTGAAATCATCACCTCCAGAAAATAAAGTGATGAAGAGGGCAAACATGATTGGTATATTCACTATGACAATTTTCTTCTTGTTGAATGCATGTGCTGGATATGCTGCATTTGGCTCAAACACTCCTGGTAACATACTCATGAGCTCTGGCTTTCACAAGCCCTTCTGGCTATTGGAATTGGCCAATGTCTTCATAATTGTGCACCTTCTAGGAGCATTTCAGGTTAGTTGGTTAACATCAACACATTATAAAATTGTCTTTAAATTCATCATATATGTCTGCCCAAATTCTATTTAAATTTTTTCAAATATATCACTTTTTCATGTTTTTAAGATTAGCATGAGAAACGGTCTAATAACATTTTTAGTTATGAGAAACGGTCTAAACTAGTTGGTTCTACGATTGAAATGAAAATTGATCGGTTTATCAGTTGGTCCCCAATCACGCTCACTTTTTAATCAATCAGAACTCATCAATCGAACCACGGTTGGTTCAACCGATTCTTTTTTATTTTGTTTCTTTTTTGTAAGAAAATGTATTTTTAATACATATTTTTCTATTAGTCAAAGTTCAACCATGGTTCAATCAAACCAATTGAACCATGATTTGGTAGTCTCGCTAGTTCGACATCTACATTTTTAAAATATTCCATTGATTAATTATTGTATTTGTTTCTTATCTAAATGATTTATGGACAGGTAATAGTTCAACCTTTATTTCGTATAGTGGAAATGTTGGCTGCCCAAAAGTGGCCAGACTCAAGTTTCATAACAAGGGAAATTCCAATGAAGATTGGCCAAATAAAATACACCATCAACCTCTTTAGGTTAGTTTGGAGGACTACATTTGTTGTGGTGGTAACTGTTCTAGCCATGGCAATGCCCTTTTTCAATGACATGATTGCCCTTCTTGGTGCCCTTGGGTTTTGGCCTTCAGTGGTGTATTTTCCGGTGGAGATGTACATTGTGAGACAAAAGATCAGAAAAGGAACATTTCGTTGGTTTGGGCTTCAAACATTGAGCCTTTTCTGTTTACTTGTGTCATTGGCTGCAGCAATTGGAGCTATTCATGGGTTGAGTCAAGCTATTGGCAAATATAAACCTTTTATGTATAAGGCATAGTGAGTGTGCTGCTTTGTATGTATTATTATGGATCATATAATAGTATAATCATACAACTTTGTAAACCATAGTATGGTTATTGTCTGTGTCTGAGTTTGATGATATAGATTTTAGACTATGCTTAGGAATGAAATAAACGAAGGGAAAAATAATTCTGCTGCAGCTAAAAGATTAAGTTACAAAATTTAACTGTTTTTTTTCCTTCTCTTTGGCCATGATAAAAATAACCGTGTCACTCAGTTTTCAATCTCGGTTGTCAGATCTCAAAATAACCGTCGAGGTCGTTTAGAAGTGATTTTGTTATTGTAAAATTTAAGTCATCCAATTTCAAAATAATGGTCGAGATTGTTCCCAGCCTGTAAATGTTTGCTTCCCTAACAGTACAGAAATGTGTATCACTGTCTGCACAAGCTGCAAGGACAACAAACACGAGTATTTGACTGCTTTAAAACTGAGTGTGTTTGTTTGTGGAAAATTGAATACTAAAGAGAGACACATATAGTTAAAATGATGAATTGAGACTTTTGAAATTTTGACTAATCGAACAACACATGAAAACAGCCAAACTTGGAATAAATAGATAAAGATTTTGACATTTACATTGCCACTAATGTCAGTTGGTTCATGAGTGCTACGTGATAATTGACTACCGGGGCAACTCGTGAAAAGGTTTTGGGTGGACAGAATTTCAAGTGATAAGCTAGTGAACAGGCTCTAAAAAATAGTGACATAATTTCAAATGTTTCAAAAAGTTACAATGAAAATAATTTACAAAATTGAGTTTCCAGAAAAGGGTATTTAAAAAAGGGTTAATAGGCGTTTACCTCCTGTGATATAGTCCACTTTTGGTTTTCCTTGTAAAAATATTTTGTCAGATTTCGTGGTTGTAAAAAAAAATTGTTTTAGAATACCACCCTAGACTAGCTAACTGTGCATTTTCGTTGACGTGGCATGATGTGTCACATTTTTCTGATGATGTGGCACGTTGACTGTATAATTAATTTTATTTTTTATTGTATACACGTGGCATTTGTGATTTTTTTAAATAAAAATAAAAAAAAATTAAAAAAACGAAAAAACATCTTTAAAAATGAAAAGAATTCTGGACAAAAAATGCGGAAAAAATTAATACAAATAAAAAAATCTGGTTATATGAAAAATAATGAAAAAATTCTGGAAAAATTAATAAAAATTAAATTAAAAAATCTAGTAATATTTAAAAAAAATTGGAAAAGATTAATATATATTGAAGTTTTCTAAAAATTAATATATTTAGAAAAAAAAAAATCATATTTCCAGAATTTTTTCAATAACGAAAAAATTCATATATTTTTTTTCAAATGTAAGAAGTTTTATTTTAATCCTTTCCAGATTTTTTTTCGTAAATTTAGTTTTTGTAAATATGATTAATCTTTTTTCAAAAATTTCATTTTTTAAAAAATGATTAATTTTTTAAATATGATATTCAGGAAAAAAAAAATTCGAAAATTTCAATATATATGAATCTTTTCCACAATTTTTTTAAATATTTCCAGATTTTTTTTATTTTTATTAATTTTTAAAAAAAATTCATTTTCTTAATCATTTTTTTATTTTATTAATTTTTCCAAAAATTTTAATTTTTTTTGGTATTTTTTCGTTTTAAAAACTTTTTTATTATTTTTATTAAAAAAACACAAATGCCACGTATACCTAATAAAAAAATAAAATTAATTAAACAGACAGCGTACCACGTCATCAGAAAAAGGTAACGCAACATGCCACATCAGCGAAAATGCATAGTCAGCTGGCCTATGGGGTATTCCAAAACATACAAACTTTACAAGGACGAAATTTGACAAAAAAAAATTACAAAAGAGAAACCAAAAGTAACATATATTTTAGAAAATTGCTTTTCTGACATAGAAAACTTCACAATGACACAAGTAATTTACATAATTGCCCCCAGCAGCAGTTAACCGTCGTTCAATAATACGCCGACAGTTAACAACCGTTGGAACCAACGGCATTTAATTGTCGCTCACACCAGCGGCAATTAATTGTCGCTCACACCAGTTAACAGAATCAGTGCAATCTTCACTGGTTTTTTCCAGGAAATTTGTCTTGTTTTACCTATAATTTCAGACGGCAATTCCGGAGGAAATCAAACCGAAACAACAACATCAAGCAATCACAAACATCAATATTTTATAGTTTATCAATTATTCGGTAACATTACACAACCGATAATGCGTTAACGTTTCACAATTGTTTGAAATCCGTCAAATTTTCCACATTATGCAACACATTACACGTAATGTACATTACTCCCTCCGTTCCTGAATAAGTGACCTATTTGTAAAAAATATTTGTCCCACAATACTTGACCTTCTCAGATTTCTAAGCAAAATTTGACAGATTTACCCCTTATAAATACTTTTTGTGGTCCCCATGTTAAAGTTTGTAGTGGAACAAAAAAAGTAATCATTACTTAAAAGTGAAAAAGTTTCAAAATAATGACAAGGGCAACTCAGTAAAAGTATCACTCTCTTTCTTTCATCTTTACACTTTTCTTAATCTGTGTGAAATGATCAAATAGGTCACTTATTCAGGGACGGAGAGAGTAATTACTAATAAATGCAAAACTCAAATATATATATATAGTTAAAGGTTAGTTACATATCACCCAAAAAATTGGGCACTGCATTATATATCCCAAAAAATGCGTCGGCGCGTATCGACCAAAAAACGGATTAACACCGACCAAAAAGTGTCATATTTCATCTAACAAAAACAAATCATCTAAATGTTCCAGAACATCTTCAAATTCTTCGTTTCCTTTAACCGGAGTGTCATCAAACATAATTGGATTGTCTTCATTTGTTGGTTTTTTTTTTGTGGAACCGGTCTCTCTTTTAGCTCAATGTCCATGAGTGTTCGGAAACGATCGTGTTGATCCAAGAATTTATCCTACCATGTTGCCGCCTCTTCGCTCCTGTGTAGCTTCCACTCCGTGGATGATGGAGGTAATGGACAACCATCTTTCAATGAAAGAATGACAAAATGATTTGGGATTAAACCAAGGCAAATCATGTTGCTTTTCGGATTAACCGGAGGCGCACCTCTAAGTGGGAAAAAAGTCTCGGAGACTCCAACATCAAGGGTAGTCATCTCCACCACTGGCCTATTGTAACAAGATGCAACGATGTGTCCCATATCCGGCAATGTCAACCATTTGTCAGGAGGTGCAAAGCTACTAGGATTTTTGGGAGGATGCAATCCATCCAAAATGTACTTGTAACGGTCCGCACTCGCATATACCTCGATGTATTTGTTCCTATGCTCTTTCAACTCTTTAATAAGTGCTCTCCGCACCATAACATGACTTTCTTCCGTCAAACCCACGTGTTCGGCAATAGCCCTAAACCCACAATGTCTGTCACCAATAATATCCACAATTCCCTCAATGTATAGTCTCATGAATTTTGGCATGTAATATATAGGATTCGATGGATCATAATTTCGTGAAACCAAGCTAGGCTTAGGAACCGGAACCGGAGAAATGCCAATGCGAGCACCTTTTCTTTTAGGTTGTGAAAAAAAAATTCATGGTGAAGATTGACTTTTCGAATGTTGAGAATCAATAGTCTCCCACTTAGATGGGATCCTACGGGTAGTTTTGATTTTTTTTTTTGGAGCTCCTTTGGTTGGCACCTTTTTTGGAGGTGGTGACAACACTGTGGTCTCCGGAAATGCTAACAACCGCATACCCTCTTTGATTTCTAGTTTAATTTGGAACGGAACTCTTTCGAGACGTTCTTGGATACCACGCTACTCCTCCGCGACCGAAAAGAAATCTTCATTACTTTCTTCTTCACCCATATACAACTTATGCCAATGCAGGTGTATCTCATCCAATCGAATGGACTTGTTGTGACAGATTTTCATAGCAATGAAGCATGCACAAGGTAGGCCATACGACGTCCTTTGAACACAGCCGCAAGTTTTCTTCTCGATGCACAAGGTTTTCCTAGCACGCGCTTCTTCCACAAAAATAAAGTTCATTGCTTGTCTAGACATGTGACCCCCCAACCCGGAGTACAAAGTGACATCTTTGTACCTATGTTCCAAGACCGTAACGCTCCTACCAAACGATGATTGTATCTCCCCGAATTGGTTTGCCAACATCTCATCTATTTTATGCCAACAAGTACCCAAATCACCTTTGGAGGTGGACAAATATTCCTTCACCACACCATGAGCTCCTTCAACTCCATTTGTGAACCTACACCCAAGATGTAGCACAAGGTACGTCCATGCCCTCACTAGTTTGTCCTTAAAAGGCTTCAAAATGGTAGTTTCAACATATTCAAGAAACTTTGGATGATCCTTACAAGCATCTTGGAATTCCACTAGATTACCCGCATATAACTCTTGAGTAGGAGATTCAACCAATTTTTCCCATGCATCAAATATGGTATCAACTAACGTACTATGACTCTCCTCGTCGACAATCTTCTTTCGCCCATCTACCACAACAACATTTTGTTTAACTTTGTAATCGGTGATGATTCTTGATCTAACATTTTTGCCAACATGGAAATAACAAAGTATTGCACTACTATCGGGGAGAACATTTGTTACGGCCTTCATCATACTCGGGTCCCTGTCGGTCACTAGCACCTTAGGCATATCACTATTTGGTTCAAGAAGTTTAAGCAACATTTGCAAAGCCTAAGTAAAGTTATCCTCCTTCTCCGATGTCATAAATGCAAAACCAACCGAATATGTCAAATAGGTCGAGGTGACTCCAACTATTTCAAACAATGGCATTCTATACAAGTTGGTTTTGTACGTGGAATCCATTATCAAAACAGTCGAAAAAGTGTTAAACAACTTTACCGATGTTGGATAAGTCCAAAATATGTCTTGAACGGTTTGACTTTCCGGTTTTTCTCTTACGTAATGAACATATACATTCTCTTCCAACTTTGAGATTCGATATTGCATCTCCGTCAAGTCACCCCTTTTTGCCTTTTTGAATTTGTGACGTTCATTGTAGAGTTGCTTGATATTTGTGATGGTCTCTTTCCTTTTCTTCTTCAAATTAGTCAAAATATTTTTTGGTTTCACCGAAGAATCGGTCAAGTCATGTACAATCTTCTTGTCGTCCTCCATTAATCTTTCGGCAAGAAGGTGTCCTGCTACATACCGCACCATCTCATGGTTGTGAACGCCGTTAAGAATAGCCAATTTCCAAGCATTGTTTTCCCTCACGACATATCCACGCACCTTGAACAAACACCCACATTTTCTTGATCTCGTTGCTTCATGCTTCACTTTTGTCTTTGGTAATTTGTGCTCGCCGCTCCGTTCACAAACCAACTCCAACATAGCATTTCTACCTTCACAAGATCTTCTAATGATAACCGTAAATCCAGCCCTATTTGCTTGTCGACGGACCCAACCGAGCAATTCGTCTTTATCTTTCCATGTGTCTCGGGTCGAAAATAAATGAGCCGTGTCCACTTCGTTGTCACGAAGTTTCCACACATCGAAATTGACGCTTGAAGCCTCAACTTTAACGAAAGCTTCGACCTTAGCGGGAGCTTCAACCTTAATAGAATCGACAACTCTAGGTTTTCGATCACCCGGATCATCACCCGCATTCTCAACCTTATCTATAAATAAACAACATACAATTACTAAACTAATTAATAAACATGTATCTAATACCATATAGTAAGATAAACAAAAAAAAAAGGAAAAAAAAATGAAAAAAACAATTTGGGCAGTAGCTATTGCCATTTGAAAATTTTCTAAGTTACCAGCGGCAGTTAATAGCCGCTCACACCCAGCGGTAGTTAACTGCCGCTACAACTCGTGACAGTACAACAAAAAAAAAAAACTAGAAAAATCAATCAAATGTAATGGATTTTAACGTTGTAATATATGTTCTTTGATGTATATTGTGTGTAGAAACGTCCTAGCAATGATTTGGAAGCTAAGATTTTGACAAAAAAATATTTGAAATGAGAATTTTTTTGGGTATGGTATTGGTGAGGTAAGGTGATGAGTGAATAGGAGAGGTAGGGATTTTCTGGTTTTGGGGGGAAAAAGCAACGGCAGTTAACAACCGCTGAGTCCAGCGGCAGTTAACTGCCGGCGGTTCTTCCAACGGTGGGGGCATAAACGTATTTTACTTATGTTTTTATGAAGTTTTCTATGTCAAAAAAGTAATTCTCTATATTACAGGGGATAAAGACCTATTAACCCTTAAAAAATAAGAAGCCCATAAGATTGGGCAGCAATTTGTTTTGATCACAGCTCCTGAACTACACTACTGTTAAGAGACCACACATCAACTCGTGTTTCTAAACAGCCCCATTATGTTTGGTTAAATATTTTCTTATACGTAAAAATAGCATGCTTCATCATTATGTTACTAATGTTGACTATACATTCTAAGCTTAGGGAGGTTTTAGACTGTGCTTAAGACTGGAGCGGTGTTTTTCCAAGTTAGTCTGTCTAAAAAAAGTCCAAGTTGATCAACCTTTCTAGAAAAAGGTAGGTTAAAACCTTTTTGACATAATAGGCTAAACCAATAGTAAGATGTATCTTTTTCAAGACTTAAAAATCAAATTTTTTTAATCACACGGTGAGTGAAGATTTGATGGTAATATAGGTTTTAAGCATAGGTGAGTTATGAGATATAACTTACAAACTTTTCTTTTTATAAAAAGTAGGCTAAAATATGGTTTTGGTCCCTGCAAATATGCCTCGTTTTGGTTTTAGTCCCTGCAAAAAAAATTTGTTGTTTTTGGTCCCTGCAAATATGTCTCATTTTGGTTTTGATCCCTGGCTCCACTTTTGTGATAATTTGCACACGTGTCACATGATGACTTAACCATTTATTAGAGAAATAGTCCCTGCAAAATCTTTTGATTTTGAAAAAGGTCCCTGCAAAATATTTTGTTTTTGGAAATAGTCCCTGCAGGGACTATTTCCAAAAGCAAAATATTTTGCAGGGACCAAAAACAACAAAAAAATTTTACAGGGACTAAAACCAAAACGAGACATATTTGCAGGGACCAAAACCATATTTTAGCCTAAAAAGTACAAGAATGAATCAACATGACTGACGTTGGAAGAGTTGAAAACATGACTCTCTCTTAAAAAGAACTTAAGTTTGATTATTAAAGTTGTTCATTTAAAAAATAGTCTAACTTTGACAACAAAAAAAAAATTTAAAAGAATGAAGGAGAAGTAATGATGGGATGACACATATAAATATAGTGTGTAATTTTAACCAACCCAACCCAAGTAATCAAGTGGAAACTTCCATTCCACCAATGACGAATTGGCCATCACAGAATAATCATGCCATAAAACTCGTGTTTGAACAAAACTCTTTAGTTTAATGAATTTAATGTTATCTTGCTTCCACAGTGTCACTCTCGTGCAGTTAAAGTCTATGGTTAGTTTCTTTTTCTAATGCTATAGTATTTTCTTCCATATCAATATATATAAAACTAACTGAATTCACAAAACGTGTTAGATAGAACTAAAACAAACAACAAACACACTCACATATAGTCTTACCCCACATTAGAGAAGTGAAACCAAACCAGCAGCCATGTTTGAATTTACGCAACAACAACTTTAACCATCATTTCCCGGCAAATACCGAAACCGTTTCTTCATAATGTCCAAACTACCCCTTTCCATATCAAAATTCCCATTTTCTATCTTCTTCCTTCTAACCTTCATAATACCCTTCAAAGTAATTTCACAAACCACAACCACCGAACAAACAATCCTTCTCAATCTTAAACGTCAACTTAATAATCCACCGTCGCTTGAATCATGGAAACCGTCGCTATCTTCGCCGTGCAATTGGCCGGAGATCAATTGCACCGGCGGCACTGTGACGGAGCTTCTCCTCTTAAACAAAAACATCACCACACAGAAACTCCCTTCCATAATCTGCAACCTCAAAAACCTCATCAAGCTTGATCTCTCCAATAACTCCATCGCCGGCGATTTTCCGACGTGGCTGCAAAACTGCTCCAATCTCCGGTATCTTGATCTCTCCCAAAACTACTTCGCCGGTCAAATCCCTAATGACATCAGCAAACTCAAATCACTCACTTACTTCAACCTCGGCGGTAACAGCTTCACCGGCGATATCCCGGCGGCGATCGGAAAACTTCAAATTCTTCAAACACTTCACCTCTTTCAAAACAATTTCAACGGAACATTCCCGAAGGAAATCGGAGACTTATCCAATCTCGAAATTCTCGGCTTAGCTTATAACTATAGGCTCAAACCAATGGAGATTCCGATTGAATTTGGAAATTTGAAGAGCTTGAAATTCATGTGGATTTCACAGTGTAACTTGATCGGAAACATTCCAGAAAGTTTCGAGAATCTCACGAATCTCGAACAGTTGGATTTATCAATGAACAATTTAACAGGAAATATACCTACAAACTTGTTATCGCTGAAGAACTTAAATTCCTTGTTCCTTTTCCGTAATAGGTTATTTGGTGTGATACCTAATTCGGTTCAGGCTTTGAATTTGACACATATAGACTTGGCAATGAACAATTTAACTGGTGCTATACCAGAAGAATTTGGTAAGTTGCAGAATTTGATGTTTCTGCACTTATATTCAAATCAGTTATCTGGTGAGATTCCTAGAAGTTTAGGGTTAATTCCAAATTTGAGGAATTTTAGGGTTTTTGATAATAAGCTGAATGGAACCTTGCCTTCAGAATTAGGAAGGTATTCAAAGCTTGTGGCTTTTGAAGTTTCTGAAAATCAACTAGTTGGTGGGTTGCCAGAACATTTATGTAATGGTGGTGCTTTGTTGGGTGTGATTGCTTTTTCAAATAATCTCAGTGGAAACTTGCCAAAATCGTTTGATAAATGTGGTTCTGTTACCACTATTCAACTTTACAAGAACAGTTTTTTAGGGGAAGTTCCTTTGAGTTTGTGGAATTTGACAAAATTATCAACATTGATGTTAAGTGATAACTTGTTTTCTGGTAAACTTCCAAGTAAATTATCATGGAACATGTCAAGACTTGAGATTAGAAACAACAACTTTTCAGGTCAGATATCTGTTGGAGTTTCTTCTGCTTTAAATTTGGTAGTTTTTGATGCAAGAAACAACACCTTCTCTGGTGAGTTTCCAAGGGAATTAACGGGTTTATTGCAGCTCACTACGCTCATGCTTGATGGTAATCAACTCTCCGGAACACTTCCATCGGAGATAATATCGTGGCAATCGTTGAATACTCTAACAATCTCCAGAAACAAAATTTCAGGTCAAATACCCATTGCCATGTCTTCTCTTCCTAACCTAGTTTACTTGGATTTGTCTGAGAATAACATAACTGGTGAAATCCCAGCTCAGCTTGTGAAATTGAAGTTTATTTTTCTCAACTTGTCCTCCAACAAGCTAACAGGGAACATCCCTGATGATTTTGACAACCTTGCATATGAAAATAGTTTTTTGAACAATCCTCAACTATGTGCTCATAAGAACAACCTTTCAAGCTGCTTGACAAAAACCACACCACGCACTAGGAGCAATTCATCTTCGAAAACGAAAGTCCTTGTTGTGATTCTTGCTGTTGCAGTCATTGCGTTGTTGGGCGCAGCTTCTTTGGCCTTCTGCACTTTGAAAAAGCACTGCGGCAAAAAGCCTGTCAGGCGTAAGCTTTCAACATGGAGGCTTACCTCATTCCAGAGGCTTGATCTCACAGAAATAAATATATTCTCAAGTTTGACAGAGAATAACCTCATAGGAAGTGGAGGGTTTGGGAAAGTTTATCGGATAGCTTCAACTCGTCCTGGTGAGTACATTGCAGTAAAGAAGATTTGGAATGTCAAAGATGTGGATGACAAACTGGATAAAGAATTTATGGCTGAGGTTGAAATCTTGGGCAATATTAGGCATTCCAATATAGTGAAGCTTTTGTGTTGTTATTCAAGTGAAAGCTCCAAACTTCTTGTTTATGAATACATGGAAAATCTTAGCCTGGATAAGTGGCTGCATAAAAAGAAGATGAAAACGTCAGTTTCTGGGTTGAGTTCACACACCGAGAATCAACTAGTGTTGAGTTGGCCAACGAGATTGAACATAGCCATTGGTGCTGCACAAGGCTTGTGTTACATGCACCATGAATGTTCAATGCCAATCATTCACAGAGATGTCAAGTCTAGCAATATACTGCTTGACTCTGAGTTCAAGGCGTGTATAGCAGATTTTGGGCTCGCCAAGTTGTTGGTGAAGAATGGGGAACCATACACCGCATCTGTTCTAGCAGGGTCTTTCGGCTATATTCCACCAGGTAAGTGATGCTAACTACAAAACTTTTTCACATCCATATTGAACTTAACTGATTATAGGCTTCACTTGTATGGCAGAATATGCATATTCAACCAGGATTGATGAGAAAGTTGATGTGTACAGCTTTGGAGTTGTGCTCCTGGAGCTAGTGACAGGAAGAGAGCCTAATTATGGAGGTGAGAATGCATGCAGTCTGGTTGATTGGGCATGGCAGCATTGTAATGAAGGGAAATGCGTCACTGATGCATTTGATGAGGTTATGAGAGAAACACGTTATGCAGAAGAGATGACTAAGGTCTTCAAATTAGGCCTCATGTGCACAAGCACATTACCCTCCACTAGACCTTCCACAAAGGAGATTTTGCAAGTTCTTCGTCAGTGTTGTTCTTCAAGTTCTACACGTAAAAGAATGTCAATTGAGGTTGATATCACTCCTCTTCTTGGCAATACAACTTACATTTCCAGTTATAAGGATAGTAGGACTGGAAGTGAAAACGAAGAAAGTTGCTTATATAGTGTGTAACATAGTATTCTATGCATACGATAGAACTACTTAGACTTCAAAATATGGTAAGATATCCAATAGGAAAGTCGTGCTTCAAGTTTTGGATATAATTAACAACTAAATTTATAATCTAGGTTCTCCGCATTACAGCTTTATTAAGGCAACACAATTAGCATTTAGCAAGTCAGCGTAATCTCTTGAAACGAAATAAAGCATCAGATTGATAAAGTACAAATAAGTAAGTAGAAATAAGAAAAACATGCAAGAACACCGATGAAAAATTAAAAGATCAGTCCAGGTGTTGAGTTTGGATTTTTAGCCTGCATAATTTTGCAGGGTAGCTTACGACAAATTGCAAATTTAATGTTCGCTGCTTAAAATGGTAATAGGTAATTTTGCTTTTTGGTTGTTATGGTATTGAACTATTGATTTATACTATTGGTTAGGGGTGTGCAAAAACATAGTTAACTGAACCATCTATCTAAATTGAACCACACTGAACCATAAAAGAACCAAATATATTAAATGGTTCATGAACTGAACCACAAAAATAGAACAGTTCAAATAACCAAACTTAATTAAAAAGCCGGTTTTAACTGTTTCACTAGAAACACATTAGAAACACGTTTATTTTTACAATAAAAATAAATAAAAAAACATGAATGAATAAAAAAAATAAAAAAAGCACTTAGAGAGATCTCAAAATCAATTCAAATAAAATAAAAATAAAAAAATCCCAAAATCAATTCACCATGAACCCTGGCCCCAAATCTATCCCCAATTCACGTACATGAAGATGAAGCCTTTTTCAATTTTTTTTCTCCTCTACATCGTCTTCTTCATTATATTGGCATTAGGTATTCATCATTTATCAATTCTTCACCATTCATCATTCCATTGTTTATGCATTCTGATCTTAACTATGCATACTCCTCAAAATAATCTGGTTTAACTAGAAAATTGGTTCTGAACCGGTTAAAACGAAGCAAAGCGATTTGAAATTGTAAACCGGTTATGAACCGGTTCTATACTGAATTGGAATTTGGAACTAGTTTTAAGAATTAACCGGCTTTTATCAAAGTGGATTTTATGAACTGAACCAAACCATTTCAGTTCAGTGCAGTTCATAAACCATGCACACCCCTACTATTGGTAGTTTTGCAATGTAATATATTTTTCTATTTTTTGCACATCTTGTATTTGGTTTAGATTCTATTAATATGTTTTGCATTTTCAAAAAAGAAAAATAAAGAACAACGAAATTGCTGCAGATTGATTTTTTCTACCATCTAAACTTTCAAATTGAATGCCGCCAAAAATATCTGTTATAACATTTTCTCTTCTTAACCACTTAGCTTAGAAGACTATATGATTACATTTACATAGCATGATGCATGTATCAATCACAGGTCCACATCCACATCGCAAGCAAACAACAAAGTTCCCACGCAAATATGTTACGTTTTATGAGACGATTCACAGCTCTGAAGATTTAATGAGCCCATGTTTTATATACAATAGGGTGTGACTGCATTTTAAAGCATCTCCATCATGCTGTTCATCAATGTACACAAATGACCATTCCAAAACCTTGATCTTATTAGCCTCCATTGTTTGTATCAGCTCTTCATTGTTTAAATATAGCCTTTGCCCATTCCCAGTACCTCAGCAAAGCAACAGCCCTAGTATAGCATAAGATTTTGCATCAACTTCCATGAGATGATGCACTCCAAACTTATCCTCCTACAAAGCCAAAACCAAAGAAAAACAGTATTTACAATTTAAAAATTGAATAGCATGCCTTTCACAAGCTTCTGCAAAAATTCTGACCTAGCCTCATCTTCAACTTATACACTCCCGAGTCTGACATCTGTCTATACACAAGATGGAAATTAGAAAGAGCAAAGTTAGGAATCCGACAAAGTAATCAAACAAAATTTAAAAATGAAATAAAAGGAAGGTCTGGTCACGGAGCCTCTCTATACACAAAACAAGTCAGGTTGTTAAGCACAGTTACTGGAAACATAGCACGTATAGTGGTGCAAGACCTGCGACCACATATTCACCGTCAGAAACTTTATTATGAAATTCAATTGCCATGGAAATTGATAGCCAAATCATCTTGAAGCAAGAGGGCCAGATATACAATCTAAGAACAGTATATCATAGTATGACCCAACAAGATAGGAAGAGAAAAGGAACGGACCATATTCTGATTTAATAATATGTCAAGTGTTAACAAGTTATAACAAGGGAGGGGATAATCAAATCAGTTATTTCCTCTGAAAACCCGTGAAATATAGTATTCTTGTGAACTGTTGATAAAACAAATTTGTGAGAATAGTTTTGTTATAATATTAGATCAACTTTACCACGGAGAAAACAGAGAGATTAGAAAATTCAAAACCTTCAACTTCTTCAGCCACCATATTTTGAAATACTCTCTATTCAGAACTGATCAGGATCAGCCACAAAACATCACCCTCTGCAAAGTTCCCTGACTCTCACTATCTCTCAGACTTCCCGGTTTTATTTCACTTCCATCCACAACTGTTCCTAATCTAAAAGTCCTCAAATAAAGAAACTCACCTCGCAATTGAGGTTCTGGGTGCTGGCAATTGGTGCATAATCCGAACATTCAGCCCTTGTGAAATTACAAGCTTTGTCTAGTTGTTGATCAATTCCAACAGCACCCTCTTCCCAATTTGGCAAGCTTTTTGTAGATATAGTTTCTGCCCTTTCCAAGCAAACAAAAGTCATGTCCCGAGCTTTGTCCTCATTGACTCCATTCTGAAATGGACACCAACTTCTAATTAAGGAATTTCACATGAACCAAACAACTTCCGAAGGGAAGGTTCTCGCGCTGATTCAGCAGGCTTCTTACCTCATTCTGAACTTCTAAAGCCCTTGATTTCAGCCTATCATGTGTGGAGTCAACAAAACTTGTTTCATTTATCTGCATGTCACCTACGTCAATAATTGTACCACTTCCTGAGAGTCCATCGGATGACTTGATTTCACAATTATTGTCGGTATCATTTGTTGTTGAGCCATCTAGCCTAACCCCTTCAATACACTCGATACTCATTTGAGGAGTACCACCCAATTTACTAGTACAACTTTCAGGTGAAACACACTCTAGCCTCTGTGGGCTAACAGATATCCGCTTCTCTGGTTTATCTGGCTTAACATCCATCATTTCAGGGTTCTTCTTCCTCTTGACGGACCTTTCAGAAGAGCTGGATCCAGAGTTGCACTTTGTCGTATCATCACCCATTTTCTCAGCCGCATGGTTTATATGCCTAGGCATTCGAGTGCGTTTGTAACCATCTGGAAAAACAAATGCAGGGAGCTGCTTTCGACGAACATGAGAAACATAAATTTCCATCCCCGGCTTCCAGTATACATACATAATAATTTCTCGTCTGAACTCATCAACTGTTCCACGAATATCAAATTGCTGTCCCTCTTGACCCCTTACTCCCTCTTTTCTTTGCAAGCCCATGAAAAATGCAGAATGCGCACAAGGCTTGGACGTGTCTGCATACTCATGTGGATAAGGATGACACTGCAGCATCCCACTTGTATCTCGCTCTATCTGCTCAAAGATAAGTAAAAAGCATGTATTAATATACGGCCAAAAACAACATGAATTTGTTAAAATGTTCAGATCAGACATCTTCAACAAATAAACGCAGACATGAGACATGAACTAAATTCAGATGAATAAAAGACTCATACAAGACTGACAAGACTGTACCTTCAAGGTTAGCTGTCTTAGTCGGGATTCTACCCAACCTCTCCACAAAAGTAAATCATCAGCATCTAATGCAATGATGTCTACTTGTAAATAGTTTTTGTAAGCCTCAAAAAAGACATATGGCTGAAAAAGCGCACTCCACTGTGATTTGTTAAGCTCAATTTCCTAACAGTAGAAGTATTAATCAAATAAGACTATCATAAAATTATAAAAAATAAAAACTTAAGAATAATAATCTGCTTACGTCACAAATCTTGTTGCCATAGCAGAACTGTTCCATCATAACACGAAGAGTGCTTGTCGAGACATTGTAGCTGGAATTCATGCAAGGGTATGCAGGAGTAATTATTGGCATAAGGTGATACCTGTCCCTATGGTTTCTGCGAGGATCCCATATAGGTAAATGCAGTTCATTCTCTTCTATAGGGCATAGCATTACAGGGTTTGGCCACCGCCACTGTGAATAGACCCTAAAGAATCTAGAAACCAACATGCTAGGGATTGCATTAGGGTAAAGCTGGCAAACTCGAGCAACTAAAATAGCCCAATTTACTCCTCCAAGGAATCCAGTAACCTAAACACACCGAAATGAGGTAACAAAGATGGAAACGTAAATGCTCATGCCATTGGTTACTAAAGAAATTAGTAAGGTTGTAGGCATAGTTCTTACATTTGAATAAACACCACGTCTTTTAGCCCAAAACTTTAAACATCTCAATGTAGTTCGAAAGTGCTATCATTATGAAGGGTTAATGGAATACTAAATTAATAAATTTTGAATTGAATCTAATATATCAATGAAACCAAATTAATGAAAACATATATTAACCTCGACATTTGGAACAAGTTTAAGAATTTGATCCGCCACTCGGCAACCATTAAGACTTCGAACAGTTTGTTCATCAACATCATACAGAACGGAACCATCTGAGATATCCAAGTCCTGCGGATAAGTGTATTTCAAAACGATATTAAAGTGAAGATCAAAGAAACGTGTTTTGCTCCTAGAAAAAAAAAAAAAAAGGCAAAAATGGATAGCATAGCGGTAACAGATATAGTCATGGTTAACAACTTTTTCCAATATAATGCATCAAACTTAACAAACTGCATAAATAAATTAAGATCAACATCAAAACATGCATTTACCAAACTTATGTGTATTATGCGAACGTTGGCACACTAATCTAATAAATGATTACCTCAAGCAATAAAACAACTAAACCTTCCTACATTCTTCAAAATTCCTAGAAGACATGCTATATAGCACATATAGTGGGTGTCGAGAGGATAGAGATTCAACAGTCAATTCAAGCATGCCAAAAGCAGGAAAGAAATATAAATATATAAAGACTCAGTACACAGAATGAAGACATGGTCACATTCAATTCCATACACCCCAAGAAAACTCAACTTTAAAAAGGAAGAAGCACTCGTGTTACAGAAGCCCTCAAATTCTTCGCCCAAGAGACACATGTTTTAATTAATTTAGCAGAACATATAAAGGTAAAAGGCCCTGCTGAATAAGAACCAAACTTACTTCTGGCACAACCAAAATAGATATGCTTGCATACAGCAAATCTATAGATATTCCCTGGAATTTGAATTTCATTACTGGGACATGTGCATCAGGTACTGGTTGAAGTTCAGTAACTTCTTCCATTTCAGCAAGGATGTTGTGCAAAATGATGAAGAAGTCTTGCTACAAAAGAGATACACTAGCTAAAATATAACTGATGCCGAGGATTTTACTAAATGGAGGAAAAGTAACCAGCTGCAGTATGTCACCTCTCGATTTACATAGGAAGGACCGATGCACAAAGTGTCTATGTCCACTCCAGGTCCATGAACCTGCAAATATGCTTAAATCATTGCAATAATATCCAAACGCTTCTAGAACAACCACTTGCAAAACAAACAAAATGGTATTTTCATAAAACAGGAATATTATAACTCATTTACTGTCTACTTTTATTTTCTTAGAACAGAACAACATTTTATGCAATTCATAGAACAGGAATATTATTATGACTCGTTTACTGCAAGAATGCACAAACCAGAATGGAGGGGGGGGAAGTTGTTTACTTTCATGCAGTACGGAAGTTCAAGACATTTTATGATAAAATTGGAAGTAATATTCATTGGAAGTCGCCGCCTACCAGTCATTTGTTGACAGTGACTGAAACATGATTATTGTTACAAACAACCAACTGATATTATCATGCTTCAAAACTCTACAGACCCTGTGAATTAAATAATGTTGAGAGGTCTGTAGAGTTTATAAAGGTTGTTGGAAATAAACTCACCAGGATAAACCAAAAATACATCAGGTGTCCCGTGAGAGGTGGGTATTATTATTATTAACCATATATAAACGTTTAAGCATATTCTCAAATCTTAGCCGTTCACAACAACAATTCTACAAATATTTCGAACATCCTCCTAATTTAAGTTCCTACCATTATATTCAACCAATTTCACTGTCAATTTCTCCAATAAATCAGAGGCAGACACATGTTGAAGTCCTCCAGACTCCATATAATCAAGAGAAATTAACAACTGCAACATGCACAGAAATTTTCACAATATACAAGCATTGGAAGGATCGAGGAAAAAGGTAACAGACTCACCCCTAGTCGGTAAGAGCCAAAAGTGAAAATGACGGCATTTGCATCCTCAACCATCTGATCTGTGTAGCCTCGTTGGCGAGTCAGCTGCTTCACCCAGCTTTTCACGATCTGCATACAGGTTAACCTTATTACTACAAAAATTAAATTTTGAAGAGTGCATTGAAACACCTCAGTCCACTACACAACAAAAGAAAAAAATGAACCCTGAACAAGCATTAATCTATCGAAATTCCTAACATTGTTCTTCGATACACCCACCCCCACCCCATCCGACAATGTGTCACATTGGATCATTTCACGCAAAAAAAGAAAAAATTGAACGGGTTAAAAAAAGATTATTATGCAAGGTAGAATATAATAATTCGAGAGTGGTGCAGATAGTATTAATTATTAAATAGATGCTATAGCTGTAAAAGTAATTAGTATAATTTTGAAACCCAAAAATTTGTGAGACAGATTGTGGGACAGGGGGAGTGTACAACTTACAACATAAAACAAATCTAATAGTACTTGGGGAAAAATCATTACATTACCAAAACAAGAAAACGACAATAATGATGATGATACATGAATTAGTATTAGTGAGTAATTAATTAATTGTTGAAAAGAAGCATAAGATCTGAGAAATAAGTGACCTGATCAAGGCGGCGAAGAACCTCTTCTCTACTTGCAGCTTCTTCATTGCACTCATAAAGCCCCGAATCAACCAAAAACTGAATGAAACAACAACAAAAAACGAATTTTTATTACTTTTTATACATAGAAACGATGTGAAAGCATGGAAATAAACAATGAATGAACTAACCTTCTCCAATTCGGTGTTACGATTGAGATCAGCTTCGGTGGGGCCAGCAATTGAGATAGGTTTTGTGAATCTATCTTTGTTAGCTTGTTCTTGTTGTGGCGGCGGGGGTGTAGAGCCACCGTTAGGGCTGTCGGAAACCACCATTTTCGAATTATTAACGTTGGAATCTGATTGTTCCAAACGCGTTTTTGGGGAATTGGGGTTTGGAGAAAGTCAAGGGAGCGTTTGGGAACAATAATGTGAATCTCAAACTGGTTTTGTTTTGTATCCCACTCCAACCAATCACACCTGTCTCTTCCTTTTCCTTTTTTTATCTCTCTCACACTTACATTATTTTGGTATCTGTTTTTTACTTTTTAATTGAAAACAAACAAAAATACAATAATATTTTGTCTTGTTTTAAACTAGAACTAGAACTTCTTTCAAATCACTTCCCGCGAATACTTTTCTAAAACTTTAAAAAAAATATTAAGTTAAGAGATTAGTTTAAAAAATATATATCAATGGAGAGAATTAGAAAAATGTACGTTAGATGTACAGATTTTGAGAGATAAATAAATATATGTAATAAGTTAGTTTTTAGTTAGGTCAAATATATCTTAAGGTCCTTTAAAATTTTCGTTTTTTTCAAAGTGGTTCTTTAAGTTTCAAAAGTCTCAAACAAGTCTTTTAAGTTTCAAAAGTCTCAAACAAGTCTTTTTAGTTTTTGAATCGTTTCAAACAGGTCTTTTTAGAGGATGATGATGATAATTCAGATGATAGCAAAAAAGAGCATTATCCACCATTTGTCATGCCTAAAAAGATGACTAATTTTAAGTGGGTGTTAGGAGGCAGATTTGGTACCAAAGATGAGTTCAAGGAAACAATTACCAACTATGTTATCTACATTAGAACTTGTTTGAAACGATTCAAAAATTAAAAGGACTTGCTTGAGACTTTTGAAACTCAAAGGACCACTTTAGGAAAAACGAAAAACTTAAAGAACTTTTAGATGCATTTGACCTTTAAGTTATTAGTTATAGTTTTTTTGACAAATTAGTTATTAGTTATACTAGTTATTAATATTGATTATTATGTAATAGACGGTATCATATATGAAAACAACAATGATAATATCTCACTTCATTCTGTGATAGAAAACAATGTGTTGGGTCTCGTGAGCATTGTTCAGTTGGTATGAACAATGTATTGTCATATACATGAGGTTGAGGTTCGAACTTCGAATGCATCTGTTTTTATATCTTAAAAAGTGAATTATAATCATTAGACTATTTGATAAAAATAATAATAAATATTGATATTTATGGAAGTTTAATTTAGTCCAAATAGGCTGAATTTATGTGATTCCAGTTATTTCGAGTGATAAGTATTGACGGAACCTCCTCGGTTGTGAATTCTCTAGCTTGTTTAGTAGAGCATTTTTATTTTTTTTTACAAATTGTTTAGTAGAGCATATTGAATATGGTTATTTTTAAATGGTTTAGCTTTTTTATATCATGTTTTTTGGGTTTTTTAAGGAATGTTTTTTGGTGTTTTAAAATACGCTAATAAACGCATTAAATAAAGACAAAGGTGGAAAGTAAAAGGTTATAAAAAAAAGTTTATTATAAGCATATTAGCCAACGACGCGGCCTACGATGTTGAGTCTTTGCTCGACTAATCTCGCGAGTGGCACATGCTAATTCTCATGCTAGTGGGATCGTGGTATTCCACGTTCGAGTTTAGTTTCCTCTTCTCGAGCGTTGACAAGGTCCTTGGTGCGTACCTCCCCTAGATATCGTGTCTTCTCCCTCGCTAGTCAGAGCGGTTAAAGATCTTAAGAATATGGGATGTGGGTTTATCGCGTCATCGTCGAGTCCCATTATATTTTGAAGCAGTTTTGAGGTTCCAAAGATCCACAATATGAGTTAGCAACATCGAGAAATAATCAACTTCATCGCATCAAGAATGAATTATTCTCGTATGAACCACAAATAATCTAATTGAATCAAATTATTTTGATGAAGTAATCTAAATTGAACCAAACTATATGTTTGTTTAGTCTTTGGATCAAACGACTCTTTACTACTGCACCTAAGAATCATATGTCTGGTATCATGGTGAGTGTGTCTGAATCACGACAACCCACCGTGATTTTTCATAAATTATATTTTATTGCTTTTGCAAAATAGATTACCTAGATTCTGACATATTCGCCATGATATCAAATATATGATTACCATTACATTTGACTAAACCACCAATTTAATTTATGACTTGTTAGAACGCTCTTAAAATATTTATTAAAATCAATTGTTGTTATGAAAATATTTGTCAAAGAGTATGGAGTTGAATGCCCAATGCTTGAAAAACAAAGTTGAAGCTCAAGGGTTTCTTTGACAAAACATATTTTTTAGCTTTAACTTATATCTTATAAGTTCATATGACTAAAAAAGACATGTTTGATAACCGTTAGTTTTTCATGAACTTATAACTTATTTTTATTATGTTTTTTTATAAGTTGACTCAAATCTCTTAGAGCTTAAAGTTTATAACTTATCAATTTTTATTTCAATTTTACCTTGCAATATTCATTAAAAATTAAACATTAATAAATTTAGCTCTTCAGGTCATTTCATGTTTATAAACCAGTTAAAATGTTGATTTTACAAAATACTATAAATTTAATCGGTTAACTTATAAATTCATTCATTATAAACTAACTTAGTAAAAAAAATAAAATAATAACTCATCAATTATTTGTTTTTTTTTTTTTTTTTTACCAAACATAGCCCAAACGAGCTACTGCCCCTCTCTCTCAGTCTCACTCACAGAAAAACCCCTACCTAGCCTAGCCTCCCCTCCCCTCCCCTCCATTTTTTTTCTTCTTCTGAAAAAGTCTATTATCTCCCTGTCTGAAACTTTCACGTTACCCCCTCTCTCTGAGTTTTTTCATCCTCTATTGTGGGAGTCAGCGTTTTGATTGAGCTGATTGCAATCCATCCATAACCACCATGTTCATTGTAAGCTCATTCATCATTGATTCCTAAATTAATTCAACTTATTATTTTTATTATTTCCGGTTAATGAAATGGCGATGTCTGTTATAGGAATTAGATGCTCCTGCGAGCGTGAGGAAGCAATTGGCCAAATTGTTTGTGGAAGCTCTCAATGCAACCCTGCCTACTCAATCTGATGCTATTGTCCCATTAATTGACGCATGTGTTGCAAAAAATGGTATCAAACCTGCTGATTATCAATGGTATATCTCAAAAGCAGCTATTCACAAATAAGCTCTTTAATTAAGCTCTTTATCCAAACACCCACTTATTTGTTTTTTAAATTCATTCATTCATTCTTGGTGCAGTAATAATGCAATGAGTCTTTTTGCTAAGATTAAAGGGAAGCAACAGGAGTTCATAAATCCACGTTCACTTGGAGAAGGCATTATGAGAAATCTCCCTCCATCACAAATGGTCCAATCTTGCTCTGTTGCGGGTCCTGGATTTGTCAATATTGTCTTATCAAAGAACTGGATAGCACAGGTCATTCATTCATTCAATTTCTATTTCTAGGCTAGTGTCTCCCTAGTGTGTTGTTTGGATCATGCAATTAACAGAATAAAATTCCTCCTGCAGAGCTTACAGAGGATGCTTACCGATGGTATTGATTCATGGGCACCTCGACTTCCAATCAAGAGGGTTATGGTTGACTTTTCCTCACCCAATATAGCAAAAGAAATGCATGTTGGTCACCTCAGGTCAACCATTATCGGGGACACACTTGCACGAATGCTTGAATTTTGCCAGCCTGAATGTTTGATCCGCAGAAATCATATCGGTGACTGGGGCACTCAGGTTGATTTAATCTCTAAAGTATACTATGTTTATACCGAGTTAGATTTTTTGTGCTATTTCTTGTGTTGTGACTGGTGAAATTGCTATACAGTGTCAAAGCTAGGAATTTTTATTTTTATTTTTTTCATTTGTAACCATTTTTCTTTGGGATATGATTTTCTTTGTTCAGAACCTTATGTCTTTGGGCGATTCCTTTGCAACAATCATTTAATTTCTAGTTGTATTTGGGACCAATGGCTGATGTAAGTTGGTTTTTTAACTGCTTATGCGATTAAGAACATGAACCTCATTCATCCAAATTAAACGAAGTCGTGCTGCTGTGTACCTGCCCACAAAGAAAATAGTTTACACACTGAACTATTTCAATTGCCACCAAAATAACAATGTTTACTGATGACATATTTTCTTGAGTTATAGAGCATTCATTCTATTATGAAGAATCTCATTTTGGCACTGTAGCATATGTCTTAAAGTCCATGCATTGATTTTGCAGTTCGGGATGCTGATTGCATACCTCTTTGAGAAATTTCCAAACCCAGAAGATGTTAATGAATCTGATATTGGAGATCTACAGGTGAGATAACATATGGAAATGAACTTCATACCAGTTTTCATATGTAGGTGTTTATTCATATGTTTGGTCGGTAGTTTTGGTTCAGGTCTGACGTTGTGTTTAGCTAACCAGCTGCATGGTTGTTATCGTTGAATTGTATGCAAGTAGTAACTATGCATTTTTAGATATCTAGTCTAGGAATTAGTTTGTTACAAAGGCCACAATACCTCAATAGATAATATAAGCTACTACTTTCCCATGAAACAGCCAACAGCCTTGAAAAGATAAGTAATTGATTTTGTTGACAGGTATTGCTTTTATACTGTGTTTCTATTTTTTTAATTACAAAGATGTCAAGGTGTGAACTCTGAAATAAAGGTTATGGCCTATGTTTGACTATAGATACTAGTTATTATTAGTATAAATGAACAATCAACCTTGAAGTGGCAATGTTTATTGGTCTTATAGATAGCATTTTATGTTTTCATTGTTTTTAGCTTTGATGGTAAATTATTTTACTTATTCTGAAATTATTGGAGTTGGGTGCATTTTTAGGCATTCTATAAGGCCTCAAAATTGAGGTTTGATAGTGATCCTGCTTTTAAGTTAAATGCACAGCAGTCAGTGGTCAAGCTCCAGGTAAATTTTACTTCAAGTTTTTCTGTTTCTTTTTTATTTCTTTCTGCCCCCTGTTTGCAAGGTCATTGCCCATGCGGAATTGGTTTTACATTTTTTGTCTGCCTGAATTTTGATTTCAGGGAGGGGATCCCAAGTATCGCACGGCATGGAAACAAATTTGTGATGTTAGTAGGACTGAATTTAACAAGGTCTATCAACGCCTTGGAATTCGTTTGGAGGAAATGGTAAGGATTCTAGTTTTATTTGTATCTCCCATGAGGAATTTCTCATCTCTTCCTTTTCTTTTAATTTATGCTTTGTTTCGTTTGAAAAAGAAAGTGAAAGGAAAGAATGTAAAAGGAGCGAAAGTGAATGCAAAGTGAGATGATTTTTTAATTGTTTGGTATAAGTGGTAGCCGAGAAAAGTGGGAGGAAAAAAAGACATGCATTTAATAAATGACATAAATACCCCTGCATAAAAATAGAAGATGTTATTTTATTTTTACAATATATTATCATATGATAAATAGAAGTCACCATATTGACGATCCCACTTGGTGAGATAAGACTTGGTTGTTGTTGTAGAAGTGACAATATTCATTTTTAGAAAAAAGAAAGAAAAAATGACAGTATGAAACGAAAAAAAAAATTTAAAATATAAAATTGATAAGAGAGGCATGCATGATGCCATGTGAGAGTAGCAGCTAATTTAGAAAAGAGACGTAACCGTGAAGCATAAGAAATGCTAAAAGGAAAGGACCAGTCTGTCCTTCTATTAAATTGTATTACTATTCCATGATTTCCTTACTGATTTGTGCGAAAAGGTTTTTGCAAGTTGGAGCACCAAAACCATGGTTTCTTTCCTCTCTGACATAGAAACCAAACGAGGGAAGCCCACTTTTCTATAAACTTTCCATCCTATTATTTATCCACTCACTTTCCCTAGAAACAAACAATGTCTTAGTGTTGGGTCTCTTAGAATTCTATGTGTGCCTTATATATGTTTTGTTTTGTTGAAATGCAGTCTGTTGTTAGTGTGGCTTTTATTGAATGCGTTGTGGCTTTGATTACGTGTTTTAGCCAATTATAACATATTCTATCTAGTATATTGTGTCTTTTTCCTTGTTCTGTGACTACAATAAGTTTGGCTGGTTGCTTGAATTTGCATTAGGGAACTATGCAATATCTATCTCACATATAAGCTTGTTGGTTTTTTCTGTTTGAATTCTATTCTAAGTTTAAGTAGACTGATGTAATTATTATGTCTTCTCTATTTGCTCGATTGCCTGTATATAGCAAGTGTAGCAACAAAAAAATTTGGTCAGTGTAGCATTAAATTGGATAATGCATATAGTGTAGCAATAAATTGATCAAATATCTTTGATTTATGTTGTAGTCGTGACATATTTTTATTTTGGGTTTTTTCTATCATGTGCAAATTTGCACATGTTAAGTTTAAAATAGAAATTTTGTATTGAAACTTGTACATTTACTATTAAATATAAAACTTTTGAATAAATAATTGTTGTTTTCCAAGAAAAAAGTTACTACTATTAGTTGTTTTAACATGTGCAATGTTGCGCATGTTAGACAAACCCTTTTATCTTATTGAATAATAGTGACATGTTTTACTTTGTATTGATTGGTTATATATTTGGCCACAGCCAGAGAGCTTCTTCAATCGATTAATCCCTCCAACTTTGGAGAAACTGGAGAAATTGGGGCTGATCGAAGACAATGAGGGAGCTCGTGTGATATTTGTTGAGGGTGTAGACATACCACTAATTGCTGTGAAAAGAGATGGTGGCTACAACTACTTTTCAACTGATCTAGCATCACTTTGGTTAGTTTTTAGTTTTAGTTTTTTTGGATATCTTCTTGAAATTTGTGACGTGAGTCGCATGAATATTCAAATTCTGTTATCAATTAGTCAAAATTAGTTTATCTTGGTGTGACCTTTGGTGGTTTGGGCATTGCAGTAGAAAACATATAGAAGTACTAATAAGAAGAGTATGTGATAGGTTAGGTGAAGGTCGAAGGGTGTTCCAATAGTTAGACTTAAGAGGGAAAATACAAAGGAAATATGTATCATTAATTATCAGCAAGCATTTAGATTTAATTGGTTTGCTACCAGATTGGTTTTGTGATAGGATGTCGTGTTTGCTTCGTGTAACTGGCCTCAGGTAGGAAAGAGGCTTTTATGATTGTTTCTATATATACACTGTTTTTTGTTGAAAAATTGGTGTACGTGTTTCTCTATTTGTCTGTATTTTTATCTGAGTATGTAACAGGAAATAGATCTACTGTGGAAGATAAACTGTTTTGGTTACCTTAACCATTTGAACTTTGCAGGTATCGTCTGAATGTCGAAAAGCTTGATTGGAATATATATGTTACAGATGTTGGTCAGTGGCAACATTTTGACATGCTTTTTAAGGTATGTCCCAATTAGTGCTACTGATACTGCAATGAGTTTAAATGTCTGACATCCCTTTTGGTTTTTCTACCAGGCCTTTAGGCGTGCAGGGTGGCTTCCAAAGGATCCAAATGAATATCCAATATGCACTCACATAGGTTTTGGTCTTGTTCTTGGCGATGATGGAAAACGATTTCGGAGTCGCAGTAGCGAGACTGTTCGATTAGTTGATTTACTTGATGAAGCTAAAAGGCGCTGTAAAGTTGCTCTTCTTGAACGTGGTAAAGTACCAGTTGCTTATTGCAATTTTTATTTCTTCCTTCATGCAAACCAGAATCAAAGAAATGAAGTTTCTGTTTGTTGAAGATCTATGGAACTGATATTATGCATTAGACAGTTAACCTTCTAAATCCTATGTTCATCTAGATAATGCTAAAGATTGGACGGAGGAAGAGATTGAAAAAACTTCAGAGGCAATTGGATATGGAGCTGTTAAGTAAGTTCTTTATCTCAATAATGCTTTCCCATAGTGACCAACATGCTTTCCAGCAATATGTGATTAGCTTTATTGTAGACATACTTTATTGAGTTAAATTGGAACCAGATGTATTGTCTTACTAGCTCCCGTTTACTGAATTTTAAAAGTTTATGTGTTGCTTTTCATTCTGCTCTAATGTTCCGAATCTGGCTGGTATATACTTCCTTTACTTTGAGGTTTAGAAATTGTGTTCTAACTATCATACAGTTAAACAAGATTTTCTAACCGGCAATTAGTTTAATTAGATACTACCTCTTTCCCTTATTATAAGCTCCTTTTGCCAAATTCACATGTATTGAAAAAAATAGGCAGTCTATCTATCCAATGTGTCTATTTTGTGTAGAGGTTCCTAAAATACCCTTTGTATATGAGTGTGTTCAACTCTGACTTCTTGTCTGCTAAGACAATTTGCAGTATTAATTACGGTACGGATATATTTGAAAACAATAATAGATGTATTTAGTTCAATTGGTTTGAGCTAAGGGAAAAGGAGTTGGAGGTTCTGGGTTCAAACTCGGACGAAGGAGAAGATATTAATCTAACAAACTAACTACTAACATATTCCATTCAAAAAAATAATAATAAATGTATTTAGTAATTTGAAATGGAGATTATATTTAAGGATACTTTTTTCTTTCAAAGAAAGCTTATATTTGGGATTGAAAGCACGGGTTGCTTGTTTTTTTTCCCTCTCATGCTAAATGTTCCCCATTTATCGGGATTGCTTTTTGTCTCAAATGACTCAACATATGGTTTTGGTTTGACTTTACAACATTTCTGTTGTCTGCTTATGCCTCTGTTCTTGGAATGCTGAATGAGCTGCAAACTTGTTGCCCATCATGTTCATGCTTTTGATTTGTTTGCAGATATGCTGACTTGAAGATCAACAGAACAACAAATTACACTTTCAACTTTGATCAGATGCTTAATGATAAGGTGCATATGTTGTTGTCAACTTACAATAAAAAGGCCTGTAGATTTTATAGCCATTATTAATGCCCCCCAGACCTGTCCTGCTCCCCTCTCACAGAAAATATTTATGAAGTCTAAAGCTATAAATTTTGATCCTTTTGAATTTACAATTGCTGTCAGAACTGCTAAAAAACATCTTTTAACAAATGTTGAGCCCGTTGTTCGTCCCCCATGAAACCAACTAATGTAATATCATAGATGTCTCACCTTTCTATGCTTTTTTCCAACAGGGAAATACTGCTGTTTATTTGTTGTATGCACATGCTAGGATCTGTTCCATTATCAGGAAATCTGGTAAAGACATAGAAGAACTAAAAAAGGTAAGCTTTTCTAATTTCTGTGATGACATTAGAATTATTGGAAAAGTTAATTTAATTGCTTTTTGTTTCATATAATGTTAAACATATATGTATACCGTGCCTAGGTTTTATGAGTAGATCATGGTTGACTTGATATGAGTCGATTAAGCTCTCATCTATTATGTGCCTAGGTTTTATGAGTAGATCATGGTTGACTTGATATGAGTCGATTAAGCTCTCATCTATTATGATTGTAATATGATTCAGTAATGCATTTTTGTTTATACATATATAATAGTATGCTGGCTAACAATTTTATATGCTTCATATCTTGTTTACCAACTCGTGACAGAATGGTAATTTGGTGTTGGAGCATGAAGACGAGCGTACATTGGGTCTTCATTTACTACAATTTACTGAGGTAAAGTGAAACATTTTTTCATGAGATTTGTTCATTGCATGTTATACTTGTAGTGTTTTACTTTGTCAATCTGGGTCCATCTTCTTTAAGAAAAGACTGATGCATTATATGATTAAGCAGCTATAGTTTCGCGCGTCCGTGACTATATAGATATATTACAATCCAAAAAATATATGCACTCACGTGAGATATTTTATCTTTCAGGTTTTTGTGGAGTCATGCTCGAATTTATTACCAAACGTGTTGTGTGAATACCTGTATAATTTGGCCGAAATCTTCACAAAGAAATTTTATTCTAGTTGTCAGGTATCGAAAGTTATAATTTTTTCTGCATCAATTTGAATGCCCTCACTATTCCTATTTGCTGTGTATTAATTTGAATGCCTTTGTCAGGTTGTTGGGTCGCCTGAGGAAACTAGTAGACTCTTGTTATGTGAAGCAACACTTGTTGTGATGAGACATTGCTTCTATCTCCTTGGAATTGATCCAGTTTACAAGTTATGATCCACCATCTCAATGAGGAGTTCAAGATCAAGTTTTTTGGAACAGACTTTTACATTTAGTGCATAGAAGTGTAGGAACTTCTGATATGAAATTTTTTGTTCAAGAATCACTACCTCTTCTGTTTTGTTTTCTGTATTTCAAGGTGAAAATTAGAAAATAGTTAGAGCATCGGTACTAATTTTACTGACAAGGCCCCCTTGAAATTTTCAGTTTGTGTGGAGACAATTTGTTTTCAACTGATTTCAGATCTTTCAAAAATAATGTACTACTCCCTCCGTCCTAAATTGTATGTCGCTTTAGGGAAAAAAATTTGTCCCAAATTATATGTCGCTTTACAATACCAATGCAACATTAATGGTACTTTTCCTATTATAACCTTAACTATTTATTACTATCTCTTCTTTCAATTATTTCATTTATCTTTCCCATGTTATTTATTAAGGACAATTTTGTAAAACAACTCATAATATCTTTTTTTCCACACAATATTAATTGCATTTCTTAATATGTGTGAAATGCCCAAAACGTCGTACAATTTGGGACGGAGGAAGTAACATTTTAAGGTCCAATTTTATTTTATTTTAATTGTGAAACGTCAACTAAAGTAAGTTTCATGTAAAAGATGTTCATGATTTTATTCTATGTTTGTGCATAGTTTTGTTTGTGGATTTCATACCCAAATAGAGTACAAAATCTACTTACTGCATCGTGGGTAATCTAAAACAATACCCAGTGAGTTAGAACGGAATGCTTTAGAGCACCTCCATTGATGAACTCCACTCGAAAGTATTTTATGGGTCCTAATGAGCCATGTCATGTTGAAGCAACTCACTCGTATAATTCTGAAGAACTTTATACGAGTTTCTACAATTTTACCTCACCACCTATTAATATTTTATTCAAAGTGTCGTTGAACTTAAACATAATTATTTTTTAAAGTCATACATATATATAAACGGTGGTGTAATCCCCTTAAAAAAAAATATAAACGGTGGTACTTGTTGAGAATAAAGTCTAGGTTCAGCGGTAAAAGAACTGATTTTTTTTCCTTCATAAACGCTAGGAATTCACTTTCTTTTTAACTTTTTCTTTTTGTAGTTTTTTTTTAAGGAATTAATTATTCGAGTGCAAGATATTCGGTGGAGCCCAGACACACATGCCAGTTTTATTTTGATTTATAGGAACCTCAAGTTTGGGTTCTTCATCATTCTTACTTGCTTTTGCTTGCTAGAAAATTCTAAGAAGTTTTTACCTTTTCACCTTCCAAGCTTCCTATTTTTTCTTCTGGGTTAGCTCTCTCTTTAAGTACGCTGAAGGTAGACAAACACAGAACCCAACATAATCTGCATGCATGCACGCACTGTAAGTAACTAAACATACCTCAGTAATCACACAACATTAATATGCATGCCATATATGTCGTCTTCATTTGTCTTTTTGCATGTCTTTTTTTCATCATTCACAATTCCACTCCCCCAACATAATTGCATGTCTTGTGAAAACCACGAAAGCAAGATCTCTATAGTCACTAGCAACCACAATAATCTAGGTTTGGTAGTTCATAGTTTATAAGCTTATAAGACTAAAAAAGACTTTGTAACGTTCATTTTCTCCCGAGCTTAAAACTTATTTTTACTAGCTTATAAGCTTTTTCTAAAAGCTTCTTCAAATAGCTTAAAGGTTTTTTTCTCTCTCTCAATTTTACCTCATTTATCTTAATTGATTTTTTTACATATTAATTAATTATGTTACTTTATATTTACAAACTGGTTCAACGTTAATTTTATCAAACAATAAGAATTCAATTAGCTACCTTGTTCGTTGTTAGCTAGGTTATCAACGACCTGCTATTCTTTTACCAAACCAAACGGAGCCTAGTAAATATATTATTTTTGGCAATGCATATAACATATTTTTAATTTTCTTTATTACTACTGCATGCATGACGTTGTTTTCGTTTTCCCTTTTCTTAGATTGAAGTTGAAACGCCTGTTTTTTGGAGTGATGATATGATTATCTAGGATTTTCTTATTGTAACCTTCTTTTTTCTTCTCAGGATTTGAAGTAGTTTACACTGCCGCCAAGGCTTTGTTGTAGTTCAATAACGGTTATTTAAGGCTTCTAACATGTCAAACTGTTTATCTGACTCTGAATCTGATTATGATGATGAACCTGTGAGAGGAAAGAAGTTATTGTCAACTTTCAATTTGGGAACATGTAGTAATAATAACTCTGATTGTTCTGCTCAGTAGAGGCTTACTACACTTCCAATTAAGAGTGCCTTTTGCTGATAACAACAATTCCTTCCGCACTTCGGTTAAGAAGCCAAAGGTGTATGTGAGGAGGTTGGTCGATAGGCCATTTTCTGTGAGGATGAATCACATAAAGAGAGAATTTGATATGGTTGAAATTTTGATCAGGAACTGCGAAAGAATGAAGAATGTGGAGGAGCTAAAATTGCAATCCCTTGAGAGAGATGTTAAGGAGCGTTCCAACGAGCTTCTAAACAAGAAAAAGCAGGTTGGTTGTGTCAGAAGAATTAGTCAATATTACACTAAAATGCAGAGTAAAATTGAAAAATGTGTTAAAGATCTTGAAGAAAAGGAAGCACCGGTGTGTTTAATTGAGGAGTTGATTAAAAATTACAAGCATGAGCTCAAGAAAAATGAGATAGAACTTCGTAAAATCGAGGCTAACAACAATAAAGATGGTGGAAGGAAGAGGAGCTCGAGACTCTTACGCAAAAAAGTTGATAAATCTACTAAGGAAATTAAGACCAAAGAGGAAGAGTTTGATGCTTTGAAAATATTTGTTAGTGGTAAAATAGAAGAATTACAGTAGAAATGCGTAAGTTATCAAAAGTAATGGACAAGAGGGACAAGAGGAGTACTGATCAGCATGATCAAATGAAAGACTTTGAGTCAATGAAGAAGCAATTTGAAGATCGGGTTACGGAGCTTGATTCCAAAGAGAAGCAATGTGACCGGCGGCTAAAGGAGCTTGATTCAAACGAGAAACACTTTAAAGTACGAGCGAAGGAGTTGGAGTCGAAGCAAGAGAAATTTGAAGGTCGAGTGAAGGAGATTACATCAAAAGAGGAGGCATTTGAAGGTCGGGTGAAGGAGTTTGAATCAAAAGAGGAGGACTTTAAAGTCCAAGTGAAGGTACTTGAAATAAAAAGGAAGCATTTTGAAAGCCAGTTAAAGGAGCTCGGATTAAAAGAGAAGCTATTTGCGAGTAAATGAGTTCGAATCAGAAAAAAAGGATCTTGAAAGGCAAGAGAAGGAGCTAATTTCAAAGGAGGAGCAATTTGAAGGTCGAGTGGTGGAGTTGAAATCTAAAGAGAAGAAATTTCAAGGCCAAGTAAAGGAGCTGGAATCGAAAAAGAAGCGTCTTGAAAGGCAAGTGAATGAGCTAAATTCAAAGGAGAAGCAACTTAAAAGTTGGGTAAAGGAGGTTGAATCAGAAAAGAAGCATTTTGAAAGCCAAGTGAAGGAACTCAAATCAAAAGAGAAACAATTTGAAGGACGGGTGAAGGAGATGGCGTCAAAAGAGCGACAACTTGAAGTCCATGTAAATGCAATTGAATTGAAAGAGCACGAATTTAAAGGCAAATTGAAGGAGCTTGAATTAGTAAAGAAGCATCTTGAAAGCCAAGTGAAGGATCTCAAGTCAAAAGAGAATCAACTTGAAGGTCGAGTGAAGGAGTTTGAATCAAAAGAGGTGAACTTTGAAGACCGGGTGAAGGAGCTCGGTACAAAAATGAATGATTTTGAAAGCCGAGTGAAAGAGCTAGGTACAAAACAGAAGTTTTTCGAAAGTCGAGTGAAGGAGCTTCGATCAGAAGAGGAGGAATTTAAAGGCAAAGTGAGAGAGTTTAAATCAAAAGAGAAGGACTTTGAAGGCCGCGTAAGGGAGTTTGAATCAAAAGAAGAGGAATTTGAACTAAATCGTTTTGAACTGCAACTAAAGGAGCTGAAATCAAAAGAGAATCAATTTGAAGGGCAACTGAAGGAACTTGAGTTAAGAGACAATCAATATGAAACATTTATAAAATCTTTTGAAGAGGAAATTGAATCAGGTAAATGTTTTCCCTCATCTAGTTTAATGAGACAATTTCATTTCAACCTGATATAATGATATTGGTTGTTACTTATAGTATAAAATAAAATGATTTATCTATCATCCATGCATTCCAATCTAGGAGAGAGGTTACATTCTTTCATATTATATTATATTTTTTAAAATTCCTATTGGCATGTTGATTTTCTGTACATCTTTCACAGAAGATCATCCAAATCCTGCCATTGATGGAAGAAGCTTGCAGTTTCTCCGAGTTGAACAGACTGACGAACTTGAGTCACATGGAAATGACATTCTAGTCAATCTTCTAGCATCCTCAGATCCATCAAAAGATGTTCTGGATATAATACAGAACCACATCATTCCACATTGTAAGGGAGACAATGTTGTAACTATTAATGGTAGCCACGTTGTTCTGCTTGAACAACTAATGAGAATCTCACCACATATCAAACCTCATGTACAAGAAGAAGCATTGAAACTAGTCCTCAATTTGAAAGCGTACATTAGTGAAAATACTGAAAATTCCGTGGTGGTTCTTGGTTATCTGCTCCTTCTGTCAATTTATGGATTGGTTCCTTATTTTGATAAAGATGAAATTTTGAAGTATTTTGGATTTGTTGCTCAGCACAAAATAGCAGTAGAGCTGTTTGGAATGATGGGTTTGACACATAAAATTTCTGGTATGTTAGCTTAAAATGTTTTGATCATACACTAGTATCTCCTTTCTTGTTTTTCTGTACATTTGAGCCATTATACTTATTTTCATCTCACTTTGAAGTGTATGTTACTTCAAGTGGTAATGAAATGTGTGAATATTTGCTGGTAGGAAATTGAACTGATATTAGATTGGCTTCATACAGTAGATGTAAAAGTTTAATTTTGCTTCCCCCAATAGGTCATATCTCCTTTGTTATGAGAAAATTGGTATTTTTATCTAATGCTGTGAAAATGAAATAGACTTCAAATATATATCTCTTTTATTAGTCTTTAAATTTGGAAATGATTTGTTGTTTTGTTTAAAGACAAATTTGTAACGGAAAAAGTCCGATTAAAATTGGCAGTTACAAGTAGTCAGTGTTGTTAGATGGCAGCGCCATGGTCGCATTCTGCCATGGAGTGGCAGATTTTTTGAAAACAGCCATAGGAAATTTGTAAAGGAATGCCCACCATGGCAAACCTTCGGCCATCGATAACACGGTAGTAGTTACTTCTGAATTCCCTTTATATTATGTTAATAGTTTTGGTTGATATTTTAAATGGTGAGATGTTCTCATTTCTTCCCCCCACTTATTTTGAGATGTATTCAGCTCATGAAGCGTAGTTTTCTCGCACCTTGCAGATTTTGTTCAGAATCTTATCGATAATCAGCAACATGTTGAAGCTGTTAGATTCATTTGTGCTTGTAACATTACCAACAAGAATCAATCATCCGTTGATCTCTTGTGGGAACTTGTGCAGTGGGCAAAAGTGATTTCTGAGAGCAACTGCAAGAAAACCAACTCCATTGAAATCAAGGTTCGTATTTCTTATTCAAATTCCATTCTATTTTATGATACATTCCATTTTCATGTACCTGCACGATAGTTATAAATAAGTTGAATGTGAATTCAGGATAAAGCAAGAGACCAAGAAATTGCTAGTCTGGTGCGTTTCGGATAACAATATAGAATATGTGGATTTACTTGACCAGATTCAAGGTAGAATTCTTGAGCTAAACAAACAGAAAGGCAAACAGCGTTTGAATTTGGAGGTAGGGTCATCTTCTAAAGGTTAAATGTGCAAAGAGAAATTATATTTTGACATCTAAAACCTCTTCCAACGTCGTATTTTGATATGGTTTTGATTTGTATATAGTTGTTTCTCTCCTTAGATCAAACAAACATTAACTCTGGAAGTATTTTGTAAGGTGTCCGACGTAGATGTCCTTTTTTTGTGTCGAGATAACTATGCTTATGTGCTGATGTATTAACAGGATTCTGTCTTATTCATCTCCATGCAAATGACATGGAGATGATTAATCATTTCTATCTTGCATGCTTATTTACTATCCTTTGAATTTAAATTTAAATTTATATATGTTTGTATTCGAATTATCTTTCCATAATCCTGCTTGTCCTATTTGACAGTCCTACCCTATATTATGTGCTAATGTTTGTATACAAGGTTTAATATTTTGTTCAATTTAATTTGTACTATATTATTTTGACATATAAATATATGATGATATGTAGGTAATAATTGGACAATTAAAATAATTACACTTAATCGAATCATACGGGTTTCTATAGCGGAAATTGCATTCTACGATACTATAAGGACACGAGCACGCTTACTTGTTACTATGAATAAGGAGGATGGGAATAAATGTTTTCATGTTTGTCATAAAGAAATTTATTCCCATCAACAAAGTTATAAAGATTTTTAAAATCTACTAAGCATCAAGGGGTAGATAGACAATTTCACACTTTATCATATGAACTAAATGAATACAAGACAAAATCTATTATTCAAGAACGAAAAACCTCCCACTGAGAGGATAGAGGTTGTCTCAGAAAGAAGAAAAGCTTTTGTAATAGCTCATTAGCTCACCATGACCAAGGTTGGGATTATCACTCATTGCACATTATTCTGTTGAGAAAACCAAATAAAAAGAGAAAAAAAAAACTAAGATTGATTATCAGTGCTATAGGAATGGGGTGTGAAACCCAAGATATTCAACTGCCTGCATAACATCTTTCTTGTTTCAGAGATTCTTCTAGCAGTAGGGATTGTTTTCTTGCACAAGCCAAGATAATTTTGTCAGCAGCAACAAAGAATGACGCAACAGATACTGCATGTAAAACAACCAAAAACCACTATATTATCAAAATTAGAATTTCATATATAACATACAGTGACAATCAATTCTATTTTAAATACAGTTAGTAATTAAGAATAAGTTGTAACTTGTAAACCAAGTAATAGGGTTCAAGTGATTAATGAATTTTATCTTTAAGTAGAATCTGTTAGATTTTACTTAACTTTCAATCAAACTCTTGATTAGTCGAGTCCCTTTCCACAGTGGAATGAGATTGTTAACTAAAAAAAAGATACATTAATACCAACAACGCTACACTTTTACTCCTATTAATTAAAAATTTGGTGGCATTTTTTTTATTGAAGTTCTCTCTGACTTTGATAACATATAACTGATCAGTGATCGAAGTGCTCTTGTAACACAAATTTAAGTTGAGATCGCACCAGCAGATATGATAAGCGCCTGAGCAGTATAATTGAGGTTTGCCTTTGCCCATGGAATCATCCTAACTGCAACCAACTGTGAATTTTGTAAAGCTCAACATTAAAAAATAGCTCATATGTAACAGATAAGGTTCATAAGTGTAGTTAGAAAAAAAAACAGAACATAAATCCTTTAAGGATCTAAGGACATTCATATGGTTCTTAACTAAACTATACATAATTTTCTCAAATCCATAATTTTTTTGAAGTTTGTTAAAGCAAAAAAAAAAAAATGTATTTTTAGTCAAGAAGCAAATGAAAAAACACCTAAGAAAATGCAGCTAAGTTTTGTCCATCTAAAAAATTACGTACAGTAGGCCCGGTACTGGTCACGCATCCGATGCCGGCTGCCTTGAATCCAGCACGCACACCTTCTGCATATTAAGAAAATGTCAAATGGTAAAATTCAAGCATATCAGAAGATTTAGTGAATTTATGTAATCTATGCTAAAAACAAATAACCAATTTTATCCACACTATATATATGACGTGATTGATGAAAATCTTGGAAAACAGATTAACATGCATGATTGATAGTATATCGTGTATATGAAGCAAATCATAAGCTTGAAACATACTCATGAATAAGAAAATTAAAACTGGCTTGAAGTATGTTTGACTAAGATCCTTGTAAGATCCATTGGCAAACACAATTAATGAAAATATGATAAGAAAAAAATAGTAATTACCAGCTGTACATTGACTAGACCTCAACATCTTCTGCTCTTCTGCAGGAGAAGCAATCTGCAAACTTGTGTTTTTATTGGCAATCCACATGTCCCTCAGTTCTGATGGAATTCCCATTGCTTTCACTCACTTGCTTGAGTTTGTATAAGATATATATTGAGAATGGTATTTGTATTATTGCTTGCCTCGGTTTGTATAAGATATTGATAATTGTTAACTGTATTATATTACTTCACTTGCATTATTAACATGTTAAAATAGTCTCTAAACTAAAAACCTTAATTAATTTGGCCATTTTATTAACAGAGCTTATATGAAGTGTCACAATAAGTTTAGATTTAATTAGAAGTCATACAACGTCTCTTTCCTTCCTTAGACTCTCTCCTTCATTATTGTTCTCTTTTAAATTTATTCTCTTTCTAAAATAAAATCCTAAAATAAATATTAAGCAAAGTTGCAAGCATTTGTATTTGAGTAATCTCCACCAACAACAGCAAAGCAATACTTCAAAATTTTCCACCTAATGCTCCACTCCACTGCTCTTTAAATAATATTTTCCACTAAAATATTGCACTGCACCATGTACTGTTTTGATACCTTCAAAAGTAGCAGCCAGCGCTGGCATATACCAATAAAAAAACGAAATCGCATTTAAAAAAAACACTGACGGCGGTTTGAGACTAATAGAACAAGTGAGACTTTCACGACGTATTCACGTGTAATGAAAATCGGAGATGTAAATAGGATATTTGCGGTGCATTTTTATCAATTTTGAGGTAAAAAGTCATTCGATTTAAAATAAAAATTGCATGTGATTCGTTCGGCTTGGATGACTATTTTAAAAAAGTTTGATCCGATCTAAATATATGCAATTTAATTTGTATCAATTTTTGGATATCCAAAATGCAACATGTAATTTCTTTTATCAATATTAATATTATACATATGGGTAAAATAATAGGTTTGATGCAAAATATAACATAAATATATTAAAAAAATAACATCATAGAATGGAAATGATAAAATTATATACAAAACATATGAAATAATAATGATATATTATAAATTAAGGCAAATATATAAGATTAAAGTTCAAACCTTTAGAAACATAAACTTAATTCACACATATTTTTAGTAAATATTTTTACACATTAATCAATCTATAATCGTCAGATCATTTAAAATATTTGATTTTATCGACAATGTAATTTTTTATAATGACATTGTGTTAAAATTAAACTATTTTTTCAGTACAAAAATTAAAGTCATTTTACAAAACAAAGTAAAAAAATATAATGCACATTAATATATTTATGAGTGAGATCTATGTGAGACTCGATTTAGCGACTGAAAAAAATAAAAACAAATTTTTTTTTAAGGATAAAAAAAGACAATGTCTTTTACAATAAATCCGTAAACAATTTTTTCATCAATAAATCATCCATTCTTGTTTTGTCATCAATTTTTTTTATATATTTCTCACCCTAGAATTTGTCTTCCCCTTCCCTTCAAACTCTCAAATAAAGCATAATAGAGTAAAATAGGAGTATGAGACATAGTAGAGAATTTATTCTATGCGTTTTATTTACTTTTGTTTGGTAGATATTTGTAATTAAATATTACAAAAATATATGTTGTTGAAAATCAGGGGGCAGCATCATAACACTTGAGAACAGTACCCGGTAAGAACGCGCCACTAGTTTTCTTTCTTCTGGTAAAACAACAAGTATGCATACAGATTCCACATTTCAACTTTTAATCTCCACCCTCCATCTCCACACACGAACGGTCCAACCCACCCTGACACGTCAGCAGATCGCCGAAAAAATAAGCATATGTTTCTTTCTTTTTTCTTCTATAAATATTATCATTCATTCCACTCTCTTTCCTTTCTTCTTCTTTCCTTCTCTTTCTCTCATTCTTTCTACTTCACCGCTAATTCGAAAATCCAAAAAACAAAGAAAAAATAGTAACAGAAAAATCGTGAAGATTCTTTAGAGTGAAGAAATGGCGTCAAGCGAATCTAATTCACAGATGAAGGTCGTCCATGGCGATGCTGGTTACATACTCGAAGACGTTCCTCATCTCTCCGACTACGTTCCAAATCTTCCTGTATTTTTCTCTCTCTTTCTCCCAATTTTTTCAGTTACATTTGCGATCGCATTCATTTACGCTGATTTTGTTTGTGATTTGTAGACATATCCTAATCCACTTCGATCTAATCCAGCTTACTCGGTTGTTAAGTAAGTTAATCACTTTGTTTAGTTTTCTGAATTTGTGATTTGACTTTTCAGAACCAAATGTGTTAGTTATTTGAAATGTTGATTTTCTGCTTTTTGTGATTTCAGGCAGTATTTCGTGCATATGGATGACACCGTTCCTCAGAAGGTTCTATATCTGTTTGTGTTTATGCACTCGACCTGTTTGTTCATTTTCTTCATTGCTTTTATCTCGATCATGTTTACTATGCATTCTTCTGCATTACCTGATCTATCAAACTTCAACTAATTTACACTTGAATTCGTTATAGAGTTTAATTGCTATGCACTATCGGTGTAAAACATTTACACTGTCAGCAAATCTCAACCATTCACGTTTGTTACTTTAAAAGTAGTTACGATTAAAGTCAAATATTGTTAATCATCTAACAATTACAAAATTACAATTGAGTCACAGTGTAAGAAGACTTTATACTGACGGTGTATATAAATTAAATCCTTGATTGATTGATTACTAACTGATACTTACATTAACACTCGATAATAGAAATAATAAGCTGAATGTTTGTTATTATTACGGTTGAGTTTTTACTGAAATCAGAGAAAGAGGAAAGTAAATAAGATAAAAACACTGCACTTATCTCTTATTCTAAACTTTACTGTCCCTTTCCATAGGTTGTTGTTCACAAAGATGGCCCAAGAGGTGTTCATTTTCGACGTGCAGGACCTCGACAAAAGGTTATTTCGCTTGTTGTTTGTACACGTGTTATTAGGAGTAGATGATTCAGTTTTGATTAAATACACTGACAACCTAGTAAATTGTTGTATAGGTATATTTTAGATCAGATGATGTCATTGCTTGTATTGTCACATGTGGTGGTCTCTGCCCTGGCCTCAACACTGTCATAAGGGAAATTGTGTGCGGTCTTTCTTACATGTACGGTGTCGACAAAGTCCTTGGCATAGATGTGAGTGGCTAAATTCTCTTTTAATTTATACCCATTAGTCATTACATTATTTGTTGCTCTGGATTGCACAGTTTGTGAAATGTGCTAGGAAGGTAAGCTTATATTGATGTGAAGTACATCTTTGTCCCTTACATCTTTGTCTCTGGATATCTTATTTCATTATTGTAAATTATTCTTGGGGTAATTGATCAGATAATATTCCAACTTAGTACACATTATTATATGTTCTCTGGTTACTGGAAGCGTGCTCTTTGCACAAGTTTGGAAACCTGGACCATATCCTTTTCCATTTGTGAAAGGCGTGACCAAATGGACAAAAGTAATTGAAGTTATACTTTCTTCATTTAATTGTATATTTCAAGATACATACAGATAAAGAGTGAACTAAACAAACTTTTGGTTTTCGTGAAGTCACTTTTCTCTCCACTTTACTTTTTTTCACGTCGGTCTTCTTACTTGAGTTGCATTTCTTGATTCATTGGTTTCACCACCGAGCTATATCTAATTTTACACAGGGTGGTTATAGAGGTTTTTATTCGAAGAACACCATTACTTTAACTCCTAAAGTGGTCAATGACATCCATAAGCGTGGAGGAACGATTCTTGGGACATCCCGAGGGGGGCATGATACTGGCAAGATAGTTGACAGCATCCAGGATCGGGGAATTAATCAGGTTAACAGTTTACTATGTGAAACCATATTCTACAAAAGTTTCCAATGATACTGAATGATGGAATCATAAATTTGGAGTCTATTAATTATATCAATGTTAACTTGAGTAGGTTATTGTCATGACATGGATTTTCACTGTTTGGGTTATGGGTTCAGGTTTATATCATTGGAGGAGATGGAACACAGCGAGGAGCTGCTGTGATTTATGAGGTATGGTGATTCAGAGGTTGTCATAATAGAATATTCCTTTATTTGGATTCCAGTAAGGAAAATAAGCATATTTCAGTCAATGAAAAAATGTTTTTAATATGTCTTCTTCATTACAAATTGACACGTTTGCATAGAATTTGTATGCATATTTGTTGAATTTCTTGTTTGTGTTTGAGTAGACACTTTTTCTTCACAATACAAGTGATTAGGTTCTCCAAATTAATTTTGAATTCTGTATCTCAGGTAAGCAACATTTTATCTGCTTTCGTATGTTCACTTTAATTGCAAGCCCTCACACACAGAGATAGCACTGATAAAATAGTTTCAAATGATAAAACATTTAAATAAGTTACTGACAGGCATCACATTTGTGACTTATCCTTTTCCAAATTTGAGCTAAAGTTGTTGGTTAACCAATGTCTTCTGGAATCTGGTTTTTTCATATGTAAGTTTGCATAATTTCTGCATTCCGCATTCTCTGGTTTCTTTCTTCTTTCCTTCCAGACAGTGCAAATGATGATAGTGTAGTGGAAATTGTTAGTTAACCAATGTCTTCTAGAAACTGGTTTTTTCATATGTAAGTATGCATACTTTCTGCATTGCCTTCCGTTTCCTTGTTATATATCTACTGAAGTTATTGAACATAATCGTGAATTTTTGGCAATCCACTCTCCGTTTCTTTTTAATTGTCATTTTAGGAACTTTTACATATACCAAGATGATCAACAAATTTTGTTACTTTTTATAAAACTATTTATCTCTTTCTTATAATACCCCGAATCATTTATGATTTCATTCAATCTATTGCTCTTTGCAATAAATCACTGAGGATAATATTGACAAAACAATAATTAATGTTACATTGAAATTTGAATATGACAAGGAACGGAGGAATTAAATAACCAAGGAACATAATTTTTTTGGCAAATGCAAATATTGAAAAGGAACAGTGGGATTAGGTCAAGCTTTATGTTCAAGAAACAGCTGGGAGCACATGATTGTACTTAAACAAACCGTACATATGTTTTCTATTTTTAACTGCCTGATTGACTTGTTATCGTTCTTGGCATCTTTTTAACGTGGGAAATAAGCATTCTGAGCATATTTTGGTTATCATACAGGAAGTTAGACGGCGGGGTCTGAAAGTAGCAATTGCTGGTATTCCAAAAACCATAGATAATGACATCCCGGTATGCTCAATCTCAATGTCTTACTCTTTTCATCCAGAACTCTAACCTTGTCATTTGAGTTACGGTTGCATCTGATGAGTCGGTTATCTATGTTTGTAGAAACTTCATATCGTTTTTCTTCTGTTTCATTAGGTTATCGACAGGTCCTTTGGTTTTGATACTGCAGTTGAGGAGGCTCAACGTGCCATTAACGCAGCACATGTTGAGGCTGAAAGTGTTGAGAATGGCATTGGTGTTGTAAAGCTAATGGGTCGTTATAGTGGTATGTATACTTTACATTTATGTTGATATCTTATATCTTATAAGCCTCTGAGTTTAATTGAACCGTACTTCCTCCATCCAAACGGAATGACTAAAATATTTCACCGTATGCTATTCTCTTAAATCAAACTTTTGTTTTTAGTGTCATAATGGATACTATGACTGCAGGTTTTATTGCGATGCATGCTACACTTGCTAGTAGAGATGTGGACTGTTGCTTGATTCCAGAGTCACCCTTCTACCTTGAAGGGAAGGGTGGACTTTATGAATTTATTACGAAAAGGCTGAAAGAAAGTGGACATATGGTCATAGTCATAGCTGAGGGAGCAGGACAAGATCTGCTTACAGAAAGCATGCAAGACATGGACCAGAAGGATGCTTCTGGAAACAAGCTACTTCAAGATGTTGGTTTATGGATATCTCATAAGATCAAGGTATTAACTTGTATATAAGAAGATTCTTAAAACATGATCCTCTTCCTAAACAAATTATATAGCATAATGCTGTTTGCTACACCAAGGAATTAAGAACTCAAGGAGGAGCTCTCACCAACTACAGGTTAACTAGTTAAGTAGTGCTAGAGAAGATTCATTGATACCCCTATTTGGATTAGTTTTTTTTAGCTGATGGGATCCCAATAAAAATAAGTAAATGGCTCTTTACTTACATAGAAGTTATGACTGTAAATGAATATGTTAAACTGGAGAGCTCAATAAAAATAAAGATGTAGAACGGAATTTTGAATTTCAACTTATACAAGAAGCTGTTTTTTTTTTTAAGTTTAAAAATAAATAAATAAACTCAGTTATTGCAAGCCTTCTCCACTTTCAGAAGATACTAAATACCTCTGCATACCACTCAATGCACAAAAAATACTACATACATGGCTTCCCTGTAGATTATCATAGTTGCATTGTTTTTCCAGTTTTTATATATTTATTTACTGCAAGTTTGTGTGTTGATAAAAGTCCATGTATCAAGAACAGTCAATTTGTACAACTTGCTCACCCTTTTAATAAACATCCAACTTGCTGAAATAGGATCATTTTGCAAAGGAGAATAAGATGGCCATTGTTCTTAAATATATAGGTCAGTTCTGTTAACAGCATCCTCTTCCATTTTGATCTATTCGTTGTATCTTAGACTACTATGGCTAGATTTCTTAACTGGGTTATCTGCCAGATCCAACTTACATGATCCGGGCAATTCCAAGCAATGCATCAGACAGTGTCTACTGCACACTTCTTGCTCAGAGTGCAGTTCATGGTGCAATGGCTGGGTATACTGGATTCACTGCTGGACTTGTGAATGGCAGACATACTTATATTCCATTCAACGTAAGTTACTAGATGTCCTCGCACAGTTTTATAATCTGATTCTCTCTTTTTGGTACTCTAACTTTCTGTTATTGATATATATCGAGTGGTTGTAAATAATGTATGTCTATAAAGTATAAATATATCAGATATGCTACTATCGTTGAGATGGAAAGATAAAATTACTGTATAAATCAAGTTTGTTTTATGTTTTCACTACATCTGTGCACAATAACAAATGCTTAAGGCACCTATTTGCATCCAATTTTTTATTTATGGTTTTTTTATTTTTCTAAGATAATAATTATTCTGACAATAGAGAATATGTGTTCAAATTTTGATACCCAGAGAATCACCGAGAAGATGAACAACGTTGTGATTACTGACAGAATGTGGGCAAGAATGCTTTCTTCAACAAACCAGCCAAGCTTTTTGAAACCCAAAGATGTTCATCAAATAATGAAAGCAGGACAATCCCCAACTCAGTTGTTAGAAGGGAGCAATTGCAATGGTGGCGGTGAGGAAGCGAAGAAAGTAGAGCAAATTCCCACTCAGTTGATGGAAGGGGACAAGAGCAAAGATAATCAAAAATCAAGAAACCTCGCTGACAGTGACAGTTGTATCAAGAAATAAAATTAGATAAGGCCTTGTATTCCAAAATTGTATTTGGTGGAGTTTCTAGTGATATGATGAAGTTTTGCTGAAATGATTAGACTTATTTTTGTAAAATTTGGGGTGTGTCTAATTAAAGTACTGAATTCATATAATGAAGTTTCATAGGAATGACCGATATGTTTTTTTTATTTGTCCATTTCATAAAATGTCTAATCATGAAACTCAGTCTTCACTCAAGTAGTCTTTTACTCAGCTGATTAAGTATGGCACAAGGCAAAATTTGAGTATGAGCTATTTTAGTTTTTATCGTTTTGTGAATTTGAGATTGAAGGAAGGTGATGCTTCTTATAATGCTACTTAATTTCAAATGAATGCTGCCACGAAACGAATGGAAATGGAGTGGGTTTAGAACAAGATGCAGTGAATTTCTTACACAGAACCAACCACGTGAAGTTTATTGTTTGGATTTACTAAATCCGATTAAGAACAAAGATGCATAATTTTTCAATTTGTTAGAGCTAACAATGAGCATTTCAATTTTGTTATAAAAAAAAAGTTAAATACTGCATGACTGATTTTAAAGAATAGTCATTACATTTCAATAAATATTTTTAAAATCCCTATATTTTTTTTTCCATTATCATAAATAGTCGTTACCATTAATTTTCTAACAGACGCTGAAGTGGCAGATGGTGGTCCCAATTATTTTATGATATCGCAAATAATCAAATACACATAAATGTATATGTGGCAGTAATGGGTCCCACATTAAATGAATGTAAATTAATAATATTATTAGTGTTGATTTGTAGTTAATTTAATTAAATTTTTTGGTAGTGTAGTTAATTTAATTAGTTAACACAAAAGACAAAATTAAAACCAAAAAAGGAGAAAATGGAGTCCCTTCATCGTAACAAACACCTCCACCAGCAGCTTTTCTGGGCAAACACAAATCTTTGTTTCTACTACTTCACAAACGACAATTCTAAAGCCAGATTTCGACCTAAGATCTTTGTTCTTCCCAACATCAAACACCACCACCGATCGACCTACCGTTGTAGGTCCCACAACCTCACCTCTTCAGCCAGACGCAATCCTCGCTTGGTTTCACGGCGAGTTCGCCGCTGCCAACGCAATCGTCGACGCTCTATCTCTCTCACCTATCCTCCGCCGTTGATTACATCAATGTTTTCGCCCCTATCCATCGTCGTAGACTCCATTGGATCCAAATCTTTCAGATGCAGAAGTATCATTCCATAGCTGATGTCGCTCTTCAGCTAAAAAGGAGGAAGGGGAGGTTATATGAGGGGAGAAATCGAAAAGGAAGGAAGGAAGAAGAAAGTTAGGAAAGTAGAGATCGCAGAAGAGGAGGAGAAAGAAATTTGGGAATTTAGGGGTTTGAATCCACCATGAATTGGGTTGGATCCATGGGTCGGGTTTTATTGACCCATTTCATTCAGCCCAACTTGACAGCAAGGACGTAGGTATTTTAAAAACATTTATTAAAATGTAGGATTATTCTTCAAAATCACGCAAAATGCAGGGACTAATAACATATTTAATCCCAAAAAAAAATCATTTTGGTTTAGTTTTCCAAACTCCTACAAACCCACTACGAATATACCTAACTGTATATATCAATCTTTTATTATGTTTATGCAACTTCAACATAGTTGCAATTGAGGTCGGTCGCACACACAAACATCTGACTGATCCTTTGTGATATCAATGATCTAAAACGTTCAATTGATGCTTTTTCTTTCAGGAAACACCTAAAATATTGATATTTTACAAGATTTAGTCAAGTTTGTTAAAATGTTACCATCTAACACGTCACAAAGAATGTAACTAATGCAATATATGAAAGCAGTGATAGGAAGAACTGAGAAAAGAAAAAACCTAATATTTGAAAGAGCGCACCAAGTGATGAAAGATCAAAACCTAACATTATTGTTTTGCTGGAGAAAAAACTACTGAGTAAATACACATACAGAACAATGACACATATTATCCAAAACACTACAATGTATGATGATGATAATAATAATAATAATAATACACATAAAAATTGGATATAATAAATTGGTTATTCTGTTTCTGAACAAGACATCTATGGGGGATAAGATCGCATGTGAAAAAGGATGTGGTGAATTGATTCCTCTCACACAAATACTTTTCTTTTATCAGATGCTTCAAGCAACCATCAGTCAACCAAATGGTTTTAAATTTTTAAGTTTACAAATCTTCAAATAATTTTTGCATCATCTCAGCATCAGTCAATTATTTTGAAGAAGCTGCTATTCTTGTGATTTCCATTAAGAAAAGAAAGTAGTTGGCAAGGCACACTAGCTCCTGTATATACCGGAGGGCTCTGCATTCTGAACAATCCAAGGGTGTTCTAGGAGTTTGTGCAATGGTAGTCGTTCAGAGGAATCCTTGACCAGCATCTGTTAGTTTAAAAGATGAGAAGAAAAAAACACTCAGGAAAAAATGCTTTAATAAAATAAACCGTGAAAAGAAAATTCTCTAGAGAAGTTCACAAAAAAAAAAATCCATAGTGCATGGAACAGAGTAAAACCTGGCTGATGAGGTCTTTGGCAGCAGAAGAAACGATTGGTTTAGGAGGGAACTTGAGATCCACTTGAATTATCCTGGTTACAATATAAAGAAGCAATGTTAAGCGCGGCAGAGTCAATAGCATCTTATAGTCTTGTTCAATGGTTACTTCCTTTTACTTTCCATTAGTTCATTCTGATACAAACAAAAAAAACTCATACATGATGATCTATAAGCTATAATTCAAATGCTTGGTGCTTACCTCCTATAAGTATCAGAATGTTCTTTAGCCTCAAAAGGGGGAACTCCATAAAGAAACTCATAGCAAAGGACACCAAGGCTCCATATATCCACACTCGCATCATGTTCTACACTCTCCACTGTTGAAACCTCAAAAAAATTAGGCTCATCATATTATAGATAGACTAACATAAAAAGTGCGTAAAAATCTTGCCAAAACTGAACATACCCATCTCAGGTGGAAGGTAATCCAGTGTGCCGCACATGGTCCGCCTGCGATTGAATGTGTGCACTGACCACCCAAAATCCGCTATCTTAAGTTCACCCTGATAATGAAGAAGATTTTCACATGATCAGCACAAATTGAAAACAACAAGCAAAAGAACCATAAAAGAAACAATAGTCTAAGTATGGGGGATCACCTGTGCACCAATAAGAAGGTTCTCTGGTTTAATGTCCCTGTGTATGACATGCTTTCCATGGCAATATATAAGGGCTCGAGCCAATGATGCAACATACTGCCTCAACCACAAAATAACACCATAAGCTTGTCAGTTTCAGAAGAACACCCACATGACTAATCAGATACACACTCTATGTTATTTGTGTCGGAAGTGTTATCATGTTATATTTCGGTATTTACTAGGTTTGGGATACGTACAAATCACCAATGAAAAGTTACATCAGCTTATACTTTAGAGATTCACAAACAAAAGCATGTGAGGAGGGGAAATTAGTACTTACAGTAGCTGCGCGTCTTTCACTGAAATATTTGCATTTCTGCAATTCCTTGTAAAGTTCACCTTTGGGTGCATACTCTAAAATCAAGTAAACTCGTTTCTGCAATGAAAAAGTAAATATTAGTCTGTGTATTTAACCTTCTTCAGCAGCAATACATGGCTAGACTCTAAATGCATCAGCTGCACAGGTAAGAAGTATATACCTGATCATAAAAGTATCCATAAAGGCGCAAGATGTGAGGGTGTCGCAGATGACTCTGTATTTCAACTTCTCTGCGAAGCTGATGCTCAACTTGAGATTGTTGCAATTGGCTCTTAAAGAGTACTTTCAACGCAACGATATGATTACTCTGTATCATATATAATCACATTTCACATTTTAATAAACACGTAATTATAAAAACAATGTAAAGAAAAACAGCAAAACAACCAGCACAAATCAACCAACAATAATAACAAATGAAATTACAATCATTTCAGATTCTTAAATTCAACATCATGTAATTGAATAATTTTGCATCGAAATTTTGAATGTAAGATATAATATAAATGGAAGAATAGGAAGAAGGAAAAAAGAAGCTCACAGTTTTTTCTCTGGCCAAATAGACATGGCCGAATTTGCCCCTACCAAGAGGTTTTCCAATATCAAAATCATTTAGAATCCACCTTCTTTGATCCTTAGCTGAACCTGATACCTCCGAAGAAGCCTGCAACGAAACAATGAACATTATCATACCATCAGATCTTGTTGAAAACAATCACAGTTCGGAGCAACAAGGTCCAAAAATCAACATGAACAGAAAATATCTATGAATCTAAACAATAGGATGAGATCTTGTTGACAATGAACACGATTTTAAGCATCAACGTCTCTGGTGAGGTTTTCAACCTCCTTAGATTTGAAATTCGTAGCTAATTGTTGAGAAATTAAATACAATTACGAAGGTGAAGGGGAAAAATTCGTTTCATATGAAATCAAGAATAATAATAATTCGAAGCTTGAAGAATACAATGCGGTGATTAATTAATTAATCGAATGATGAAATAAAATAAAAAATAAAAGAGGGGAAAATGGAAAAACCCTAGAAATAAATGAATGGATGATTGATTACCGTATGGTGTTGTTGATGAGGCTGAGGTTGAGTCTCTGTTGCGATGGCCATATCGATCTCAGAGAGAGAGAGAGAGAGAGAAGGTTTTTATTGAAATAGAAGAAAGCGATGAAGATGAATGCAGCTCTTCTTCTTCTTCAATGCTTCTTCCTTCGTTCATTCATTCGTTAATTAACACCCAACACATTTTTTGTAACGGTCGAATAACGGATACTTGCCACGTGTTCCAATCCTGCCTCTCTCTATTCTTTTTCAAATCCTTCCGTCCTTCTCTCTTTTTTGTCTTTTTCTATCAAAGGAGCGTCACCCTCAATATGCCAAATGGACATTATCTATCTACCAAAATAAAATAAATAAAAATAGGATTTTGCTTATGAGTGTTCTAAAGACACTTTTTAAGAATTTTAAATTTAGAAATTATTCGTTTTAAAAGTTAAAAACTTTAATTTTTAATTAATTAAATTCATAAATTTTTATGAAAAGTTACTATTTAACGTTCTTAAAAAGTAGAACATTCATTAGCATTTATGAAAGTTGAAGTCTGACAAATTTAAACTTATAATAACCTAGTTTTATGTGTTTAATGGTCCAACCGATTTAGATAAATATTATGTTAGTTCGGTGTGTTGTTGTTGTATCATTATCAGTAGAAATTCTTATATATTCTTTAAAAAAATACAATTTTTTTATTGGTATATATAAAGAAAAAGATCGTTTTGAGTAGCATATTTTTTTATCTTAATCCGTTTTCAATTTTCTTTAGGGATTTGTTTTTAATATTTTAGAGAATCTCCAAAAATATAATTGTTTTTTAGGAATTTATAGTAACTAGTGATTTTAGATATTACATTTCGCTAATGTTTTTATTTTGGAATTTTGGATAATGTTTCTTTCTTTCAATTGTTAATTTACCGTTTTTAGTGTTTGTATGTTTTTAATGAAATATTTATTTATTTTAACATATATTAAAACATAAGACCCGTGTGTCGCACGAGTTGACCGTCTAATTAATTATATTGATTCAATTCATCTATCTATTATTATTATTATTATCTTTCTCTATATATATATATATAAACAACCTTCACCAAAATAGATCAATTTATAACCAATATGTTATGCATCAAAATACATGCATGTGAATCAGGCATCAAATTAACAACTTATGATAAGGCCACCAACTAGATTTGTCCGATCATCAAACAATCTCCTAGGAACTATTCACCGAGGATCTAAAAACTAAAGTCTTGTTTGTCTTGCAGAAAAAACAATCGAGGTAGTTGGTGTGTGTTATCATGGTTTTTGGGTGCCAAGCCACTAATTGGACTTGAACCTTTCGACCGTTGATATCTCTCTTTTTTCTTGGGAAGGGTAAAAGGAGAAAAACCCTTAAAAAGTTTCTAGATTCGGGGGTCGTTTTCGCTACGGGAAGGTGTTAGGCACCCGGAGCGATTATGGTATTCCATAAGAACCGTTCTCCTAAGTTTATTTCTACGCTTTAGTTTTATTGCTTATTTGTAAAAAAGGAATGTATGATTAGTGAAGAATGGGGGTGAGAAGAAGTAGAATTTGATTTTTATTTCGGCTTGGAGGGGTTAAAGTCCCTTGCCTACGTACCGTTTTACGGGATCAAAACCGATCGTAGTTCGTTCTCAAAAAAACGGTTTTTGTTTTTGTTGGTTGATTTTAAGTTTGAAAAGAGATTTTGAAGAATAGAGATGAGAGGCCTCAAGGGCATAAGATTTGGAAAATGTGAGGTGGAATTAGTCTTTTTCAAAATAAAGTCTATGTATATTTAAGATTCATTGGAAATTTTGCTTAAGAAAAATAAAGGGAAATGAGGAGTTTTGACTCCCATTTTATTTTTTGCAAAAAAGTTTTCAAATGAGGTTATTTGCATATTTTGGGAAAAAGTTGGATTTTTCTAAGTGTTAAAACCTAAACATTCGTCTAACCATGCAATCCTAGCCGTATATCTACACATACAATCCTAGGCATACATCTAGGGTGAGTGTGTGCGTGCCGGTGCGCCATAGTGTCCATAGTCCATATTACAAAAATTGCCTAAATACATTCTATGGCCCCTTTGCCAAGCTACAAACCAATGATAACAAATTACATCACCAAGTGAATTAAAACTTGTGAAAATAAATGCTAGGCTAAAAAAAAGTGGAGGGAATGCTAAATGAGATGCATGAAACATGGAAATAAACTTGTTAGTGAAATAAAGCATAAAGAGTAGCAAGAGGCAACAACGCATAAAATGCCACAAAGATAGTAATAAAATGATAATAAACCCTAAAATTTTGATATGAAACCTAAGGCATTTGTAGCTTCTAATTCTCATGCTATAACAAGTTTGAAATAGTTTTTTTTTTATCTCAAGCTATAATCATAGGATCATTAGAAACAAGCAAGCTTAGTTTCATACCAATTTTGGGATAGAATTAGCATTTTATTATTTTCTAGAGTATGCATACATTGCTCATAAAATCAAGGTTTCATGAATCAATCTAAAACAGCAAAATCAACATGGGATTGTAGGCATGAGCACCTCACATTAACATATCAAAAGGCCTTTATCACATATTCACAAATCAATGATAAAATTGGCAAAAAAATCATAAGAAATAATCCAAGAAAGAATTAAAATGCCATGGATTAATCATACAAGAATTTTGCCAATCCCAATATGCAAAAGTACCATAAAAACATCAAGAAAAAAATCAAGAAGTAAGCATGGATTTTCTAGGAAATTTATCAAGATTTTTAATCAAAACATTGGTTCAAATAGCAAAGAAAAACAGTGCAAATAGCAAGACAAGAGGCAGAAACGCACAAGAGACCTAGGCCCAAACCAAAGCCCAAAGCCAAAACACAGGAAAGTACAGGGACCACACGATTGATCCAGGATTCTGAAACCCTAGATCAAACGGCCAGGAATCAAAGGAGAATGGACCGGTCCTGGACCGGTCCGGTTCACTGGCTATATAAGGGGAGGAGCTCCGGTTTATTTCATTTTGCTGCTCTCATTCTCTCTCTAGCTCTTCTCTCTTCTCTCATCTCTCACCTCTCTCTAACCTCGCCGCCGGCGAGGATGAAGCTACGGCGGAGACCTTGAAGGTCCGCCGGAAACTTCATCTTCTCCGGCGAGTTCATGCAGTTTCCGGTGACCTAATTTTCCAGATTTCAAAGATTCTTGCATCTTTTGATTCGTCCTTTAACCCTAAACACGAATCCAGCAATTATTTTTCCAAACATAGCTTGAAACGACGTAGATCTTGGAAAAACTTTATACGGTTTTGAAATGATTTTTGATTTTTGAACAAAAACGTTTAGATCTTTAAAGATCTACATCGTTTCGTCGTTTGATTACTCTTCTGGTATTCGTTCTTGTTTTCAAAACTTAGATCCTTATGGATCTAGGTTTCGTGCTTACGGTTACGGTTTTCTTTGAATTCTGGAAATTTTTTTGATATGCTTGCTTGCGTGATTTTTTACAGGGTTAAACTATGATATTATTTTCTGAGAAAGAGATTTTGAGTTTTACCTAAGGTTTTGGTTGAAACCTTTAATGGAGGAAATCTTTGGAAAAACTTGATTCTGTGTTTTCTGTGTTATTGATTCTTCTGCTTGCTTCACCGGTCCAGATTCTGCAGATTCTGCTTCTTTCCTTCTTCTTTTCACGCTCTGTGATCAACGCTTGAGCTTGCTTCAATGCGAGCTCGCGTTTGGAATTGCAGAGAATGATCAATTCAATGATGAAGATTCCACAGAATCTCTGAGAATTGATCCAAAAAACTGTTGATTCTGATGAATTTTGATTTCTGGAAAACGGTTAGGGTTTTGTGTTCTTGGTGTTCTTGAGAAATTTTGAGAAACTTTTCTGTTTTGATCCAATTGCTGAGAAAGAGAAAATTGAGTTTGTGTTTATGAGTTGGCGTGTAATTAATGGCTCTGAATCTGACTCACTGTATTTATAGTTGACATGTGTGCATTGGAACCAATGGAATTGTGACATCTGGACTTGTATCAAAGTGGCACGACCTTGGTCCTGAAATGAACTTTGGGCTTTTCTGCAAAAACAAAAACTTTAAGGACTAAACTGCAATTAACCCTAAAAGGACTGAAATGTAAAAAATAAAAATAATAAAAAAGGACTGAAATGAAATAGAAAATTGTTTGGACAAAATGCAATTTTGGGGCCTCAATTGAGGGACCAAAATGCAATTAAAAATAAAATTGAGTAAAAAACGTAATTTGACCAAACGTAAAGCGAAACAAAAAATAAAACTGACAAAACGGACTAAAACGAACCAATGGCTTAAATGAGGTACTTCAAAGTAACCTCTCTATGCCAAAATTTTGTGTGAAATGACCAAAATGCCCCTAGGGCTAAAAATGACCTAAACAGATTGAAATTGACTTAACACTGACTCAGACGCAAGCTTGAAATGAATTTAACAGGGTTTACTGATGAAATGTTAAAAAAACAATCTGAAAAGACTCAGAGACAGTCACAAGGATGAAAATGGGTCCCACTGCAGGAAATGACCAAAATACCCTTCTGTATGACTTTCTTGCAAATTTGAAATAAACTGTGGTAAAAGCAATGTAATGATCCAGAGACACTTTTGAATGACTTATAAGACAAGTAAAGACATTTCAAAAGGTTTTATGCAAGAAAAACATAGATGAAATTGTGATTGAAAATACTGCGAGGCAGAGACAATTTGAACTGTGCAGTTGAAATTTGATAATTGACAAAGTTTGAAATGAAATTGGGGCCCAGTATTTTTAGGTCCAAAAACAGGGTATAACAGCTGCCCCTATTTAAGTTTCTTTGTCTGGAGAGTCAAGAGACGGAGTCTTTGGCTTGACAGGACGAAGATACTTAAATATTAGCATTTGCACTGTGTTTGGACGTAAAAATACGCCTACCCATTTTCAAATAATATGCATGCCATGCATTATTTGGATTATGAATGCAGGACCTCATGGGGATTGGAATTAACAAAATATGTCGTATCCATTGCGGGATTGGTAGACATTGACAAAGATAGTGAATAGCAGAGTAACGGGAAACTAGAAACAAGTTGGACAGGTACAAGCTGCTCTTGGATTCAAACTAGCCACTTGACCGGGAATGAAACAAACAGACAACTGTGAGTTGTTCTTATGGATTCGAACTGGTCACTTCACAGGGGATAGAGGTTACTGGACAAACATGAGTTGTTCTTATGGATTCGAACTGGTAACTCACTTGAGGATATTGGAAAGTGCGAGTTGTTCTTATGGATTCGAACTAGTGACCCGACTGGGAAAAAGAGAAAATTGGCAAGTACGAGTTGTTCTTATGGATTCGAACTGGTGACTCGACTGAAAACATGGCAAATAGACAGGTGCAAGCTGCTCTTGGATCGAGCTAGCCACTTGAGCGAATAGAAACAGATAGACGGGTACAAGCTGCTCTTGGACTTGAACTAGCCACTTGACCAAGATCATAGACACATAGACAGGTACGAGCTGTTCTTGGATTCGAACTGGTAACTCGACCGACAGCATTGAAAAGTAAACGGGTACAAGTCGTTCTTGGATGCGAACCGGTAACTTGACCAAACAGAAACATATTGACAGGTACAAGCTGCTCTTGGATTGAGCTGGGCACTTGACCGAACAGAAACAAATTCACAGGGGATTAGTTTTTGACAAAATATAGATTGAGATTGACTTGACGTTGGTTTGATTTGAAAGGTAGAAATTGACCGATATTATTGGCTCACAAGGTTTTGGCAGAAAACCTGACATGAGTGTTGAATTGAGACTGATGTTTGACATTGGAAATATGCATGGATGATATAACAGTTTCATCAAATGCATGGGCACGTAATATGCATGATTATGCATGTATGAATGCTTGTAATGCATGACTGTTGGCAATTCGTAGGCACGACTTCACGGGGAAGACAAGACATTAGAGTATTGGGCACATAGTGGCTCGTGCTATATTACACGTTCCTGGAAATCCTCTTTGGAGATGACGTCGTTGGGAGACGTATCGGAACCATGGCGGAGGGCAGGTAGCTATGCAACTTGCTGGGGATAGAATCTCGGGAGACTCTACTGGGAATAATGCCGGATGTATCGTGGACGTCGCATATGTGGTCAATGCTTTTTTGCATGTTATTTTCTCAATTTTCATTCATCATTTTTTGCATCCCATTTTTGCCTGGATCGCCCTTTCGGGTTTTCGACCCACCGGGGAAATAAATTATTTTCAATGCCCCATTTTTGCCTGAACTGCCCTTTCGGGTTGTCAATCCAGCGGGGTGCTCATTTTTGCCTAAGCCGCCCTTTCGGGTTTTCAACTTAGCGAGCCTATTCATTTTCATGCATTTTTATTCTGTTTTTTCATTCTTGCCATTGACCACAGACTATCCTGGAGGAGAACCTGCTTGTAACATATATTGGAATAGACACCAACATACTCTCGCTCATGCATGTTTCATTTGAATGTACCCTGTTGCTCAGGTTTGCTTCTCAAAATAGACAAAAAGTTTTCAATTTTCAAAATGTTTGTTTCAAGCATTGTCATTATCAAAATAGAAAGAAAATGTTTTTGTACATAGCTTTGAAAGTAAAAAGAAAACAGAGTTTCAAACAAAAGCACAGGCTCAAATTGATGTATAAGAGTGGTGGTCAGCCGAAGGCGTGACTCCACGGATTTACAAAGCTTGGAAAATGGTAATTTTATTGGTTGGTGGTACATTGAACACAGTAATCATGACATTTCCTAGAAACTTTGAATTCGCAAGCATAAGAGCTTTTGATGAAGACGGTCATTAACAGCTGCAGATGCCCCAAGGGGGACGGTGGTTGGCCAGATATAGTTACTTGCCTTTTGTTTCAATCTCATTTTTGCATGAACCGCCCTTCCGGGTTTTCGATTCATCGAGACGCTCATTCTTGCCTGAGTTGCGTGCAATCTCAGCGAGCTTTTTCATATATATATATTTTTTGTCCCTTATTTTTGCCTGGACCGCCCTTTCGGGTTTTCGATCCACCGGGAAGCGCATTTTTGCCTAGGCCGCCCTTTCGGGTTTTCGACCTACCACGCTGTTCTTTTCATATTTCTAGGCAAAGTATTTCTTGACTATATCGGCATTCACTGGATTTGGAAGTTCTACACCGTCCATGTGTGTAAGGATTAAAGCACCACCAGAGAAGGCCTTCTTGACAACATAAGGACCTTCATAGTTAGGCGTCCACTTGCCCCTTGGGTCGGGTTGCTGGCTTATCCTTCTTTTCAATACAAGTTCCCCTACCTTGAATTCTCGAGGATGAACTTTCTTGTCAAAGGCAGTCTTCATTCTTGCTTGATATGAATGTCCACGAGCCATGGCATCCATACGTTTTTCCTCAATCAAATTCAACTGATCATACCGGCTTTGGCACCATTCAGCCTCGGATAACTTTGCTTCCATGATCACACGGAGAGATGGGATCTCCACTTCCAAAGGAAGAACTGCTTCCATACCATATACAAGAGAGAAAGGGGTTGCCCCGGTTGAACTGCGCACAGTAGTACGGTAGCCATGTAGAGCATAGGGTAACATCTCATGCCAGTCCTTGTAAGTGGTTACCATCTTCTGGACAATTCTCTTGATATTCTTGTTGGCGGCCTCAACTGCACCATTCATCTGAGGTCTATAAGGAGAAGAGTTATGATGCTCAATTTTGAATTCTTCACAAAGAACTTGCACCACATTGTTATTCAGGTTGGTACCATTGTCGGTAATAATCTTGCTGGGAACACCATATCGACATATGATGCTGTTCTTGATGAACTTAGCTACCACTTGCTTGGTCACATTGGTATAAGATGCTGCTTCAACCCACTTGGTGAAGTAGTCAATTGCCACTAAGATGAAACGATGACCATTTGAAGCCTTCGGTTCAATTCTTCCAATCATGTCGATGCCCCACATTGAGAACGGCCATGGGGATGAAATAACATTGAGAGCGTGCGGAGGCACATGAATCTTATCAGCATAGATTTGACATTTGTGGCACTTTCTGGCGTGCTGGTAGCAATCATGCTCCATGCCCATCCAGTAGTAACCTGCTCGTAACAACTTCCTTGACATAGTATGCCCTGTAGCATGGGTCCCGAAGGTACCGTCATGTACATCATGCATTAACTGCTCTGCTTCATGTTCATCAACACATCTTAACAATACCATGTCATAGTTTCTCTTATACAGAATATCTCCATCTAACAGGAATCTACTGGCCAATCTTCTCAGGGTCTTCTTATCTTGTTTGGAAGCACCCGGCGGATACTCACGGCTCAGCAAGAACTGTTTGATGTCGTAGTACCAGGGTTTATAGTCAACCACATTTTCACCAGCCTGATCGATCACATCCCCAATAGCAAACACATGTGAAGGTCTTTCAAGGCGTTGCACTTTGATTATTGGCACATCATTCCAATGGTTTACTCGAAACATGGAAGATAGAGTAGCAAGAGCATCAGCCATTTGGTTCTCATCACGAGGAATATGGTGCAGCTCAACCTTTGTAAAATATGTCAGCAAACGTCTCGCATAATCCCGATAAGGAATCAACTTAGCATGATGGGTCTCCCATTCACCCTTTATCTGATTGATGACGAGCGCGGAATCTCCATAGATGTCGAGGTGTTTGATTCTCATGTCAATTGCTTCCTCGATCCTAAAGATACATGCTTCATACTCAGCCATATTGTTTGTACATTCGAACAGAATTCTGGCGGTAAAAGGGATGTGATGCCCCTGTGGGGATACAATGACTGCCCCAATTCCTTTACCATAAGCATTGACAGCACCATCAAAGACTAAACCCCACTTGCTATTGGGATCTGGACCTTCATCAATCAACGGTTCTTCGCAGTCTTTTGATTTCAAATACATGATCTCTTCATCGGGGAAATCGAACTCAATTGGTTGATAATCATCAAGAGGTTGGTAAGCAAGATGATCGGCAAGAATGCTACCTTTGATTGCCTTTTGGGTTTTGAACACAATATCATATTCAGACAAAAGCATCTGCCAGCGTGCAATCTTCCCAGTAACAGCAGCTTTCTCAAAGATATACTTTATCGGATCCATTCTGGATATCAACCAAGTTGTATGATTCACCGAATAATGACGCAGGCGTTTAGCGGCCCAAGCCAAAGCACAACAAGTCTTCTCAAGCATTGTATACCGAGTTTCACAATCGGTGAACTTCTTGCTTAGATAGTAGATAGCATGTTCTTTCTTTCCAGTCTCATCTTGTTGACCAAGCACGCATCCCACAGATTCATCAAACATTGACAAATACAAAATCAAAGGCCTTCCTTCCACGGGAGGGACAAGGATAGGTGGTTCCAGCAGGTAATTCTTGATGCTATCAAAAGCTTCCTGGCATTCATCGTTCCATATAATAGGCTGATTCTTGCTCAAGCAGTCGAGTGATCTCATATGGTATATCATCATCCTCTTCATCTTCGGCTTCATACACAGGGAATTCAAAATTTGGAGGAACCGTAGGATTACTGTGTTCAACGGGTTTATTATGGTTCAAACTGCATAGAATGGTTGAATGATTTTAGAAAATGGTTTTTTTTTTCTTTTATGCAGTTCTTTGAAATTGATAAGAAAAATAAAGATGTTTTGGTTTTTTCTGGTATTACCATTATTTCCAAGAAAAAAGAGAAAAAAATCACTAAAAAATAAAAGTCGTGAAAGAAACGACGATTTTTGTTAATAACGGCGATGCCGAAACAAACACGCCCTTCCAGAAATATCACTTTCGCTTCGGGCAGAGCGAGAGGATGGTTATTTTGAAAAACAAAACACTTAAGCAACAAGACACATTATTCGGAAACATGCATGATTGAATGAATGTTGATGACATCACAATTTCTCGCAATGCCTCCTGGTATAACAAACATAGGCCTAGGACTACATCCAGTCGCCTCTTCAGTAATTGCATTGATAAACTCAGCACTGTAGAAGATTCATGTGGCATTGTACTTGTAAGGAATAGCCTTTGTAGAAGTATAAGGTACTGGTCCGGGCAGCCTTTTCACTAGAGGCTCAACATTCTCTTTTGAAGGCACGCTCTTGACGGGCGGATCATGAAAGACTGGCACAATCACACAGACGTCGCTGACAGTCAAATGATTGTTGTTCATCAAGCTCTGGATGTCATTTTGAACAACGCATCAACCCAAAGGATTACAGAATCATTCTTGGCAATTGGCATGATCATGGTCAAACAGAGAGGCTTGGCATAACTTGATGTGTAGAGGCACCAGAGGAGTTGCGACGTTACGGACATCAAGTCTAGGAGCTTCCTCACATACCTCAATCATGTTCACAGCAGCGTGATTTGGAAGAGGTTTGTCGAGGACATGAGGGACGTTGTTCTCAAAAGTCAACTTTCCTTGGTTAATGAGCTTCTTCGCAATGTATTTCAAAGCATAGCATCCTTCGACATCATGACCCAGAGCACCTTGATGGAAATCACATTTGAGGTCAGACCGGAACCTGGGAGGTAACGGATCAGGTGGAGGCTTCCCCTGTCTGATTGTGCAGTGCCCTCTGAGAAGTAGAGTCGGGAGCAACTCAGCATATAGCATTGGTATTAGAGGAAAGGTAGGTCTAGCTTGTTGCTGCTGTCGTTGTTGGTGAACCGGTGGATGATTGTTCCTGGGCGGCTAGCAGAGCAGTCATGGTATCATTGGCCTTAGCCAATTCTTCCCTCAGAGAAGCTAATTCGGTACGGAGCTGAGCATTTTCCTTTTCCATGGCTGCCGAATTCTTCTTTCTGTAGAGTCTAGTCCGGTGTATTCTGTCTGATTCGTAAACTTTCCGAGCACGAGCCACCTTTCAATCTGTGGCAGAAGAACCAGGAGGCAGTGAGCACTTGGAAACCTCTTGTGGCTTGATGAATGATGCACATGATGCATGATATGTACAAATGCAAATGCAAAAGTTGCTTTTGGACATCGAAGGATTTTTAGACAAATTAGGAGTTTTGTAAACAATATCTAAACAAGCAAATTCATACCTGTAATGTTTACAAAGTTTTTAATTTGTCCAATCCTTCGATGAATGTATGAAAAAAAATTATGCATGAATGCATGTATGCATGATTGTGTTGTTTAGTTACAAAGAACAAGGTGGGTTGAGATTCAAAGTAACAGGGCCACGGATGGACACGGCGTCCGGTGAACTAAGGCTTTGGATAATAGTAACCAAGGTTCTAACACAGTTCCCAAACTGCAACCTCTCTCACATATATCATGGTAGTACAGGACGACACCCGTTCCATGATTATTTGTGAGAAGGTCTAGTTTGAGTGTAGTATCGCGTGACGACTAAAGTTTGAGACAACACTCAATTTAGCCACCGCACTACGTCCTAAAAAGGCTAGGATGGGTTTGGTAACTACGGTTCATAGCTTCGTCGAACAATTGAAAGTGAAGTGCCTAAGCATGACAACACACGCCGACAATATCACCTTCAAAATGCCTCAGCTATGTGAGATTGATCGCATAATCCAATACACGAGGCAACCCCCGGATCGAATTGTCGATTATATCTCTACCTAAACATAAGTTCACTCAGCCCGGGTATAGGACTTTTGATATTCTCACCCCACACGTCAAATGAAAATAAACAAAATATTCACATGTATAAATAATAAAGTAAAACATAAGCAAAAAGAAAACTAGGTGTGACCCGCTCTAAGAAAAAAAATCCCCAGTGAAGTCGCCATTTCTGTTATCATGGTTTTTGGGTGCCAAGCCACTAATTGGACTTGAACCTTTCGACCGTTGATATCTCTCTTTTTTCTTGGGAAGGGTAAAAGGAGAAAAACCCTTAAAAAGTTTCTAGATTCGGGGGTCGTTTTCGCTACGGGAAGGTGTTAGGCACCCGGAGCGATTATGGTATTCCATAAGAACCGTTCTCCTAAGTTTATTTCTACGCTTTAGTTTTATTGCTTATTTGTAAAAAAGGAATGTATGATTAGTGAAGAATGGGGGTGAGAAGAAGTAGAATTTGATTTTTATTTCGGCTTGGAGGGGTTAAAGTCCCTTGCCTACGTACCGTTTTACGGGATCAAAACCGATCGTAGTTCGTTCTCAAAAAAACGGTTTTTGTTTTTGTTGGTTGATTTTAAGTTTGAAAAGAGATTTTGAAGAATAGAGATGAGAGGCCTCAAGGGCATAAGATTTGGAAAATGTGAGGTGGAATTAGTCTTTTTCAAAATAAAGTCTATGTATATTTAAGATTCATTGGAAATTTTGCTTAAGAAAAATAAAGGGAAATGAGGAGTTTTGACTCCCATTTTATTTTTTGCAAAAAAGTTTTCAAATGAGGTTATTTGCATATTTTGGGAAAAAGTTGGATTTTTCTAAGTGTTAAAACCTAAACATTCGTCTAACCATGCAATCCTAGCCGTATATCTACACATACAATCCTAGGCATACATCTAGGGTGAGTGTGTGCGTGCCGGTGCGCCATAGTGTCCATAGTCCATATTACAAAAATTGCCTAAATACATTCTATGGCCCCTTTGCCAAGCTACAAACCAATGATAACAAATTACATCACCAAGTGAATTAAAACTTGTGAAAATAAATGCTAGGCTAAAAAAAAGTGGAGGGAATGCTAAATGAGATGCATGAAACATGGAAATAAACTTGTTAGTGAAATAAAGCATAAAGAGTAGCAAGAGGCAACAACGCATAAAATGCCACAAAGATAGTAATAAAATGATAATAAACCCTAAAATTTTGATATGAAACCTAAGGCATTTGTAGCTTCTAATTCTCATGCTATAACAAGTTTGAAATAGTTTTTTTTTTATCTCAAGCTATAATCATAGGATCATTAGAAACAAGCAAGCTTAGTTTCATACCAATTTTGGGATAGAATTAGCATTTTATTATTTTCTAGAGTATGCATACATTGCTCATAAAATCAAGGTTTCATGAATCAATCTAAAACAGCAAAATCAACATGGGATTGTAGGCATGAGCACCTCACATTAACATATCAAAAGGCCTTTATCACATATTCACAAATCAATGATAAAATTGGCAAAAAAATCATAAGAAATAATCCAAGAAAGAATTAAAATGCCATGGATTAATCATACAAGAATTTTGCCAATCCCAATATGCAAAAGTACCATAAAAACATCAAGAAAAAAATCAAGAAGTAAGCATGGATTTTCTAGGAAATTTATCAAGATTTTTAATCAAAACATTGGTTCAAATAGCAAAGAAAAACAGTGCAAATAGCAAGACAAGAGGCAGAAACGCACAAGAGACCTAGGCCCAAACCAAAGCCCAAAGCCAAAACACAGGAAAGTACAGGGACCACACGATTGATCCAGGATTCTGAAACCCTAGATCAAACGGCCAGGAATCAAAGGAGAATGGACCGGTCCTGGACCGGTCCGGTTCACTGGCTATATAAGGGGAGGAGCTCCGGTTTATTTCATTTTGCTGCTCTCATTCTCTCTCTAGCTCTTCTCTCTTCTCTCATCTCTCACCTCTCTCTAACCTCGCCGCCGGCGAGGATGAAGCTACGGCGGAGACCTTGAAGGTCCGCCGGAAACTTCATCTTCTCCGGCGAGTTCATGCAGTTTCCGGTGACCTAATTTTCCAGATTTCAAAGATTCTTGCATCTTTTGATTCGTCCTTTAACCCTAAACACGAATCCAGCAATTATTTTTCCAAACATAGCTTGAAACGACGTAGATCTTGGAAAAACTTTATACGGTTTTGAAATGATTTTTGATTTTTGAACAAAAACGTTTAGATCTTTAAAGATCTACATCGTTTCGTCGTTTGATTACTCTTCTGGTATTCGTTCTTGTTTTCAAAACTTAGATCCTTATGGATCTAGGTTTCGTGCTTACGGTTACGGTTTTCTTTGAATTCTGGAAATTTTTTTGATATGCTTGCTTGCGTGATTTTTTACAGGGTTAAACTATGATATTATTTTCTGAGAAAGAGATTTTGAGTTTTACCTAAGGTTTTGGTTGAAACCTTTAATGGAGGAAATCTTTGGAAAAACTTGATTCTGTGTTTTCTGTGTTATTGATTCTTCTGCTTGCTTCACCGGTCCAGATTCTGCAGATTCTGCTTCTTTCCTTCTTCTTTTCACGCTCTGTGATCAACGCTTGAGCTTGCTTCAATGCGAGCTCGCGTTTGGAATTGCAGAGAATGATCAATTCAATGATGAAGATTCCACAGAATCTCTGAGAATTGATCCAAAAAACTGTTGATTCTGATGAATTTTGATTTCTGGAAAACGGTTAGGGTTTTGTGTTCTTGGTGTTCTTGAGAAATTTTGAGAAACTTTTCTGTTTTGATCCAATTGCTGAGAAAGAGAAAATTGAGTTTGTGTTTATGAGTTGGCGTGTAATTAATGGCTCTGAATCTGACTCACTGTATTTATAGTTGACATGTGTGCATTGGAACCAATGGAATTGTGACATCTGGACTTGTATCAAAGTGGCACGGCCTTGGTCCTGAAATGAACTTTGGGCTTTTCTGCAAAAACAAAAACTTTAAGGACTAAACTGCAATTAACCCTAAAAGGACTGAAATGTAAAAAATAAAAATAATAAAAAAGGACTGAAATGAAATAGAAAATTGTTTGGACAAAATGCAATTTTGGGGCCTCAATTGAGGGACCAAAATGCAATTAAAAATAAAATTGAGTAAAAAACGTAATTTGACCAAACGTAAAGCGAAACAAAAATAAAACTGACAAAACGGACTAAAACGAACCAATGGCTTAAATGAGGTACTTCAAAGTAACCTCTCTATGCCAAAATTTTGTGTGAAATGACCAAAATGCCCCTAGGGCTAAAAATGACCTAAACAGATTGAAATTGACTTAACACTGACTCAGACGCAAGCTTGAAATGAATTTAACAGGGTTTACTGATGAAATGTTAAAAAAACAATCTGAAAAGACTCAGAGACAGTCACAAGGATGAAAATGGGTCCCACTGCAGGAAATGACCAAAATACCCTTCTGTATGACTTTCTTGCAAATTTGAAATAAACTGTGGTAAAAGCAATGTAATGATCCAGAGACACTTTTGAATGACTTATAAGACAAGTAAAGACATTTCAAAAGGTTTTATGCAAGAAAAACATAGATGAAATTGTGATTGAAAATACTGCGAGGCAGAGACAATTTGAACTGTGCAGTTGAAATTTGATAATTGACAAAGTTTGAAATGAAATTGGGGCCCAGTATTTTTAGGTCCAAAAACAGGGTATAACAGTGTGTATGCTACGCATTAGTCTCATAATCTTCTGCATCAAACTTCCATATAGGTAATTCTACCATTTGACTTTCTAAACAAGGAAATGAAAACTTTTCCTCTTTTCATTTTCTTTCTACGGGCCTCAATTAGAGCTTTTACAAACAATCTTCCTCTAATCCATCCTCGTCTTTTTCTAACAAGTCTGGCTCCAAAGGCACTTTGATTAGGATGACACGAGCATAGTTTTAAAACTCAGCTCGATCATCGACTCGGCGGGGTGCTGGGTCAATGGGTTAATGGTCGAATCATTGAGTCATTGGTCGAACTGCATGACTGAACCGGAACCACTCGAATGACTCGGTTAGATAACTCGGTCCTTAGATTAAATTTATATAGTTATTTAACCGGATTAACTCGAATTGAATCGGTGACTCGGTCACTTTAGAAACTAAAATAATGACCCCTGTAAAATAAGATAAAAACTATCCAACAATAATAATTTCATAGGCTAATTGCTCAAATTCAAAACATAGTCATAACTCAAAATACATCTTGGTAGTAAAAATCCAAATAGATCCCAAAAAAGTATGATTCCAACATAAATTCAAATAAGAGATTGCCCCTGTTATAAAAATCCAAAAAGATCCCAAGAAAGTATAATTCCAACACAAGTATTATCATCAATAACGTTTAATTCCAAGGAGTCAATATTGATTGAATTTGAAGTTCATCAAGGAATTCAACATCTTCTCCAGCAGCTTCATCAAAAACATTACTTTGATCCATGTTTTCTGCATTAGTGTCAGGTGCATCATTGCCATAATCATCATCCTCATCCAAATTCAATCCATCTATGAAAACATCAATTTAAATAAATATTAGCAATTGGTATATAACCATATAGTGAAATAATGAAATTTTAACCTTATAAGAAAAAACATACATACCAATATCATTTGAAATAGGTTGGATGGTCATATTGGCAAGATCATTGCGTAATGATTCCAACTCCTCAACTGTTAAAAATGGCGGTGAATCCTCCAACACCCAATTATCATGATGATCATCAAGTAATTCATCATTGATGGGGTCATAGTTTCGAATTTTGTTGTTCCTATAAATCATTATAAAAATATAAAGATTTCTATCTAAATGTAAAAGATTAAAAATAAAAAATGATGAACATATAAGGTTTATTGTGAACAATCCCATTATGCAAAGAAACAAACACTATTTTATCAATGGATTAATATAACTAAAATATAGTAGTAATACATACCTATTTTCTAGCATTAAGTTGTAACGAACAAAGACTAGATCGTTAAGCCTTTGATGCTCCAACCTATTTCTTTTTTTTTTTAGTGAATATGCTCAAACACACTCCAGTTTCTCTCGCAACCAGAAGAGCTACAAGTTTGACTTAGAACCCGAATCGCCAATTTTTGCAAATGTGGTGCTTGACACCCGTAAAGTTCGCACCATTCATCTATAAAATTACAAAATTTCATCAATTAATACAGGATTACCGTAAGTTTATATGATACAATGAAAGGTAAGATATTTGTAAATGGATCATCGTAAGTGTATATGATACAATGAAAGGTAAGATACCTGGAAATGGTGAATTTCGAGCTTCTATAGCAGATTTCCTTCCAAAGTCGCCCTCAGAATTTCTAAATATACTTGTCTCTATATTTAACTTTGCTCGCAGCTCATGATTATTACGAGCATACTTTTCAATGACATCTATAAGACCAGATGTGGTGGACTTGTGTTTCTCAAACTCAAGACTGAATCTACAAGATGGATTTAACCAATAACTAGCAGCATGAAGATTTTTTCAAAGTTGTGAATCCCATCGATTATCTATGATCTTCAAGTAAGGCTCCACTTTTGTCTTATTTCTTTGAAACCTCTTCACCATCTCCTCTCTAGCCTTATACATATTTCTGTAAAGAAAACCCATAGCAGGTTTATCTTCACTGTCCACGAGACGCAACACACGTACAAGTGGTTCTGTGAGTTTCACTATGTCAGCACAAGCAGTCCAAAAGTTAGTGTTCAAGACTTGTTCCACAAATTGTTTGGCCTTGGCATCTTTTGCATAAGCAGAAGTTGTCCATTCTTGAGATGTTACCATGGCTCTAAGTGCATTTTTCTGAGACAAAATACTCTGCAAAGCAATGAAATTAGTGGCAAAGCGAGTTGGAGCAGGACAAAGTATCTCTCTTCCATGAGTAAATTTCCTCATCAAATACAATGGATAACAATGATTATATACATACTTGGTAACATTTGTGGCATGTGGAATTGCCTCTTTAACTTCAGGTAATTTTCCAATGTCTTGAAACATCAAGTTAATGCAATGAGTTGCACAAGGAGACCAATACAGGCCAGGGAACTCTTTCTCCAATAACCTACCAGCAGCAACATAGTTTGCAGCATTATCTGTCACTATCTGAACAACATTTTCAGGGCCAATATATAACACTACTTCCTTGAAAAGCTTAAACAACATCTCACCAGTTTTTGAAGCACCAGAAGCATCAACAGATTTGATAAAAATCGTTCCTTTAGGGCAATAAACTAAAATGTTTATCAGAGTTCTCCTAACCCCGTCAGTCCACCCATCTACCATAAGAGTACAACCAGTAGTCTTCCAAATCTCACGGTATTTCTCTATCTTTTTCTTTGTTTCATCAACCCACTTATTTAGCAAAGGACCACGTAAATCATGTATAGAAGGAGCTTTATATCCGGCTCCCATGCAACAAAGAGCATCGACCGCAGACTGAAAATATGGTGAATTTGCTGCATTGAAGGGAATAGATGCAGCAATGAACCATTTTGCAAGTGCAAGATCACACTTTTCTACAACTTCCTTGGTTTGCAACACACTTTTTATAGTAGGTTGTGATCCGGGAGTTGTTCTAGGCAAAAAGTAATTATCAAAGCTTCCATTGTTCGTTCCCTTTTGAGATGCAACAACCACTGACCTAGGTTGTCCTCTTTGTGTTTGCTCTTCATTACCTATTGCATGTTCAGTTTTTCTTTTCTTGAGCCTTGTCTCTTCACGATTTTGTTTCATCTTAAAGTGGACTTCTTCAGGAGCTTTGTCGCATGCTTCGACTTGTCCAGTTTCTCCAGCCAAGTGTAACTTTAATCTATTAATTCTACCTCCCTTCATAACTTTGTTACAATAGATACATTGTGGTTTTTCTTTTTCACCGTCTAGGACAAGTTTAGCGTGACCCCAAGCTATATCGGTTTTCGCCCTAACATTCCTTTGAGTTTGAGAATCTTGAGTCGAAGCTTCTGCTGATGGTTGTAACGCCCCAATTTTATTTAATTATTATTGGTTGATTTAAAGTCTTTTTATATATGATTTTAAATAATTATTGTTGATTATGTGGTGTGTTATATTTTATTAAATGAGTTATTTTACTATTTAATAGAATAAGTGGAAATTTAGAATATTTGGAGTTCAAGGGGCTGATTTGGAAATAAGGAGAGTTGTGTGGGATTAAGTGGGAATAGAAGAAGTTAGATTAGGTTTAGAAAGGAAAGTGAAAAGAGAGAAGTCAGAAAACATTTTCACGTGGAAGCAGCTTTTTGGGAGAAAAACCAAGAGGGAGCCAAGAGTATCCAAGAGAAGATCGTGTAGAGCTTTGTTCATCAATCTAAGGTAAGGGTGAGGCTAACTCTCAATGATTATAGTTTGTATAATTCTGATTTTGATTTAGCAAGGGGTTGTGGTTAAATTTGAGAATTGAGATTAGGTTTTGATTATTGACTTTTGAATGAAAAAGTGTAGAAACCATAGAATTGAACGGTGAAAAGAGTGGTTAATCGGGTAGGTTAGTGAGGGATTAACGTTTCAATGATAGGGTAATCATATGGCGAGGATTATGGATGATTTTGGAGAGTTTTAGGGTCAAAAAACGGAGCCAAGGAGGCTCCCATGGTAGAAAATCGTAGAAAAATCTGTAATATCAGCATGTATGATGCTGTCGAAATCATGAGGCGATCCCAGTGATCGTGAGGCGATTTTGACAGAAAATCTGTAAATTTCAATATGTCTGATGCTTACCCTATTTCATGTTCTTGCGACTTTTTCACACGTTTCTGTTTTGAGTTGACCTTTGGTGTAAACATGAAAGTTGTAGATAATTTTGTTAGCTTTCCAATGGCTTTGGTTTCACTTGAAAATGATTTTTTGTTTTTGAGATATGATGAAAATACTCCAAGGAGGTCTTAGTGAAATCTTATGAAAATTCAGTATAACCGTTTCTAAGTTAATCCAAAACTTATGGAATAATTCCAAAGCTCAAAACTAGAAGTACTGTGAGTTCAATTAGGGTGTTTAAGAGTATGTAACTTATGTTGTGAGTCGACCCTTGGGGATTAAATGAAGTTGTTAATGATTATAATGAGGTTCAGAGAGGATGAATAAGATGATTAATAATGATGATTAAATGTGAAAATATTTATATATTGTGAAAGACGTTGATATGAAATTGTAATTGTTATATATGATGATTATTATTGATGTTGACTTGCTGCATATTATTTAATGGTGTTGCCTTGCGGTTGTGACGTATTAATATCATGAAGATCTAATGTTGGTATAAGTTGTAAGCGTTGTTGGGTTGTACGTTGCCGAATAAGTCATAAGTATGTTATGCAAATTGTCGATGTTGTCATCATCGTTGGTGTTGTTGTCGATGTCGTAGTTGTAGCCATCGTTGGTGATTGTTTATGTCAAGTGTTTTATAAGAGGTGGTGTACTCTTACTTTGTCGTTTTTATAAGAGGTGGTGTACTCTTACGTTGTTGTTTTATAAGAGGTGGTGTACTCTTACTTTGTCGTTTTTTTATAAGAGGTGGTGTACTCTTACTTGGTTGTTTTATAAGAGATGGTGTACTCTTACGTTGTTGTTTATAAGAAGTGGTGTACTCTTACTTGGTCGTTTTATAAGAGGTGGTGTACTCTTACTTTGTCGTTTTTTTATAAGAGGTGGTGTACTCTTACTTGGTCGTTTTATAAGAGATGGTGTACTCTTACGTTGTTGTTCATAAGAGGTGGTGTACTCTTACTTGGTCGTTTTATAAGAGGTGGTGTACTCTTACTTTGTCGTTTTTTTTTAATAAGAGGTGGTGTACTCTTACTTGGTCGTTTTATAAGAGATGGTGTACTCTTACGTTGTTGTTTATAAGAGGTGGTGTACTCTTACGTTGTTTATGTAGATGATTATGACGATGTTATGATGATTGTTTATAGTGTTGAATGAGAGGCTATTTTGATGTTACATGATGTTATCTATGAGTTGTTAAATGTACTTGATGATGGTTATGTTAAGTTGATAAGTTGTTCCTTATTCATGTATTGTTAATGAGATGGTTGATGAATAATTATTGTTATGAATTGATAACGTTGATGCATAGTGGCTAAGTTGTCTTCTATTCATGAGTACTAAGGGGATATTAAGAAGAATTATTATTGGGTGGATTTGATGATGTCTATGTTGTTAACTGTAATTGATGAATTATATGCTTATTATTATTGTTTGAGAGATCTCACCCCTTCTGCTTGAAAATGTTGCCCTTTGTATGGGTAACTTGCAGGTAATGAAGCTTAGTAGGAGAGGTGGCTCAAGTGTTTTAGGGCTCTGATACGTAACGGGATGGAAAATTGTTACGATGTTTATCATTCCTTTATGTATCAATTTTGGAACATGTTGTTGGAGCTTTTATTGTCGTTGAATTAATTCCGCTGCAAAGTTTTGATTAATACGTTGTTGAAATTTGAAGGATAATTATTTAATTATTCATTTGTGATTTTTAAGAAAAGAAGTGTAACATTCCGTTTAAGGTGTTTTACTCTGATTAATTTATGAAATTTTTATGTTGGGAAAACGGGGTGTTACAATGGTTGTGTTGGTGCTTCAGAAGAGGCCATAGCTAATCACAAATACACATACATAAAGACAGTGAGAAAATCAGAGACATTTACATTTACATTTACTTTTGTGTGTGAAACAACAACAAGAGAAGCAGATGATCGATCACATACATAATAACTACATCAGATTAAACATTATAACATGGAATTATGAAACAATCAGAATTAAACATTATAAATCAGAATTAAACATTAACATGGAATTAACATTAAACAATCAGAATCAACAATAAAATCGAGGACTGAATGAAGGTAGTGAAGTTTTAAATCAAAACAAGAAATCAACAATAAATCAAGAGAGGTTTTAAATCAACAATAAATCAAAACAAGAAATCAACAATAAATCAAAACAAGAAATCAAAAAGAAGCAAAGAAGAACAATCTGAAGAAAAAAAAAAGAAGGTTTTCAGTTTTCACGTAACGTACCGTAACTGTTTGACAACGACGACAACGTGGAGGACGGCAACGTCGAGCGACGGCGACCTGGAGACAAGCGGCGGTGACGGCAACTGGAGCGATGGTGGTTTGAACTTTTCAACTTCTCTTCTCTCTGTACGTGAAAACAGAGTAGTGAATGGAGGGAGTGAGGTTTTAGAGTTATGACCCTTCTAATTCCAGTTTTTTTTTTTTTTTTTTAATTGCAAAATCCAAAACGACGTCGTTTTAGGCAAGCTAAAAAAAAAAAACAAGAAGAAGAACCGATCTGACCCACGACTCGGCCGAGTCACCGGTTTTGACCGAGTTAACTGCATAGCCGATCCAAATGTTGGCTCGAACCGGCTTACCCATCGGTTCACGGTTCAACCGGTCCGACCGGTCGGTCCGAGCCGAGTTTCAAAACTATGGACACGAGGATATGATTATCCCATTTGGATGAGACGTGGGTCTGCCTACTTCTGAGTTTTTTTCATTGGATTTGAAGAGGCCCCCACTTTGGCAAGCGTTTACAATCATCGTTAACGAGCATTAAGCTCTAACAATTTCTATGAATTTGCAAAGAGATCGACCATCTATGGTTTTCCTATCAGGAAAGGCAACATAATAGTCGATATTTTCCTCCTTCTTTTCCTCGTCCTCTTCCTAGTCGTATTTCCCTCTGTGATAATGGAGATGCACCAACAAGCGGTCTTATGGCTTACACTGCGATACTATTTTGATGAGTGTTTCCATTACATGGTTACAAGAGCCTCTCTCAGGTTTCTTCACATTAGAATGTCTGATTAAGGTGATGTTGTTGGTATCGAAACCATAACATCGAGACAAACAACTCCGAAACATAAAATCGCTCATAAGAGCACGTGTGATCCTTAGATTTCCCTCATACACCAAACTCATAACTAAAGCTCTATCCACCACTATCAAAAGTATGAAAGAAGAAGAATAATAAGCTGGCGGCTGCATAGTGGAAACAATGAGTTTTCAAAATATATTCATAACCATGTATTTAAATCCATAAGATATAACTTTATATGATGTTCAATTTGCTCTTGCGATGTAACTTCGAGAAAAAAAAAACCTTATGAAGTTATCTATATAAATATGTTGTATGTTGAGGAAAATGTACTACAATGTTATTTATAGAGCTTACAAATTTGCTTAAACTTTCATGTATATTTCTTTTTACTATTTATTAACATTTTCTCTCTTTCTTTATTGTTGTAATTTTTAGAAATTAATTTGACTTCAAATGTTATTTACAAGAAAGTTCTTAAAAATTTATGATAAGTAATGATACTGATGTTGTATTTGACTAATCTTTCTTCAGGGGATTCAAATAATGTTTATTTTTTCAATTGTTAATTTTATGTTTTTAGTGTTGGTATGTGTTTGAAGAAATGTTTATTTATTGTATCATATAATAGCACATAAGACATGACCGCACATGTTTTTTCAACTCATTGTTATTTTAATTGAAGAATATTTGTGATTATACTTTGTATTATTATTTTAATTAAAGACTATTTGTCATTATATTATGTTTTTACTGTTGAAAATGTGTCACAACTTCATGTTGGGTGTTCACAATAAGAAAGGTGATTGAATCACACCTAAAAATTCTTGTTGGCTTACATGTTGAAGTAAACAAACATGAGATAGTCGATAGATGTGTCAGAAGTTTGGTCGACTGTTAGAAGCTTTTGAGTATGTGTATCAGCATGGAATTTCAATGGAGTGAGATTACCCCTACATAACCAAACACATATATTCATACTATGACAAAGCGGTAAATTCCTTTTTTACTTTAATCTAATATAGAAATTTATTATTATTATTACTACTATTATTTTAATATTTGGCAGATGGATAAAATATTCAGAGTCCATATTAAAGGCCATCGAAAATGTTCTATCAATGAAGAGGAGCTATGAAGGTCACTTGTGGAGCATGACCCTATTGTTGTGACATTGTGCAATGTCATTGAATTTTCTAAATACGAAAAGGTTGCATTTTTTAAAGAGTTTTTTAAATATACGAAAAGAAAAGTAGTGAAAGATAAAAAATAATTATTCATTATTTTATTTGTAGGGAACTATTTTTGAAATATAATTTTGTCACGAGCTCATTAATCATCCACCCTTATAAAAAGATACCATTGTGGAATCATAAGGGGTTATAGTGTTGATTTCCTCAACATCCAAAATAGTTGAGGTCGTAGATGGGGTAATGATGACTCCATAAAGTTAAGAAATAGTAAGGCGGGGAAGGACAATTTAGAATTATGAGAAATGCAATGTTTTCTATTACTATCTAAATCTGTCTACTACTACCTTTGAATTTTAAAGACAATGTTGAATTCATGATGTTATTTCTCTTTTTTCAAATTTTGCATCATAATTTCGAAGGTTATATGCTTGTATTGACGCGCCAAAAGACTATTTAGTCAATATGTTTATGTTTTATTGTTTTTGATAGATGTTACACAAGAAATATTTTGATGAAGTGAAGGGACTCAATTGATTGGTATTTTTCAACTTCTTTATCCCGATCATCAAACGACCCATTAGTTGATAGTACACTAAAGTAATAATTTTCATGTTCCTCCACTTTTCATTAATTAAAATAGTTTTATAATATTGATTTTTCTTGTCTTTTTGTGTGCAACGTTCTTTTATCAATTGTTTTTTCTATTAACTCAACCAACTATCTGCTGTTTGTTTAATCGCTGAATCTTTAAAATGAAAAAACACCATTGAGAGTTGTTCCCACTCTCCCGCCTCCTCTCCTCTCTCTCTCTCTCTCTCTCTCTCTCTCTCTCTCTCTCTCTCTCTCTCTCTCTCTCTCTCTTCGTAGCCAACAACCGACCACCCATTTATCGACGTCACTCTGCTCGCCATACACATCGATAATAAGAAATAATATTATTTCCCGTCGATCATTTGCTCCCTCTGTCGCTCACTGTTATCGGCAAACACCTTTCTGAAGCTGTAATTTCATTGTCGTCTTCTCTTTATTTGTGGTATGTCATCTATTCTTTTAGCGTACTTAGTTTATGCTTCTAATACGAAAAATCATTTCTTAGTAAAAATAAAATCACATTAAAACCCTAATTCTCTTTTTATTGTATTTCGAAAATTTGATTCAATTTGGTGTTAATTTTTATTGTTGGTGTATGTTTAATTTGATGTCAATTCTGAATTTGATGTAGTAATTCATAAAAACCAATTTCAATTTGGAACCCTAATTCTCCTCATTATTTAATCTGAAACTTAGGTCAATTTCTTATTTTAATCTTTGAAATTCATTCTATTAGTCTCTATATTGATTTAATCATCATTGTCTTAGATTGACTTTTTTTCGAAAACTGGAACAAATTTGGGGTATAAACTTAAATGTCAATTTGTATTATTTTTTTTCCCACTTCAAAGCTGAATCACATTGATTCTCTAGATAGTTGGGTTGTTATTATCGTCGTATTAATTTATTTATTTTTGCTATATTTTGGTATAACCAATCTATCACAGTCATTAAGGGTCTTGATTGCCATGTGCATTTGTTTCAACACCTATCATCCTCTTGCGTTGTATCAAGACCCCTAATGACTTATTAAGGATTATTTATTACATAAATCTATATAATTATCAGACAAATAATAATAAATAAATCAGACAAAATTATCAATTACATAAACCAGAGTTTTAGATGAATTTATAAGAAACTAAAATTCACATCAAATACTTATTATTTTTTTCTCAGTGGAAGGACAACTTGAAATGGTACAAAATATTCCAACAGAAGAAATTATTGAGGTGGAACGTTGCGATGGTATGATTCTTCCATTTGACTCTCTAACCCTTTTTGCATCATCATAATATTTAACCACGTTTTATTTATCATTTGTTTTTATTGTTCTTTTAAAACAAGTGTTTCATTGTTATGCCATCAACATGAGGGTTATTTTATACGTAAAAAACATCAACATGAGTGGTTATATTAATTGGTTGGATCTAATAAATGTAATTGCACTCTTTGAAGGTTGTTGGTGTGAGTGTTAATTTCTATATGTTTTAAGTGTATAGGTTGTATAAATTATCAAGCTATATCACCGAAAGAATGACTATTGCTATACAAACATGACAACAATTATTTATGAGTTATCTAAGACTCAATTATGTATATCATACATAAAATGCAATGAATTTGTGACTACATACGACAACCAAGAGTAACAATATACCATAACATCTTATACTATAGTTAGGGTTTTAGAATGACATATCATAATATTAGAGCAGAGGTTGTCATGACTAACCCTTACTAGTTAAATGGGAGACAACCTTCGCCCATACAAAAACCAAAGGTGGCTACAACCGACCTATAGGGTGTGTGTTACTAGCGTCACGCCTCTGGGATTTGCAACACATCATATTTCCTAGATATTTTTTATTGGTGTATCTGCAAACAATCAGTTCAAAATTCAATTTATAAGTTGATGTTTTCGTTGTTTTTTTAGCGTTTTAAAGTTCATAACTAATTATTTTGTAATATTTTGAAATGCTTAAAGTTTATTACTTTATAATACATAGCAACAGTCTCCGTGAGCTTAACTCGGTTGGTAAGAATAATGCAAAATATATGCAAGGTCCGAGGTTCGAATCCCGGACACCACAAAAAAAATACTTATCAATATCTATTCTTACCTCACAAATTCATTAAATTGATTTTTGTAAGTGTCTTGTAAACGACGATAAGAGTAATTATATTTTTTTTTAAGGAATAAGAGTAATTATATATATATATATATATATATATATATATATATAGTAATTATAATAATTTAATATAAAATCATGCACATCGTACATATTTGTTATTTATAAATCTAAATAAAAAATACAAATATTTGTCAATCGCGCGCGCGCCCACACACACACACACACACATATATATATATATATATATATATATATGGTTTTGCTAGAAGCCATCCAAAAAAGTTTCTTTTAGCAATCCACACCTCAATGTGTGATTTGGACTTTTTAGTTATAATTTTACTAAAAGACACCTTTATAAAAGGTTAATTTTTTTTCTCTTACTCAAATTATGTTTTTGCTTTCTCTCTCTGTTGCTCTAATTTTTGTGTCAATACCTTACTTTCTTTTCTAATTTATGGTTGTCTCATAAGTTGTCTTACACACCGCTTACATAACAAAGCTCATATAAAAAACACATTAACACCATTTAGATTTTTTATCTTGAATCAACGCCATTTGAATTATTAATGCGATCTCTATCATTTTCTAATATTTTGACATGTTTTAGCCTTTCAATTTGTAAATTTAACAATAACTATATCAATATTTTTGTCATGAATCCTTCTTCTTGTTATTTCTCATTGCAACTAACATTGCATACAAGCTTTGGCGGATAACCTGCACTTCGGAGCCCTATCACGTGTATACAAAAACAATACATAATTTTCATGTTGTTAGATTTTTGTTTCAGAATGGTATGTTGTTAGCCAACCCAACTATAAAAACATGATTTTCATGCTAGCAAATGTTCTTACAACATTAATAAGTATTAAAAAAATAAACAATTGCTAAATTTTACATAGGAAAAAAAATTCTTTTTGAAATTTTAATAAGTTAAATACATTTTTTAAGATAAAATATGGAAATGCAGTAAAGACACTTGTTAAGATAAAATATCCAAATACAATAAGCGCACTACTTGTTAGCGTTTAACTGCTTTGTTTTAATAAAAGAAGGGGGTGATTAATATAAGTAGAAAAGTGCTCAAGACGACGTCGTGTGTGAAATAGTTAAACAACGATTCTTAGAGCGCGCTCACTCTTTCTCTCCCTCCCTCACTCGATTACAAGTTACAACCAACGCAAAATTTCGGAACCCAAAATTGAACCCTAAATTGGTGAAACTTCAGCGGCGATTCGCAACACTGCGAATACTCGTTACTCCGAACCTCTAATTATGGTACGTTAATGCTTCTACCTTCTTGCATTCCTCTTCTTTTTTCTTACGAATTTTGAATGAATGAATTTTTCATTCTGATCGATTTTGGTTTGTTTTAGTTTTCAATTGCAGCTATCAATGATACCGATTCTAAATGTCACTGGGAACCACTTGCACCCACCAAAGAAGCTCAGGTACGTTTCTAACTCCAAATCATTTTCTTAGTTAACCATTTTTTACAGCTTAGGTTATAAAAGTTATGATTATTTATGCACTAAATTGCTTAATCTTCATGCATGTTTTGATCGTGCGTTTTTTAGATGATCCAAACTTAATATAGTGTTTTTTATTTTCTTTCAGGAATTTCATCTTTCTCAGACTTATCATGAAGGACTTGTCAAGTTACAAGCAAAAGAATATGAAAAGGCTCGCGAGTTATTAGAATCTGTGCTTAAAGATCCTCTTATTGCCAATGCTCAGGTGGATCGAGGTGCCGCTGACAGTCATCTTTTGCAGCTCAGGTTTCAATCTCTCCTTTTTTTTTTTGTGCTCATATATGGCGCTGTTTAGGTGAAATGTATATACACATTCATTGTTTCCGTTCTTCTATGCGCACAAGCTGTTGCTGTTCTTGCAATGCTTTGGATACTAGATCAGATACGGTGTTGTTTAGGCCAATTCAGTATCTGCTTGGCACTGTATGCTTAATGGATAGGATTAATTAGCATTTTGTTCAATGTTGTCAGTCACAGATCAGGAAAATAACGGTCTGTTCAAATTCCGCTATGTTACAGTGCAATAGCACCGCTATTTGACAACACTCTGTATTAAATAGCGTATCGTGGAACAATACCAGTTTGTTCAAATTCCTCCACACTATAGCCGCTATTTGACAACACCGATTTTGTTATAGGTGTTTTATATAACCTGTCCAGTTGGATTTGTTAGTGTTAGAATATACGAAAGTAGACGAGAATATTGAGATTTACAGTAGAGTATTGCAGTTTATTTCGTAAGATTAGCTTTTAATTTTAGAGCATCTTATATTATCTCCTAAAATTGGTTTCCGGATTATTTAGTCATTTGTTTCCTGGTTTTCCTATTTATTTAGGATTAGGAGTCTTGTATCCCTATAGGTAAGGGTTAGTGTTTAGTAGTGTTATCAATTGCGGATGGAGGACCATGGTGGAAAGCCGTAATTCCACCAACAGCACCGCCATCATTCACAAATTGCCCATGGTGGTTGTAAAAAAATCCACCACTGCAATCCAAATCATTGTCATATTGTATGTTACGTTATTATTTCTCTTATGCTTCTTTTATCTGAAATCTATAAGTTCATCATTCTAAGATACCTACTTATATTCTGACAGTTAGTTTCTCTTATTTATTGATAATTCACTGTTCACTTAAATATGTGTGTGTGTCTGTGTGTGTATCGGTGTAACTTATAGACTTTTCTACAGATTTTTGGCATTGAAAAACCTTGCCGCAGTTTTTCTTCAGCAAGGTTCTACTCATTACGAGAATGCTCTACATTGTTATCTTCAAGCTGTGGAGATTGATTCTAAAGATTCCGTTGTCTGGAACAAGCTGGGAACATTGTCATGTTCAATGGGCTCGCTGAGCATTTCACGTTGGGCATTTGAGCAAGGCCTCTCGTGCAGCCCTAATAACTGTAAGCACATAATATTTAAAACGTTTCCTTTTTTAGTGGGTACTTAATGATGCGCTCATTAATACACCCTCCGGTCACTAATATAACCAAAAATCCACTTTTTAGATACATTCAATTAATGATGTATGTGACATATAATAAAGACCACATACAACATTAATTGAATGTATCTAAAAAGTGGAATTTTGCTTATATTAGTGACCGGAGGGTGTATTTCTTTTCTGCGAGATTCACCTTTCTGTTTTCATCTCTGGGTTAAATTCCTTCATATTTCCAATTAAGTGTCTTTTAAACTGTCTATCTACGTCATCTTGCTTCTATGAGCTTGTTTGTTGGGTAAAACTGAAGAATGACATCCACAACCTACAATTGCATTTTGGACCCTAGAATTTTTTGTATCCTCAGCAACAAAAACGAAATTAAAATCTATAGCAGTGTGAAAAGCCATTCCGCCAATTGTAATAATTTGTTACTTCTCACTGAATGAATATTCAGCCAGGGTTCGTGCTGGTATATTTATACTTGGCGTTTTACAAACATGTTCACATTCATTGCATTTAATTATTTTTTAAAATTAAAATGGGGTATCGTGAAGATCGATGATATGCAAGTTTTACCCCTGTAAGCCTTGAGTATTGTGGCCCAAGGTCGAAATTTGTTTGCATATTATCTAGACAAAATTAGTTCTTTCAAAATTATTTGTATGATCATTTCCAACAATAAAGTTCATCCTTTGAAAGTTGTTTTCATAATGTATTTTATTCAACAGTAATTATATTTGTGCGGGTTTGTCTAACATGTGCAATATTGCACATGTTAAAACAACTAAAAGCAGCAAGTTTTTACTGAAAAACAACAATTATTTATTAAAATATATATTTAATACAAAATGTACAAGTTCCAATGCAAAGTTACAATTTGAAACTTCTTAACATGTGCAAATTTGCACATGATAGAAAAACCCTATTTGTGCATATGTGATTTTCTACCCTTGATGCGTATCTGCAGGGAATTGCATGGAAAAACTTTTGGAAGTTCTTATCGCAATTGGTGATGAAGTTGCTTGCCTTTCTGTTGCTGAGTTGATTTTGAGGCACTGGCCGTCACATTCTCGCGCTATGCATGTGAGAAATACCATTGAAGAATCGGAACCATTGCCATTTGCTCCCAGAGGCATAGACAAATTGGAACCAAAACATGTGCGGCTCAAATTTCCTGACAAGAGAAAAGCTAGTAATGAGAATCTAGACGAGGATGTTGCATTTAAAAAGCTGAAGCAAAACAAAGATCTAGACCTAACCGAAGCTTCATGGGTGGCTCTTGCTGATGCACTGTTGGAGATCTTATTGCCTTCAAACCTGCAGATTTCTGAAGTAGAACTTAAAAAAACGTGCAATTCGCCGGACATTAGGCTAAGAATAAACTTACCTTGTAGTTCAGAAGCTGCTGTGAACATGGAAGTGAAAGGATTAAGTGGTGACAATAGTGCTTTTGGTGATGGTAGTGTAGGACCAGAAAGTGATTTTAAAGAGAAAGAAGCAAATACCCAAGAAGAACAACCACATGAAAGGCGAAGTTCTCGACTTGAAAGGCTCCGCAGTCGTAAACCAGGGAAAGATGATGAATCAAACTCTTGTGGCAAGGACCCAGCCAAGGTTGTCATTCGGTGTCTAGAACCTTTCATTGCTGGTGGATTGGGTGATCAAGAAACTGTTGATAGTGATACCATGACACTATCTTCTGCACGAAATTCTGAATATGATAATTTTTCTGCATTTCTGAGACAAACTTCAAATAATTATGGTGCTTACCATATGGGGCACTTGCTGTTAGAAGAGGTTTCAAGACAAGGCCTCCCATTTCAGGATGCTTTTGTCAAATTTCTGGAGCTGGAAAAATTGACAAGGCATTGGGGAAAGGATAGAACTGCTGAGTGTAATATTTTTCTTGCTGAGCTGTATTATGATTTTGGGCTATGCTCCGTCACTGGTTCTAAACAACTAGAATGGATGTCAGAGGCATCTTATCATCTTTGCAAGATTGTAGAGTCTGTAGCTCTTGATTATCCTTTTCAATTGACTAGTGCCTTGAATGAAGGTTGCAATTTAATTGACGGTTTCCAAGAGACTAGGGGTACATCAATGCATGCCTCCACTGAGAATATTTCAGATTCGGACAACTCACTTTTGATGAAAAACAGTTCATTCTGGTCTCGATTTTACTGGATAAGTGGGAGACTGTCTATTTTTGAAAGCAACAAGGCAAAAGCTTGTGAAGAATTTTGTATTGCTTTGTCACTTTTGCTAAAAAGGGAAAAAATGGAACATTCTCCAGGTTCAGTCCCCCGCCCACACTGCAAGGACGTAAAAGAGATAAACATCGATAGAGTTCTTTACGAAGTTAATATATTGAAGGTCAATTTTTTGATGGAAAAGTCTGTCAGTAGGATGATGGAACAAGAAAAGTATTTGGACTGTGTATCTCTACTTTCTCCACTTCTGCTCTCCACAGAGGATGTCTACTTCAATTCATTTTCTTTATGCATGGCAGATAAAAAAGATGAAAAGATAACTTCCATCGAGCTCAGGGCTCTAGATGTTCTAATTGAAGCATGTCAGAAGACAAGGCCAATGGATGTAGATATGTATTTCAATTGTCATTACAGAAAACTGAAAATACTTATGGCATTGATGGGTTTGAATACAAGTATTACATCATGTAAATCTTCTGATCAAACACTTGGTTTCAGTGCACCTTCTAATTTGGATGTCGACTCAAATGAAAGCTCTAGCAAGCACTGTAGTCACTTGGCTGCTGAGGAAGTGAAGGCACTCTCTGACTGTATATCGCAAGTGAAGAAAGTTATTGATCATTTTGGAGATTCTGTGAGTAAATATCATTGAACATAGTCTTGGATTCTAAGCTGTCTGATCCTGAGGTGTATTTCTTTAAAATCACTTTTCTGTTAATCCATGTAGTCCATGAACTATACATGTCGTTAATTCTACTTCCTGTGCACAATTCAAATGATTCCATTAGTTAAAACATACCTACGGCATGCCTCCTTAATATGGTAAAATAAGTCTCTTGTTGCATGTAAACCCCCCCTGCTTTACTGGTGTTTGCTTATTGACTTTTTGGGCCGGACAGATTTCTTGAAGAATTCAAACAGATTAACAGGCTATACGTTTTAGACTTAAGTGATGCAGTATTTTGGGCTTTTTTTTTTCTTTCCAATTTTTAGAGGGGTAGGTGTTTCGTCTTTGTTTCTTTTTCTATGAATCTAGAAAAAGAAAAAAACCAACAGGTACCATATTTGCATTTGGAGCTTTGTTCTCCTATCTTGTTTTCCCCACATTCTCTTTATATTAGCAAACAATTGTCTGATTTCTTTGATATGGATATATTACTGCAATCTTTTGCTATTTCATCAAATGGGAAAGTCCTTTGAACTTAAGCTTAGTCTGAAGGATTATCCAATATCAATATTAATTTTTATTTTGAACCTGGTTTAGTAGGAATGAAAACCCATTTGTTTGATCTTTAAAGAGAAATTTACAGACCTTTGTCTGTACAACAGTATTCAATAGGACTTGCAAATTGTATGTTGCTGATTTGTAGTCCCTGGAGATCTTTCCCCTGATATGGATGTTACGTGCAGCTTGAATTTGGAGACAGTGGCCCAATTATTTTGTCACTGGCTACTTTTCAATGAAATAAATTGTATATTGGGTCAATCTTGAGTGTGCAATTTCAATTTGCATTACAATAATTCTTTACAGATCATTTTATTTATTTTGAATGGAATAAGAACTTTGGTAGCAGGGCAATAAGCAGTTTTTACTGTCCAATTCTGTAATTGGGCAGAGTGGATTGCTCTGATTTTTAAGGACCTTTGATTGCCGCCAGATATGCTTTGTTAGTTGTGTTTATGTCCTCTCTATTGTATTACTCGTGACTGTTTGAACTGAATTTCCATTTCTGATATATGGAGAAGCTGCGCATCTCTGCTGCCTCTCGATTTTCTCTTTCTCTTTGTTACATTCTTCTACAGAGTGTCTCATATTATCCTCTCAATTATATTTCCATCCCTTTGTCATAAACTTTATTTTTTATTGGAAAGTAGAACAGCTGTTGTCAGCGAGATTACTAATCCAAGTTAATGTTACATGGTTTTGTGGACAGCACCGTCTGTTTCCTCACCATTTTACTGTAGAATGTCCTTTGTCATGAAAGCATTTGTGTTCATACATTTGCAGGATGGCCTCACAGTTCCAACAAGCAGCCTTTGTCAAATGCAATCTCTGCTACTGTTAATCATGAGCTATGTCGCAAATGTACTTGTCTGCAACAAAACCTCGGCACAAGTAATTTCTGATCAAGTGGAAAGTAGCTGTTTTGTTGATGCAGCCATTGTTTTCTGCAAACTCCAGCATCTTAGCGGAACCACACCTATCAAAACTCAAGTTAGCTATCTCCTTTGTGATATAATTTTACTTTGAATGATGGCTCTTTTTAGTTATTCATTTTTTTAATTGGAAACCTCTGCCACTCTTTCCTGAATTCCCAACTCAGGTTGATTTAATTGCTGCAACACATGACATGCTTGCTGAATATGGGCTTTGCTGTGTCGGTGAAGGTGGCAAAGGTGGAGAAGGAACATTTCTTAGATTTGCAATAAAGCATCTCTTGGCCTTGGATATGAAGTTTAAATCCATCTTTAACCTTAAAAATAAAGAATCAATGCGATGCGAAGAAGCGTCCAAAAACAGTACTGTCAATGTAACTATGGAAGATTCAAAATCCGATACATTAGATATCCGGATGGATTGGACCAGAATTGATGAAATTACCACTGTCAAAAAGGATGTTTCCGAAGGAATATCTAAAGGCATTTCATGTTGCAAAGTTCAGAATAAAGACAGTAAGGAAGAAGAGTCTGAAAATCACGTGAGTGCTGGGACTGACTGTCCGTTAGTTAAGGGTGAAAATTCATGCAATCAATTGATTGAATGTGTAAATGAACTTTCAGAAGATGAAAGGGAAGAACTTGAGTCTATCATTGACAGTGCATTAGATCAGTGCTTTTTCTGTTTATATGGATTAAACCTAAGGTCTGATTCATCCTATGAAGATGATCTAGTGATGCACAAAAATTCAAGCCGAGGAGATTATCAGACCAAGGAACAGTGTGCTGATGTTTTCAAGTATGTTCTTCCTTATGCAAAGGAATCTTCTGTGAGTACTCTCTATCTTTAATTTGTATATGTTAGCTTGTTTACACAATGTGATGCCAAAATTGCAATTTTTTTATTTGTTTTTGCTAAACATTTTTATGTCTCTTAGAAAACTGGACTGGTCAAGCTCCGTAGAGTTTTAAGAGCTATCAGGAAACACTTTCTTCAGCCACCAGAGGACCTCTTGACAGGAAATCCAATTGATAAGTTCCTAGATGATCCTAATCTATGTGAAGATAAACTATCAGAGGAGGCTGGGTCTGAAGGATTTCTTGAAACGATAACTAAGACCATGTTTCCTGATGTGGGAGGTCTTGGACAGTATAACACAACACTGTTGAGGAGGTATACATTTATACCATACTGTTTTTTTTTCCTTTTCTCTCACACACACACACACACACACACACACACATATTATTCTTAACTTGTTTCCTATGAATCATATTTAATGGCTACTATATATCCATGGTATTCCTTGTTTTTATCTTCTTAGGTTTATCTCAGTTTTTTGACTTTCAGGTCTGAGCCATACTTGGATGTCTACTGTAACTTGTATCATTTCTTGGCTCTGTCCGAGGAAATGAGTGCAACAGATAAATGGCCTGGATTTGTGCTGACCAAGGAAGGGGAAGAATTTGTTGAGCAAAATGCTAAGCTCTTCAAATATGATCTCATGTACAATCCTCTGCGCTTTGAAAGCTGGCAGCGACTTGGAAATATTTACGATGAGGTAAGTTTAAATGCAATTTGGCTTATTAAAACCTTGATTCTTCCGAATTTTCATATGAACAACGTCGTCTTGATATCTTTAAACCTATTAAACATTATAAAATTTCATATATGTTTCTTGGTTGGACCGAGCCAGGAAGTAGATTTGTTACTTAACGATGGTAGCAAGCACATTAACGTAGTAGGATGGAGGAAGAATCCTACTTTATCTGAGAGAGTGGAAACAAGCCGAAGAAGGAGTAGACGGTGCCTACTAATGAGTTTAGCTTTGGCAAAGACATCTGCTCAGCAGGTTTCACCATGCACTGCATATATTCACTCTTTTTAAATTTTTCTTTTCTTGGACGAGAATAGTCAGTATTCTCTTCTTGTTTACTTAGGTTCAATCAATATAAGAATTTAACTATAAAAGAATAGAATATTGTTTATACCCCTAAACATTCCATCCAAATGTTATCTGCACTTAATTTTCGTTTATTCAAAATGTCGGACAATATTTAAGGCCAAAAAAATGTGCAATAAAAATTCACCTTCATGCTGTAATGTCCAAGGCTCAAAATGTTATGGATTTGCAACTTTATATACTTACAATGCTCACTTGAATTAATAAACTCTTGGGACTTTTTAGATGTTGGTTGTCTTTGTCCAGGTAAACATATTGATTCTGTATCCTTTTAAAAAAAACACGATTCTGTATTTAACTTGTGTGTGTATTTATTGTGTTTCCTGGCTAACAATGTCCTAATGCTGTAATGTTCAAGACTTGTAATGTTATTGATCCGCATCTTTATATGCTTACAGTGCTAACTTGAATAGATATTATATAGCTCTTTTGTCTCTTTTAGACGCAGGTTGTCAGTTGTCACTGATTTTTTTTGTGTTTCCAGTGTGAGATACATGAGTTATTGGCTTTGGTATACTACGACAGTCTTCAAAATGTAGTCCCATTTTATGATCAGAGATCTGTTTTGCCCTTAAAGGATGCAGCATGGACGGCGTTCTGTGAGAGCTCAATGAAACATTTTAAGAAAGCCTTCGCACTTAAGTATGTCCTCTTATCTTGTGTCTTATTTTATGCGCTTATCTGGTATTATGACGTTTATGAACGACTTTTGTTCGTTTACAGGGAAGATTGGTTGCATGCATTTTACTTGGGTAAACTTAGCGAAAAGCTTGAATATTCGCATCAAATTGCCTTATCATATTACAATAAAGCTATTGCTTTGAATACATCAGCTGTTGATCCTGTCTATAGGATGCATGCCTCACGCTTGAAACTATTATTTAAGCGCGGAAAACAGAATGCGGAGATTCTGAAGGTTTTGCCTCTTTCTGACCGCTTTACTATATTTTAATATTACTTTATTTGCTTGCTTTAATTTTCATGTCTTTGACAGTTGTACTTAAAGATAGACCTATAATTTTTTAGTTGACTTGATGATCTGGTGCGCTTGATCTGTATTCTTGATTGTTGTCTGGTTCTCAACAGGTTATTTCAGCATACTCCTTTGATCAATCTGTAAAAGAAGCTGTCACAAGTATCCTTGGCAGCACAGATAGCTCATCTTTAAATACAAAGGAGACATGTATCAATGCCAATTCTGTGGAAACAAAGCATGAAGGGTTACTCAAATTGGATACTGCATGGTCCATGCTTTACAATGATTGCCTTTCTGCGCTTGAAACTTGTGTCGAGGGGGAACTCAAACATTTCCATAAGGCTAGATACATGCTGGCTCAAGGGTTGTATAGAAGGGGTGAGAGTGGTGATATAGAGAAGGCAACAGATCAACTATCTTTCTGCTTCAAATCTTCACGCTCATCATTTACCATAAACATGTGGGAAATTGATAGCATGACAAAAAAAGGAAGGTATATTTTTATCATTAACCTTTTTGTTATCTTTTTCACCTGTATTGGTATTTTTTTTTTTAACCTTTTGTTAGTTTAAACTTATTAAATTGATATTTTCATCAGAAACAGTTGATTATTGATGGCTCATACAATGGGATATTTCCACAAATACTTTGGTATTTCTAAGTGTCGTAACAAATATTTGAAATATACAATCTCGTGGAACACTTTTTTTCAAATGAAAAGAAACCTTTCCCAAATTTTCTTATATAACTTGAGGACTTACCACTCAATAAATAACATTTGATGGATTTATCTGTGTTGTGCAAGAGTTAGGAAACAGCAATGTTGCCAATTCCTAAACTAATTTCTACTTTGCATTTAATGATATCAGGCGCAAGACACCGGGTTCTGCTGGGAATAAGAAAGGCCTCGAGGTTAACTTACCAGAAAGTTCTCGAAAATTCATTACTTGCATCCGAAAGTATGTGCTGTTTTACCTCAAACTATTGGAGGAGACAGGAGATAGATGTATTCTTGAACGTGCATATGTTTCTCTCCGGGGAGATAAGCGGGTAAATCCCTAAAAGCCTTATTTAGAAATTATAATTCATTTAACAATTACGGTTGTTGCTTAGTTATGCTTCATTTATTCTCGTGGAACTGGAAGCACTGTTAATAATAATTTTTTCTTTTCACTTGATGCTTCATTTTCTGATTTTGACTTTATTTCCTGTTAGATAATAAGGTGAAAATATGTCTTTATAGATATGGATTTTCAGTTTATGCAGGCTTAAGGTAGGAACCCACCTTGTTCACATCGAAATCTGATAGCAAATTGAAGGATTTCTATCATATCTAAACTTGAAGTAAAACTCTTGCCTGTATATTTTATTATAAAATCAATCTGATCTTGCACCAACCATATCCTCGCCTGTTTCTGCAACCTTTTCCCTTTGTCTCCGCAAAAAACTTATTTTATATCAAATCCAAACATAATCTGGTTGGTTTTGCCTCTAGAATATATTTGGGAGTTTCTATCGCTCCTTCATGAAACCATGCAATCCAATCCAACAGATACCCCCAACCTCATTAATTATATGCTCCTTCTTCCCCTAGACACCTCAAAAGGTGTTTCTTAAGCAGCCTTTGAAGGTTTTCTTTTTAGGCTAATTCTACGGTGACCAAGTAAAATAGTGTTGTACTCTGCACAAGTTTTTCCGCCATTGGATCCATAAGTCTCGTCATATCTCGCTTGATCCAATGGTGGAAACAAACTTGTGCATGGTGCTACACATATCTCATTGTGTACTATAGAACTAGGTACTATCCTTCTGTTTGTCCCTTTTCCCCTCCCTTTTTATTTCAGTATTTGCATTCATGACCACAACCCCTTTCCTCACCCCCATAGCTGCGTAAAACATTCCAATATTGTCTAACGCCGGTAATATTATGCATTAGTCACTCAACTAAAACCCACATAATTTCTTGTTATATTTGCACACCCTTTCATTAGATTTGAAAGTAAACCTGATCTGTATTGTCTCTCTTTTACTTGCAGTTTTCATTATGCATTGAAGATCTTGTACCAGTGGCTATCGGAAAGTATTTAAAAGCTATGATTTCAACCATGCGCCATTCTCAGACTACTGGTTCTGTTCCAGTGAGTAATTCTGACAATGTGTTGGAGAGAATGTTTGCTTTATTTATGGAGCAAGGAAGCTTATGGCCAGAAATATGCAGCTTGCCTGAAATTGAGGGCCCTGTTATATCAGAGAGTATTCTGTATGGGTAATACTATTTAATTTAAATTTAAATAAAATAAACTTTTGAACCAATTATGAGTCCACAAACTTTTTTAGCTTCTCTGGTTGAAATATTAATGTCTTTGCTGCAAGTTTTGTCCTAATTCAGATCCTCAAATAATTGCAGGTATCTGCATGACCATATAGCATTGTTGGAGATAAATGGAAAACTGGAAACTCTTGAAACAATTAATGAGAAGATTCGAAAACGTTTTAAGAATCCTAAACTCTCAAATAGTAGCTGTGCAAAAGTTTGTAAGCATGCTTCTGTTGCTTTGTGTCGATCTCTTATATATAATTTGGCACAAATCACTCCTGTATCAAGTGGATTCTCAAATGGGATTCAGGTCCATGATTTGACTGATGATGGAATGGAATATAGCCAGTTTCTCTGTATTGATTTGCAGCCACGGGAATTATGGAATACATCTTTTGAAGATCCATCTCTTTTAGAAAATATCGAAACAAAATGGAGTGCCATTTTATCAAAAATAAAGGATATACTGATAAAGAAAGCTTCTGATGAAAATTTGGAAATAGCAAACACTTTGCTTAGAGCTTGCTATAATTTTTACCGGGAGAGTTCTTCTGTGGTGCTTACCTCTGGCCTCAACTTTTATGTAATTCCATCTCAATTAGTAACAGAGACACCGTTCGATCCAACTATGACCGGAGTTGAAGCCCTTGATCTGAGCATCCCAAGGAAGCTTCTCTTGTGGGCCTATGTGCTAGTGCATGGACGTTATACAAATATATCAGTTGTTGTGAAGCATTGTGAAGAAATTTCAAAGGTATGCTAAGTTCTTTGTGTAAGATCATCTATTAGCTAAAAACCTAGATGGGTTTTGTTACAGATGTTAGTCATTCATCATTCATGCGTCTTCACCTAAGCTTTGAGATACTTGCTTTATGACAATGTTTAAGAAAGGTGCTCAACATACACATTTTTCATGATTGACAATATTTTATAGATTTTCACTTCTGGGGGTGTTAGTATGGAGTACAAATCCACATGAAAATTTAAGTTGCGGGAGTTATGTAGTTATTGACACTGTAAAATTCTACAACTTTTATTGTCAATTGTACTTCAGCTGAATATTATGCTCTATAATAATCCTTCATCATGTTTACTCAATCATGCATGATTCTGAAGTAATCGGTTCATGACCATGAATCCTTATATTTGTTTCTGTGGTGCAGTCAAAGATGAAAAGAGGGAGTGGAACGTCACCTGCGCTTACAAACTCGCCTGCTATGGCCCCAACTCTTCATGGTAATTTTCCATCCTCAATAAAAAACAATAATAGGTTTGGACTATGCAAGTCTTTATAAGAAAGGGCTTAACAACTACAATTCTTGTTTGTTGTAGGTAGCAGTAGAAGTGGACCAAATGACGTTGATTCTACCCATGTCACAACAGTAGGGAGTGGTTTACTTTGCACCGATGACATTCAGAAGAATCTATTTGGTTCTCCCCAGTTGCATCAATGTACAACTAACGATGCTGAGAGGAGCAATGTGAACGCATGTGAAGGAGAGACACGAGATTGACTACATCTTTTTTGTCCTTGTAAAATTTTGAAGTTTTAATGACTGTAAAGTCCAATGTGAATGTGTATAAGAAAATGGGGTGACTATAAACTTTCAACCGGATAAAGCAGGCAGCATCAGTTGTTTTCAGTGTGATGATTGAGATCAATCGAATTAAAATGAGGGGAATGAAAATGAGGGGGGGGAGGGGGGATTCAATATATCCCGCTTAAGAACTCTGAAATTTTTATCACTGGACCACCTCAAAAAATTTCACTAACTCAGCAGTGTGGTTTCAAGTTCTTTTTATTTTCTTTTATGCAGTTTCAAGAATTTAACTAGCGTTAAAAAGTTTAAATAGCATAACTTTAACATTTATAGCTAAAATATAAATAGGAGTTTACATGAAAAAAATGCAAATAACAATTTAATTATTTGTGTTAAAATCATTATTTTACTTGGATTTCGACTCCGTTCTTTTATGAAAAGGTTTTTTTTTTTTGACAAACAAAACAATATAAATTGATTCAAATTGATAGAGTAAATAATTCAACATCGCTGAAAAAGTAAAAGATGAATTTGCAAATAAATTCACATCATTTAAGTTAATAGCATAAAGCAGTATCTTTCATAAACATTTATGTTGTTTCTATATAACCTTGACAGTTTTACGTTTGCGTTCTGAAAGCAAAATATGATTCATGATTGTGGTCAACAGACGCTTTCCAATGTTAGGTTAGACTTCTAATTGCCCTAATATTTGGTGTCTTATTAGTCATGTTTGACAATATGTTCATCAAAATGTATATGAGTCATAAAAATGGTAATAATACAATATTTTGAAAGGATAAGTAGATTTCTGGATTTAGAATTTTGAAGTCTGCGTACTCTCGACTCTCGTACCATTTCCATAAGTTAGGTGAATTTTTCAGTTCTTTTTTATGCTCTTGATGGTAATTGGAAATTAGATCTTATCAATCAGTTACTCTGTCTGATATACATTCATATATTCTCACTGTTAAGCCTCCTTTGGCCCGTGAAGTAGCCAGTGACGGAGAGGGTTTTGCTAATTAACTCCCTTCAATTGATGGTCAATTTAGTCTTAAATATGCCTATAATTTTTTAGCTTCTCAGATGGATATGGAAAGAGAATATACTCATAGTTTTCACATGGCTTGAAAGTGGTCTGGACTAAACTAGAATCTGTGCATTTCTATGAAAAATATTACATGGTAAGTTGATGATTAATGAAGAAACATGTAAGAGGAACACGACTATTGATGATGATGGCCCTATGTGTCATAATGCTTTTGCATCCATCATCCACACTTTGAGAGATTTTGATGAAGTTACTGATTTTGGACAGCTATTATACATCTAGAGCGGCTAAATTTTTTAGCCTAAGTTTGCATGCATGGATTGATATTCCTTTATTAAACATTCTTTTATAGAATGATTGTAATGAACTTTCTTCTGTCCGTGCGTTAATTAAATGTCTATTTCGTAATTAAATAAAATTCATGCATGAAGATTAATTGCTTTCAGTATTATAACTTATAAAAGCAATGCTCGGGTAACACACCCTATTGTGAGAAGTCACGTCAGCCTCTTTTTTAATTCCTGCTCCTGCACTTGGCTACCAGTTACTATTTCTAACTATTTAGATTACCTTTTAATTTAATAAAAAAACTCAACTCCCACGATTGTCTTCTCATATGTTCTCTCACCGTCGCACAGATTTTCCAGCACAGTCCAGAACATAACCAACGCACACATGTTGCGGCACAGTTTTTTTTCTTTTACTTTTTAATACAAACATGTGAAATTATAAAGAAAGAGATTAAATAGAATAGAAGGGTTGTAATAAGAAAAAAGGGCAAAACGAAATGCCAAAATTAAAGCTATTACCATTTCTGCTTCACAATACTAGATCAAACACCACACTTGGAAAATGGAATCCAACTCAAACAATTTAGGAATTGGTTTAGAAAACACACCCAACTCAATTTTTCATATTCTTATAAATATAACTTATATCCAAGACATCAACGACAACGTGAGCTTGCAACAAAGAGAATAGAGACAGAGAAAGCCATCACTGTAGCACACGACGGAGATAGCTGCGGCCGACGACACACTGAAGGGGTAGATCTGAGCTAACAAAACAAAGACGATAGAGCTCGCAAAGAAAGATGAGAGCTCAATACAAAGATGATTGTGACAGATACAACCATAAGCTCAAAATAGCTTAACTCATATTAGCTTTAACTCATATTCAAACACGAGCCCAAAGAGCTTAGTTAAATTAAAAGAGACTTATGTCAATTCATCATAATTCTCTTAGGTGAAACTATTTTTAATGTCTACAAACTATTTTTCTTTTTGAACAAGCAATTTTTCTATAACATGTTTATTTTTACAATACAAAACGACAAAAGAAATTGTTTGGTTACCACTTGCAATTTAAGACTTCAGTAATTTTAAATTATGCGTCGCGGCCTCGTGATACATAACATAATTCAGATTAATAATATGAAATTAAAAGAATGTAGTTATGAGAAATTTGTGACATTTATTTATTTATTGTTTAAGTATTAAGTTTCATATTATATCTAATTTTTGAGAAATAGCTTCCGGAAAATACAATATTTAAAGGGTATACCATGATTGATGTTTTCCTTCAAAAAAAAAAAAAACATGATTGATGTTCAACTATATACAAAACAATTTGATATATGGAATGATAATTCTTATGAGTGAAAAATTAAAGATGATTTATTGCGAAACCCAATTCCAATAGTCAACTTTGAATTTAATACTAATATACTAAACTCATGCCAAGTATAGTACATGAAATCCGGTGTTCCGCCATACGTAGAAAGCAACCCTTGCCGTATAACTTAACAAATACACGGTATTTAAAAATGCTTGGTAAAAAAAATTGGTAATTCAAAAATATAACTTAACAAATACACAATAAAAAAAAATCATTCTTATGAAAATGTTTAACAAGACCTCGAGGTCATGTACGTATACAAGTTATAAGTTGTTACATAATCGTTAGTTCAAAAATAACATCATAACTTCTTTTTTTTAAAGTAACTCTGTAAAAGTTATGACGTTATTTTTTTAATTATTTATACATTATAGGCTTGCATTACAGCAGCTTTGCATGAATTTATTATAACCTATAACATATAAATAATATATGCCTATTCATCAAAAATAAAAAATACAAGTTAACGATACAGAGCAGAAGGATTGCCTGGATTCTATAAAGATTCATTCACTCAACTATAGTTGTGTCGTCAATCGTCACATGCAACAAAATACGGATATCAGTAGCGTGGCCAAAAAAACTAATCAATTCTTAACAAAGCTACTGTCATGCCGGTTACAGACTCTTGGCTGCTTAGCGTTGAGAATTATTTTAGTAGGTTTCTCAAAGGAATGAGTTTCTGCCCTCACTCAAATCATTAGTTGTGACAAAAACCTAAAACAAAAATATCCAGACTTCTGATGGAATTATTGACTTTAACAAAGTTTACTGCAATAACATAATAAACGTTCCTTGTATAAAAAAACAAACACTCATCGTCGTCTCATAATTATAACACATGATTCATAAACTTAATTTGACTGCCCAGATAAATAAATAGATTAAAAGCAGAGAGAACAAGAACGAGGCTAACTTATATCAGCCCTACATTTTCTATCATTAAAAGATTATTTTGATAGATACGAAAGCATAAACTGCCCTACATTTTTTTTTTCATTTCAAGGTTGTTTTAATGCGGTATGAAAACATAAATTACAAAAACGTACTTCAGATCAAATTATAAACCTGCACCTAACTTCTCACTATTCTGGTTTTACTGAAATTGAAAGCATTTGTCAATTGAACAAAATGAAAAGTAGGCATGAGTTACTAACCACAACATAGTCTGAAGAATACTTAATTGCTTGATATTTACACATTAGAGAATTCAAGGTGAAAATGATTTCATTTTAAAAGAACTATTGAACTTTAGGTGTTACATTAACGAATACCTCTACAACGTCTACTTTGGGTTTATGTAATTCTATTTCTCCCCACCTCAAGTTTTCCTATCATCTCTATGTCAACCTTTGACCTATTCTAGACATACGCAAATCAAACATGTGATGGATCAATAAGAGAAAATCAGGGGGGAAAAGTTAATGTTGAATATATGATGTGAACATACCATCATGACTGCCAGAACAGCTCAAAATCGTTACTATACAAGGAACGGTCTTGAATTTCCAGATTGGCAACATGCCAATTGATGAGTTGAGACTGTAATATTTTACACAAAACCAGTCCAGCTGGAAAAATCCACCATTCATTTTCATCCCTGCACCCCAAATCAGTTAAAAAATAAACAACTAGGCAGATATTCCCAAATAAACATTAACTTACTGAAGCTAGGAATACACTTACATGATATTCCAAGGCTGGATGCTTGGGTGTCTTTTGCTGGAAGAGGATTGAGAGTTGTAATGAATATATCCACATAGAAATGCAACCGCCTGGTGATAGAAAAAGTAACACAAAATCCCAAATTAAAACAAATAAACCAATCATTGTATTTCATCCTAATAAGTGGAAAAATCCATGTGTGACAAAAGGGGGAAAAAAATACTACTCAGCTGAAATTTGATAGAAAACTCACAACATTTATAAAGGACGTAAGGTTCCACAGAGCATAGAGACGTGCAAGGCCTGCAGAACGCCTGGGTCCATGACTAAATAGAGCATTGATTCCAACAGGAAATGGGAGAAGAATGCCAAGAGGTAATATAAACAATACAAGAAATACATCCACCAAAGAAATTGAGTACAACTGGAGCAGGGTAAGTAATACTAAACTAAAATCTCCTAGAAGCAACATTGAGATTACTAAACCAACAAGATCCTGCAGTCACCACAATAAAGGAAAAGGAGGAAGTCAGTTCTCAAATAATACAAGCACCAGTACAAGCTGAAGTCTGCAAAAATTATCATTACAAGATACCTGATGCCCAACAGGTTTTGTACTCTGAAGTATAAAAGAGAGAAGATAAAAAATATCTCTCTTCTCGTCAAGCATCTGCAAATTGTTTACATCTAAAGCAACTCCATGCATCTTTCTCCTCATACAATTCTCCTCTGTTCTTCCATGAGGGCTTAAGTGAGCTCCACTTGCAAGCCCCAAGGGATGTTCCTTTTTAACAGTCTGAACCCTGGAAACCAAAAATTATATTAAACCAGAACAGAAAATATCATCACACACAGAAAGCCACATCACATATCTCTATAGATCATTTATCAGCACATCATGTTTACTGTTTCTCATTAATTAAGATTGTAGTAAAGGAATTTGGTAGCATGTCATGAGCATAAGGGATTAATTACCGCGATATTTCCTCACTTCTTAACGCTCCATCAATAGTTCCTCTGTAACCTCCTCCTTCAAGAGCATAAACCACGAGCCCGTAATGGCCATAGCCAATACTTGTAGCTTCAAACCAGGCAAGATCAACACGCACACCATGGACGCTCAATGCAGGATTGGCATGAGTCTCGAGCCATCTGATGACAGGCCGCAACGTTACTCTTAGTCGTCCACGGCGCACTAACCGCAATTGTGCATTCAGCCCAGCAACCAATCTATACCATGTTGTCGGCTGAACTGACTGCAACAAAGATCAAACAGGTATGCATGTAAATTAAGTACCCCGACAGTGGAACATAAAGTAACAAGTTTTAACGTATCTTGGTGTGTCTGCACATAAAATTGTGTTTCAAAAATTAACAGCAAACCTGACTCATGAGGCTGGTAAGGATATTATCATTGTGAAGGATAAATGGAGCCATATAACTTCCATCACCACCAAAAAGCAATGTCATTGGGAACCTTTCATGTAATCGAGGAGGCAAGTCTGATCTCTTTTCATCCCCACCAAGAAAAAAGTCCACATATGCAAGCATCAAGTCGGAAGTTGCATTTACCTACATAACTTTATGAGTCAATTTATATTCTACACAGAATTAAAAACCTGAATGTACTGACTTCAATTGAAATTAAAAATTGCAAAGTTATCTCAAGAAAATTTCATTCTTAATGAAAAACTCTTAAATTCAAAAATATAACAAAAATGTGAAGACTGTATATAATCATGATATATATAGATAACATAAGGAAAAAAGAATAATGAAATTTTAATATAATACCGGCTCATAGTCACACGGTTCGCAATTCGCTTCGGTACGTGGTACGGGTTCGGGTACACGGTTCGTAACATTTAAAGAATTCGGTACATAGGGGGTATACATAGTCGGTACGTTATGGGCTCGTGGTGGTTTTAATTAAAACAGAATGGACGTAAACAGTAACAATGAAATAAATATTGGTTTATCAAATATATAAACTTGCAATACTTTTAAGTCCCACATCGGATATTCTAGTCACTTTGAAGGAAAGAGGTAATTATAAATATAGAACCTTGCTACTTTCTAAACTTGAGAAATCCAAAGCCACGTATGGCTTGGTCATTTGGTGGGGCCAGTAGGCTATTACTTTCATTGGCATGGTCAGATGGTGGGGGCCACTAGGCTGTCACACTTACCAATACCAATGATGTAAATAAGTTCAATTTTTATTTATTTAAATTCGTGGTTATCTGTGATGGTACATTTGGTACCCCACATTTGACGTATTCATATGCGAATTTACGTGAACCGGTTCTCAAAAGTACCGCGAACCGGTTCATACGAACCGGTTTGCGGTTCGCTACAGTGTACACGAATTATGTGACTATGTACCGTCTACCAGCATGCCCTAAAAGATTATGTCTGTCTAACTTAACGAAGTGACGTCATTCAATAAAAAACAGTGATGCAATAAAATAGATGGCATCTGATATGACAGACGGTCATTGGTTTAACAATACCATGACTCTGCATGACATTGATACAATGTTGTCTATGGCAGACCATGGCGGAAAGCGAAAAATCCGACATATGCAGGCCATATTCGACGTCTGGCACTGTGGCGCCACCATCCTTCACAAATTGCCATATTGGTTTTCCAAAAATCAGCCTCCAAAATCCGCCATGGCCGTTATTTGATAACACTGACTGGTATTAAGCAAACTATTCACTGAACATAAATCCAGCGACCTACATTTAATAAACTCGGTGTTTATATTTGACCATATGTGTGCAATATAGATTCAGATCAAAAGATGCATCTAAACCAACACAGCTCGTTAAAAAAACTTGATTCCATTTCAAATGTTTCATTGTCCATAGGCTAAACATGCATGTCAACAAGTCAAACCTTAATCCCTTCATAAAGAGCTCGTGATCGGCAAGAACGAAGGCAGGCATGATCATACTCTGATCGAACAAACTCACGCAATCGTTGCAACTTCAATTTCCTTCGGCAGTGTTGCCATGAACATGCAAGTGGATATCCAATAAAGGAAAGAGCACTATATATTGCTCCCTCCCACCATTGATAAGCTGCTATAGCATTAATCTCATCCACAAATGTATTGAATGCACTCTCATAACTGCCACATCAAATTTTAAAAGATTTCGATCTCAATATCATGACCAAATAAGTTAACCAAATACAAAATGTCAACAGCCAGAAATTTCAACTAAGGAATCTGCAAGGATCAGACAAAAGAAATTTACTTACACAATATCATGTATTTGTTCAGAAGGTGTATGTGGCAGCTGCCAGGGTTCACTGAAAGTATTAGGTCCAATAAAGTACATTCTATGAACATGACTCTGCGACTCCTCGACTCTGTTTGTCTCTAAGACCTGGCCATTGCACAACAAACATGGCCATGGCATTAACAAATATTCACAAAAGAAAAAAAATCTACTGGTTTGGGGTATGATCATCATAATTAACAAATCAAAACAAGGATACCAAAAAGGAACCAACAGTTGAAGAAAAACCTCATTTAGCGACTCCAGGAAAGGGAAGGAATGATCTATTTGAGACCCATGTTGGGTGGGTGCTGGGCCTGGTAATTCATCAACACCAACAAATTTCATCCTTGCAACACTAAGCACCAAAGCTAACAGGATCAAGAGACCCGTGAGTAAAAGACCAAACAACCAAGGTCCACCAAATGTATAAATTAACTCTTCAAGAGCTGTATAACAGTCTGGCATGTGATATCGGTCTGAAATGCATTGGTAAGGGCAAGGGGTTTCAGTAATACCACCTGCACAAAAGGACATGATTGCAATTTATGCATTGATATACCAGAGATGCTATAATCCGGGTCAGAATTGCACAACTACCCATCTTCACTCAAAAATAAATAAATATGCAATTTATAAGCAAATCCACAATCATAGAATATTCTCCCTCCCGTCCCAAATTAAGTGTGCCATTTGTTCATTTCATAATTATTAAGAAAAATGTTTAAGTGAAGGAGAGAGAAAAATGGTTTTAAGTTGTCTTGCCAAGTATTGGTGCATTTACCATTATCATAATTCAAAGTGGAATATTGAATTGGGAGTGATGAAAGTAGTATTAGAGTTATAATTGGGAAAAAGTAAATAATATTGCATTGAAAAGTGAAATGGATCAGTTATTTTGGGACAATATTTTTTTCCAAACGGGTCACACTTATTATGGGACAGAGGGAGTACGAGAATTATGGTTCAAGCTTTCACAATATTTTTTACAAGCTTCTGCTTTCACAATATAACTTTTAAACTGCATGACGTTAAAGTCTCTGGCATGCCACCTAAATTAATCATCCATTAATTTGTAAAAATCTACCTCGGACTGAAATATAAACAGCACGACGAGGAAGCTTGTGAACAGGACAAACTTGACAAAGTGATCTATCAGATCCCGTGACATTCTTGTAAGTGCCTGGTGGACATTCCTGGAGGCATGCGAAAAATACAGTCTGAGTGAAAGAAGAAGAACAAAAAAGAGCAGAAGCATCTAGTCACCAAAAAATGAAAACCGTAAAGTAGACAGAGAGCACAGGGTAAAGCAAGCTCCTATTAGTTTTAGTAGGCTTTCTTTTGCCCAGTCAAAAGCAGGGGTAACCTAACCCACGGCACTAAGGAAGAAGGGATGCCAATAGTGTAGCTCACCAGTATCAAGGTAGGGGTAGCCTTACTTACCAATGTGAGTTTTAAGTGGTCGCATCAGAATAGGCTATGTCACACAATAAATAAATAAACCCTGTTTATCTTCTAAACACTTGTTTCCATTACTATGCAAATAACAAAAGCACCAAATCACAGTAATGCTCAATGAAGTTACAAAATTAAAGCAAAACAGTCATTCCAGATATATCTTTGTTTGCTAAGTGTAAAGTAGGTGTGACAAGAGGTCTAGGATAAGACAGATTGATGACTGGGAGTTAAGCGTGTGATTATAGATATTTGGCTCTTTTTTTCAAGCATCCGTCCCCATCTTGTCTTTCTCAACCCAAGGATCTGCAGTCCACTTTTTTCTTAGTCAACTTCTGTCAAATCCACAACCCTCAACTTCAGTCACTACTAGCATGTTTGTTACCAGTTCCTAGGCATGTATTTGGTTTATAATTGGTTAGTCACACATAAGGAACCTTCTGCCACAACGTCTTCACTTATTTCCAATCCTGATAATATGCAGACATTTTTTCAGTACAGCTTTAACTAGTCGTATAGTTTTAATCAGGTGTATAACAATACATTGCTCAGATGACGACGACTGGGAATGCTATTCTATTATCTGTTAGAAACAGGGTACAGTCAACAGAAAAAGAATGGATAATGTACTCTAGGAGGAATTGCAGACGATGAAGAGAGGAGTTATTAGGATAGGGTTAATTGTTTAAATAGACAATTATAGAATTTAGTGGGCAGTTATGGGTTACTGTAAGAAGAGAGAGTAATGAATATTTAAGGTAAGGAAAGAACCCAGAAAGAGTAGGTTGTTCATTCGCAAATGGCCAAGTGGTCGTTACTTGTATGGGAGCTATCCCTTCAGAAGGTATTTATATACTTTGTGCTACCCCTAATTCTTTATACATGGTACTGGCCCTAAAGGTCACATTCACAAAAGAACTCGTAAATAGAAAACTAGCTAGAGCGTTAATTAAATATGGAATTATAACATAATTGGGGAATTGGAAATTATATTTATATACCTCACAAAATGTGCCGTAGAGCCCTTTGGGACAAGCTTTCCCAGATATAGTTCCATTTGCTCCAGAGCCACCGATGCCTTTGCCTTTTCCTCCCCTATAATAATCAGATAAAATATAGAAGTTCAGAAATTACCAATATACATGTATGAAAAACAAGTGTAAAACTGCAAATGAAATGCCAAGGGTTGAAATAGAAAACTCCAAGGAAACAAATATAGGATGAAATTTACATAAAAAAGAGGAGATTTACTTTAGTCACGGAAGTTCGAGGCTGCAATCACCCAGTCGGGTTGAATATATCACCCTCTAGAAGGATGCCTATCTAAGACGTTACCTTGTGGTGAGGAAAGTAATGAAAATCTATTACTTCGGATGCACACGGAAAGAGGATAAATACAAAGCAAAAGACAAAAGAAAACTAACGTCGATGGCAACCACAACTGTTAACAACTTAACATTAAACTATAGCAAATATAACAAACGTTGGGGGCCATTTATTTTTCAAATAAGAAGGCAGCTAAACATACTACAAGATGATATATACTCGGCTTAAAATAAATCTTATAACTGCAACAAAAGATTATTGTAGCCATACCCAGACTGAATGTCTCCTTTCACAGTAGCAATGGGCTGATAAACATCTCCAGTGGGAATGCCAGACCAATGAAAATGAATTCTGCCGCCACCTCCACCACCACCTCCACTAATACCGCTATATCCCCCAATGCTAGAAAGAATAGCTGATTCCTCAATGGCAAGGCTATGGAGAAACAATAGAATAGTGCCACCAGATCCACCTCCAGGGCCTCCAGTAAAATTATCAAAAATTGCAAATTTCTCCATTCTAATTGTTGGATCAAAATTCTCTCCATCAGCATTTACAGAGCCTTTGATTGACAAACTTGACAAAGGGTGTTCTAATGATCCAATTACTGATATAACACGAGAGAAATTTAAGGGGAAAAAAAACAGTAATTAATATCTGTTCTTAAAAAATAACGTGTTAGCTGAAAAACATAGACTCACCTATGATACCACCCCCAGCTGTGGTACCGGTTGAGCTTCCATTTCCACTTCCACTACCAAGTTCACAGGGCAGGTCTGGAGTGCCATATGAAATGCCACCCTCGACACAACAGTCATCAGAGGAACATGCTTTTCCACCTTTGCCACCATGCCCACCACCACTGCAAATACCATTGGTTAGAATATTTCCACGACCCATGCCACCAGTACAACCTGCAAGATTATTATTATTTTTAAACAAAATCAGTGTAGGCAATGTATATTTGAGTAAAAAAGTGACGACAACCTCTTCGACAACAAGGAAACATACCCATTCCAGAGGCAGATATTGTTCCAGAAGATTCAATACTTATTGTCCTTGCCCTATGAAAATGAACAACAGAACCTTTTATAAGGCCCTCAACAAGGACATCCTCAACACGGCAGATCTAGAAAAGCAACATGCAGAATTCTCAAGTTTGAACAATATATATATACAAGAATAACCAAAAAATTTAAACCATCCAAACGTCAACAAGTACCTGAAGTGTAAAAGACAAGGATGAGTTCACATTGCAATCTTCTGGAGGGTGAAGTAATTCATATGGACAATCTTTTTTGTCACAGTAAAGTTTCGGAGTACTGTAAATCATAAGAGTATAGAAATTCAGCAGAAAAATAAACTATGATGAGAGGCCAACAAATAATGATTTGACAGCAACCAAACATACACATCATCAGTTGTTGCATTCTCCAATGGACCACGCAAGACAGATCCAGGCCCAACCTATAAGAAAATGCCAAAAAGCAAACTCAGTTTGTTGAGGGAAGAACAAATAAAGCTCAACCTGAACACAAGAACATGCATTATTATCACAATGGCCAAGAGAAAATTGAGGAGAACCAAAAACTTCAGGAAGAGTATAATTGAACCACCAAAAAAAGACAAGCAATAAAAACAGTCCATTGTAACGCAGAGTATGGACTGTGAAGAAAGATGAGTAAGCACCAAGTAAATCCCAAGATCTTAACATGATACCAATTGAGTCAAAATTCAGTATGATATTTTTCTGACAGTGTCTTCTTTCATCAGTCTTACTGCCCAGCAACAAAATGGATTATTTATATATATATCTTCTGGAAGACATAGGGGGGAGGGGGGTGGATATTCATTTTTTCTGAGATAGAAAAAAGGCAAATAGCGTACCGTAAACTTTAAATTTATAGACAAAAGCTGTCCAGCTAACGGTAAAATGTAAAAGAATAAGAAATATATCACAAATCTATATAAATAGATTGGTGAAAAGAATGTTTGCTTAATGAAAAGAAATAAGATCCCTTAATTCATTATAAAAAAATCAGGCAGGAAATCAAGCATTGTCTCACATGAATACTATAAAATAGGGATAAAACCAAACGCTGTGCTTCAATCCAATCTCCTGGGCCTGATAAATTAAGTAAACCTTGTCCGTGAACTCCAAGGTTTGCATTAGAATGTATCACAGAAGACCCCTGTTAACAAAACATCATGTGTCAAATATACTGCCAACAAATGGAATAATAATGCACAGAGAATGAGTTGTTGCATACCCTGAGAACAATCAAATTGCTAGCCTCAAGCAAAGAAGTTGCCACTGATATATCTTCCCCGCCATCTATGAGCATTTTTGAGTTCCACATCAAGAACATTTTTACAGTCATGCGTAGCGCTCCATACACCTTTGTCATGCAAACTAAGTGTAAGGCTAACGTGACATTGGACCATGAAAAAAGTCATATAAGAAAACAGTGAACCCTATGTTTGAAAACAGTTCCAAATCACAATTTAAAGATGCAGTTGAGAGCTGAACTAGAGCTCAAAAACCTATCAAGAAACAAGATCTATTAAACTAAGTGTAAGGCTAACGTGACATTGGACCATGAAAAAAGTCATAAGAAAACAGTGAACCCTGTTTGAAAACAGTTCCAAATCACAATGTAAAGATGTAGTTGATTGAGAGCGGAACTAGAGCTCAAAAACCTATCAAGAAATAAGATCTATTAAACAAAAGCTCAGAGATTCCAGCTACCTTCATCACAGAATCACTCATCAACAGTTCTTCAGCCAATAACTCAAACTCTGAAGTAGCATAGTGTGGCAGCCCAAAGCTCAAAACCCCACCCTGCAAGATACTTATCTGTCCTTGCACCTATATAATGAACGAGAATGGGAAAGAAATAGTTTAATGGATGCCCTCAAATGCAAAAAAAAAAAAAAAAAAAAAATAGAAATTCAATACCGATGAAAAATAAAGACACAACATGCATCAAAATATGAAGGGGAGACAGAAACTTTACTATTTTATGAAAGCGTTTGTAAGAAAGGGCAGGAAATACAGGAGGGGAAAAATCACTTATCAAATCTTTAACAATTTTCTCGGAGCAAGTATAAAAACCCAAACTTTACTGTGGAATTGCTTTGGCATATGGCTACTTTGAGGGAGCAAATTTGGCAAGCACAATAATGACAATATAAAATACTAAACCTACGTCACACTCAGAATATTAAATGAAAGAGGAATGACGATGATTTAGGAGACATAACTGGGTGAAACAACATTTAATTCCCTTTTTCAAAACTTCCCCCTCAATCAGATAATTCGATTGCCTCAATACTTGTTTTTCATCGCTAAATGTTTATTGGAGGAGTTAATCATATATGTTCATGTACTCGATACTCACTCATATTTAGAGTTCACAAAAGAATTTCAAAATTGATATAAAAGCATGTGAAAAAAGACAAGCAAAAGCAGAGAATAAATAAGTGTTGAAATTTGGGGCCTAACTCATCCTTACAAAACCGGCTTGTAAGGTGAGGATTGCCTCCTCTTTATATACTCTTCTCAAGAGTCTTATCTATCCAACGTGGGACTTGGGTTTTTCGCAATACACCCCCCTCACGCCCAGCACTCTTTGGGCTTGGTGCGTGAATAGGTTTAGGCGGCCCTTGAATTCGACAAGCTCTGATACCATGTTGAAATTTGGGGCCTAACTCATCCTTACAAAACCGGCTTGTAAGGTGAGGATTGCCTCCTCTTTATATACTCTTCTCAAGAGTCTTATCTATCCGATGTGGGACTTTGGGTTTTTCCCAATAATAAGAAGGCTGTTGGAAGATAAGTAAGAGAAAGAAAGGGGTTGACTAACAGAAAATCAGTAATGGGCTTGGGGTAATCCAATATTATAAATTTGCATTTTCCAAACCTGAACACGACTCCATAGCAATGGAACTGTGGCCCTAGCCTTGTTGCGCACGTAAACATTAGTCCAAAGGGGTTGATAAGGAAAATCCAAGAGAAGTGTTTCTGTATCAGTTGTCATGTTAAAATTGTCAACTATAAGGCTTCGAGGAACTGCATCATAAAGAGTCCCAGCAGCACCTGCATTTTCAGGACAGGCAAGGCTACTACCACCTGAAATAAACATTAATTGTGCAGTCAACATAACTGATGATGAATTTGAAATCAAGACATAGCAAAATACAACAATAAAGTTGTATCATAAATAATTTCAAATCATCCAAGGAGAGGCCAAAGGGATAGCAAAACATCGCACAACACAACAATAAAGTAATATCAGAATTTCAAAGTAATCCGATGAGAGACCAAAGGGATGGACTCGTCTATTGTCCTGCCTACAAGAGTTGTCCAAAAAGTATGATGCTGGATGATATATCCAACGCCTAGTTAATCTAGAATTTAGAGAGATCTATGCTTTATTTTGCAATGCCAAATTAATGATTCATCATAAACATTTCCCTATCATTCACAAACAAAATAAAAAATTGAGTTATTCAATTGCAATCAAGTGGGGAAAAGTGGAATTTCCTCAACAAATGATTATTTACTGTATTATTCTACTAGAAGAGCAATCCATTCGTAAAAAGTCCACTAGATATTGTGGTTGACTAATTAGAACTAATACAATTCTCTGTGAATTCAAACTGAATAATCACTTAGCATCTATGAGCTTACTTAGTTTGCAAATATAAGGATCCCCAAATACAGACACGAGGATATATTAGAAGATTAGCAAATATGAGCACTTAACTAGCAGGAAAGGTCTTCTGCAAAGTATGTTTAAATACAGCTAACTAGTGCAAAAACATCAAAACTCACCATGCACGTAAATTTTGGGCTCATCGTGCCTACTGAAAACATCAACTGAAACTCTGCCGCCGCCTCCACCAGCAAAACCATTACCTCCACAAGCACTTATCATCCCACTACCAGTCCTGCTCTTTAAAAGAAAAAACAGATAAGTGACGAATCATAAAGTCTACATTCATGAAAAGCACATTACACTTTAATTGCAACAAGCACAAGAATCTTTTAAAACATTCCACTATTGTTTAAATAAATCTAGGCATTTAGTTAAATAGAGAGAAAAGAAGTCCTTAGAAATGAATAATTCATAAACTATGACCCCTTCCTGGACCCTGGGTATGCGAGAGCTTTAGTGCACCGCGGTGCCCTTTTTTTATGGTTTTAGGCCTGAGTAACAGATTCTTGCATGATACAAATAGTCAGGAACTTAAATACATATACTTGTGCTAATTTTGTTGAAAAGATGACGACGAGTAACTGATGTCATAAATAGACAACCACGTCATGGAACATGGCAGTGAGCAAACTGCAAAAAAAGATTTCAAAGAAAAGAGATGTGGTATTTTGTATCAGTTACGTCCCTTAGTTATCCACACAAAATCCAGTGCTGGCTTTCAAAAAGTTACCAAAAAAAGGCACTGATCATGTGTCTTAACTTCAAAATCAAAAAGAGAAAAACCGAAATTAAAATCATGATTAAAATTAGAAATAACCATATATGGAATATGGAATGCAAATAAGCGAAAAAGTTGGAAGTAATGAAAAAACAGATAACACTGCGAGGATGAATACCGAAACTGCAAACAAGACATAGTCTATCGAGAGTAACTACTAAAATAGAAAAATTACTCACGAATTCAAACTAATCAATTCAATACCATGCTTATTATAACCAAATAAAACCCAAAATAATAACTATTACATTCTATAACCCTTGATGTAGATACTGCCTCCAGAGCCGCCGCCACCTTTGGTCCCTCCATCACCCCCCTCAGCCAAAAGAGATGCGTTCATCTCAAGAACTTTATGAACAACCATATTCACAATCCCTCCACCCAACCCACCATAATCACTCTCCTTACTTGTCGATCCACCACCGCTCCCAAAACTCTCCGGTCGCTGCAAAGTAGCCCACGAATACGCATCTCCGCCCCAAACATCCTCCGGTAGCTTCGCTGTATCCTCGAGACAACTAGCACCCCTCCCTCCATGCCCTCCACCGCCCCCATCAACCCCTTGAGGAGTCCCACTCGTCTGTGGCGGTGGCGAACCCGCCATAGCCGTCGTGTTCACCACCGAAAAATTCCCAAAACCAGCATTAGCAGCTTCTAACACAAAAGCTCCGGTGAGAATCGACGAGTTGTTACCTAAACTAAAATTACCAGTAACATTAACGGTTATGATGCATCCAGGAATTTCGCAATGAAACCTCACACCAGGTAGGATGTTAAAATTTCCCTTCCCTGCTATATACACGTCGCGAGTGAGGTTCGCATCGTTTGCTATCTGGCACGTCGTGTCCAGAGAACCAACGCCACCTAGATCGTCCACGCATGATACCGACGGTGGATGCGGCGGTGGAGGTGGTGGTGCCGGCGGTGAATAATCCTGATGAAAAAGGTTCCAATCCAAATCAGTTACAGAAAATTCTTCATGCTCCTCCAATTCATCACAAACACAGTCTCTGGCGAAGAGAACAACGGCGATTGCGAAGAAACAGAGGCTCTGGAAACGAAATCGAGCCATTCAGCGGCGAAAATAGAAGTCATTACACTGAAGAAAGTGAGATTCGAATTTGAGTGAAATTTGATTCAGAAACCAATGCAATGAACCTTGAAATCACCATGAAGAAGCGAGAAGATGGAAAACCCTAATCTATGTGATTGTACGGAAAATCAATCTCGCTGAAAACCCTAGAAATTTTTCTCAGAGACAACGCACGCACGCACGAGGAAGGAAAGATCAAATTGAATTAAGGTGAAGAACCACGATGTTGAAGAAATGGCTTTATTTAATTCTGATGCTAAAAAGAGAAAAAGGGTTATCTAGTATACGGTAAAGTTCACGTGAGCTGATTCATTTTTCTATTTCAATCCATCGTGATCTTGGTTTCTTTTACTTGGGTAATTTTGATTGGGTGGATCATGGAAATTACTGTGAACTTCGCCGTAGGGGGTATTCTTCTTGTAGCATTATCGAAGCTCACGCTGCTTGAAAGGAGCGTTAAAGACACGCAGTTGTAATTAAAGAAAATAATTAAATGTGAAAGTGAGTAAGGACATGAATGGTAGGTTATTTGTTGCGTGGACTTTACGCTCTGGTCGCGGTCGGGGTAAGGCGCGTGTCAGGAAAAGACAAGAAGCGTAGAATGAGGTATCGTCAGCTGAATTGATGAATGAGGTACATCCAGCGGTGACGACTGTTGTTGTGTTTGATTTATGAGCAAAAGATTTGGAGGCGGTGTCAATGTGATGTGAGGAAGTGCTTTTCAGCAGGTAAATATTGAAAATATTGATATTGATATTTCAAAGTTTGTTTAGGAAAAAAACAATTTTGGTGACATTGGCCCCTTTTTTATTTTAAAATTTTGAGGTAATTGTTTTATTTGGATCCTCGATGTGTAACTAATTGTTATAATAATCTTTGAATAAATTAAAATATTCATTAAGTTAATTAAAATAGTATTTCGTATTAAAATATTTTGTTAATAATATTACATTAGTCTCTCGATATATTTATTTAGTGTCATGTCAATTCATATAAATATTTACTTATCGTCGTATCAATTACAATAAAAAGAGTCATTGTCAAAATTAAATGATTATTTTAATGTCGTAAACTATTTTGACTAACGGATTATACAATTGAGAACTGTTTTAGATCTCGATATATTGAGATATTATTGTGATTATTCGTTATACATTCAAAAATTAAAATGACTAATATCCCTATAAAATTAAACGTGTGATGTGATCTTTAAATAAAAATATAATTAATTATCTATTTCATTTTTAAAAGAAATCAGATTTCTAAGAAAAAAAATACGTGCATTTCGTTTAAAATATTAGTTTGGAAATGAATTTTTTTTATAGTGTTTAGATATATGTGTTAGAGTGTTCATAAAATCATACTTATTTCTAATATGAATAACATTGTTAACAATTTGTGTCAACCCTAATCTTGATGTTTTTGGCTCCAAACTATTCTGACCCTTAGATGAATCTGTATTGATCTCCACACAATCCATTTGTTCCCAATAAACACTGTCTTTCAATTTCATCTCACAACTTCATTGGTAACATACACAACCATAGACTATGACAATTACTATGCACACTTTTCTCAATACAGACTTAAGAAACGTGAGCTCTTTCTCTTCCTTTCTTACGTGTATTTTCAAAGAAACGCATCTCACTGCACATGTCAACACCTCAGTTTCTTCTCAATTTCATTCTTAAACCCTACAACCCTTTTCATTAATTCAATCTTCTTCTTTTGGAATCAATTTATTCTTCATTGATTCTAAGTTTCTCTCCCTCTCTAACTCTTGAGATGTTTCAATTTCTCTTTTCCCAAAATTGTTCATATATTCCTTTCACCATCAACCTTTCTTCCGCTGTCGTCAGCCTCGCTGCCATCTCTCCTTTATTGACTTCTAGGGTTCGACATCTCTTCATTTCTTTATCTATCGAGTTTGCATCTCCCGTTGTGAATCAAAAATCAACCGCACCATTCCCACTATTTCATCTCCGTTGCGAAATCAAATGCCTATGGGTAATTGTGATAGGTTTTGTTTTGTTCTTCCTTTAACACTTAATTTCAATATTATTTTTTTTGTAAACGCATCTCATCTTTTCTGCTATTCATATAATCTTCATCGTCTCAAATTTTTTTCAACTAACTATTCATCTATTTTTTATTATATTTCTCAAAAAATTTAAGTGAGTTTTTCTGTTTTTAATTTTGCAATTTTCTCCTCTCCAACTGCAAGGTGAGTATTTTTTCCTTTCCTTTTCAGTTTACTAGGTTTCATGTTCTACAAGCTCACTCAGTTGCGTATTCATGCCCAACCATTTTGAGATTTTGACTACTACCAATTTTGACACATTCTTTATTTACATGATTACTGTTTTTTGTTATAGCTTTTCTATTTACAGAGTTCTATGCCAAAATACTGCCATTGATCAATTTTTTTATTTATTTAATTTTTTATAATTAAAATGACTTTAATATGGCAGTTTAATTTTTTTTTTTATGCCAATGATAGATATGTTTATTTTTCTTAGATCACCCCAATTGATCTAGAGCAGGTGTGCAATAGGTATCTTCCACTTATCATGTTATGTTGGATGAACAACGTGTGGAATATACATGAACACTTTAGTCAAACTTCAAGAGGGGAAATGCTTACTTTTGTTACTTTAATATTTAATTTGCAACTTCCTTATTTTGAATTCCAAATTGCTAGACAAAATTCAATAGTAGTGTTTATTTAATATAGGTTCAAGATGCATGTCATTGCTATGGATGCATGAGACCGGTTCTACTGCTTTTTTGTTGTAAGGAGTTGTTTCTCAATTTTGTCCTTGGTCGAATTGATGGGGCAATCTTGGTTACTTATTTTAATTTATTCAACAGGTGGTTTTGTAAACAAGTGATACACACACAAAACAATCTCATCTAAACAGTCTCATTTGTTTATGCCTTCCGTGTTTATGCCTTGCTGCACTTAGCACCCACATCTAAACAGTCTCATTTGTTAATGTTTTACTTTACTTGCTGCCTTGGATCAAGTACCATTCGTCTGGAGATTTTGTTTTTTAATGTTCTTCTTTGTCAATAAGGCTCGTGGACCAACTATTCTTTACTTTATTTTTATTTTTTTTTTGTCACTATTATAGTCTATTGAAGAAATTTTTCTTAACAAATTCTAGAATAGATTATCAGTTAGTTTCTGTTTTTTTTTTTTTTTTGTGAATAATCATGTAAGAAAGAATTTACTTCTCTATGTTAAGCTCTATTGACTTCAACCAAGACACAAGTATTTCCTCATTTCTATGTAGTTGTTTGCTCATTATTATTTTGAACTATTTTATGAAGGCAAAGTGGCATAAAGGCCACTAGGATTAGATTGTCGTTTCCAGTTCCAAGGACAGATGAAAATGAGGAAGAAAGAGCACTATCTATTAGAGTCTGTTCTACATGTATTATGTCTCCCATTTTCATACGATTTCAAGTTGCAAGTAATATGAATTGAGTTTTAAGATGGTTTTCTTTGACTGCAAAATTGCATTTAGAGAACATTGTTTGCCGATTTGATCCCATCTGAAAGAAGTGTCTCCATGGGATATCAAATCAATATACTATATGTGATGATGATGATCATGTACATATCCTAATTAATATTTAGAGGTGGTCCTTTGGAGATGCAAATTTTATAGAAAATTATGTTTTTGTTTCAGGTAAAACTTATTTAGAAGACAATGACATAGAAACCAAGAGCTTGCTAGCAATAAAGGAAAATTAAGTGTTGTGAAGAGTCTGTCAAGTTGCCACAAGTTTTGGTAGATTTTAGAGATGGCCATCAACCCGTCTTATGTTTATCATTTGTCATTGTTAGCTTTTATTACCATTATATGTCTGTAATATATCTGAAATGAAATGTATTTACTATTCAATTGGGTGAAAGGTTTATAAGCATATATTTGTGTGCATTGAACCTTGGTTGTTTACAGTTTATTAAACATTGAATATCGCATTGCAACCATGTGGGATATACATTGAATATTGCATTGCTTACTTTTGCAGCTAGAATACATGTTTGTGTCTGAGTATGTGGGTACGTTTAACATAAAATGGCAGCTTATTAATCGAGAACAATGTTGCCAGAATTCTTGGCACTTTGACTGATTCCTGCTGCCATATTTCATGCTTAATTTGCTGCTGTATATAATTCCTAATGAACATCAACATTTTGTATCTGATGTCATTGCGCTTACATTTCAATAGATGTCTTCATAATATATCACAACCACTATTTTTAATCTATTGCAAGTGATGTTGTGAATTATATATGACCCGTGCGGCAGCACGAGCGGGAGATCTAGTATATGGAAACTAACTAAAGATAGTCACCCTAGGAGGACCAATGACACTAAAATCTTAAACATTGATTTTTTTTTCATAGAGTCTATCCACAACAGTCTTCAAGTCTAATATATGGAAATCCATATCAAGTAGTTGTATTTCTCTACCTAATTTAACGCGGTTAATAGTCTTAGTACTTCATTTGTATCAAGTATCAACCTTAAGAATATGGTAGATAAGATTCGTTTTGGGCTTTTGGCTATGACAAATCTCCTTGATCATCTCTAATGCAAATTCCAATTTCAAAATTTTTGAGAGCATCACATAATGTAAATCAACATTGCACATATACCGATCTCAAGATGGTTTAACCCATATCGAGGGTGATGTAGTAGTGTAAGGCACTGATGTCCCACGTTTTACTTCTTGGGAGTTCTGCCAACTTGTCAAGTCAACATCGAACGTGCTCTTTCATACACTGCTTGAAAGAGTTCATTGTCATTTCAAATCGAGAAATGATATTTGTAAAATCACTTGTGACAATTTTTTTATAATTTTCTCTCTCAAATTTACATTATCTCTTTATTCTCTTTCTTCCTTTTTCTCTCTCCATTGTTTTTAACCAATGAAAAGAGAGAGAAAAAAGAAGTTGTCACCAAAAGTTGTATGAAATGGTTGTTCAAATATCACCACTCTTTCAAATTTTGTTGTTCTTATGTTTTCAAATGTTGTGTAGCATGACACTAAGCATGGGTTGTTGTTGAGTACCAATATTCTACAACTTTTGGACAACCAATTTCTAACAATTTTTGGACAACTTTCTCTCACATTACATTCTTATTATCTCTCTACCTTTCTGTCTCTCTATTGATTTTGGCCAATCAAAATAGAGAAAAACAAAGTTGTCATGGAAGTTATTTAGAAAAGGTGTACAAATATCACTACCCTTTGTATAATGTATTATTTCACACACCCGTACACTGCCAGCATTGCATGCAATAAAAACATGCATGTTATCTTCATTACGATCACAAAAAGCACATGATGATGGACATTGACTTTGTAGTCGTGCATGAGTAACGAGACAATTTCGTCTAACTCTCAAAGTAAAATTCTTAACCTTCTAGTGGCATCTTGGCTCGCCGTATAATATTTCAGTTGCCCCTTATCCGATTTTGAATTAAGTTGTTGTTGTGCTCAATGATACCTATATAAGCATTGTGTACCGAATAACTACCACCTCTTCAAACTTACAGGTTTCAGTGTCACATTGAACTGCGACAAAAAGTGGTGTCCAATAGATATGGTTCGTTGTATGGCCAAAAAATAACCCATTGATAATATTTTCGTGGATTCTATAGTCAGGTTTGAGACTTTGATGGACTCCATGGGCGGATGCATTGTTGGCGACTTCAAATAGTATGTCCACTTTGTAACCAATTGGTGATTATGGTCCCAAATTGAGATACAATTGCATGTCACAATAGTCCATTTGAAACCTCTCCAAACCACCGACTTAACACTCCAAATGCCCCTCCAAACGTAGTTTGGGTTGTTCTAATGCTTGAAGCAAAGTAACCACTGCTAGGAAAATGTCTAGCTTTGAGTAATAAAGTGAAGTGATAAAAGAACCTGGACTCGCGAATATTATCCAAGCTTGTGCGACGAGCATTACCATGTTAAAAGCTTCAAGGCTTTTAAGACATATGGCACAAAATTATTTGTGTGTAGTAAAGCCGCTCCCATAAAAACCAAATGAATACCTATATTATTCTTGTTAACGTTGCCCCACCAATAGGAATTAAGCATTTTTTAATCTCATTAGTTATAGTTAAAGTAATAAGGGAAATACATATAGCATATGAAGGAACAAATTGAAGCAAAAATTTGACAAGGATTTCTCCACTTGTTTGCAAGACACACCGACTACTCCAAAATTTATTTTACCCTAAATTATATCCCCTAGAATGAATCAACCATCCTCGCTCGGCTGCTTCAACATCACCCAACCTTTCTATCGATTAGGAGGCTTCATCGCCTAAAAATTTAGCTACATGTTTATCGTGACTGTCTAACATGATGTAGACTGATTTTTCCTTCAATTGTTATAATCGATTTATCCTTGAGAGACGAGATAATATAATAAAATTAAGCTTCGGTCATTTTTTGCGGTTGAAACCGAAATATGCTACCTTCATTTTTTACTACTATTTTTGTGGCTAAATCCCCTTACGTGTTTGGAAGCATTTTTTTAGCTTGTTTCATTGCCTATTTCTCCATTATATTTTTTCCATTTTTTTTTAAGATATTTTTTCCATTTTGATTTGTGACTATGTAAACTTTCTCTAAGTATTTTCCAAACACTTCTTAGGTTGGAAATGACTTGTTCGTTTGTTCATATATTTTATTTTGACATTTAAAAAAACTAATACTATATCCGTTTACTCTTTTAAAAAAAATACTATATCCTTTTACAAAATCAATAAATATTTATATATATTTTTTGGTGAAAGATAAATATTAATCAAACATTTATGGCACCAGACATTTAAATCTTGTGTGAAGGGTGACTGAAGTATACAAATTTGCGTGTATTTTTTTTTGGATGGCGTCCGAGATTCGAACCTTTCATCTATTATACATTATCCTTACTAAGCTTAGCTCACGGGGACACGCGTACAAACATGCATATACGAAGGCTGATTAAATTTTTACTTGTCCAACTTGGGAAACTCTGCTTCTTTTTTTTTTTTAGTATGTACAAAATGATAAAGACAAAGCTCTTTCCAAAATGAGTTTCCGTACAAACAAAGTTAGCAAATGAACAAGATATCCAAAAACAAGCACATCTTTATCTATCTATTTATTTTTTAAATAAATAAAAAATTGGAGGGTTGGAATTGTCCCCTAAACATGATTTCTTTGTACATTTTTATAATTTATTTCAAGGTTAAAATCGCTGAAGAATTTCTTTGTACATTTTTATAATTTATTTATTTTTAATGTTTTTCTTTAGCATTTTTAGGTTAAAAAACGTTGACGGAAAATTTTCCAAAAAAAAAAAATATTGACAAAGATCTTACTAAAAAATGAAATTTTTTATTGAGGCTAAAAGTTATTTATAAGGATCATCTGCTCGAATAACTCTATCGTTTATATACGTATGCTTCATTAATTATTTTTGGCCAATGGTATACTTCGTTAATATATATATATATATATATATATATATAGGGAGCCCCTAATATGGACCTCAAAAATAAAGATCCACCAATGAACCATGCATATTACCTGCTATAGCAGGTTACCCTAGTAAAAAATGAATTTTATTATCTTCATCACAAAATCACCCAACTACTTCACTCTTCTCCAAGCACTAGCCAGCATGACTTTGATTTGCAATAAAGTCATTTGAGATTTGATAAACAAGCTTATGGATACAACTTAACAACAACTAAGTGACATTGGGTTGCTATTTTATTTTGTTAATTCACCCCGGGAATCATTTTTTTACATTTAAATGAAATTAAAATTAAAATAACAGAAATTAGTTGGGTTTTTGTTTCTGTTATGCAGGAAGAGATTACACAAGCAGTAAAATAAAAGGATTGACATATGTGAATCTCGAAAAGAATGCATTGGATGGATGCCCGGGCATTGAGAAGGAAGGACGCTTTCAGAGGCGAAAGGCCATGGGCCAATTACTTGAACCTCGAATGAGGACATGGAGGAAGATACAGCAGCTGTGCCTGTAACGGTAGACCCTTGCAACACATACAATCTACCAATCTGATGAGCCTTCATCACAATTAGAGCACCCTTCACATATGTGAATTAATATTAATGTTCACGGAAAAAAAATTGAGCTACCAAAAAAGAATAAGAAATAAGTTCCAAGTTCTCAACATCCAGTTAGAACTTATGTGCAAAATGCAATAGTGATGATGAAAGTTCAAAATCCAACATCATAGATCTATGTAGAAATCAATGATTATTTTCTTGTAAGATTCAACCAAATTTTCCTTTCCAACTCTCTTTAAATTCCATCTACCTTCCAATAACTTCTGTGAAACTACCACTGTCCCTCTTATTCCTTGCTCTAACCTTTTGTAATTTATTTTAAGGTAACCTGTTGTAGTAGGTAATATGCACAGGTCCATGGATGGACCTTTATTTTTAGGGTCCATATTAGGGACTCCCATATATATATATATATATATATATCCTTATTTAACCTAATTTTTTCCCGCTCATTTGTTTTATTAGGTTTACAATTATTTAACCTAACAAATTTTACCAATTTCATTCCTATCCTCTTGTTTTTTTTAAGGAAATATTTTCTACACTTATTTGATGCTGCACTTTTGTTCTAGAAACTATGAGCATATCAATGATCACGTTTGATGCCTTCTATTTTATACTCTTTTTTTTGGATTATTTTGACAATTTTTTGTACACTTTCTTATTTAAGGAAATATTTTGTACACTTATTTAATACTCAAAAAATGAATCGCACCAATTTCATTCATATCCTCCTACCTTTTTTTTTTTGCTATCCTCTTGCCTTTTTTTTTTTGACAATATTTTGTACACTTTTTTTTTGAACCAATTTCATGTCTTTATTTCATTCATATCATGCTGCCTTTTTTTTTTACGATATTTTACACTTATTTAATACGTTTATAAACAGAATACCCCAATTTCCATGCAAACTCGACTACCCCAATTTTCATGTAAACTTGGTTATATATACCAAGCCCTAAACGTGTTTCTCTCAAAAAAAAAAACCCTAAACCGTGTAAAAATTTAACACACAACACAAAAATCATATATTTTGATATTTAGAGCTTTGCAAATGGAAAGACGTGATCTTACAACTTATTTTTTTTTCACGGTTATCAATTATATATTGCATTTTATTATTTGTATGTCAATCCCTTTACAATAAACCCGAGCGGAGCACCGGTCAAAAATCTAGTATATCTTCTTATATATTAAAGTTAACCCGAAAACTTATTTTTGCCCTAATTTTAACCTAAACCCTATCTTCTTATATATTAAAGTTAACCCGAAAGCTTATTTTTGCCCTAATTTTAACCTAAACCCTATTGATTAAATTTACTGTTTTAACCCTAATGCTTAATTGTGTCATGTTTAACCTATTAACCCTATTTTTTTTGAAACAAATCGGACCTAATCTCCTATTTCCCTATTAACCTAACAAAACACCCTAATTTTCATGCAAAGCCATCTGAACCAAACAAACTTATTTTCTTTCCTTTTGTTCTCTCTCTCTCCCCTCACACACCCGTTTTTTGTTTTTAATCAGAGAAAGTCACCCCATTTTCAGACCCTCCTCTATCTATCTATGATTCTTTTGCATCTCTCCCCCTTTTCTCTCACACACTTTCTCCCAAAACCATGGCTGCTTCTTCTCTCTTTCTCCACCAAGCCTCCCTTATGAGTCACGATCTCCGATCTCTTTCCTCCATCTACCAAACTCTGATAGCTCTCTCTCCATTATGAACACCGATTGCTGGCCGAAAAATTTATTTGTCACACTGATCCACGCACATCTCGCCGACTCCGCAATTTCCGCCGGAACAACAAATGACCTTCGTAATTGTCACCGGTAACTCACTTTCTCCCACCGATTCATGTTTCATGTTCATATTGATAGTGTGAATTTTGCTAATTTTGAATTTGACATTAGGGTTTGAATTATAGTTTTTCATTGATTTTGTGTAAATTATCATTGATTATCAATTACAGTATAGTCAGAATGGTTTGATTATCAATTTTGTGCAAGTTTTGCTTCTTCCATGTAGGTGTTTTGGTGCTGTTTGGCGTGGCCGTGTTTTGAGCATTGGCCCTTTGTAATCTGTTTTTCTGTTCGCATTCTTAGGTGTGTCTTACACCTTAGTTCTGCTTAATAAAATTTAGGAAGAAAAAAAATATGACATGGCATTGATGAATCCTTAGATTATTTTGAGTTTGATGTAATTATGGATGATTTTCAATTAATTCAAGATGAATTACAACATTATTTTTGTTGAAACTTATACCGCAGTTTAGGTGTTGTACACTAGCAAATATGAATTTAGAAATTATCAACTATTCTTTTAATGTAAACTATAGTTATGCTGAAATATTTTAATATATTATTGTTACAAACTATATCAAGAAACCATCAATTATCCGATAACACAATCATATTATTTGGTACCAAGTCTCCGTAATAGGTACTCTCTTCTTTGACTCCACAATAAAAGTAGTTATCAGGTACCAATTCTTACATAACAAGTTCATTTTATTGTGGATGGTCTAAGTACACTTTTTGTAAAAAACGCTACTCAACTACTTACGAATTGAACCACAGATCTCTTCCTTAAACTATTTAATGTCTCAACCCTTTATACATTAGAATACAACTTATGTGGTAGAAAGTTTGTTTAATATATGTTGATTTATAAATAATAATTTACTCAAATGTTAAGTAGCACATCAGACCCGTGCGGCGCACGGGTCAAAAGTCTAGTCTTATTCGTTAAAGTTAATCCGAACACAAAATTTTGCCCTAGATTTAACCTAAATTCTTTGCTTAATTTTACTATATTAACCCTATTTAATTTAATCAAAATGTTAATTGTTATGGAAATCAAAATAAACAAATCGCTCTTAATTTTTCTCCTTAATTTTACTAAACAAATAAACAAATCCTCCTATTCTTATCCATAACAAAAAAACAGCATATCACTCTCTATTATTTCCTTTTATTAGCAAACGGTCATTGAAGTTTCGTGTGACTTTATTATAAAATCTAGATTTAATTTATGCAAAATGTCATCTCTTATCTCTTATTTCTAAATGTTAACCCGTGACGCAATATTAACCCTAGATATAACCTAATTTTTTCGCGTAACTTTACTATATTAACCCTAGATTTAATATATGCAAAATGTTATCTCTAATTTTAACCTAATTTTTCCTTCCACACTTTTGCATTTAATGTTTATCTGAAGTAAAATAAAATTATATTCCTAATTATAAGATGTTTTTTTGAAAAGGAATAACCGTTAACATGTCTCGCTATACTTAACATAATCTCTTACTTGTATATGTTAATCCGTCTCGCTATACTTAATCTATTATGTTACGTTACTTATAGATGTTAATCCGTCTCGCTATACTTAACCTAATTTTAACTTAATTTACACTTTTGCATTTAATGTTTATCTAAAGTAAAATAAAATTATGTTCATAATTATATGCTATTTTTTGGGAAATCTCTTACTTATAAATGTTAACCCGTCTCGATATACTTAACATAATTTTAACCTAATTATGTTATGGTACAAGACCAACGTTTATACTTCTTAATATTACGAAATACTATATGACAATTATGACATTCATCTAAACTATTTTGTTACTTGTTACCCTCAAATATTACCTTCCATATGACATGTGCGTTAGCACGGGTCGATGGTCTAGTATATATATATATATATATATATATATATATATATATATGTGTGTGTGTGTGTGTGTTCGAAATATTTATTGTATTTTTGAAATAAACGTGGTTATTGCATTGAGTGAAACTTATTTTATTATAAAAACTATATTTTTCCGACACCTGTAATATACCTATCATTGTGTTGTTTTCAACAAGCGAAAATGGAATATATTAACAATAAAAAGATATTTTTCATAACACAAGATTTTTTTTTTTTTTTTAACCAAAAGGACGTAGTAGAGCACTGCTAACCTCTATAACTTCAATAAAAGAAAAGGAACAAGTACAAAGAGGGGGGACTTATAGCCAAAACCCTCAAAAGGGAACAAACCTAAAGCTTGGCATACCAAGCTTGTCCTTTACAATCTGACTAACTATAGCAACAGGAGCTGATTCCTAAGAAAACAAACCATGAGATGTCAAACCTATGTTTGCAAGGGAATCAGCACATTGGTTCCCTTCCCTATAAATATGAGAAATCACAAAATTCATGTCCTGCAAAAGCTTCTTACAATTGAACCACCTATTACTAAGACTCCAAGGAACAATAAGAGTCATTAGCAAAAGCCATAACCACTAGTATGGAATCTAATTCTAGCCAAAAATTAAGCCAATGCTTCTGATGTGCCACCTCAATGGATCTCATAGCACCACAAAGCTCGGCTCTTAAAGCATTGCCAGGCCCAAGATTCTCAGATACACAGAGAAGACAGTCTGCAACACAGTTTTTAAAAATGATACCACAAGTAGAAGTAATGGTGGAAGCCGAGCCATCAGTGTTCCCTTTTATCCAATTAATCAAAGGGGGGCTCCATAAAACTTCCTTAATCTCAGGAGCTCAAGGAGGATGAATAGAAACATTGAATTTCTTTAGGATTTGAAAATCTGTCATTGAGGAAGATGAAGTTAAGCTCGTATGATTACCGGTTAGAGCAACACTAGAAGAGATAAGGCTAATAGCTTACTTCCAGTGGATATACTTATTGTTGAACCTAGCTTGATTTCTCACAAGCCAAATAGTGGCTAAAATATTAACAATTGCTGCCTTTACCACAAGCTTACATCGAGGACTCCAAACTCTAACACAAGATGTACCAGAGAGGAACACAAGAGTCTTACACTTAAAATATAGTCGACCCGACAGAAGAAAAAAAAAAAAAGGGTTATTAACCATGCCCAAACAGGAGAACGGACTAAGCGACCAACAATAATAACCAAATACTAAATTGATGTATTTTACCTTCAACCACCAATAAGAATAAGAAAGAAGTTTAACTTAATCCATTATATTATGAATAAAGTCATCCTTTTGATTAAAATTTCAGATTATTTTGTTCTTTCCAAATTTCTCATACACAAGAAAACCAAATAAAATACATTACGTTAGTATCTGACATTTCGAGGAGGATGATTTTGAGCTTTAGGTTTATGTGCTGGCACATTTAGATTATATAATTTGAATCGTACATTACAATGTTAGAAATGTGTCAATTTATAATGATCTTTTGGGGATTTAACACATTTTAAATTATATTTTTTGAACTAGTATGTAAGTTTTGAACAAACGAGAGCAAAAAAGAAACTGCTAAAAATACTAAAAATGATAAGTTCTGAATATTTATTTACGTACTACAACAGAGCACATGAGAATATAATATCACGAAAAAAGAAACTACTAAAAAATTATAGGGTTAATAGTGTTTTTCACCCTTGTAATATATGTCATTTCAGGTTTTCGTCTCTATAAAATTTTGGGTTTGATTTGCACCCTCGTAAATTTGTTTTTTTTTTTCCAGATTACCCCCTCCCCCATCCAACTCAGCAAATACGTTGATGTGGCGTAGATTTGGCATTTTTTTTTCATTTTTTATTTTTTTAATTGGCCATGTATAAGCAAAAAAAATCCACATCAGATTTTATTTTTAAAATAATTGAAAATTTATTTTAAAAAAACTCAAAAAATATTCAGATTTTTTACTAAAAATTAAAAATATAAGAAAAATATTAAGGTTTTTTACGAAATATAAAAAAAACAGAAAAAATAGTCAGATTTTTTACAAAAAATTTAAAAATCGAAAAAAAAATTAGATTTATTTTTCAAAAACTTAAAAAATAAGAAAATATAAAAAAAGATTCAGATTTTTTTTAAAGGATTAAAAGGATTTTTGTTTTAAATTTAAAAAATTATAAAATATATTCAGATTTTTAAAAAAATTATAAAGATTTTAAAAAATTATGGAATTTAATTTTCAAATTACAAAAAAGGTCAGATTTTTTAAAAAATAATTCTGAAATTTTTATAAAAATTGGGAAAAAAGTCATTTTTCCACGACGATGGCAAAACCCTCTTAATTTGTATCCAGATTTTTAAAAATTAAAATTTTTTTTGAAAAATCTGACCTTTTTTTTTTATTTTTATAATTAACTTTTTTCGTATTTTAAAATTTAAATTCCATAAATTTTTTAAAATTTTATAGTTTTTTTTTTGGTTTTTTAAAATTTTTGAAAAAAAATATTTCGATTTTTTTCCAGAATTTTATAATTCTTTTTGTATTTTTCTGTTTTTTTATTTCGGAAAAAATCTTAATATTTTTTCGTAATTTTAATTTTTTTTATTTCGATTTTTCAAATTTTTGGCAAAAAATTCTGAATATTTTTATGATTTTTTGAATTTTTAAAATTAATTTTTAAATATTTTAAAAATAAAATATGATGTGGAATTTTTTATTTACACGTGGGCAATTAAAAAAATGAAAAAAAAAATTCAAATCAGCGCCATGTAAGCGAATTTGCTGAGTTGGATGGGGGGGGGGGTGTTCTGGAAAAAAGATTATTTACGAGGGTGCAAATCAAACCGAAAATTTTATAAGGACGAAAACCGGAAATGACATATATTACAGGTGTGAAAAGCACTATTAACCCAAAATTATAATACTAAAATACTATGAAAAGACAACTACATTGAAATAATGGTAAAAAGAAAGCTAAAAATATATTCCCTATGTCCAACATATTTTTTTTTTGTTAACATTGACTATTTTTTAGTTAATTAATATTTTGTACTCAAGTAGAAGTATTCAAAACCGAACCAATACAATAGAAAAATCGTAAAACGAATCAACCTAAATTGAAATCGTAAAAAAATTGTATTTGGTTTAGATGTATTCTGATCATTTTTTTACTATACCACATGGTTTGGTTTGCGGTTTTTATTTTACCAACTGAATCAAACCAAACCAAACCGCAACATAAGAAAAACATCAACTGAACACATTTCACCTAGACCAATACTTATAGAAACTCAATGAAAACTTTTATAAAATGACATATTTTTTCTCTTGATAAGTTTCTTCTTTACTTTTTATTTCAAAAGTGTATCTTTTAAATTTAATTGAAAACCGCTACTTGAACTTTTAGCAATGTTAATTTTTTTTTTTAAGGGGTATTTTGTATTTCTTACGGAATATGATTACTTTTTGTTCACGTTTTAAATTTGGTCTATTGTATCTTTTTTTTTAAGGAATTAAAGTCTTAGTATTTTGTATTTCTTACAGAATATGATTACTTTTTGTTCACGTTTTAAATTTGGTCTATTGTAGCTGATTTTTTTTAATTGAAATGATATGGAACTTTGTGAAAAAGAGTATGATATGCAAGTTGAAGCTCTTTCTGGGTCACACCCTTCCTTGGCGTCACTGGTTGTTGTAGAGAGGTCTCTTGAAGCTAGCGCTAGCATGACAGTGCCAGAAGCTCAAGAGGTTGTAGTTTTACAACAACAACATGTACATCCCAGCAGGAACATTCAACACGGCCTAGATCTATGGGACAGAGTTCGTGAATATGATGCAAGGTCAGCTGCAGAAGACTTCACACCGGTCCTTACAAGGAAGCAGAAACAGAAAATTAAAGTGCAGCAAGTCTTGGCTAAGCAGCCCCCTAAAACCCGTGCCCGGGGTGATAATCACCAGACTGCTCAATGAATTTGCTCCATTGGAATGTTAGAGGTATCGGTAATTATGATACTCGGATTGCTTTAAAAATTTATATATGTCTCAAAAGCATGTTCTGATTTTTATTGAGGACCTAGCATGGGTCACTCAGTGCAACGATCGGTTTGATTATCTTCTCTCCCTAATGAGTGATTTCTTTAGGGATAGATGTGGTTTATCCAATTACAGATTTCCATAATTTGTTTTATGGTGTTTTTTTTTTGTTTCCTTTATTCTTGTTTTCTGTTTTTTTTTGGAGGGTTTTGGTCTAGTCCCCCCTCCTTTGTATTTATTTTCCCCCTTTTTTTAATAAAATTTTAGAGTTTGACGGCATAGGATGGAGAGTTCTCGGGGTGCCAACCTAGTTGGGATGTCGATGTTGCCTCTTGATGTCTGTCCATTCTCATTGCTTATAAAAAAAAAATATGTTGGACGAAATCTAAAACTAAGGGTGTTCAAAACCGAACCAATCCAATGAAAAAACCGCAAACCGAATCAACCCAAACCGAAACCACAAAAAACCGCATTTGATTCGGATGTATTCGGATCACTTTTTTATTCAACCGCATGGTTTGGTTTGGTTTGCGGTTTTTGTTTTACCAACCGAACCAACCCAAACCAAACCGCAACATAATAAAAAGACTAATTAAACATGTCACCTAAACCAATTTGAGATTACGTAGAATCATTGAATAAGGTTGAACTTTTAAATCTACACTTAAATTCAGTTTACATGACCTAATGAAACTAAGTTTACATGACCTACTTAAACTGAAGAGGGATTTTATGGTGTAACCAAGAAAAAAGGAAGATGCTTTTTGAAAATTAAATTTTATGGAAGGATAATTTTATCATTTTAGGATGCAACCAGGATTAAACAAGATGTAATTAGAAAAACTTATTTTCTTTTCGTACACTTAGATATAGGTTATATAGGTTTTTCAACCCGTAATATACCTGTACTCATTTTATAGACTTGTTGAATACGACTCAACCCAATTAACAATGAAAATGTTTTAGTCGAATGACATGATTATAACGGGGAACTCATCGACATGTCAATCCAACCCGTGGATGTAATTCTTTTCTTTTTTTTTTGTCAATTATTTACGAGTATATTATTTTGTTTGGATTTATGCTTGAGATTTTATTTCTTTTGAAATGTTCGAGTATGCAAAACATTTGGTATGGTTCTCCCATAAAAACTATTGATCAGTCTAAACACTAAGCATGATCAAACTCATCCAAGAAGAAACTCTACTAAATTTTGCCAAACTAAAATGTACAGATATAAATTAGTAATTCCGGGCAATGATATGGTTACACAGAAGATATGAGGTATAACAGCTATAGTAATTCAAGCAAATCGTCTTCTAAATATGAATACTATACTAGTATCAATAATGAGTCAGTTTGGATTGACTTATTTTAAAGTTTGTACAAAACAGCTTATACAAATAGATAAACATTAATGTATTATTTATAAGCTTGTTAAGATAGTTTATGAAAAAATAATTTTTTAAATTTTCGTTAATAAAATCTTATGAATTAACATATTATTTACATAAACTCTTTTTCATAAATTCAAAATAAGCTCAATTCAAACGCACCCATAATTTTACACTGTCGGTCTATTCCTCTTTGATAGTCCCATTACAAACGTCAGCCACGACTAAATGCATCAGGTTGAACTTTAAAAAAAAGTAATAAAGGACAATCGCACCTAACAGAAAGGAAAAAAAGCAGTATCACCTAACTTTTCCAAACAAAAAGTACTGTATTACATGCTATAGCACTTTTTTTTTTTTTTTTTTTCCGTCAAGGCATGGTATAGCACTTATTTATACATAAACAATTTGTCCTCTCAAGTATATATTTGGTTTTTTTTTTGGCTTATTTAATCACCCGGTCTCTTAACTTAATTGATTGTTTTAATATGGTCCACTAACTATAATTTGTATCAATTTAGTCCCCTATGTTTTGCTTCGTTACTAGTTTTAGTCATTTCTGGTAGTTTCTCTCAAAAAAACGTTAACTTATGTACTAATTTGGTCCCCTATGTTTTGCTCTGTTCCTAGTTTTAGTCATTTCTGTTCACGTTTTTTTGAGAGAAACTAACAGAAATGACTAAAACTAGTAACATAGCAAAACATAGAGGACCAAATTGCTACAAATTATAGTTAGGGGACCAAATTGAGACAATCAATTAAGTTAAGGGACCGGATGATTGAATAAGCCTTTTTTGTTTAAGCCAAAAAGAAAATATAATAAATAAAATACGAACACATACAAATATTGGGGGACATAGACCTGACCCATGGATAACCCAAACGGGGATACATCATGATAAAACAGCCCAAGTGGAATAACTCTAATCTATCCTAATAAAAATACACTAATCACTGGCGCAACCCAGCGAACCCGCGTACGGGCGAGAAACCGGGCTACAAAAAAAGCGTGAAAAGTGGACATTCGCATAGAACAATTAAAGTATAAAACTCGACGAATGGATTGGCCGTCAACACGATATCCAATCCAAGAGCCCACAATCCCCTGAATCAACAGTAGACATAAAATGCTCTTTCGAGCAAACAACGCGTAAAAACTTAGATCGAGCGATGAGTTTAATATGTCAGTAACCAGACCCTTTCGGGTTAATCGAACCAGACTCTTTCGGGTTAAACGAACCAGACCCTTACGGGTTTATGAAACTCAACCACTGCAAAAAAGTCCAGATCTGCAACCCCCCCAACCTCTGCTGAACAGAAGCAAGAAAACACATACCAAACTACCGAAGTCCTAAATAGCGAACAAAACGACGACGACAACGAACACACCCATCCGTAAACACCACCATCAGCCCAACCAAAATAGAAACAACAACATCGAGACTACCGGAACGACGGTGATACCGCAAAAACAAAAACACAGAGACCCCGGAGGGAGTTTGCCACCAAATCAAGCAAAACAACTAACTGGATCAGAAAAGGACAGCTACACGCCACTGACGCAAACCATAACCATCGGTAAGAAAACCACAAACCACCACGATCCTTGCGACACGAACGATCCGGAGGTTACGTGAAGGAGAATTAATCGTGGAGGAGAGAGGTACCGCACCTGCAGCCGTCAGCGTAGAGCAGCCACCACCGCCATCACCAGCTGAAACATCACTAACCTGGACAACAGAGAAACCCAACGAGAAAACCCACAGCAACCCCAAACTCCGGCGAGCAAAAGACCACGAACCCAAGTTGAGGAGAAACGACTGACAGCAAGATTGCAAGACAACAGCTCGACGGCGAACCATCAAAAACCCATGATGCCAAATCCCTAAACACAACGGCGAACGGGAGAAAGGAGGTGCGGAGAACCAACGTTCTCGTCGCACCTCCGCAACAGGAGGCTACATCTGAAAGGGAACGATTTGGATTTTGGGGTTTGAGGGCAGCGAACTGTTTGTTCTTAGAGAGAAGGCAGAGAAGAAAATAGTTAGAGAGAGAAGTCACGTTCCTCTACTATACTATATATTTGGTTCTACTTCTAACGGGACTAAAATCAATTCAGGAGATGTAAAATTGATTTTAGTATATTTGATTGTTTTTGAGTAAATATTGATTATTTTAAAAATTGATTTTATTTGAAGTTAGACACTCCAACATTTGATTCTAAAATTTATTTTTGTAGTGACTTTTATTTTCAAATCATTTTATCTTTAACTTATTTTTAGTTAGAATCAATTCATTCAAAAATCAATTTATGTTACTGATAAGGAGATATTCACCAAGTTTTTGTTGAAATTCAATTTAAAAAATCAAATTCTATCAATGCATACACTAGTACTAGCATGAAGTCACTCACGGATATTAGACAATAGAGATTATGAATGTTCACCTAAACTATATAAATCTCAAGACTTGATAATCTAAATAGTAAATTCTATATAGATATTATATATAACATTATTCTTTTATCGACAATAAAAGTTGAACTCACATCTCATGAATTATAAATAAGTTTTTATGATCTAATTCAATCATATTTACCCATCCATAGTATTCAGGAATCAGGAGAAACATACATTTTGAGATAATCAAAGTCAACTGGAGTATTTATTTTGTAACCAAAAAGTCAAGTATTTATTTCACGTTTCTAGAAAGAAAATGAAAAATGGAAAGATGGATCAATCATAAATGAGTAGGTGAGCTGCAGCTAGAAGAAATTTACAAATCTCGTAGTCATCATCATATAACTCAGTTTTCCAATCTCGTACAAAAAAAAAAAAAAACACACACACACCTGCCATTAATTATAATCCGACGTGTCAGTTCCAGATCGATCAAATATTAATTAGGGTCATGCTAACCGGTGTCCCGGGGCACGGGTTAAGCATACAGAAAAAAGGAAATTCTTACCATAAAATGAAGTTTCGTTGACTTATTTATGAATTAATTAAACAATTTTCAATGCAATAATTAATATATAATTTCTCTTTTTATTATCCTTAACAAATGTCTGGGGGTATCGAACCAGAAATAGCTTATTTATTTTTTTTTTTTTTGGTCTTAGATGAAGTGGTAATCCACTGAAAATAAACTCACACACAACTGTAAGGTCCCGGGTTCGAACCCAGGTCATGACGTCCGGCCTTGCAATTTCGGCATTTGCCAGTTGAGCTAGGACTTCTAGACCCAGAAATAGCTTATTATTATTACTAGAAGTAGAAATGAGAAGATGAAGAAATAGGAGGAAATCCTTGATAAAATGAGAATGGGTCTTGGAAGGAAGGGTCAAAGTCAAATGAGTTGAAGTCCTCACAAGGCTGCTGCTGCTCTGCTCTAGAACCAATGCCCATACCCTTTTAATTACAGTACAATAATATCCCATATCATTTCTTCTAAATCTCAAACAAACTTTACTATAGCTTTAATGGAATCACAACAAATACCCAAGGTTCAACATAGCGTTGTTGATGTACAGATCAATAATAAGAATATTAAGAAGTTGAAATTCCCTAAGTTTGGTTGTTTCAGAATCCAACATGATGCTACAGGGGATGGTTTTGATATTGAAGTTGTTGATGCTTCTGGTCATCGTTCTAACCCTACTCACTTGATCATTATGGTTAATGGTCTCATTGGCAGGTTTGGTTTGTTGATCCAATATGATTTTTAATACTTTTTATCAATATTTTAATAGTAACTTAGCTATTAACAATGCCTTTTTTTTTATTGTTTTGCAGTGCTCATAATTGGAAATATGCTGCAAAGCAGTTTCTCAAAAGGTACCCCTATGATGTTATTGTACATTGTAAGTTCCTTAAATCCTAACACCTTCCTTCTTTTTGTTCCTTAATAGCTTTCTAACGATTATTATCATTTTCAGTTTCATGTTTCATACTATTAGATCACTATAAGTAAATCTTACTTTTTCAATTAATTACTATATGTAAATTGACTAATGCAATGCATAATGTTAGTTTTTAAACTTGTAATATTGTACAATTATTTATACCGGAAAAAAAATAAAATCGTAGAATTATTACATGTGTTAAGGTATTGATCCTAGTTTCACCTGTCTCTCTGTCTCGTGGTCCCAACAAATTTTGGGGTATACACTTCTTGCTTGGTATTCTATTCTATTACAAAGTGTGAAACCTTGGTGCTGTGGTTGGTTCGCAAGTGTATGCTTGGTTCCATTTTTCGACAAGACAAAATTGATTTTAAAGATGTACAACTGATTTTGACATGTTTTGATGCTCTCAAGTATAATTGATTATAACATGAAGCCAGAATTTGGAGTTTTTGCAACTATGATTGATATTCAGCCTTGAATTTATTGTTCAACGCACTTTTACATGAATCTACCCAAACATAAATCACTTTACATCCAGCTCAATTTTATTCATAATCAATACTACAAACTCAATTCATTCAAAATCAATTTTTTATCAATGTAGGACCAAACAAACACTTAGTCATTGCATTTATATCATCATAGTGTGTGTGTGTGTGTATTTATTCTTCTGCTTTATTTTGAGTTTTTTGACAGTTAGCGAGGTTCTTTTGTCTCTAAGATTTATTTTTGCAGTTTAGATTAGTTTCATTCTTTCACAATCAAAGCAAAATTGGCTTCCATCATTTAATGTAATGCATCACTATTTTGCATGCAGGCAGTGAATGTAATTCTTCAACATTGACATTTGATGGTGTTGATGTAACGGGAAATAGATTAGCAGAGGAGGTGTGTGATGTCTTTGGCATTTGACTCTAATCTTTGTAATTCTTTATTGCACTTGCAGTTCATATTGGATTACGTTACAGTATTACTATTATTTTTGAATCTGTGTCTATCTTAGGATATTGAATTGACTTCAACTCTATTGCATCAAATCCAAAAAGATAAAAGATATTTTTTTCCATCTCCTTTCTCAGGTTATATCAGTTATAAAACGCCACCCAAGTGTCCGGAAAATTTCATTTATAGCTCATTCTTTAGGTGGCTTGATAGCAAGGTATGCAATAGCCAAGCTTTATGAGAGAGATATTTCTAAGGAACTATCTCAGGGGAATGTACATTGTGAGGGTCAGATTTCCAATCAAGAATGTCATGTTAGAAAATATGAAGGAAAAATTGCAGGACTGGAGCCTATTAATTTTATCACGTCTGCAACGCCGCACCTTGGTTGTAGAGGGCATAAGCAGGTAATTCTTTTGGACATGTAGTGTATCATGCTTTTTGTTTTATTAAATATTGTGTGAGTTGTAGTTGTCTGATGAAATTTTACTGCAAATAATGTAATTTCTGTCTCCTTTACTATGGCTGATTACACTGCTACAGGTGATGGTTATTGGAGGTAATTAAATAGGAGTTTGCATCACCATAGTGTAAAAAAATATGTATGTCATTCTAATCTGTGTTGGTGAAAGCTTCATGACATGGTTTTGGAATTTCACATACTTTAGGTTCCTTTGTTATGTGGATTTCACTCTTTGGAGAAAACAGCATCTCGTCTTTCAAGGTTTCTTGGTAAAACAGGAAAGCACCTATTTTTAACTGATGGTAAGAATGAAAAACCTCCTCTTCTTCTCCAGATGGTTCGTGACTCCGAAGATATTAAATTCATGTAAGGTTTATTGTTCGGCTGGTTTGATTTTCGCAACTTGCTTATGGTTTAGAAACTGAATCATGAACAAACAACATATTAAATCTCTTTCTCTACAGGTCTGCTTTACGGTCCTTCAAACGCCGCGTTGCTTATGCAAATATTCGTTATGACCGTATCCTTTTGTTTTAGTTCAGAAACATTAACCATTGCATATTCTATTATTATCGCAATTAAATTCTACTGTCTGTAAGTTTACATGAATAACTTGACTCCTAAATAGAGCTAGTTGGATGGAGCACATCATCTATAAGGCGTAGAAACGAGCTTCCAAAGGTAGACCGTCAAACTCATGCACCGTGATATGATATACTTGATTTATGTGAAACATATCTAACTAGATTTTTATTCAGGGCCGACATTTTAAAAGACATGAGAAATATCTACACATTGTAAATGTAGAGACAACAAAACCCACTTCCGTTTTTCCAGAGGAAGTTCCAAGTGAATCTAAAGTTAGTAGTGGATCCGGTAAAATTGACTTCGAAGGTATTTTATCTTTTTGAACAAATGGATTTCATCTCGTGTCTTGCAATATCTAAAAAGTTTTAGGCATACCCACTTTGTTAACATGTGAGAAAAGATTGACCAAAGCTCAAAAGATAAGCACTTTTGCATACTTTTGCGAGATCAAATGGGCCATGAAAGCAAAATTGGAAAAAGAAACCCCAGACCAAAGTTGACACCATTTGAAGATTACTTGAAAAAAATATTTTTCTCTGTTCAAGTTAATTTTTCATATTATTGTAGATATTTTGTTGGAGTAAGATATTGACATCAGAAACTAATGATTCAGTTCTTGATATATATCTTAAAGGGAGAAAATGTTCTAGGGTCTAGTTTGGATTAACTTCTACTGTACATGAGCTTCTCAATTAAAATGAACTTATGATTATTCACTTATGGAAAAAAGAAGAAGTCCAAATGAGCTTATAGATGTTTAGAAAATAAGAGAATTTATGAAAAACTGATATGTAGAAGGTAATTTTAACTTATACTAGAATGAATAGTAGGTGTTTAAAAAACTCAAAATTTTCCATAAGCATTTTTTAGAAAGTTTTTCAAACAAAAAGATTTAAGTTCAATGGACATCCCTCTAAAAAAAAAGTTCAATGGACATACACTGTTAGGGTAAAATAATTTTACACTGACATCCAGTGAGAAACCACCATTTTTTCATGTCATACTACTTATTTGAAAATACCCTTATAATAGTTGAGTGATGTGGCAAAATAGTGAATTTTCATCAGACGTCAGTGAAAATCTGTCTGTTTTACACTGACTGTTTATATCCTTTAATTTAAATCCAATTTTTATACTCATAAATTGAGAGGCGTAATTTTTGTTTACATTCCAAGGTATAATGTGGTACCTATGGGGGAATATTTGACCCGTGATCCTTGAATTGGAAAAGACATATTTATAATACTACTATCCTCTGTGTATCCCTAATGATTAAGAACCTTGAAAACAAGCCTGCGTAATGCATATTATCTGCTTGTTTTTCAAATCACATTGTTTCTGTCTCTAGTTGAAGATGGAGAATTGATTATTTGTATTTTGAATCTAAAATTTATAACTGATGAGTGATGACAATACTCGCAGAGGAAATGATCAGAGGCCTAACAACAGTGAGTTGGGATCGAATTGATGTCAGCTTCAGTGGTAGTAGGCAGAAATATCTCGCACATAATGCAATTCAGGCAAGTTAGTTTCTGCTTTGTGAAAATATAGTGCATGTTTGGATAAACGGTGAGTGAAATCCTTGCGTGGCACTGATTTTAACAAAAGTTATAATTTGGAACTTCAATAAAATCACGGTGCTAGTGTGATTTTGTCGAACTCACCCGCATGCTTGAGTCATAAATTCTCTGTTTTGAAAATCTAGTGATAATAGCTTGCCCTGACATCTTATTATCTGTCCTAACTATTAACTATTATATTTCAGGTTCAAACCTACCGAATTAATTCCGACGGAGTAGATGTGGTCCAACATATGATTGACGATTTTCAGTTATAAAACTTTCCTATATTACCCCCTTCTAACAAATAGGGTAAAGCCATTATTTTATCTTCTCAAGTGGAGACGAGCTGGGATGTTTGTGGATATTCCCACCAACTTACTTCGCCACTTTGTAGTGGTGAGGGGTTTGAGTAGCATGCAAGAAGTCTTAGTTCAAACTTCATCCCCTTCATTGTACACAAAAATGATTTGCCATTGGAAGTTGAAAAAGGTACAGGCAAAGAATCCAGAAGTATTAGAACATGAAAGAGAACTGGATAAATTGATGAATCACAGAGGATGCTTTTATGCTACCTATTCTACACGGCTGCATAATTGAGTTTTTGAATTAGCTCTTGTTCTTTCTCATTTTTCTGAAATAAATGAGAAGAATGGTGATTGTTTTTATTTAAAATTAACAAACATGCATGAGATTTAACATGTTTCCAAGTTTGCTTCAAATGGTGGAATTGCTACTGTGATCAATGTAGAGATAAAAGTGAAATGAATGCTCTCCTTTTTTTTTTCTTTCTTCTTTCTCTTCAGTACTAAAGTTTGGTTGTTTGTGATTTTGACCAAAAAAAAAAAAAAGTTTGGTTGTGATTTTGAATGTATAAATGACATTTGGACCCCTTATGGTCACGCTCTAATAATTATAATTATATTTTCAAAGCTATAACAATGAAAGAAATCCCCTAAAAAAAAAAACAATGAAAGAAATGTAGATTGTTTCGTTCTTAATTGTGATAGAACCAAAAAAAATAAAAATGGAGGGAGACAGGATCCAATGCCAAATAAAATGTCTTTGGCTACGACGCAAGAACGTAAGTGGCTGCACATACAAATGATTCCTCTTTATGTGGATGCAAATAATTCATTGGGTTAAGATTTTCTGCAGCTCTATCAAAACAACTACGGTTCATTATCACTTTTTAATACCTCTCTCGTCTTTTTTACCGACCTTTCTAGGGATCGAAGTCGTTTCTCAACAATATGACACAAACACTATAAGTTGTTCTTAGAATTTGTGATCTAATCTCAGATCACCTCACAAAACTTGTATATGATGCAATCATTGTTTTCACTTCTAAACACTTGTTCCATAGCGAAACCTGATGATAACATATGATCAAATTGATCTTGAAACAACTCTCATATCATCTTAAGATTTGTGGTTGAGCATAACACAATCTCACGAAATTGGCTTATGATGTGTGGATCACCCACACTTATAAATATTTGTTCACACCATCTCCCATCGAACGAGACTTTTTAACAGTTATCAAAGAGTTTTTGCGCCAACTCATTTTTGCCTAGGTAGAACGAGTTTAATTTGCATTAAAATAATATTAACATTATATATACTTATATAATACTATAGACACCCCTAAAAATATATTATAGACTCATAGATAATTCAAAATTTCAACTTAATTATACAAAATAATAATATATACATCGCCATAATAAAATGTTGCACTCATAGTCCATAAGGACTAAATCAAATGACAATGCCGATATTGATAAACTGAACACTTTCATCCAAATTCAAACTTGATACCATATATTTGTGTGTGAGAGATTTATGTGATACTTTACAACTTCGTCTATAAAAAAAAAATATATCATACTAAAACTTGTATAAACTACATACATTATCCCACCAAATCATAAAAACTTGTATAAAAAATCATTAAAATAAATAAATAAAAGTTTCATAAGTTTTTAAAGTTGTTAAAAGTAAAACTATCAAAAAAAGAATCTTCAAAATCAGATAAAATTTAATTAATTTCTTCCAATTTTGTCTTATTTCAAAGACTTTACCCCATGTTAACTCAAAATCCATATTTAAAAATGTGAAATCAAACAATATTACAAGTTAAAACTCAATTTTAACTGTATAGCAAGATGTCCATGTCTTATTGTTTTAAGTGAAATGTTAACTAATGTCCTTTTAACTATTGTCTTAAGGATATTAGTTAAGAAGATTAATATAGAAATTATGCATTAGAAATTGGTGAAAAATGAAATGTTTAACTTTATTAAAGTTAAAAAGCTGTTGTTTATAATGAATTTTTTTTTATTTTTGACATCCTTAACCATTGTCCTTAGGGTCGTAAAACCTTGTTTTAATACTGTTTGGGAAGAATTACATTTTTGTAAACCAAGAAAGGACAGTGTGGCCATGGGATACGTTAATATGTTTCACCACTTATTAATTAATTATATACAGGAAATAACAGTGACACATGACGTGGTAACAACAAGCAACTGTGCATGGAATACTGTGGCAATGATACTTATTCTAACAAGACGCACACTATTAAGATGAGGAGAAATGATATTTGTACATCTACTTTGTGATAACTTTTTGACAACTTTCTTTTTCATACTCACATTATATTTTTATTCTCTCTCTTCCTTTTTCTCTCTCCATTGTTTTTGACCAATGAAAACTGAAAAAAAAGAAGTTGTACCAAAAGTTGTCTAAAATGGTTGTTCAAATATCACTACTCTAAGATGAGATGAGATGACCCACCATTCCATTCCAACAATTTTGCGTACGAGGGGTTAATGAATGTTGAGCACGGAACGATACACATTAAATGTTTACTCTCCGTATCAAGTCTTCGAATACATCATCATTCTTCCAACTCCTACACACGTGTGTAATAACACTTTATTGTATTTTTTGTCTGGACTGGACTCATGGTAACATGTGCCCTAAAAATCCTTATTCCGCTTTTATACTAGTTGCAACCTACTAAAAAGCATAACGCCTCCTCTACGTGGGTTGCATCTCTCTTTCTTTGGGTTGCGGACCGGAGCCGTTACCTTTTCACTTAGGAAAAAGATTCATGTACACCCTTTTAAACCATACACACATTACACCACTACAAACGTGGCAAATTTTCTTTTGTCTTGTTCCAACCCAACAATAAAATAAGAAGAAAATAAAAAACAGAAAATTGGTTTTCTTTCTCTCTTTCTTTCTCCTTCACCAACGAGCATCACAACTTCTTCCTCCCTCACAACCACCCCCTCCGTCATCTTCTTTGCCAACTTCGACGGCAGAACCACCACAAACTCCACCTTTTCTTCCACATCACGGCGTCGACCCACTCTTCTCCCTCACACCGGCGACCACATCAGCCACGCTACCGACGACTTCCCTTCGTCCTCCTCCTTTCGTTTTGTTCAGATCTGACTGTCTCTTTCGTATTCGTTCTTGTCGCCGTCGCCATCTCTTGTTTTTCAAAATCTATGTCTCTGTTGTTCGAAATCTGTATAAAAGGTTGTTGCTGATTGTATTTTGGAGAAGAGTAGAACATAAACGTAGGAGAGAACAGGTGATGACGGCGACGACGAGACGTTGGTGGTGAGTATTAAGAGCGACAATGATGATGATGTGATTTGAAGTTCTAGATGGCGGAAAACGTTGGTGGGGGGCCATCGGTGGTGGCCAGTGGGGGAGAAGAAGACCGAGAAGAGAGTGAGAAAGTTGCAGAGTTGATTGGACAAAATTGCCCCTCTTTTCTTTTTAAATAGACAAAATTGCCCTCATTGAAATTAATAAAAAAAATGCCACATAAGGGGTGTAGATGGGGGTTTTCCACATAGGGATGTTTGTGTATCATTGCTCTTTCACTTATCCCTTATTCCCATATGTTTCTCAAGAGGGACCTGGTCAATTGCCACATGCTCAAGGATCTAACTTGGGTGCAAGACTAGAGGTATCAAACTTAAGACAAATATGGGTCCTAGGTCTGTCGTCAGGTGTCCACTTTTGATGTTGATCTCGCCACCATAATGGCGGACACGTGGAGGGACCACCCATCTTCTCAGGAAGATGTGTGGGTCCTTGGCTGGTGTAAATCCTATGATGGTACAATCACATTGGATTCTAGTTACATAAGTGAATTACACATTACAATTACTCAAAATTTTAAGGTATTACTTAGGTATATAGATCATTTCACTTGTATGTTTTCAACGTCCACTATTTGATCAATGTTAGACTTCTAACTCACACTTGACACACCAACAATCATTTAAACTCAACTTTGTACTCCCTTCATGTTGTGAATTCGATGAGAAAATCACACCAATAACAAACTTGATGTATGGAGCAAGGAATAATCAAGCAACCAAACAAGTGGGTATGGAACAAATATAAACACAAGCCAAAAGTAGAAAACAGCGAGAGAGAAAAGAAGAGAGAACACAAAAGAATTTGTTGACCAAGTTCGGTCCAAATTGACCTGGTATGGGGGAGAGAGCAGCCCTCCATTTCAGTATATGATGAGTAACATTACAAAAGAGATATCAATGGATTACAAGAATAAGTCTCCCGCCTAATTCTATCCAAAATCCCAATCTCTTCTCGTAACCAAGAGACTCAATCCTAATAGTGTTTTCCAAGGTGAATCAACCCTCAAACCCTAGTGTTTGTTCCAAAGGGACAAACCTTAGTTTTGTTGTTGTCTTTCTAAACCCTTGTTTCAGCCCCCTCTATCTCAACGTTTACATTGATACAACGTCTATATTTATAGTAAAAACATCCCTCATAAATTGGAACCAAATCAGACCTATAAAAATACGTTTTATTTTTATTCTTCTACGTGAAATCGTGCTCTGATTTTGCCAGATCGTGCTCCGATTTTTTACGAATCAAAGTGACAATTCTGCTCCAGAAAATCGTGCTCCGATTTTGACAGCTTCAGAAAACATCAATTTCTCCAATTTTGAGTCACTTTCACATCACTTCATAATTCTAAGACTAACTATTCATTTTTGCTTATAAATAGAGATGGAGTAGTTTTCATCCATTTTTGCTTATAAGGCCTAAATAATATTTAGCGTTTGAGTAAAAAGATAGTGTTTTCTGTAAAAGAAAAGTTATTTTAACCCTTTATTAATTTTGTGGTCTGCATAATATAGTGCAATTTTAACCCTACAATGATAGCAATTGAAAATGATCTTTTTAAGAAAATACGACACGAAGATTTAATTGATGTTTTTTTTCTTTCCAAAAAGTGTTGAAATGATACTCTTTTTAAGTAGTTAGAAGATTAATATTATATTTTAGGCTTAAATATTTTTTTGTCTCTTAACTATTTAATTGGTATCGCTTTCGTCCCTTAACTAAAAAAAAGATTGTTTGAGCATTTTAAGTTTTTTTTTTAGTCTCGTTTTGGTCCTTCTGTTAGGTTTCCGTTAGGGTTTTAAAAAAAAATTAACTCCTGGACACGTGTCACCTTGTCATTGGCTCTGTTTTTTTTTTTTTACAAACAATTTTCTTTTTTTTCAAATATATATATATTTAAAAAAAAAATCTCAAAGCCAATGACAAAGTGACACGTGTCACCTTATCATTGGTTCTGAGAATTTTTTACAAAAAAATAAAATATATATTTAAAAAAAATTAATTTTTTTTATAAAAAAAATATATTGTTTTTTGTTAAAAATAAAAAAAAACTCAGAGCCAATGACAAGGTGACACGTGTCCACACTTAACGTTTTTTATTAAAACTAACGGAAACCTAACAGAAGGGATCAAAACGAGACTAAAAAAAACTTAAAATCCTCAAACAATTTTTTTTTTAGTTAAGGGACGAAAGCGATACCAATTAAATAATTAAGGGACCAAAAGAGCATTTAAGCCTATCTTTTAAGTTGTATTTTGATGTTATTATAACAAGATGGTTCTTTTTTATGTTTTTTTTATGGGATGGTTTTTTATTTACAACGATGACTCTTTTTTATGTTATTGTCAAATTTTTAATGTTGTTTACATTTTAAATAAGAGATTAATCTTTCTGTGAATATAGTTCAGTTGATAAGGATATACATTGTTATATACATGAGTCGATGTTCGAACTCGAGACACCCTCACTTATTCACCTTTTTAAGGTGAATTCTAAAGTGAATAAATTAGGTCCCTATCTCTTACAATAAATTTTTGAGTGAATAAATTTGACCACGTCTTTCCATTCTAATGGAGACATTTTATTTGGTTAGAACTCGGAGTTTGAGGACTGTGTATCTAATTACCACATGTATGCATGCATGTATCATAAGCTTTACTTTGTTAAATACTTCGAGTAACTAGTAGTAAGTAGAGGACCAAATGAACAAATTACCCATTTATGTAATGTAATATATTCCAATGCCCGTGAGTTGCTTTACTTGGAAAATATAAGGCATACATGGCGTGTCCAAATAGAGCTGAACATTATTTTTTCCCCCGCTCAAGAAGGATACATACACACACAAAGATTAAAAATGAAAAGTGTGGTAAATTAATTATTCAATGAAGTGTTGATAAAGTTCCTTTGGTTTTTCTCTTGTCTTTTGTTATTTGCATGTCGTAATAGTTTGCTCTGTGCGGGCCGTGGTAATAACTGTATGCCATTGCCTGCAGTTTAAGATTTGTCCCTATTATATGATATATGCAACTTGTAGTTTCTGAGGAGGCTCAATAAACGAGATACTCCTACCTAGCTGTGTCTGTGTGTGTGTCTTAGTGAGGTCCTTGGTTATGCCCTTTCTTTCTCTCAAACGTCCAACATTGAGAATCCACCCTTTTTGTAGTCCTGCCTCATCAATTGATAGGGAAATAATTGGGATGGGAGGTAAAACTTTTTAAAGAAAGGCGTATGACACTGTAATTCTATAATTGCTAGGTGGTAAACTGTCCTATATGGTTTATGATAAAGAATTTATAAACTTCTTAGCAAAAAATAAATAAATACAATATATTGGAAATCAATTGTGTCTGATTATGTCTCACATCGATTAGAAATGTAAGCAATGTTGGATATAGAAAAGAGATGACTCATATACCTAATGTCTTGGAGTTTTGGGTGGAGATGTGGTGTTTAAGTCTTTTAGTGGTCCTAGATGTTTAGCCTATTGCCACACCCAAACTCTCTAACAAGTGATATCAGCCCATTGCCACTCCCTGAACTCCCTAATAAGTGGTATAGGAATCCTGATTAGGCTCGGTGGGGGAGCGGGAGCGAGAACTTAGTGTGGGCCAGGCTAGTGATGTCGGTGATCCATACTTAAGGTTTTTGATGGAGATGTGATGTCTAAGTCTCTTAGTAGTCCTAGACGTTTAGCACATTGTTGCTCCTGACGCTCTCCGAATTTCCTAACACAATATTGAGTAATTAAAATCACATAATTTAAAAGTGATAAAAGGATATGTATGTTATCATACTTTATGCAATCCTAAACTCCAAATGAACATTTATAAATCAAGTCATTGCGTTCAAACGATTTTTATGTTTTGATGCATTAAACATAAAATATCTTTGATTTATAGATACTAAAAATATATTAATTTTAAAAAATACCATGTAATTTTTTGGTAAATTAGATTGTGAGAGCTCACTAGGGTCGATGTATGTTTCAAGACTCATAGAGCATCAATAAAGGCGCTTGGAGTAACTCCAACAATAATTTTTTCACCGAGTCTATCATAGTGTAGCAACACAATATCAACATTTTATCAGTTTATTGACTGAAGTCTGCCAACTTTAATTGTATCATTGCTTCAACAAGTAACATTCGTGAGGCAAAAGATGATGAGATCTGATATAAATAAAATATTAATATGTGTGTTAGAGTTGTGAACCCGATGTGTTTATAAGAGTTGCTCCATTAAAGCAAAAATGAGTTAGTTGCTTCAAGATAATGTGATTTTACGGACTTCACCTAAGATAACAATTGTTATGGACACTGGGCCAAGGCGCAAACCTAGGCGGACTCCTCGCCCATCTCTCGTACGCGCCTAGTCCACATATACCAACAACAACAAACATAGGATCCTTGCATCCCGTAACCTCCCAACATCAATAGCCGTCAACGGTAGCCAATTTAGTCTTTCAAAATTGTCGTTTGTAAAAACTTTGTTAGGGCTCTCCAAACAACTATCTTCTGAGCCACATACGTCCCTTCACTACAAAGCTACCTATACACCCTTTTTGTTTAAAATATCTCTAATTATTGTTCTCTTACTAATTTAAACGTCTAAGTACTTGTAAATACTCTCAACTTGCAACTCAGTGAATCATTATTCAAGCTTGATCAATCACTATTACCTTAAATTATCAATGTTGAGTTGTATCATTGAAGATGTTCTTAGAAATATTATTTATAAGATGAATCTTACACCAACAACAGAAGTTGAACTCACGCTTTTGTAAGCTATGGATCAATTGTTTATATGGACTAATTAATAAATCTCATATGCTGGGAAACTGCCAAATAATTTTTGTACCGGCAAATATCTACAAATTAGATTACTACACAATATTAGATCTTCATTTTAATAGTATATTTTTGAATTAATTGTATGACAGGTCGTGCACTGCACTGGTTGAATATGACGTGAACCATGTATTATAGAGAGGGTGGCATTCAATATCTGACCCATTTTAGGACTCCTTTTTCAGAATATCAGTTTCACTGCCTTCTCTGCTGCCACATATCCTCTTCTCTCTCTTTCCTCCTTCACACACGTACATACACTGTTCCATTCTACCAAATCTCATTTATTTCTCTCTTCTATCAAGTTTTTAGCAATATATATAATTTATTCTCACTCAAAACAATATATTAACTGCTCCCTTCCTCTGCTTCTTTACTTTACATACCCTGAGAAAATGAGCAGAACTAGTAAAATGAGTCTCAGCTGTCACAAGTATACACAAATATTCATAATCATATGCATCATTCTCTTTGCTTCAACTTCCATTTTCATGGCTGAAGGTTAGTCTATTTACCTTGCTTGCTTCTACAATCCAATATGATGTTATATTCAATATTCCAACTTGTAATATTCTTATTTTTAACCATGTCTATAAAATTATTATGTATGCAGGAAGACCAATTTCCAATCTCAACGAAGTTGCAAAGGTATTACAATATCAAATTCATAAATCATATATATTTTTTTATATCTCTATAGCTCCATATCTCAATATATATTTATGCATGTGCAGAATGGCATGGAAGAGAATGGATCAATGTTAGCAGAGAAACTTCAAATAGGGTCAAGGCCTCCAAAGTGTGAAAGAAGATGTAGAAGTTGTGTGCATTGTGAAGCAGTTCAAGTACCTATTGTACCATCTAAAGTTCAAATCCATAGAAGCCATTATGATTCAGCAGCTTATTCATCAAGAGGGGATGGTCTTTCAAACTACAAACCTATAAGTTGGAAGTGCAAATGTGGGGACTACTTTTTCAACCCTTAATTCACTCAAAATTGGATCAACCATATTTATTTATTTTGGAATAAATAAATACTCCAAGTATATATTAATTAATTAATTTTTGTCTCTCTATCTCTTAGCAATGTTGCCTCTCACCTTGTATATGGTAGATATTTGGCAACTATATAGTACATATTATTTTATGACTTGTTTTTGCTTTTAAGACTCGTTTGTAAGCATTTGTTATTTCTCTGTGTTTCCCTTTTTCTCATTATTATTATGTATTGCATATGTCAAGTGAAAATGTGAAATGGTGAGATGAGATTTTACATAGATTGCAAAAAGAAGAAGTGAAGTAGTGTGTCAGGAAAGTTGTGTTTTCGTATCCTACAAGATTAAGATTTATGCAACAGGATGATGATATGAGCTAAAAAGCAACCGACCTCGAAGGAATAGAGAGTGGATATGAAAGCAACAGCACATATACTATTACTATAGCCTAGGTAGGATCTCATTAATTACTACTACTCACTAATGTTCTTTCTCATTGGTTACGTTTGTTTTGTTGGATTGAAAGTTGAAACTTACCTTAGCTGACACAAATATTTCAGTGATAAGAACAAAACGTAGTAGTAGTACTAATTAATTTTCAAAGTTGGATTTGGTGGGTTGAACCAATTTCAGCCTAATTAACATCATGAATGCCAAACACATGATTTAGTGCACATTTTTTTAAGTATCAGTTCTAATACATATGTGAGTATTATTAATTTTTTGTTAAATTAACGTCCTTGTATCTTAACTTGTATAATAGTTATCACTTTTCCGGAAACAGTATTGATTTTTTTTAATGAATCAATTCTGATAACTTAGTATCAGTAACATATCTTTACCTAACATTGAAGGTGAGAAAGACTTAGGTGATTCTCTCAGTTAGTTGCATTCACTTTTTATTTTTCTCTCACTTTTGGTCTCATTATTCACTCATAGTCTCATTTTCCCCTTTCCAGTTAGTTTTTCAACACTTTTGCTTAGCTGACACAATTATTTAAGTGTTAAGATGATGCATAAATTAGCTATGTACCTGAGAGAAGTAAAGGTAAATAAAATGGAAGTGGGATTTGGTTGCGTTGGAGCAGTTTTTGGTTTAGGAAAGCATAACACCAGGAGTGCTAAACACACAAATTTAAATTTAATTTAAAAATCAAATATAAAAAATAACATGATATTAAATAATTTTGATATCCATCGATATTAGTTGTACTCACAAACATTTAAAATATTGATGGTTGCTTGATTAAGATCAAATCAAACAATTTAAATTCAATTTCGGTATTTTAAATAATGAAATAAAAACAAAGCTTTCTCGGGTGCGGTTATGGTGCATAAGGAAACCTGCATAAATCCAGAAATAGTTTCTGTGAGTTGTATTTCAAAACTATTAGATGTACTTAATAGTTTCCAGCACCCTGCATAAATCACAGCCCATTAACCGGTAGCCCAACATAATTTTGCTTCCTACACCCCCAAGCGAAACCAAATGAAACAAAACGAAACAACACTACAACAGCGGAAATCATCATTTTAGTTCAATGATGATTTCAGAGTGTTGATTTGGTTCAATGAGAGTCACAAATGTCTTATTATAGTATGTTTTGTATAAAATTATGCCAAAATCATTTTGCTGTGGAAATGGTTTCTGTGAGTTGTACTCCAAAACCATGAGATGTACTTAATGGTTTCCAACAGTTTTGGAGGAGGAAAGGAATGTCGCTGGAGAAATTCGTGCAACCTCGCCGGTGAAATCACGTCGCAATCACGTCGCCGTGAAGCTGGCTGGATCAATCACGCCGGAGCGGCGAATAAGGGTGAAAATCACGAACCCAGTTCCACCTCCAAACCCAGAACCATCACAACCCACTTCAACGGATTGAACGAGATTTGCATTGAGTGCGTCGAAACATGCTGGACCTTGATGAACTCCTGGTGAATCGAGGATTTTGCGAAGCTGCTTAGCTTTGTTTGAAGAACATGAAATTGTGATTGTGGCGCGTAATGGTTTAGAGTTTCTGTGGGATTGGAATAGGAAAGGGGATGAAAATGATGTATGGAAGTGGTGGAGATGAGGAACACAACAGGGACCGAAGGTGGCGCCGACGCGGCCAATTTTGGCGGAGCAGCTCATGGGAAGAAAGCAGCGGGGATAACGGAGGAAGAGAGAGTGAAGGTGATTGAAGCGAGAATAAGGAAATCTGATGGTTGCGAAGTGTTTATGCAGGGTGCATAAGGAAATGACTTATGCATAATAACTTTTGCCAGCTTTCTCTTGACCGCATGAAATCTATGTTTCCAAAACATTAGAGTACCAGGGTTAAAGTAAAATATTTTTACTGAACTAAAAAAAAATTATTGACAAAAATCGTCACACTTGTATTTTATTTTGGCACAATCCTTACATTTTTTTTTCAAGTAGTCTAACAGTTAAAAATTCATTTTTTTAAGGTGAATAAGTTAGACCTCCCTACCAATTTAGCTTAGCTCATGGGACAATCCTTACACTTTTGTTATTGTGTTACTTAGTGTTTTACTTACAAAGTTTTAATTAGTGTCATTACTTCCTAAAATGGTTACTTTAAATTTTACAGTAATTTTCTATTAATAAAAATGTCTCTTAATAAGTGTATTCAAAAGCCTAATATTGAGGGAGGACAACAAATAGCTTATTCTTATTCTTATTCTTACTTCTAATTTTGATTGCATATTTGCATTCACTCTGTGTGTCTTCTTTTGGTCCATACACTGTAAAGTAATTTAATGTCACTCTTTATTTGCTGCTTACACTATAGTACCAAATTATAAGGAATACTGGCCATTCAATTTCGTCATCAGCATACTTTGATTATGCTGCAATCCCGGGTTCATAGCTATACAAGCTTGTCATCACTCATGGATAGGGATGGTAAAGCGGGCCGGCCCAACCTGTTTAGCTTCGCCCCACATAAATCTGCTTAAAACGGGACGAGACGAGCCGAGTCAAATTAAGTGATCGAGTTCAATATCTCACCCCGTCCCGTTTAGTGCTGGACAGACGAGTTAGCGGGCCGGCCCGCCAAACAAAATACCTATTTTTTTTAGAGAAAAACAACAACTTTTTTTAATGCATTTTTTTTAAAACATAATTGTTACAAAAAACTATGTTTTTTTTTCGCACTGGTTTCCGACCCACCATTGGTGGGCGACTAATCCGGCTCGTGTGGAGAGGCATGCGCACTGGTCAAGCGTTGTTCCCCCTGGGAATCGAACCTGGTATTCCCCGGATACGTCTTTGGAAGGAGCTCCTCGCCACTGGAGCCCAAACAACTTGGTTAAAACTATGTTGCTTTTATCATAAAGGAATAAGTATCGAATAAATTTGTGGTAAAAACAAGATAAATAACAAATGGATGAAATAAACATCATACTTAATAGCAAAATAAGGAAAATCCGCACACATAAAACAAATCCTAAAATAAATTCAACAACCAAAATAAATCTAAAAGGATAAAATAAGTCTAAAAAAAGAAATAAAAACGAGTTAAGCGGGTCGGTCCCATCCCGTTTTTGCGACGAGTTAAGCGGGGCGAGCCAACTATAGGAAGCAAGTTCAAAACTTCGACTCAGCCCGTTAAAAATAGCGGGCTAAACGGACCGGCCTGGCGGGTTGGCCCCGTTTTGCCACCCCTACTCATGGAAAAATTCAAACCGATGTTCATGGAATTTCCTTGGAGCACTACAACCTCAATTTGAAATTAAAATGTGCCTGATTGCTACATCTAGAAATTAGTTCAATAAAAAATATTTCTTCGGTTTCTATGCATCGATCAACAAAAATTGATGTATTTGGTTCAAAATTTAGACTACACATAACATCATATTATTTCTTAACACAGTCAACATATTCTATTGAGGACCTCAAAATTTGCAGATTCCACCATCACTTCAATTGACGTTCATAGAGGGTCGGCGTGCAAGTGCAACAAAGCCCTTGGCACAAGGCCTTCAACTTAGAGGACCTCAAAATTTAAAAAGAGGAAAAAAAACTCTTGTACCAATGGCCAAAACCCGTCTCTGAATATTCATTTTCCGTAGGTAAAAGTCTGAAGACCAATTTTGGTATCAATTGTGCATTGTCTATAGATAAATGCCTATTTATCTGTAGGTAAAAGTCATATTTAATCATTGTTCATACATTTAACTACAACTTAATTGTCTGTCACTCTAAGTGGTGTTATATATATTTTTTTCGATTCTTTTTAAACATGAAATTATCAAGATTATAACAGGACCTCCAAATTATCAGAAACGATCATGCACTCACAGTGTGGTGTCATTTAACAAAAGCTTATGGCAGCATCAAAGTTTAATGATATGATGTGTTATGTATCGAATCATAATTCATCTAGCACTATGAATAACATCAATACACTCGTTTTGTAAACAAGTTTAGGGCTGTGTTCACTTGTTACATATTGTTTTGGACTTGAATCGATGCACTCTTTTCTTAGAATGTTTTCCTTTGTCAAATTTATAACCTGTTTTTTTCTCTTTGTAATGATATTGACAACCCTTGTACACCAACTATCTATCATCGACATTTTTTTTTTTCAAACCGTGTCCCATGTTCAACATATGTTCATGTCCGACACTAATACAATAACTATATTCGAATTATTGCAAATGTATACATGCTAGTGTCGTGTCTTTTAGGCTTTATTTGCGAGTTTGGAGGGGAAGAGAGGGGAAGACTTGGGAAAAAAGGAATGAACAAGTGGAAGAAATAGAGGAAAATGAGAGGGGAGGGCTTTGGGGATTAACTTTTGACTAATATCTCAAATTCGTCCTTGAATTTTCAAAAATCAGCCAAATTCATCCCTGAATTTTGCAAAATATCTATTTAGTCCTTGAATTTTACAGACGTCCATCAAAATGGTCCCTCCGTCCAAAAGCTCCGTTAGTGGTGATGATGTGTCCTCTTGCGTGTTGTGTTGTCCTGTACACGTGTCAACAAGGCAGACACGTGTACAAGGACTAATTTGATGGAAATGGTAAAAATTGCAGGTTTAACTTTTCAGTGTCATTTTTTCTGTGTTTTCAATTATACCCCTCTATGATAAGGATCGATTTGATACTTATTGTCATAATTTAAGGACTAATTTTATGGATATTGTTATAATTTAAGGGCTGATATGATTGATTTTATTTGCAGGGAATGGGTACAAGGAGAAATGGCATGAGAGAACCAGTGATTTCGAATGACAAGCATAAACAAACACCACTAAGGGGTCCTGCTCCACAACATCCAACTGCTCCTGGAGTTATTAGAGTTCCAAATCCAAATTACGGGCCATCCGCTTCTACTCAACCCCAATACATGGAGTTTATCCCAATTCCAAGATTTCCAAAGCAGTGATGCTTGCTTAAATTATGTTTTTTGACTAGTTTAATTAATGTTTTTTGGACTTGTTTAATTTATGTTTTTTTGGATATGTAATGACTTAAGAACATCAAATGACTTGATGGCTATGTAATGTTTTTTTTTGGCTATGTAATGACTTATGAACATCAAATGTATGACTTATGATGGTTTGCAAATGTCCGTCTTTTTACAATCAAAGTGTTTGTCTTTTACTTTTTACTTTGTTCAGCAAATATATGCACCAACGATCACAGTGATATATGTTGTGAAAATTCAAGGACTTATTTGATGGTATTTTCACTAATTTGGGGATTGATATGATCGATAGACATACAATAGAAGGACCAATTTGATTGAAATTTTTTGACAGAAAGGTTAAATTCATTCATTGACAACCTCTTTTCATTACAACATTACACAGACTTGACACAATACAATAACATTTCAAACAACTCAATCACACAAAAATTTACAATTTTCACCATCATCCTATACAATCAAAAGACAAAATCGGTACTATTTTAACAAACCATTCACACGTCACATAACCATTGTTAAACAAACCTTTGGCAGAGGGCAGACATAGAAAGGCCTTCCTGGATTATTGACAGTGTTGGCTTTTCTTACAACACAAATTCTAGGACACCAACATTGAAGCTCTCTCACATCATCATTGTACATAGAGCTTGAAGATGAAGACCGACTGTTGTAGCTGTTTTTGCCCATACGCCCACCACCCATCATTTATGAACATCAAATCTTCAACGATGATCACTGATTTTTGAATTTCGAATTGAATCAAAAAAATTAGGGTTTTAAGTTTTTTGAATTGGGGAAGAACTTTGGCATCAATTCATGGAAGAAATTTTGGGGATTTTGAACTCTAGGTGACAAATTATAACATTAGGGTTAGAAATTTATATATTTGGGGAAGAAAATGTCGTTCATGAGAAAGAGGAGAAAGGGTAGTTGGGAATTTTGCAATTTTCTGAAAATCAATCAATTTGTTCCTTGGCAATTTTCTGAAAATCGATCAATTTGGTCCTTGGCAATTTTCTGTAAATCAATCAATTTGGTCCCTGCTTGCGTGACATCTGACGTGGTAAGCTTTGTAAGAGGTTAACGGTACACGTCACCTTCGTTAACATACCAACTTGACAGAGGGACTGATTTGATGAACATTTTGTAAATTCGAGGACTAAATAAATATTTCGCAAAATTTAGGGACGAATTTGGCTGATTTTTGAAAATTTAAGGACGAATTTGAGGTATTAGTCGTTAACTTTTCTTCATAATACTAAACCCCCCTCATTTGGGGAACTAAAAAATTGTATTGGAGGAGGGTTTTTGGGGGTTTTGGAGGGTTTATATGAATTTTTCAAATTTAATTTATGTTGTTATATTGTTTTTAAAATAAAAAATATAGTAATCATATGCATTAATTTATCATTCTCTAAAAAAGTACACTTTCAAAAAATTTAAAAGATTTCTTCATTTTCCCTCGTATTTTCCACCCTTCAAAGCCTTTCATTCACCTTCCCTCCAAACTCGCAAACAAAGCCTTGGTGTTTCACGGTACAACAACATTTTTGAAATGTTTTTGAGTTGTTGGTTGTGTTTCTTTCTCACCTTCAGTATGGCTTTGATATTCGAATAAGCTCATATCTGCATCTACTGCTTCGTTTTCTTCCTCCTCTTCCTTGTCTTCTTCATCAATCATGTCCTCTACATCCTCCGGTTCTTCCTCTTCCACCGTATTTTCTTTCATGAAAATTTCAGTTTTTCTCTCTTTTGCATCACCCATCAATTCGTAGGGTTTTTTCATCCATAACTGCAACCCTTTCCTTCCAAGTATTTTGTTTTCATGTGAGTGTTTGAGTTGGTATAGCAACCAGATGCCAACAACAATTAAAGTAAATATTTGAAGACCTTGTTTTACCTTGTAGCCATTTGTCCTCGGGTTTCGGTTGTGTGATTGCTTCAACATCTTTTTCTCATAAATTTCTCTTGCAAGTATATCAACAACGACAGATGTTGTAGATGCTTTTCTGTAAAGGAAGAATGGAATTGGATGCAATTAAAAACATATAAATTAAACAAGTAAGGCACGGTGAACGCAAGGTTTGTGATTTTGGTTAAACCAAGATTTAAAGTGATCAAATCTTCAACCAAAAGATTTGTCAAAAGAAGACTCGTATATGTTTTTTTAGTGTCTAACAACTTAAGATAAGGTCGAATTGGTAGAAAATGTTCGAGTTTGACCTTTGATTGGAACAATATTTAAGTAGACTTTATTTATTTTTCAACCGAACTTTAGTTATTAGTGTCAATTTCTCATAGTTTATAAATGTGTTTATTGTTGTCCCCCCTTCTTTGTTTTCAACTTGAAATAATATTTTGGTCTCTCCATTTTTAAATATGGGATTCCATTCCCCTTATATCATGCCACCTTCATTCATGTTAGTTTGGACTAGAAAATGTGTTACAACTTTCCTTTTCCAATTGCATTGATCAAATTTAAATATACTCCTATGAAATCCATTGTTTATAGTCCAAATTAGCAATGTCGTAACATTAATGCGACATGTCATAAAGATAAGTCTTAAATTGAGTTGTGGAAAAAATCCTGAAACTTATAAAACAAGGGGAGTAAAATATAAAATCTCAGAGGAGTGTGATAGTGAAAATTTTGTGCAAGTTATGCTCAAATTAGTTTATAGTGTTAGGGGTTCTATTACCCGAATGGTTGTTTTGTAGTGTTTCTTCTTTCCAAAAATAATAATCTAAAATCACAATTTTTTTCCGGGTTAATGGTGCTTTACCCCCTGTAATATAGATCATTTTTTGTTTTTCTCCTTGTAAAATATTTTTTTTTATTTACCCCCTTATAATTTTATTTTTTTTTTGAATACCCCCTAATAGGTCATAAAAAAACGACTTTATTTTTTTTTTTGCAGAATTTTTTCGTTTTTTATGACCTATTAGGGGGGTATTCCAAAAAAAAATTATAAGGGGATAAATCAAAAAAAATATTTTACAGGGGGTAAAACACCATTAACCCTTTTTTTCCAAGGAAAACTAAAATCACTTGTTAAAATAGGGAACTAAAATCGAATTTATAAAAAAAAAAATATACATGGTATTTACATTATATCAAGTAAGCTACGAAGTATGAACACAAAAGAATATGGTTTATTATTAGTTATAAGTATAAGCCATAGTATTTAACTGTGTAAATTTAAAAATGGAAAAAGAAGACACAAAAGAAGCCACTGCATATTCTATAATCAGACAAATCAAAAGAAGACACAAACAACCCAAGAGTCCTAAATGAGAAAATAGAAGGCTCAAATCTCAATTAATAATAACATGCCGAATAAAAAAGTGTGTAAAAGATGATTAAATGGTTTTAAGTGGATTGAAACTTACAAAGTTTGTAGAAGCTAATGTTAGGTAAGAAGAGATGGAGATATCACCAGTTGGCAGTAGCTCAGAATCTGTATCTAGTGGAGCAAAGCAAAGCCAAAGAACACGATCATATCGAAAGAGAAAGAAGATGGTGAACGCTCGTGAACGACATGGATATCACGGGCCAGCCATGTATATCCGAAATACAATTATGATTCTTTCCTACGTGTTTATGTGTGTATATATACTATATATTAGGGTTAAATGTAATTAATGAATGTGATATGTCATATGATAAATAAATTAATTTCAAACTAGATTGTGATTTGTGAGAGAGAGAAAAAAAAAAAAAAAAAACCTAAAACTTGTTAAATGATGGTACTAAGATCCCAAAGCTAAAAAATGAGGGAATTAATATTATATTTTTATAAAGATAGGAGACCAAAAATGCATTAAAGTTTATCTATTAATAAATAATTATTTTTTTTGAAGGATAATAAATAATTATTTTTGTATTTTAATAAAACACTGTTATAGGTTTTAAAAATATATCATTTTAAAATTTGTCTTAGTCCTCCTTGTGTATCGAGTTGATCCTCTAAAATGGTCATAATAAAAAGGATAATAAAATCTCAATCGACCCCAGTATTTTGAGATGATGGTAGTAGTTTTTTTTTTTTTTTTTGAAGGAGAGATGATGGTAGTAGTTAGTATTTTTTTTTTAAAGTAGTTAGTATTATTATTATTATTATTTTGCTAGAAAGAAAAAAAGTAAAATTAATTAAGATTTTTTTTCCGTCATGGTGGGTCCTCTAAAATTTTAAAGGAAATCTCATAAAAAATACGACTTTTTCATCACGGTCTTTATGGAGGTTGTAACTTGTAATTGCTGTGCCTGAAGCACACTCAAGGCAATGGTTCATCCTGAATGTAGTTTACAAGGTGATGCCTGGCTTTCACATGGTCATTTTGGAAAGGCTTGCAAGGTGTGAGCCTTGAATGGATGTCCTACATATGACATATCATACGAACATTCTATGAGTGTGGTGGTTATGTTGTGATGCATTAAACGTGAGTTATAATTTTACATTGGATAAAAAAATTGATGTTGAACAATATACAAGTGAAATAACTCATAAACCAAAGGCTTGCAATCTCATTTGTATGGTTGTTCTTAGTTCAATGTTTTAAACAAAATGTTTCCTTTTAAATGGAAGTGCCTTCAATTCACTAGCAGAGTAGCCAGGCTGGATGCAGTGTTTTCTTTGGAGTATTAGATAGTTGACTTCCTTTATATTCGAATTCAAATACTCTCTAATATATAACAACAAAAATGGTTATGGTTAGCAGGTAACGAAATGTTGTGGTCAGGTCACTCCGCACTAGGGGTCGAGTTTGTCTCTGGATATTGCAGAATATGTTATTCTGACCCCAATATTGACTCGAAAACAATATATCAGTTCAGAAATAATTGATGCAAGTTTGTCTTCTAAAGAAAACGAACATAACTGTCACATAATTATCATTGAAGCATTACTCCATGACATGCTTATATGAATAAATCGTCCATTCTTAATGCTTTGTATTTCTCATACAAACCCAAAAATGACTTGTATTTTGAATGGATAAACCCATTGCATCCAAAAAGGAAACACAATGCCATCAATTTTGTAAACCAGCAATGGGTAGCAAAAGTTTGAATTCTAACAACTTGAATTACTCTTGAAACGAAGTAAAAGGACAAGGATGAGATATTAGAGCAACGTCTCTTTGTTTTCCTAACACATTCTAATATAGTACAATTCACATTGCACTTTCATCCCATAACTCTTGCTTGCTAATGCTTTCTATTAGAGGGCTTCGAGCGGACTTTCAGGTGCGCATTCCATTGCAATAGCATCCATACTATTGATGTTCCTGTTATTATTAACACTAGATTAGATTAAATATTAAAATAAGTTGTATCCATGACCATGAGTAAATAATGCTGAAATAAGAGGGCAATAATAAGTGAGACTAAGTAAGTTCCAGAAATATAATGGGCTGGAAGGTAGTAGAGGACATATATTTGGATACAAGTTTTGTTGTTTATTTTACTTTCTTTTTAGTTAATTTAATTGGGGGTGCAAACAGAAATTAGCAAATAATTCTCACAACAGGAACTCAAGAAGACAGCTGAACTGCGCAGCATATAGTTGGGTTGGGTTTGAATAATGATTTTGAATGAATTCACATTATTTACAAGTGAGTTGAACAATAAACTTATGTTTAAAATCGTGTTTGGAGGTGATGGTTTTAAATCTCATCTTCAAATTACAATCTAATTCAGAGGCAAAAATAGTCTCATTTCCAAACACACAAACTATAAAAATCAATGTTCTTAAAATCACTTTTACTTTTCATATTAGTGAATCTAAATAGGCACAAATTCTAAAAGTTCACTTGGCAGTCAACTACATCAGATTAAACAAATAACACAGAATATTGAATCATTGGTGAAAAAAACAGTGATTTGGTTTAAAATCAAAGAAAATAATGCAATGTATTAAGAGAAATTGGTGGGACACGAGAATAAAATTCATCATACCTGCAAATATGCCGACAGTGGTGAGATTCGAAATCGCCATTGTGTGATAAATTAGGTATTCGGTCAAGAAATGACCAAGCGCGTAGATGAATGACAAAAAAGTTGCTAGGTAAAGAGGCTTGTTATCAAGGTTGAATGCACAGATATAGCAGAGGGTGCAGGTCAACAGTGTCCAAGTTCCAAATGTGCGTCCATGAACTTCACTCACTGCAACAAATGATAAACTCTTATCAGTTCCCATAATTCGGAACTGCATATTAGAATAATGTTTGAAATTATAATTTAGCAAGAAAACTCAGAGAAATGCAGCGAAACAACCTTGCTAAGCCATTGTGAAATGGAATAATGCTAATTCTTGATTTCACTCTATTATTAATGATTCGGTTGATTTTGTCGTGGCTTGAGTTTACTCTATCATCCATAGCATTACTTATATCAAAAACAAAAACAAATTATTCAAACCATGAAAGAGGGTGCTTATTTTGTTTTAATTAATTCAGTCTTTGCATATACAGGTATTGCATAAGCATTTCCTACTTCCATCAAGAGATAAAAGGGTTCCGATTCAAAATTTCCAATTACTTTCACTGATTCATTGGATGAAAAATTCAAGATGAATTGTTAAATGATATCGTATAGTAACCTAGAGAAATAATTTCTGTAAACTGTACAGCCCTGACCTCTGATATTGCTAACCCTACAACAGAAAACTGGGATCCACCTGACAGTTCTGGGAAAAAAATCGACATTGGTGCAGGTTGTCTCAGGGACGGCTCTACTGGATGTGGGGCATGGTTATCACGGATCATTTAGTAGGTTGTATGGAGTTTGCTGCAACTCACAAAGAAAGTATCAGGACCGATCTGATCCTGGCTTAATTGTTGTCACCGAGATGGTGCCACAGTGGATACTTTCTACTACCCAACCTGATCATATCACCATTGAGCCGGACTATGGCGTAACTGTGAAATGCCTGCAAGGAAGACAGTCTATTTCTTGTACTGAAGTTTTAATATTAGATTGCCTTGATTTTGAAGTTAGTTTGCCCAATGTTTATGTTACTTTAATTAGATGTAAGAACAATGCCACTCATGGTCTGGTTAATATTGCTAGACGGTAGGGTTCTATGTCGTGGCTGGGCTGTTTCCCGGAACCTGTAACATCCATTGCTTGTAAGGATTCTGGCCTTTATTTTTAATGCAAAGTATCTTCCCATCACTTGTATAGGAGTGTATTAACACATCTAATGTCCAAATATCAACCTATCTGATTTCAAAATTGATTCATGCTCAACACGGACCTGGACTCCCGGCGGTTAGAAAACCCCACCATCATGTCAGGAGAACTAACGGTCCCATCAAAATTGGATACGTATGTATGTATCTATTGTATTAACTGTCAATCTGAGATCAATGTATGAGATTGTCAACTAGATAACTAGGTGGAATCCATTTCCATTAAATGCAGGGCCCAGAAAACATTCAGCTGACTAGGGGGAATACATATGAGCAAGAATACAGTCAAAACGTAAATTGCTTCTCACACTTGCTAAGTTTTAAAACCATTGTTAATAAACACTGACCATTGAAGAGAACATTAATCCTGAAGATATGCACAGGAAAACAAGGAGCAGATTCATTGTTTTTCCTAGCAATACAAGTGAAGTCAAATCCACCTTATGTCAAGTTGGCATTTGTTTAACCACTAACTAACTAAAAGATCAATGCCTACTCTAATTAACACCCTTTTACTTTGACTGATATCCTAAGCAATTCCACATTGTTGGGGGTAATAATTGTTATATTCATTTAACCATATTTGAAAGTAACAGGAACTCTAGAGTGCATTGGGATGTAGGAGATCTCGTTTTCTCATAGATACATTGGATCTCTGAAATTAATTCAGTAACTAAAAACAATATCCACCATTGAAATGTGTGAAGATCCATCCATTAATTCAATTCATTGATATGAGTGAGTGCGTGAATGAATAATTGAAGTTAATTAATAATAATATACTTACTGGTAGTTTTAGAGAAGACGGCGAGTCGAAGAGCCCAAATGTCGAAGAAACCGAACCATACGGAAGCTAATCGAAGCGTCCCAACCGCTATCAGCCACCATCCCAACGCCTTCATTTTTACTGTGGCCTTAACTTTTGTTTATTTCTCAGGAATATTGCTTCTTAGGCTTAACACAGAAGAAACGACACTGAGAATGGCATTTCCGTAATTTCAATTAAAGTACAGACAACGTAATGAAAACCGGACCTGTGACCGGTCCGATCTGGTCTTAAAACCGCTCTACAAACAAACCGGAATAAAAAAACCGGAAAAATCGGACAGAACCGGAGATTCGAGCGGTCCGGCTGGTTCAACGCGTTTGAGCTGGAAGATCTAGAAATGGAGTTTTGTTTCTTACATGTTCACAAATTAGCAGATTTGGAAAGCAAAAAAATTGGAAGAAAGAAAGAACACTGAGAGAATATTTAGTATGTTAACTGCTTTAATTCATTAACAAAATATGGAGGATGAGGCTTTTTGTCCAGCCAAACATATGATGAACTTGATAGTGGCGGTTACCTCCGTTCGTTATGCAATTTTAGGGTTAGGGGATTTTTTTGAGAATTGTTGTTCCCATATTTGATAAGGTTGAGAAACACGAGTAAAATATGTTTTTCCTCCTCGGTAGTTAACTGTTGAGGAATTAAAAATCCGGCTGAGGAAAACGTCGGCAGTTAACTGCCGAGAAAAATGATTTTATAAGAATAGAACAGACATAGGAGTTTTCAAAACTCCATTGTTACATTTTTTAATCTCCAAGGTGCGATTTTGAGCTATTTCAAGTCATTCCAAGTCAATTTCAATCACAAAAACAAGTAAGTTTTTCTAATCTTATTGCATTGTTGTTTTGCGGTTAAATTGTTTGTTTGTTTTTTGTTAAATTTCGATTATATAGGTTCGACTATATTGATTTGTTGATTTTATGATATGTTAGGATAGTTTAGGTTAGAATTGTTAGAGAACTTTTATTGAATTGTTAGGTTTAGGTTTTGATGAATCGTTGTAGAATTGTTAGAATTGTTTAGGTTTAGGTGTAGGTTTTGATGGTAGTTTAAGTTTAGGTTTAGTTTTTTATTTTATGATTTTATGGCATTGTTGTTTAGTTAGGTTTTGATCGCCATTTGTTTTTAATGTAGATATGTCTCAGAATCAGAATCAGGGTAACGTTCAGGGTGATGAGAATAACAAAGAAAAATCGCCTATGACGTGGCACATAATTGTTTGCGATGGTTCCGAAAAAAAGAAGGGTTCGAAGGTGCCGGTGTACAATCACTCGAGGTTGAGGAGGAGCGGGAGGACATGCTATTTTGTTCCTAAACCAAAACAAGGTGTCGCAGGGACTGTAGCGGGAAACCCAATTGACTTGTGTGACGAGGATGAATGAATGTAATGGCTTTTAATGCCTAATTGTTTTCGATTTTTTTATGTTTTATTTTTGTGTTCCGCACATTTTGTTTGACATTGTAACACCCCGTTTTTCCAATATAAAAATTTCTTAAACATTTATCAGAGTAAACAACTATTAACGGGATATCACATTCTTAAAATCTTCAAAACATAGATAAATAACAATTTATCCTTCATCAACCAAATAGCAGCGGAAATAAATTCTAATCATCATAAAGTCTTGGCACGCATGCCTAATTAAAACATTTCATAATAGTTCAGTCTAATATCATAAATGAACACGTAAAAGAATGAAGCATGCAAATCATGAAAACCCCATCCCGTTACGTATCAGAACGACCTAGACGACACAGTGAGGCAAGGCCATTCACGACAGCAATCTGCACACTTAAGCACGATCACCTGCAAGTTACTCATACAAAGAGCAACATTTTCAAGCAGAAGGGGTGTTACAAACATTATGGTACTTAGAATAAAATCGCATTTGGAATAATTTCGATTAAAGTCGCGTTTTTAATAATTGTGTATTCGAATAAAAACTAATTAAATCTAACGTGAATCCAACTAATTAAAATTGCGTAATGAATAAATAAATTCGAAAAGTGAATAAATAAGATAATTATTGTTCCATTCAAAACAAAATATATGTTATCACATTACATTGCATTACATTCCAGAATGTACCTTCCAACTGCAACAATCATCTTACCACTGAATGGGGCAAATTCAAACTTGCTAACCAGCAGGACTCCAGTATTCGATCAGCATCTTGAACGCTGGTATTCAAGTGTCAAAAGAATGAGGTGCATTCCTTGACACTTGAATACCAGCGTTCAAGACACTTATCGAATGCTGGAGTCCTGCCGATCAACAAGTTTGAATTGCCCCATCGAGAGTAAGACAATTGTTGCTGTTGGAATGTGCATTCCAACTGCAACAACTGTCTTACCTTTGAATGAGATAAATTCAAATCTGGCAAACAACAGGAATCAAGCATTTCGCTCGACATTAATGCTTTCCTTTAAAAAGAATAAATTTTTGTTAGGCTTGCTTTAGATGATGGTATTCAATTGTTAACGAAATGAGGTTCATTCCTTGACACTTAATACCTTCATCTAAACCAGCCTAACAAGAATTTAATCTTTTCAAAGGAAAAACATGAATGCCGAGCGAAATGCTTGAGTCCTGTTGTTTGGCAGGTTTGAATTTATCTCATTCAAAGGTAAGACAATTATTGCAGTTGGAATGCACCTTACCCTAACTAATGATGATCTTCTGGCGGAATCAAGTTGTTGATGATATCTTCAGTTGATCTCAGCAACGTCACCCGCATATCGATCCACTGGAACATGATGTGCTCCCAAAACATGCTCGTCACGTATTCGTCGTTTGTTAATTCCACCCAAGTGAATGAAACTTTTCCCTCGTCGAGCGTTGGACGTTTATACCGAAGGTGTTCCACCCTCCTTGTGTCTCTGGGGTTGACTCCTTGGTTGAATTCAGTCAGTTGATCCTTGAGACCTCTTAACGTTACACCAAGGCACCGAACCTTCAACTTCTGAGGTTCTTCGCCATTGAATTGCGCATGAACGTCGATCCACCCGCCCATTGTTTCAAATTTACACAATAAGAAATTAAAAACAATCAATGAAAAACTCATTCAAATATTTCATCAAACACTTGATGTGCACATTATACATAGACTCTAAAATTCATAAAAATAACCCTAAAATTATAAATCATATACTCTTACTAAAATAAAAAAATTAATCATATAATATAACATAAATCATTCAACTTATGTTTAATCATATAATATAACATTAATCAACTAACATCTAATCTAAAAAAGATTTATAACATGTAAATATAATTAAAAACTAAAATAAATATAAAACAACAAAATAATAAATAACCCTAAAATTCTAAATTATAACATAAACATCATGCAAATATTTTAACAACATTAATCAACTAACATCCACCATAAAAATTAACTATAACATGTAAATCTAGTCAAAAACTAAAAAATAATAAATGTACTCAAAAACTAAAAAATAAAAACATTTATAACAACTAAAATGTAAGTTAATAGCATTATAATTACTTACTTGTGATTTTCTTGAATAAATTTGGTTGTGTTTTTTAGAGAGATTTGTGAGAGAAATTTGAAGAAGATGAGATGAATAATGGATGAGAGAGCTTCTGCCAGATTTGCAGCAGAAGATCCTCGGCAGTTAACTACCGAGGGGGCAAAAAAGTAAATTACTCGTGTGCCACAGCCTTATCAAATGTGGCAACAACAATTCTCGGATTTTTTTGGAAGGAAATAATACTTTGTTATTTTTTTTTTACTTTTTATTATTTTATATATTTAAAAACGTATTCCCTAAAAAAAAAGTATATTTAATGACTACCGGTTGAACCCCGATTGAACCTTTAAACCCTAAACCTTTGCTTACACTGATTTAACGATCGGTTTGGTTTCAATTACCTTCGATATAACTTGTTTTTCAAATGAAATTGAAAGAGTATTTTTGTGATTTTGCTAAACCATTTCTCTCTCTTAACTCTCATCACCAATGTAACTAACATTCCAAGAACTTTTTAAGTATCGAGTCTGACCTCACAAACTAATACAATCTTTTTGCATCGTGTTTTATCTTCATTCACATGCATTCCTAAAACTTCTATTAGATCACTTATCCTAAATTGTTTCAAGTTAAACGCACTTTATGGAATGGACTTACCAAAGAGAAGGTGTATTTTGTTGATATGAATAATATCAAACAATTTTTATAAGTCTTTATTCAATCACGCAACCTCATACATGCACGACTTCAGAATCTCTCTCATTCTAATGTAAATTCGCTCGCCTAAAAGTTGTCAAGAACCATCCACTGTCATGCATAGTGCATGGAGATCACTCCATACCCCGAGGTACCATATAACGCTCGAGACTAACGCAAGGGCATTTTTGGGATGTATGTAGGACGCGAGTGAAAAGTACCGGATGAAGAGCACTATTCTTAAATTTTTGGGCAGCCCACGCACTCTACCTAATGCTCCCTCGCCCCAACCCAAACCACTCTCTTACACCATTAATTAATAAACAAAAATATCATCGGTACAACTGATTTGTAACAATTTTTTTTTTCTTCACATTCACACTTTTACCTCTCTACCATTTTGGTTTTCATGTTAATTACTACCTCGTTCCTTTTTACTAATTGTCATATTTTGACATTTTACACAAACCAAGACAATCAACAATTGATACTATTTTTGATGCAATAAGCTATACTTTTTACTATAATGACCTTATTCATTTAATATCTCATTTCATATATTTCTCTCCCCGCAATAAATAACTAAGGACAATATTCGTAAAACAACATTTAATGTTACATTGAACTTTGAAAGTGACAGTTAAATAGAAACAATTTTTTTTCTTCCAAAAGTGACACTTAAAATGAGAACCGGTGATTACTCATTACCGATAAATATACAATTTTCTATAATAATTTCTTGTGTTTAACTTTGAGTTGTATCTACAGCAAATTGATTGAAATGAGAACTGGTCCCGTGGGCAAAGGGATGAAAAAGTTAGCGTTGGAGCAGGACCCCATCCACACAAGCACACGTCAGTGCGTCATCACCATATCACCAACCTCAACACTCTGTACTGTACCCTCGGCCCAATCATCTATGACTATGATAATAGTATACCATTTTAATTCAATATGATTCACAATGAAGTACAATATAATACTCCCTCCGGTCCTATTTACAAGAGAAAGTTGACTTTTTAGATACATTCAATAATGTATGTATCTAGTAATGAACATAAACCAAATACATAAATTATTTAATGTATCTAAAAAGTAAATTGTCTCTTGTAAATAGGATCAGAGGGAGTATAAGAATATAATAATAAGAATTTGTTTAAATTCATTCGCTGGCTGTAATCCAAAAGAAGAAATATAGTATAACTTGATTCGCTGGCCTGGCCCTCGTGCATATCATAGAATCCAAAGTTATTTTAATTCAATACTATGATTTAAAATCCATAAATATAATATGAGTAAGAATTGATTTGTTTTTAAGTCAAGGCAGAAGTTTTTTTTTTTTTTGAAGCTACTTACTAGTACATTTTACGGTTCCCGTATTAATTAATAGCACAAGCCTCTCCAAATGACCAAATCCCATGACTTATGAGTTTTGATACAGGATGTCATGTGATTATTAATGTGCCTAATTTCTCATTTTTTAATTATTATTATTACCATCCTTAAAGCACGCTTGGAGTTGGAACTAAATAAATCTGAGTCTGCAAACAACTATACTGCGTTACAGCTATCACCACATCATAACATCATTATTCAATTTCGTCTTCAAACATAGCGTGCACGCACGCATCCTCCAAAAATATAAAACTAAAATGCCACATCTTTATTATTCCTCCATCACGCTGTTTGAAAAGTTGGTTTTCCACTCAACCAATAAAAATAAGAGAAATGATATCTGTATAGTCATTTTCTAACCATTTTTGTGACAACTTTCTCTCTCATATTCATATTTTATATTTTTATTTTCTCTCTCTATTGATTTGGTTTTTGTGCCAACACATACTTTTCTTTGTAAGAATATGGTTGTCAATGTGGTTGTCAACCAAATTGATGTTCAAATAACATTGCTCTAAAAATAAACTATTGGATTATGATTTTAAAGGACAATTTTTGTTTAAAAAAGTCTTAAGGATTTTAAAAGACTTTGCAAGATTTTGATGACTTTGATGATTTTAAAAGACTATTAAGGATTTCAATGGATTTAATTAATAAGATTTTAAAGGATTTGAAATGATTTTATGGATTTCAAGAGATTTCAACAGATTTTATGAATTTTAAGAAATAATTGAAAAAAATATCATAACACACTCTCTTTCACAAAATCTCAATAAAGACTCTTTTATTTATTTTATTTTATTTTTTACGGGAGAGCTAGAGCTACAAAATCTCAATAAAGACTTTTAATTTATTTTATTTTTTACGGGAGAGCTAGAGCTAGAGAGAGAGAGAGTGAAGGAATCAGAGAGAGATGTTTTTTACGGGAGAGCTAGAGAGAGGTTTTTTAAGAGAGAGAGAATCTTTTTCATGTTTTCACGAAAGATTTTTTCATGCTAAAATTTCACTAGAAAATCCCACAAAATTCATCAAAATCTTATTTATTAACCAATCCTTCGAAATTTGAATGATTTTGAATACCACTAGATTTTTTTAAGTGATTAAGAGTCTTGATTGAATACCACAAGATTTTTTTTAAATGACAAAGAATCTTGATTGAATAATACAAGACTTTTTTTAAATTGAAAAGAGTCTTGATTGAATACCACAAAATTTTTTCTTGATAAAAAAATCTTTTAAAATCTTTTATAATCATGATCCAATACACCCCCTAAACTTGCCCTCAATGAATAATAATCTCAAAAATTACAAAAATAACATTTTGACATCAAAATTTTAATGTCTTTTTTGAAATAAGTGCAAATTATAATAGATACTACTGTAAGATAAGAAAGCAATGGAAATAAGTATATACTCTTAAAAAAAAAAAAAAAGTATATAGGATGTCACATACACTTTATGTGTTTTGATATTCAAATACACGTTAAAAAATTAAATATAAAAAGCTAATAATTAGTAAAATTGATAAGGTATTTTGCTCACATCCGTTTAACATGAAACATTAGAAGAAAACTTGTCGATAATATGTTGTTAGGGTTCCGTATAAAATGAACCATTAGAAAAATTGGTCCATAGTGGACCACTACTTTTTACCTTTGGATTGATCAAACCCTCACAATAATAATTTACACCATCTACACATTATCTCTTCCTCCATTTGATCATTCCTTGCTGTTAATAATTTACCTCTCCTAAAAAAACACTTGCTAGTTCTCTTCTCTCAATCAAGCTTTCTTCTAGAATTTTTTGTGATCCTTTTGTTTCTCTTCCCTTATTCTCACCTCCTTCATATCTCGTAGTTACCCTTTTTAATGGAAACCGTGTATTTTTTAATTTCAATGTTTTTTTTTTGAAGGAATTAATTTCAATGTTATGATGTACCAATAATATGCAAAAACATGACGTTGAAGACCCATCGACACAAACATCATTGAACATTCACAAAAACCACTCGTTGTTGTTCCCACTCTCCGGCACAACTACCGTAACAAAAATCTGATTCCGTCGCAATCTTGATCATACGTAGACGATTTACCTGCAACTGTATACATCATCATTTCTATAAGTCTTCACTTTTTTATAAATGTTCGTAGGTTTATAAACATTTAGTTATAGAAATTTCAACAAATATATCATGTTCCAAACATAAAATTAGGATTAAACGTCCCATTCTGCAACATAATAGCCTATTAGGTGGCCAGCTTTGCTCACTAAAAAAACAGATAGCCAGCTATGAATTTGGTGAACTATATATTCAAAGAACATTGACCGGTCCAAGTACTTACAGCTTAAGCCTTACATGACTGAAGGAATCAAAGATACACCAAAAAAACAAAAGAAAAGCACACAAACACATGAGCTATGAGTCCGTGCAACAGTTCTAAAAAATAAAAATGGTTAAACACATAAAAAAAAAAGCTTTTCTTGATTTCCCATAATTAACAAAAAAAAAAAAGACAGAAAATCAAAGAAAAACCACACGTGAATCCAAAACCCCACTGCTCTACCCCATTCCTGTACAGCCTGTAAATTGTTGTTTGTTAGTACGAGTAAAATGCCTCACTCACTCAAAATCAACAACCCCATTAAAAAAATTCAAAAGAAAAAGACATAAACATAGAAATCATCCAACTAAATCCATTTGCTGACAAAGCTCTTTCCTTAACCGTTGAGAGAATAGCCTGCAAGCATCCACACTTAAATCAACGGCTGCAGCTAAAGCTACAAAAGCAGCAGCATCCTCCGTGCAATTCACGTGCGGCACACTCACCTCCACCGTAGGTTTGCTGCACCTTCCCTCACCTTCTACACTCGCCGACATCACAAACCCTCTATACATACAATAAGGCCATAGCCCATAACCATAATCACCACTTCCCCTTGGACTACAAACCGGCGACGTCGCGTTTCCCGGCGTCGCACGACCGTTAGAACCACCACCTCCTCCACAACGGCTACTCAAATCAAGAACAAACTTCCCTCCTCTAGTCAAACTCAACGTTGACTCTGCAATGACAATACCACCAGCACTCATGCTACCGTTAGTGTCCGGCATAAGTTCAAACCGGTAACCAAGACCATCAGAGCCACCGCGTTCGCGCCACGCTTCCAGTCTTCCCCAAGGCTTCCATGTACCATCACCAGGACGAAGAATAAGCCATGAACCGGGATTTGAGCAGCTAACCCGGTCTGACCCGGGAGATGCAACGAAAGGTGTGACCATTGAAGCAGCTGCAACCGGTGAACCGGAAAGGTCGTGAACCGTAATGGACCATCCTTTGCGTTCTTTCCCTGTACGTTCACGTTCACTTCCGAATGAACTTAACCAGCTTCTAGAAGCTCCTACCTCTGATTGCATTGATCTGAAACGAAACGGAATAACCGTCACGTTAGATAACTTGGAAGATACAAACATACACTCAACGTGTAACAGAAAACGTTACAGATTCAGGAAATTCGAATCCCTAGAATTGACACCTAACCTAAACCACTTCTAAAAAAATTCTAAAAAATCAACTAATCCAAATTTGGTAGCAACCGCATTCAAATTTTCAACTAGACATGAAATTGATATTTTCAATTTTCTACTTTAGCTTTTCATTTTCACTATCCATAAAGAGTAAAGTGCACAATAAAGTGCGCGAAATGCGTTCATACGGTGAACGCGGGTAATGTCGCTAACCTACAATCATTGTAATTAAAAAAAAAAAAAAAAGTTCATATAAATCGTTGAGTCAAGTTATACCTAGAACGTTGATTCCGGTCACCACTGTTGTTTCTAAAACTGAACTTGCACGTGAAGACAGGTTGTGAAATATTGCCTTGGATCTGAAAAACCTGAGGACTGCATTCTGGCTCGCCGTCGAACTGGAATACGAACCTAGGATCAGGTTCGGCCTTAACATTGAGGTGAAACTGTGCAGAACCGCCTTTATCATCCTTCCCAACCGTAATCCATCCATTATGGAAAACAGTGGCCTTCGTTAGAGTACCGGTGAGGTTCAACGGAACGGAGACTTTTCCGAGAAGTCTCCCGGAGTTAACACCGCATGTGGTGCCACTCCGACCGGTGTAGATCGCAATTTTGAGGGTAAGTTTCTTGGCGAATATGGATTTTCCGGTGAGCCTGTCAAGATCAGCCTTACTGAGATGAAAAGAAGCGGCAATCGGTTGGATTTGTGAGTCAGGGGAATTATTCTCGTGAGGGATGAAGGGGACAAGAGCAGTTTGTAGAGGAAAGTTCTTGAGTTTTATCTTGCAGAAACACGGTGAAGATGAAGGATGCACGACGGAGCGTGCAGGTTTGGAGGCGACAGGGATTTTAAGGGCGAGGTTTCCGATGGTTAGACGAACGAACGGACAGGGATCCATGTTGGTGAAATGGTTCAGAAAATGGAGAAAGAGTGTTAATGGTGGTAGAAAAGTAGAAGTAACATTCGGTGCAGTGGAAGTAGTGTGTGTGTTTAGGGTGAAATGGGAAAAAGCAAGAGAATGTGATGTGTTTAGTAGAGAATAGAATTGAATTAGTTGGGATGAGACTAGACTTGAGGGAGGTTGAAGAGGTGAGAGAGAGAGAGATAAAAAAAAGGGTAAAGGGGGGAAAAGAAAGAGAGAAAATGGGTAGGGTGATGAAATTGTGGGTGTGGAAGACAGCTGGGTACAGCTAGGAGGGTCGTTAGAGTAGTGGCTGGGGAACCTAAGTTGGCGGTATCTGTTACTATTGAGTTGAGGTCAGGTCCCTCTCTCTCTCTCCTGCACTGCACTTTACTGGACCCCACTCTCTCTCTTGTTAAATTTAAGCAGCCAGCCCATTGGATTTCATTTATTTATTGCTGTTTTAATTCTCGTTATTACCCTTAGCTTTTTGTTACTGTCTACTACTACAACAACGTAGGGGTAAAGGTAAGGGCAAGGCAGCAGCATGATACGCATCTGCCACGCCACACGTGGTGTTGCTCTTCAGCTGTGCTTTCATTACCACTCAATCAGTACGTACATAACCACGAAACCATAACATAGCATTGTGATTGCGGAGAGATGTGGATGCCTTTCCTTTCAAATTTCTAACATTATTTCATTAAATTAATATTAATATTTTTTTTAGCAAAGCAGCTAATACTTCTTAAAAATTCATTTTTTTTTTTAAATAAATACCTTGTATAGAGTATTATGCAATTTTTTTCTATCCACGTTGCAAAATGTACTAAAATGGCTTTTTATTTGATTTATTAATTTTTTTTGTGGTGTCTGGAATTTTAAACCCCAAACCTTGCATAACACTAAAAATATTATAACTAAATTTTTCTTTACTAATTAGTTGAAATGAAATATATTTGACTTAAATACAATTTCAGTCAAAAATAACTTTTTAGGTAACTGTTTATCAAGTAGAAGAAAATCTTGGTCTCTCTAATTTTGTTTCTGTTATAGAATTTACTAAATTAGTTTTTTTTAGTCAATTTAAATATTTTTTCTAAATTAAAATTTTTTACTTAAATTCAATTTCGGTCAAAAGAACTTCTTTATATGACTTTTTATGAAACAGAAAGTCTAAGCCTCTAAAAGAAAACTCTTTTTCCTTCATTGTCATTCTTTAAATTAACGAGAGAAAAAAACAAACTGTAAGGATCATAACGAAAGCATCACTGGTGCTAAAACTCAAGATTTTGTTCTTAAGTTAATTTTGGTAGAACACATTCTATCAGCTCAACTTTAATCATATGGATAATTTCTTTGTTAAAAATATAAATTGGACCTCAATTATTAATTATTGTTAAGATATATGAAATAATTTCATGACTCTATCATATTCTCTGTCCTATAAGGGTGTTTGGTAAAAATAAATTTTGGTAGAAATAATTTTATATATTTTGATTTAGTTGATGACCGTTTCTTAGCTAAATCAAACGACTCATATTTGACGATTGTAGAAATATGGACCTTCATCCTTCAAAAAGAAAAAAGAAACATGGACCTTCAATCTTTTAAATTGAAATATGTGATTCATGTTTTCAATCTTTTGAGCAACCTTGTCTTTATGCATAAGCTTACATATAATAATTGTGTTGTAGTCTTTTTACTTTAATTGCGCTTTTTAAATTGTCGATACGTGAGGGGTTATGCTATGTGTGATTTGGTTAGAATGTGTTGCCTTACATGCACCTCGTTATCAACTATAGTCTTATTCTTCTGCCTCACGAACATGGCTTCAGCACAGGCGGGTAAAAATGTTGTGTCATTTCATCTTTTGTGTTTTGGTGTGTGGATATATGCCCATATTTCTAATATGATATGGTTTGTTTCTTTTACTAATGATTGTTCTCAAGTAAGTTGATTTTTTTTATTTACAAAGGATAAGTGATAAGTATCTCGATTGTTCATTCAATTTTAGCATATGATACAAGCACAACTTAGAAAAGTCATTAAAAGGTTATGTTACTGCAGTGAGAAGCACAATTTATGTATGTTGGCATTCAACGGCATAATGGAGTTACATAAATCAAAAGTCTCAACCTTCCTTAAGTTGCACATGATATTTTCTTCCAAATGGGGGTGAATCAATTTTTTTTGTTGTTTATCTAATTAATCGAGTGACATTTCGTGTTATAAGTACCATTGGTCTTGTTCAGTTTAGGATCTCATTTTTTCCTTTTGTAATTGTCATGCATAGTTTTGAATCATGAATATTTTGGCATGTTGATTTTTTCGGTATTCACAAGTAACACCAAATCAACGTAGATTCTTGTGCGGTTAGATGTGTCTTTATGAACTATCGTACTAACAAAGACAGGGAAGAAATTATATCACGTCTTATTTATGATTATTTTTCGTTTCTAAAAACGTCACTTTTCACAAAAAACAAAAAAAAAAAAAGTATCTTGCTTCATTTGTCCCCAACTTAAAAGTTTGAATTTCTAGTTCTTGGTTATAGCTTCCTGAGAAGCCGATTGCTACTTGTGCTTTTAATTATATTTATGTTCATTCTCTTAGTTTTGATGAGCATCTGAAGTTCAACTTATCTAAACTTTTTCTTATAAAAAAAATGTAGTAGTGCTACTAACAAAGGATTCAAAGGACAAACAGGAAATATCAACTACTAAAATATGTACGGGTGTTGCAAATTTGTAGCTTTATGTACCTAGTTAAAAGGTTAAAGCCACGAGAGAAACCTAATAAGAGATGCCCAACATTTTCCGTGAATTGCCTATTTTTCTTTGCATTTTGATACGTGTTCATGAAGATTTGTTTGTAGGTGGTAGAGTTTTCGGAAAGTGCAAATACCACGTTTTTGGATTTCGGTTTCAAGCTATTGTGGTTAAATGGTTTTCCAAAAAACTTAAGCAATTATTTTTTGGCTTATAAAGAGTTACAGATAAACTTAAAACATTATTTTTCAATTCACCGTTTTTCCTTAAAAAATTAAGGAATTCCTTCGAGCTTAGATGAATTTGAAGACAAACATAGAAGTTATATGTTTTTTCGACCGATTTAAAGAATGAGAGAAGGGTATTCACATCTCCCAAATTTTGAAAGTACAAATGCAGGGAAATGAAGAAAAAAAATTGTGGGGGTGAACTCTGAATTCAGAAACGTTGAAAGTAAGGGTAGAAAAAAATTGTGTAAGAAGTTAAATGACAAAAATGCTAATATTGATTTATTTTTATTATAAATTGTAGGGGTATAATTTCCGTGTCCGAGGGGATAAAGAGAAACATAACACGACCCAAATGGTTTGGGCTCAAATACAACTGGGGTGGGCCTTGAATATTTACAAAAAGGTTAATTTGGGAATTACAAAAAATCCAGGAGATAAAACGATAAGGGAGGGATAAGAGTCTAAGAAAGAAAGGAGAAACCGCGACAGAGAATTGAAGAGAGCAAAATGTCGTCGGTGTCAAGCATATTCGGATGCGGGGTTTCGATTGCGCCAAATTCATTGAGAAAGAAAGCAATTGGAATTGAAAGGAGAAATGTTTGTGGAGGATTGTTGATAGAGTGTTCATCGAGGCCACAGAAGAAATCAACTGCACATCACATGAAGACGAGACCCAGAAAATCATCACTGTCGGATAGGAATCGGAAACCAACAGAGTATGCTCCGTTGCCACCACTGCCTCCTGATTTTACAATTGTCATTCCTGCTGATGCATCTTCAACGGCTACTGTTGTTCCTCCGCCTCCTACTCCTTCTACTTGATTCGGTACTTTTTTTTTTTTTTTTTTTTTTTAAGTATCTGTGTTGTTGTTGTTTTATTTATTGGACTATGATTGTACTGTTAAAATATACTCGCTACTTGTTTCAGTTTTATCTTTCAATTCAATGTGATTTTCATGTTTACATATGATGATGACAAAATGTCCACCATGCTATTATGTTATGGAAAACGCTTTTTACAGCAAACCACATAATTATTGAAGCTCTTTCTTCAATTGTTTTGACGTTAGGTATAAATTATAGGTTACCAATTTCCTTTTTGTCATTCCTTTCAAAATATCATGATGATATTCAGCAACGTGCATCATACTTTAGGTGCAATCGTTGGAGTGCCAAAAAATTCGTTACAGTAGAAGCTAATCAAGTTGCTCACTATTTAGCAAAATATACATTTTCTATTTCTTCTTATGATGCTTGGATTGAAGAAACACCTTGTATTGATGCAACTGTGGCCTTTGATTTGATGCCACACTCTCGGATGAAGGAATATATGTTTCTTTTCAAAATAATATTTCATTTTATAGTCATACGTTGTTTACGGAAAATCAACTTTTTAAACCGGCGTTAACAAAGTTAAATTTGTATCCTTGTTTGCGGAAAAAAATTGATTTTCCATAAACTTTTACACTATGAAGGATAAAACTTTAACTTTGTTTATGTGCTTTAACTTTTGCCTTAAAGCATATGTTGTGGGAGTCTCACCAGTGTATGTACCCGTAGATAAGCTCAAGAAAGTCAATAACAAATATAGACTAAGTTTGTCGATAGACTAATTATACATAAATGGAAGACAAGCAGATAATAAATTGTGTTGTTCGGCCTTTTTTAATGGTAAAATCAATCCTCATAAACAAATAACACCAGAAAAAATTAACTTTAACCTTGTTAACTCCTAGAACTAATAACAAATTGATTCGCATTGACAAAACAATGTGGTGGAGAAATATATATTATCGGCATTGCAACAACTTGATGAATTTTGATGATGATCGTACTCGAAAATAGTGAGGGGGAGATTGAAATTGAGCTTATGATGATACGTAGTGTTGGAACATTGATGAAGACAGGTGAATATTGATGTTAGTTTTTGAAGAATATCCTCTTACCCCCGGGTTGCTTGTGGAATATTATATATATAATAACTGTTTGTATAATTTGGAGTAATTTTTTTTAATAGAAGCAGTTTCTGCAACAATGATCCTTTACCGATGCACGAGAATGAGACATATTCATTTGATTTGATGCTCCTTATTAACTATCTCATGACGTTTAGTAGTTCCTTATTCTATATGTGGAACAATCACCAATATGATTTTGTGTTTTCGTAATGTCTAAAGTGATACTCAGGGACATCAATTTTCATTAAGATTATTCTAAATAATTTGTTTTAGGGTATAGAACTAATAACATTGTTCATGAACTCCTCGATATCTTCAGTATTGTGACATATTGTTGAAGGATAATAATGACATATAAAACATGCACCATTATGGATTATTCAATGTCACATTTTCTATTCGTTAATCAACATAGAACTTTGCACTAATTTCCTTAAGATCAAATGAATATAAGGATTGTATCACAAAGGAGCTTGAAGGACGATTCAAGATTGAATTAAACATCATTAGTAAAATTTCCACTAGAAAAGACAACGCTTCCTATACAGAGATCACACACAAGCTTTCATAACACAATCACGATTAGACATAACTCAACTTTTTACAGAGGCGATTATAAGAGATTAGGAGCTCTGGATCACCATTATGAATAGTTTTTAGTCTCTTTCTCTCCTTAAAGTGTGCATTTCACTTTAAATGCGAAGTTAATATTACTCACCATTGATTAATAAACTACTCGTTGATATTAGAACTACATCATAATAAATATCAATAAAAATAAAATAAAAATGTTTTTATTTTGGTTCATACAAAATTTATTTATAATAAAATTAGTATCTTTAGCATTCATTTTAGTCCTTATTTTGAAGAATTAAAATCAAATATTTGGCCAACATGTATCTTTTTATTTTTTTATTTTTTAAACTTATCATATACACGTAATTGTAAAAATCAAGTCTCTTGATAACCAATCTACGTAAGATATTGATCTCTCCTAACAATTGCAAATCACTTTAAACAATTATTTTTTCATACATCAAAAAATTAAACCTTGAATCAAATAATAATTAAAAGACTGTTTGATAAGACACTTTTATTAGCATTTAGCTTATAAACTCGTTTCACAAAAAAATTCTGTTTGGTAACACTTTTTCACCATGAGCTTATAACTTATTTCACGAGCTTATAAGCTATTTTTCAGAAACTATTCCAAGTAGCGTTTGAGCTTATAGCTTATAGTTTCTCACTTTTAATTCCATTTTTACCCTTATTATTCTAACTAAATTCCATTTTTTACCCTTAATAATTTATGAATGAAATTTTAAATATGTTTTAAATGTGAATGCTATTTTTTATGAATGAAAGATCCTTTTTTTCTCAAAAGAAAAAGATATTTTTTTTACCGTTACGTTTAAGTTTTTTTCGTTACAATTTTTACGTTTTTTTTTTGTGACTATTTCAATATTTAATGCATCTTTTTTTTTTTTTGCGAAATGACACGTTATTTTTGTGTTATCTATCAGAATTGTAGAGAATAAGAACAAGGACAATAATTTTCTCCAACAAAAAAAATGAGAACGTTACGTTTAACTTCACTATATATATATATTTGTACAAACTATATTTTATTTAAACTTTTTTACACTTTATATTTAATTTTTTAGGCAAATGAAAATAAATATAAGTTAACATTTAGGAATTAAAAATTAATTTAATAATAATATTAAATTGACAATGTTTAATTTTTAATTACGTTAAACATTAATTGATATAAACTTTATTATGAATTAAAAATGTCCTTTTATGTAATTTTATATCTATCAACTAATTGAACCGCTAATTTTACCAAACACTTCAAGTAGCTTCTTATCAGCTATCAACTATCAGCCATCAGTTATAAGCTATAAGCTATCAGCTAACTTATCAGTCATCCGCTATTTTTACTAATCAGAGCCTAATAATAAGTAAGAGATTGAAAAGGATAGAGCTATACTTGATTTGACAAATAGGGTCAGATAGAAGAAGTTGACTGTTGATTTTCTCACATTCAATATGTCTTAGAAAACATAAGTAAATGACTAAAAATTCAGCGGTAGTTAAGTGCTGTCGGTTTTCTAGTAATAAGCCGCTGGGGATATTTTAGCATTTTACTTGTGCTTTTAGGAAGTTTATGATGTTAAAAAAGCAACTGTGGAAGAAGTTTGGGCTGAACGAGTTTGGGTTGGGCCCATACGCAGCAAAGAGGTCTGATTAAGTCACACTGGCGAGCGAGGGAAATCTCTTTACGATAATTTTTCCGTTCCGTCGTTCTCTGCCCTCACCGTCGACGCCGGTGCCGATTTTTCTCCGTCTTGAAGGTTCGCATCATTTTCAAATCTTATAACTTCAATTTTCTTTGACTATTTCGTTATGCTAATTAATTAAGATTAATAATATTGTTAGATTGATTATTGATATATGCAATAGGTGTGTGTGCGCCATTGTTTCAATACAATGACTAAGAGACCAAAGAAATCAGAATCAAATAGGAGACCAAAAAGAAGAAAGCCATCAGGTGTTTTTTCACCGTTGGATGTATCTTCTAGCGTTGTTTTCCGTTTGCTATGCCCTGCTAGTAAAATTGGGGGTGTAATTGGTAAAGGTGGTTCTATTATATCACAAATTCGCCATGAAACCGGTGTGAAAGTTAAAATTGAAGAGCCTGTTCCGGGTTGCGAAGAAAGGGTTATAACTTTTTTAAAGGAGAGTGAAGAAGGTAGTGCTGAGCAAGGAAAGGAGGTTAATGATAATGATGAGAGTGAAAGCAAGGTGAAGGATGATGAGGAGAAAGGGAATGGCGATGATAATGAAGATAAAGATTCTGTTTCTGTTGAAGATTCGCAGAGCGAGAAGGTGAATTCAAATCCAACTATTATGAGGGCTGTAATGTTAGTTTTTGAGAGGGTGGCTGAGGATGAAGGTGGTGATGAAAGTAAAAAAGGTTACTTTGGTTTACGGCTACTTATCCTTTCTAATCAAGTTGGATGCATTTTGGGAAAAGGTGGCAGTGTGATAAAGAGAATGTCAGCTGAAAGTGGGGCGCAGATTCGAATCCTTCCTAAAGAAGAAATTCCCGCGTGTGCGTCGGATTCTGACGAGTTAGTTCAGGTAAATGTTGTCTCCGACACTATGCCTGTATGCACTAAAATGGCATAGGGTGTATATTATTCCATGAAATTTCTGTTGCTAGTTTCATTTGAAGTAATGAATGACTGGTGGATTGTTTACTTTGTCAAAAGGTTATTTGATTCAACTGTCATAAGTGTGTTTTGCATGTATGCATAGTAGTTTTAGTGAACATACAATAAGCAGCCGATTTAGCGATCTTGATGTATTTCACTTATTTTTGGACATGGTCATGCTTGATTTCATGTTTCAACATTTCTTATAATCATGATATGGTGTAGATCACAGGAGGAGTAGAAGTTGTCAGGAGAGCTCTGCAATCTGTTTTTCAGCAGCTTGTGGAGAATTCACCTCGGGATCATGAATCTCTGCCTACCAATCTTACCGGGCCGTCATCTCATTCATATGGTCAATTCCCACCAAATAAACGCACTTTCGCTGGTCAAGGAGCATCTTTTGCTACTGGGCCTAATGAAATTCCTGTTTTCCATTCTGCTCCTATGATTCCCAAATTTCATGAAGGTGCCATCCTTGGTCGCATGAGGCCTCCACCGGAAATACTTACTTTCCGTTTACTGTGTCCTTCCGAAAGTGTAGGAAATTTAATTGGCAAGGGTGGATCAATCATAAAGATGCTGCAACAAGAGACAGCCAGTGAAATCAAGGTCATAGAAGCCATTCCGGGTTCAGAGGACTGCATTATCATCATATCTGGTCCAGCGGTATTGTACAAGTTTCCCATTTTCTCATACGTGCTATTGTTTTGGAGTCACATTTGTTTTTCACTGATGTTAGTTTAATAATTGCAGCACCCAGATGATAGAATATCTCCTGTGCAAGAGGCTATATTTCGTGTGCAAAATAGAATATCCAGGGCTATGCTTGATAGTAAAGAGCACAGTATGTTAGCAAGGGTCATTGTTTCTTCCAAACATATAGGTTGTCTCCTAGGGAAGGGTGGTTCCATCATAGCTGAAATGAGGAATTTATCAGGTGCCCATATTCGTATGCTGGGAAAGGATAAGGGTCCAAAGTGTGTTTCAGAAGATGATGAAGTAATTCAGGTTCAATTTCTACCATATCTGATATTGTGTATATTTAAAATCTGCAACTTTATCCCATGTGGGTATAATTTTCATAGTAATGCTGATATCTTGTAATTATTATTTGACTAAATTATACTACTCCTGTTTGGATTTGATAGATACAATACATGGTCAATATGACATAATCTCCATCAAAAGAACCATGATTTCTTCGGAAAAACTAATATAGTTGTATTGTAAAGTCATGTAGCTTTGCAATTGAGAAGTTGGAGTAATTTTCTTTTTTGAAGGGCGAAGATATATATATTATAAATAATAAGGAAATAGAGAAATACAAATAGTACATCAGGACATGAATATGAGCCGTACTCAGACAAAAACAAAAAAAACACCACAACAACCAAAATGAATACACCAACCCACCCACGCCTACAATCAGAGACACCTCAATATCACATTTACGTGATACTTATTTATCAAATCGTTAATTGACTGGGATGTATGCTTTGTGATTAGTTTCTATTAGTTTAGTCAATTTTTTTTACCTAAGTACTAGTATTTGATATTTCAAATGGTTGCCGCTTATCCTTTTGGCAGGTGAGTGGAGTAATTGAGGCAGTGCATGATGCTCTTTTGCAAATAACTACGAGATTAAGAAACAATTTCTTTCGCGATGCATTTCCGTCTGCCAATTTTCCTTCAAATTCTGCATTCCTTGATCAACATTCTCCATTCCCACCTTATTTGGGAAGGCGGGGACTTTCACCTCCTGGAATGTATTCTGACCTAGGTCCGCGACATCCACATGCTGATTTTCCCCTCGATGATCACCCTCCTTTTATGAATAATATGTATAGATCAGGCATTCCTCCTCTCATATCTGAAAGGAAGCCTTGGGGTCCTAAGGTATTGGACTATTTTTGCTGTTGTTGGCACTAATTTTGTTTTACCTACCCTCCTTTAGATTTAGGCTATCTTTTATCTAGCACTCAATCCGTGTGTATAAAATTAGTCTTATTGAAATGATTAAATTGAACTGGATGAGAAAATGAGGGGACAGTGGTACAACACACATAGTTTGCATCAAAACTTGTATCTGTAGTAGCATATTTAGTGAAATATAGGTTTGTTAAGCTTATTTATGTGAATGTTATTTTTTAAATTCTGAACAGTTTAAAGTTTCTTATTGTATGAAATATTTCATCTGAATTGTGACTTGATAATTTCCAAGAAGACACCTAGAAAGTTAGGAAAAAATTCTACATCCTTGAAAGTTATTATTATTTTCATTTACCACACAACTTTATTGCTGCATCCTATGAAATTTCAGATGGTATGGCATATCAATCTTTAGCTTCAATTAGCCATTATGTTTTAAACAAGATTTTTTCCCATACTGTTATGGCTACTAAATCGTTGAGTTGATTATATTGGATATCTGGTTCTAGGGGATACTTGAAGGTGGTGGACATATGGGCTTGCCAGAATTTGCAGGAGGTCCCCGAAGAATTTCTGGATTTGCAGGGTGTGTCTATCACTGTCAATACTTTTTTCATCTTTATTATTTTTCAAATTTAACTCTCTCTCTCTCTCTCTCTCATTGTTTATGTAATAACTTGGTTTCATCATGCAGAGGGAGCCAACCGATTATCACAAGCACCACTGTTGAAGTTGTTGTTCCTCGAGCTCTGGTGGCTGAAATATACGGGGAAAATGGTGAATGCCTGAAACAGATACTCCAGGTGAGGCCATTGCATCTGACAATTGATGATGTTAATTGTTTAGTTTCTATCTGCTTGTTATTTGGATGATTTTTGTGCAAACAATTAAATAGTTGTCTGAGCGACTCATACATGATACATGGACACCTGCATCAATATTACTTCACATAAGCTTCTGTGTTAACACTTAGCAATTTCTTGCGAAAGACACAAAGGGTCCTAGACTCTGAATGCTTTGTGTTGATGTGAGTAATTGGACAAGTTTATTTCTGCTGAAAAAATTATTAAATTTTTTCTGTTTTAATTGGAATTCAAATTGTAGGATGGTGTGATTATTGATGAAATCACTGTATGGTTTTAATTGTTTTGACATTTTCAATGTCATCCATACTTACAGATCTCTGATGCAAATGTTATTATTACTGATCCAATCCCTGGAGCTGTGGAAACTAAAATTATAATATCTGGAACCCCGGAGCAAACTAATGCTGCACAAAGTCTTATTCAGGCATTTGTCATGAGTGAGAGGGAGTCTGGTTGATCTATCCAATTGGGTAATACACTGAATCATGTTTTTTTTCTTTTCAAGTACGACAGATGTAATTGAGCTCTTTTTTTGGCTTAATATCGGTTCTTCATGTTATAATCTTTAGTAGGAATGTGGTATAAATTGTAAAATACTATCCTATAAAATTGTGACTGTGCACCAGCTTTCTTTGTATGCACGTTTGACCATTTTGAACTTCACATCCTATTTTGGACATATTTCTTTATGCCCTTAATATATGGCTTATTAATCTCACTTAAAACCTAGGTCGCTTGTGGAAGATAAACTGTTAGAACCTAGTCAAGACCGAAATTAGAGGGGGGGGGGGGGGGGGGGGGGGATACCTGGACCCATTGCTCTGTTTACCTTGCTAAGCCATCTCTTTACCCTTCACCCCCACTTTATTTATTTAACTAACCCTCTAGCTGTGCCTAGCTAATTTTCCCTTTTTTCTATTCATATTATCCATATCCATAAATATCCATTTATATCCCTGGTTCCACCTTGTTATCCTTAGTCACTTGTTGTTTTAACCAATTCTCTATTCATCCCTTTTGTTGGGCTAAGGCTCAAACTGCTGGGTATCTAGACCTATCTATAATATGGTTATTACTTTTCTCATCATACGAGTTTCTCGCGCGCCCGATTCGGATTCTAAAATCTGAAATGTTTTAACGTGTTTTGGAGGTTTTTATGGGGTGTTTATGCTGTTCGAATTCTATTTTTCGAACTGCATAGGCCGTGCGAGAAATCAATATGGTGGAAAAAGGAGTCCTATTGGTGAAGAGAAATTCAAAAGTAGTCGTAGGACATTTCTGTTGGACTTGATAGTCACAGAATATATGTATGAGTCGATTGTGTAGTCAAATGAAACCCCCATATCCTTTCCTTGTCACAACTCCAATCAAATATAAAACATCAACAAAAGAATTTAACTGAGATTTCTTCTTCTATGTTGAGGTGTTATATTTTTATTAGAGATTATTAGAGATAGGAGGGACAGACAAAAGGAGACATGTGGTTTCAGTTAGTACCATAGATAACAAAATAGCAGTGCATTATTCATGACATATTATTATATATACACTGATGTTTGGTGTGTTATGCTCTATCTTTGCATAAAAACCTTGATAACATTACATATGCGTGGGTTTGCTGATGATGACTTACTAAAACAAAGAAAAGATACTGAGAAAAGAAAACAATACAGAATTTGGAATTAAGTATTATTGCTGAGCTTTGAATGGCTGGTATTTTTTGAGATCATGAGCAAGGCCTTGGATGGAACCAGCAGCTGAGATGATAGAAACAATGAGGCATGCCCAACTCAATATCTTCATCCATGTCCACGTGAAAGAAAATCTTTGCATCTTGGACTGCTTAATGTACATCTCTATGGGAAAGTAAACCGTTAATGGCCAAAAGGAAAGTGAACCAATCAGTCCCAAGAAGTCATTGAAGAATGGAAATATCATAGCTATCAAAGCAGTGATAACAACATATGCTGTTCTCCAAACTACCCTGAAGAAGTTCACATGTAAGGTTCCACATAGGGGAATATTTACGGCATGCTCTCCATTTACAAACTGACTGTTGGACCATTTTTCCTTACTCTTACTCTCTACGAATCCAAAGATTGGTTGGCAGAAAACCTGAAAATAAGAAACACTCTTCATGAACAAATGCAAGTATGCTATAGAACAGTACAGAAGCAGGTAATAATAGGCTTTTGTTCAAGTTGTTTACCTGATATGCTCCAATTAAGTGCACGGCGATGAAGATGTTGGCTAAGTCGATTAGCCAAAACGGCTCGTAGAAGCCGAACCCTGTGAGGAAATTCCCTGGTGCATCATTTCCAAATGCTGCATAACCTAAGCAGCCACATAGCATATAAAACATTGTTGTAGTCAAGATGCCAATCAAACTTGCTCGTTTCATGACTTGGTTCTCCGGAGGGCTCGATTTTAAGGTATCCTGGAAAAAATGTGGTTCCCGTCCTCATTATAGCAGCCATGAAAGCAACATATCATTATAATTTACGTGGCATTGATAATGGTTATTTCATTGCAATGAAAGTGATCCCTCCTTCTATAAAAGAAAGTGATCCTTCTTAAATGCACACATACGTAGTGTCCCATATTCCCCCCTCTGTCTCTCTTTGTTGAGTTTTATTGAATTTCGAGTGATGTTCACTTCTGTATAATCTAATTTTTATTTTATTTATTTATTTTTATATATAAAATGAACTAGGCTACTGTTTACGACTTTGCATACTCCATTTATTTTACTAAATGGAGAGGATCTTAACTCTATTGCTACCAGATGCGAATCATGAGATTTGCAGCGGGCGATAAAATGCTCCTAACTGGAAAATTGTTCTACCCTAATTTATTATGTAGTATTTGTATGAGATATATCTAAGCTATTGCCACCAGATGAGAATCATGAGATTTGCAGCGGGAGATAAAATACTCCTAACTTGAAAATTGTTCTACCCTACTTAGAGTTAGTGGGATAGGACAAGACCAATTTGTATGAGTATGAGATATATCTAGTGAAGTGGGACTAGGTTAATAGACTACTATTATAAAGCATTTGTATCTTATTTTAATGGAAGAAAATAAATGTTCCGTAGGAGACAGCCATATATGGATTTAATGTTAACACTATAGTATTTTCGGGATTAAACTGTACCGTAAATTACAATGCACCTGCAAGCAACATGTGGGGCACAGGTGTATGCGAATGATTTTTTGGTTTAGTATTTTCTGTTATTTGAACTGAAAAACAAAACATTGGCAAAATAAAACCCTCTCTTACTAGTTTCTGTTCAAATTAAAAAATTACTATATCCTCTCTCAATTATTATTATTTTTACTCGAATGTTACTTTTTTTTTTTTTTTTTTCAATTAAAAGAAGAGTGAAAAGGACCGAAACCAAAATTAGAAAAAGAAAAAAAGAAGTGCGAAATGGACATTTTTTTTTAGGAAAGAGTGAAATGGACATGTCACATGTTGATGAGGCGTGTCATAATTTTTTCTAGAGAAATATATTTGTATAACTATTTTGGGGCAATTTTTGAACAACTTTCTCTCCTCATTCTCAGATACATTCTTATTATCTCTCTTCATTTTTTTCTCTCCATTATTTTTTACCAACAAGAAGAGAGAAAAGCAAGGTTGTCACCAAAGTTGTCATCAATTGGATGTACAAATATCACTACTTTTTTTTAATATGCGGTGGGACATATAATTAATTTTAGTTTCATATAGTAAAATACATTTGAGACAAATTTTCAGCGGGTAATAACATTTTATTATATATTGAAAAGTCATGGTTTGAACTCTAAATTTTCCAATCATTTATTTTAAGAGAAAATTCTAACCACCAAACTACTTGATGAAAATACAAATACATTCATGTGAACATAACTTAGCTGATATGTACATTAGGTAGGGTCGAATTTCAAATCATAAATTTCTCACTTATATTCTATTCTAGTAAGTAAACTACGTAAAAAAAACATAATGTCCGTGCAAAACTAAACTACTTAAACAAACATAACGTTCAGGGCAAGGAAATATAATTGCCTTGGTATCGTTTGTAATGTTAGGTCGACTTCTGGGTAAAAAAAGATATTATTAGTAATAAGATAATTCATAATTTGGGTAATGTAGAAAAAGAAAAACCCTTGTTTCACATAAAAGTCCTTTTACTCTTGTAAAAAGGAATTCTTGTTACCAACCCGTCTTTTTTATTTGATTTGGTTTAAGAGGTCAGGCGCACACATATATTAAAAATCATGTAAAAAGAGAAATGAATAAAATACGATATATTTTTAAAATAATAAAATGATATGATATATATTATCATGTATGAGTTCAAAAGATGTGCCTTAATAACTGTGACCACTAAGTATTTTTCATGAAAAATGATCTATGGGCACCCATACCTATATTGGGCATGAGAGAAAGAAATAATGAGTGATATCGTATATGTGATATGTTGGTGATGTGATAAGAAGCGAGAGATAAAAAAAAAAGAAATTGTATTTTTACAATATTTTGAGACAACTCTTTCATACATTCTCTTTCTCTTTGTGCTTTTACATTATCTTCATCTCTCTATTATTTTTTATCAATAAAAAGAGAGAGAATGTTGTCTAGGGATTGTAGTCGTATAAATATCGTTACTCAAAATGAAAGTTTAAATGTGTGTATAAATTACTACCCATTTTTCTTGGTGTTCAAACTACATCGATCTTTCTGAAAGAAGAGGAGTAAACAAAGTGTTTGGTTTGTTGAAATCAGCGAGCGCCTCAATATTGATTTAATTAATTGGAGTAAAAAACTTGGCCACTCTGCCACGGTTCCCATGCATGCATGCAAAACAAAATATCTATCTATACAAGTAAGACACAAACAATATTGATGAAATCAACGCACCATACGTGTACATAGATATGTGGCATTAATTAAAATTAATCGTGGATGTAAAAGCAAATTAGTTTTGTATAATATAAATATCAAGAACAATATATATTTAACATGGGACTTGCCTGTATCTCAATGAGGACATTAGAATAAGCATAAGCGAAGGCAATGTCACCAATAGCTTGAAACATCCTCCACACCTTTTCAGTCCCTGTAACGTCCACCCCAACTTGCACCCCTGTTAATGATGTCCGTACAGCAGGTCCCCTACCTTCACCATCAACCATTAATTAACATATATACATGTGCATCTTAATATTATTAATTAATAGTAGTAATTAATAAAACAATTAACTTTTGCTAGCTTAATTTTGATGACTATTTTAATTACCTGCCACTTTAGCTATAGAGAGACCGAGGCCAATGGATGAATAAGCAAAAGACATAACGGCTGCAACAATGGAGAGCCACGATAGCTTATGAAAGTTTGGTATTTGGCTAAGGACAATTTGAATGCAAGCAAATATTATCATGAAAGGATTATTTGATATATAACACTTTGCATCATGCCCTTGTTTGTGATAACAATTCGACCTCTTCACCGCTCTGATAATTCAAAAATAGAAAAATTAATTATTACATCATCATATATATGTACATACACACCACCGTTACTCCAAAGTTTTTATAATAAATTAATAATAACTTACACCATACTAATTGAAGCAGTTATTGTGTATCCAATTGTTACACCGATAAGATTTATATATTGAGCTAATCCACACAGCTGGAATTTCCTTCCTCCTATGGAAAAATTAATCAGATTAGACAAAATTTCAAGTCGGCACTACTCTATCTCATAATTAATGTTGACATAAAAAATGAAATAAATTTGGAATACCTAAGACAGATCTAACAACTTCGGAATAGGTGTAATTTCTTTTGCCATGAACAGGGTCAGGTGAACGATAAGAATCAGCAAGAAGAGTGGAAGTGAAATAAGTTATAAAAGAGAAAGCAAGTAGAACTGCTGGGCCAGCAATCCAACCCATTTGAGCTATTGCCCATGCAAGTGATAACACTCCTGATCCTATCACTGCTGTTATGATATGTGCACTTGCAGTCACCCATGTACCTTCAAATTCAACACCATCATCATCAGATTCATAAAAAGTTATATATAAACTCTATGTTTTGATTGACTTAAATTTTAAAGATTTGTAAATATTACATTTTTATATCGTGGCTAGATGAAATGTGACACTTGTTATAAATCTATTATTTTATTTTAAGCCGTAACTTGGTCTGATATGAAATTAATTTTTTTTCATATCAAGCCTAATGTGATTCCAAAATTACATATGATTTGTTTTTCATTTTGTTATTTTATCTTTTTAATTAATATTCCTTTTTTGTTTCTTAAAACACATGTCATTATAGGTGTGTGTATTATAGTTTACACAACAAAAATGAAGTACAAGAAAAAGTATGATATGGTTTACACAACAACTTGAATATATTATAGGTGTGTATTTGATAATGATCCTACATATGATGAATATATTATTGGTGTGTGTGTTCTCCTCTTAAAAAAGAAATTATATTATAGGTGTGTGTATATTATGATGACATAGTGTGTATGTTTATACATACCCGTTCTTTTGGCTCGTCCATCGTCATCAAAGTTTTTGCTACCGTCAGTAAAAGCTTCAGGGGTTTCTATATACATGCTATTTTTCTGAAACTGATCACGGCTCATCTCTTTCACTTTTAGTTTTTTAGTGTGAAATAGATAAATAAATTAAGGTGTGTTGCGTTTGGCAAACAAAATGATATAATGAAAGAAAGAAACGGTGATAGTTTGTGAGAGAAAGAATAAGGGGTTAAATAGAGAAAAATGAGAGGAGAAGTCAAAGGGGGAGTGTGGAAGAGTGTGGCACATGGGATCAAATTAGGTGAAGAATTAATTTGTTTTTTTTAATAAATAATTTATTTATTTATAATTTTAATTATCATGCATTTTGTTGGGTTTTTTCTAGATTACCCTCTCTTATTTAGAGAGTATTTACCCTCTCATGAAATCAACCAATCAAAATGTAAATATACATTGACAACATTAAATGTCATAAATGAGTCAATTTTTTTTTTAAAAAATCAATTATAATCATAAGGTAACTTTTAATATTTTTAATTTTTATTTAAAGACATGATTACATTAGAGGTCCTTTATCTTACTTATTTGTAAAACTTTGGCCCTTTATCTTTATTTTTTTTCCGTTTAGGTCTTTTATCTCTTATAAAAGCACATATACATCCTTTTTCTCATATTTTTTAAAAAAAAAATACATAATTTTTTTTTAAAATACATTTTTATTAAAAATGAAAAAATCCAGAAATATGATGAAGATGTTACATCTTCATTCATCTTCTTCCTTTGAGTCTTCATCATCTTCATTGAATAAAAAAAATTTCTACACAAATATCATGAATTAATGTTATATTCACCTCAAATCTTTTTTTAAACACAAAAATCAAAACCCTGTAGAGAAAGAGATTTAGTTTCATCGCAAAAAAAAATAAATTGTCACACCGTATATTATTATTATTATTTTCTAACTCAATATTCAAACCCGGTATAAAAATAACCCCAAAATTGAGAGCAACTTTGCACATCAATTTTGTTGTTTTCAAAACAATATTAACTTTCGTAAAGCCTAACCCTTCCGCCAGTGACTAAGCCACCACCATCCGCCTTGCAAAATTTGTGAAATTAAGGTTTTAATTTTTGTGTTTAAAAGAAGATTTAAGGTGAATATAACATTAATTCACGATATTTGGAGATATAGTTTAGTAGAATTTTTATTTATTTAAAGAAGATGATGAAGATTCAAAGGAGAAGAAGATGAAGATGATGAACATCTTCATCATATTTCTGAATTTTTTTTCATTTTTAATAAAAAATGAGGAAAAAAAAAGATGTATATGTGCTTCTAAGAGAGATAAAGGACCTAAACGGGAAAAAATAAAGATAAAGGACCAAAGTGTTACAAATAAATAAGATAAAGGACCCATAATGTAATCTTGCCTTAATTATATTTAGGTGTTACAATCTTAATTAATCTACACTACAGGACTGACTTAGAACAATTAAAATTTCACATTAAATTTCTTTCATCTGAATGTCCTTAAATTTATCAGTTACATTCATAAAATTTCTTTTTCCCATTTTGATTGTTCAATTTTGTCATTCACAACTGCCGCATTTTTCAATTTTCGTGAGAATCATCGTCGTTCGTTTGATTCCAAATGTCGTGAGAATTGTCGTTATTTCCAGTACCACGTCAGGTATGGTGACTTGATTTTTCTTGGTTGTGAAGTAGTTAATTATAACAATTGAGTAAGTCATCTGTTGTACTTTGAGGGCTGCTAGCAGGTGTTGCCGCGGTGATGTTGTGGGAGTCTGCTAGTATTTTTTTGGTTGTTGCTGAAATGGTTATGTGATGAAGCTTTTGTTCTTTTGTCTGAACTTAAAAGCTTTGGCTGATAGTGAGACAGGTCTATGCGTGTTATCAGATTTTATTAGGTTGGCTGCTTAAATAAAAAAAATAAGTCACGATACCTGACGCAGTTGTAGAAACAACGACAATTCTCACTATAATTGAAAACTGCGGCAGTTTGGAACGACAAAATTGAACAATCAAAATGGAAAGAAGAATGAAAAAGTAACAATAATTGATCAATAGGAAAGAATAAAGAAGAAGAAATTTGAATGAAGGAGATGTTTTTGTTCTCACGTTCGGGGTTCTGGAATGGAAGAAATTTTATGAATGAAAGTGATGAATTTAAGGACATCCAGATGAAAGAAATTTAATGTAAAATTTTATTTGTTATAAGTCTTGTTGTGTAAATTAATTAAGATTGAACACCTTAATATAAAAAAAAATCAATTGTTGTTTCAAAAAAAATAAAATTAAATAAATAACAAGAAAATTAAATAAAAATTAAAAGTATTAAAAGTTACCTTATGATTAAGATTAACTCTCATTCAAAAAAAAAGATCAAGATTAACTTTTTTTATTTTTTAAAAAAATCTACTCATTTATTTGACATTTAATATTACTTATGTATATTACATTTTAATTGGTTTATATCATAAGAGGGTAATTACTCTCTAAACAAGAAAGGGTAACGTAGGCCTCACCATTTTGTTGGTGTAAAAATGGTATACAGTCAATGCATCACAATTAATCAATTACGAATGAATTTGACTTCACAAAACACAATAGATTTAGTTCAACTTTTATAAATAATCATTGTTTGTGTTGTTGCTTCATTTATAAAAAGTGCTAACAAGTGCCTTAAAGACGTTTGATTAGGACACTTGATAAGAAGTTTAAAGCATAAATATTTTTTTGGAATTTGTATGTTCAACACGTTGAAACTGCAAAAAGCAATATTTTCTACATAAAAGTTACAATTATTCATATTTTTAAATTCTTAACAAGTGCTTTTAAGACACGTGTTAGCAAACCCTTCATTTATATACTCCATTCGATCCTATTTATAAGAAAAAGTTGATTTTTTAGATTCATTGAGTAATTAATGTATTTGATATAGAATATAGACTAAATATATCATTTATACAATGAATCAAAAAAGTTAAATTTTTCCTATTAATAGAACCGGAGGGAGTATGTAAAATTTCATGCAAATTTACTTTGCTTATTCAACAGATTTAAATTTAACATATCAATTTAAGTTTAATATATCAGTTTACATGTATATTTTATTTTTTCTAGCTTCTGGTAAAAATTGTGCTAACTTCACCGATTGGAAGAAAATTTTACCTTATAATTAAAATCATTTATTTAGTAATAAAAGTGGGATATTGTTTTTCTTTTGATGAAATGAGCTATTGCTTTTTAAAAAAGCAATGGAAGTAGAGAAATGCAAATATAAAAATTGAAAAGATAGAACGAGAGTAAGATGAATGGGTGGGTTGGAAGTGTGGAATTTTTGACACGACTATGAACCATTGAAGGTGGCAATTTCTGATCTGGCATGTGGGTCCCACACTAACCCATTTTTGATTTAGTCCATCCATCTGGAGAATTTTTATGGTAGCCAGTGATTATGGTTTTTCATGAAAGTAGCACAAATAAAGAGATCCCTCACCACCATGCATGGCGTCTCTCGAGTACTAGATTCTCTTCACTTTTTGGTCTTATTGCCTTTTTGTTTTTATATTGTAACACTAACACAGTAGCTAGTACTAAATTTATGTTTATGTGGTTTATTTTGGTTAGATTTTATTGGTTTAATAGTATTTTCAGAATCTGATCAGATCTATGGGTTCAACCGAATTGAATCAGAAATTGCTGAATCTGTCAATTAATTAAATTGCAGTTGATTCTTTAGTTTCTTACAAGTGATAATGGAACCGGATTAAATGAAGTTGAATTATCTGTTCATTTTTTATTATTTGTAAATATTTATTTATTTATTTATTAATCATATATTTCAACTATAATTCAACAAATTAAATCATGATTCAAAGGTCTCACAAAATTTGTGTTTTGGATAGGCTTAAGGTCCATAAATCTTCACATATCATAATTAATAGTACTATAGATTAAACACATCACTAGACTTAGTTTAGAAGCATCGAATCCGCCCCCTCACAATACTCCGCCTCAAACACATCACTTAAATGATAAATATTACTCCTTATCTTGAATCAATGCTTTTAGACTAAATCAGTGATGTGTTTGATCGAGGATACAACTTTTTTCGATATTAATGTAGATACTCACTTGTTTTATATGAGAGAGGATTGTTGTTTCATATTTGTGAAATGATATATATCTTGCTCTTTGTTCCATAATAAGTTCTTGAAATTTAACCGATCAATTCGTTTTTTTTTAGTTTAATATTTGTGAAATGATATATATTTGGTTCATATAAATTCGTGATTTTTTATTTTTCTTTTTTACTGAAAAAGGCACATCTACAGCAAAAATCCACCTAGAAAATTTTGCCTGATCGATAATATTAAGATAGCATATGAAATTTGACCTAACTTGTAAAATTTTCTTTGTATACTTGAGGTGCAATGATGAAGATCATATCTAGTGCACCTCTGCTATGACATAAATAAAATCCTAGTTGCCGACTAGGCATCCTGTATCTCCATTTCATTGGTTCCAACCTCAGAGGCAATATCTCACGATCAACTAAAAAAATATTTTATTTTCTTAGAAAAAAAAATTCTTTATTATAGCTATCTTTTTAAAAAACAAAAAAAAAGTCAGCTTAACCTTTTACACTTTGATGCATGTGCCCCTTGTTTTCATGAGCCCCAAATGGATGGTCTTAATCTTAATTGATGCCCATGATCTAGATAACTTTAGCGGTGAATGGTGTAGAAAATATTTTAAAGTAGACATTCAAACTTTAAAGTGGTCCATCAAGCCATCATCTTGGTATCTCTACTACTACTGTCTCCGTCTCATATTAAGTTTATTTCTTTTTAATAAAATTTGTTTATTTTATACTCCTCTACCACACCATAAAACGATAAAGAAAAAGATGAAGTATTGCCAAACAATATGTCTGATTATATGTGCTTGAAATGAATAAAGATCGATATGCTTAAAATCTGAATGTTGTCATTTACTGTTACGTACTACTAGTATCTAAAAAACCCATTCTGTTTTTCAACAATAATAAATTCATTCTGATCCTTTGCTGGCTTTGTTGTCATCAAGTGTTAATTAGCATTGACCAAAGTGCGGTGTGTACCCTTTCACACCTACACAACTGGAAGTAACAAGGCAAACATTTAGGGTTTGCTATACGGAATTCAAGTCTTCCCATTGTCACTCGATTTTGGTCATAAGCAAATATAATTTTAGACACAATTATAAAAAAGTGAAATGTAGAATTAACATTTTATAAGTGTGTTTAAGTGATTTATATTTCTCTTGCCAACATACATGAATAATCATATCTGATTTCCCTACAAAAAAAAATACAAGAATAATCATATACTATTGGGGTCTTTCAAAAAACAAAATAAAAAAATACTATAGGGGATTAAGTATTGGATTTTTACAACCATTCTTTCAATGTTTTCATTTAAAAAACATACTTTTTTGCTGTTTATTTTGAGATCATATGTTTTTTTTATGTAGTACTCTTATACTACTTTTAGTCCCTTTCTTGTCTTCTAACCCAAAAATTCCATATTTTTAAATAATATGTACTTTTAGACACACTCACATAAATGTAAAAAATATGAAAGAGAAAATAATTAAATAACATGTATTTTTAAAATAGATAAATGATATGTATTTTATGCGTATGTGTCTAAATGACTTTAATTTAAGTTTGTGACTATACAAGTATTTTCCTTCATGATACTCTTCTTTTAGATCGTATCCTTTTTATCAAAGAAAAATAGATTAAGGATGACAATTGGGTGAGAAAATAGTGACACAATGCTCCTCTACTCGCCTATGAGAATATTTTATTTTTCCTTGATGTTCAAAACAAAACAAAAAAAATTGTTTTTCCTTCTCCTTGTTGTTTGTGGGGGAAGGGGTGGGATTAGCAATCTATCAACTCACACTCATTCGATCATTCAACCACTTAACCATCCACCCTACAAAATACTTATCAATATCAATTAATTCCATTCCATTCATTCTTTATAATCGTGGATTACGGATGAGTCGAATTTTATTATTGCTCAAAAAAAATTATTGAAAAATATATATTTTTTACTTAAGGCGCTAAGAGCTTAACAATCTAACATTAAGTAATGAGTCTGAATCCCCTCAGAGACGATTGTAAAATGATTATTAGTTTCTCTTGATTACAAGAGCACACATGGTCTTTTCAATAATTTTTATTTATATTATACAAAATTATTGGTGTGCATTTTATTGTAACAAATATGTTTAATTTATTTAATGAGGTTATAAAAGAATTTCTCAACAATAAAAAGAAATTGTTGCGAATTCGATGAAAATCACACCAATAACAACTTGATGTGTGGGGCAAGAATAATCAGGCAACCAAAATCAAAGTGTATGGAACAATTAAATACAAGCCAAAAGTAGAAAACAACGGCGAGAAGAACACAAAGAAGAGAAGAACACAAAAGAATTTGTTGACCTAGTTCGGTCCAAATTGACCTAGTCTGGGGGAGAGAGCAGCCATCCGTTCCACTATATGATGAGTAACGTTACAAAAGAGAAATCAATGGGTTACAAGAATAAGTCTCCCGCCTAATTCTACCCAAAGTCTCAGCCTCTTACCGTAACCAAGAGACTCAATCCTAATAGTGTTTCCCAAGGTGAATCAACCCTCAAACCCAGTGTTTGTTCCAAAGAGACAAACTCTATACATACCCTAGTTTTGTTGTTGCCTTTCTAAACCCTTGTTTCAGCCCCCTTTATCTCAAAGTTTGCTCTGATACAAGGTCTATATTTATAGTGAAAGTAATCCCTTAAAAAACTGAAACAAATCTTCAATAAAAATACGTTTTATTTTTATCTTCAATCACACCATCGTGGCACGATTCGATCAAATCGTGGCACGATTTTTCCAGTGATTGCTCCAGAATTTTGCTTCAACAATCGTGGCACGAAGCTTCTCCATCGTGGCACGATTCTCCAGAATTCTGATTTTAAGTTAACTCTCACAGAAATTATGTAGTATATAATGAATATTCTATTATTTAGTAACAAGTTAATTGTTGATTGCATCGGGCCTGAATGATGCCAAAGTTGTATGACGACATATGCCTTGTATAAACAAGAGACATGTCGATGAATGGAACGTGTGTTCAATTATGCAAAATTACTTAATTTCTGAATATTTCAGTCGAATCACATTGGTTGCAAACTAGATGAAGAGATGTGGTGAAGTCATGAATGATCAAACAATCGAGAACAAGGTGACGAGAACTCTCTCCTCAAAGTTTGAGTACATTGGAGAGGTAATTGAAGGATCAAAGGACTTGACAGATATGAAGGTTGAAGAATACAAGTATACAACGTTCTTTGAAAGCTCGTGAACAATGTATCTTGGAGTAGATATGTATTTTTACTATTTTTGACAAAGCTCGTGAACAGCATTTGTCCTCTAAGCTAGGATTTCTAGACAAATCGATGTAGATTTGTTAAACTTGGATATTTATTTATTTTTTACTAAAAACCGAACCATTAAACCCCCTGTCCAAGTAATGGATATGGAGGGATTAACTGTGAACCAAAATGAATGATAGAGATGAGGTAAATATAGAAAATTGACAGTAGTACATTGAATTTAACACACGTAGGTTAGAAAAAAAAATTCGTTGGAATTCCAACCAAAATGGGACATGCAATTGGAGATTGGTTCAACCCACACTATGCATTCTCAATTCCAATTTTGTTACATTCTCATAATAATTAGAATAGAACCCCTTCCAGATTTTCATTTTTTCCTTTCATAATTTCTAATCAAATTCATTATTGCTGAGTTTTGTTCGAATGTTGAATCTTAAAAAGGTTGCTCAATGTGATGTAATGTAATGTTGGAAACTGTTCAGGAAATTGCCGTATATCTTCATAGATTTCACAATCTTGATCTCTTTAAGCAAGGGTGGGTATATATATACATTCATTCATCATGTTTTTAATTAATTAATTGCTTTTTAAATTTCTAAACGCATGTGTTTTGTTTTGGTTTTATATAGATGGTATCGGATTAAGATTAAAGTACGATGGGAAGATAGTGAAAATATTAATTCATTCGGTATTCCAGCTAGAGTTGTTCAATACGAAGGTAAATTTTTATTTTTTATTTTTATTTAAAGTTTATTTATTTATATATTTGAAGCAATCAAACTCCCTTATATCCTGTACCTTGGCTAGGAAGTAATATTACAACATGACACCGTAGTGAAATATTAACCCTCCGGTTCTTAGGGGAAGGGGCCCTAGGAATGAAGTAAAGTCTGACCAATAATTGTTTCAACCAAAAATCAAACTCGGGTTCTCCCGAACGATTGATCTTTACATGTAGCTCATTAACCACTTGAGCTCAATCACTTGGTTATCACCACCATAGTCAAATATGATTGAGCGAGTGCGTAAAAACAATAGAGAACAATAACATCAACGCATTGTTGAAAGGGGTCTGCACCTTTAGCTTCTATCACCCAACGAAGAATACCTCACCTCATGGTCTGTAAGTTGAGAAATATAAGAGTAAAGAGATACAATGATTGATTGGAGTAGTAGGTTTTGTTAACTCTGGACTTCGCGAGCTGAACCTAGGTATGCTCACTGGGTGGTGAAAGTTGAAACTTGAGGCCCAAAGTTGTCGAAAAAGAAATGAGAGTTATGCTGTAAATCAGGATTTTTTTCGTGCTTCCAAAGTATGTTTCATATCTATGTATGGAAATGTGGAATTCTTCTTTGATTACTTTTGACACTATTGTCTGTAATCTTTCTCTCTTTTTCTTTAGTTTGTGGATATTCAATTTTCTTCAACTGAGATTTCTCAGTGAAGCTTTTCTCATGCAAAATTTACATCTGAGGTAGAATTTTTTGGTTCTGCAGCTCCTGATCTGGACCAAAGCAGTATTTATGGAGCATGGAAGATTGATGATACAGAAAATAGTTTCTCAACACAGACCTTTCGGATAAAATATGCTAGACAGGATGTTCATTTATGTATGATGATCTCGTTCGACTTATCACGTAGTAGATCTATGGTAATGATCTCTCTGTCACTTTCTTCTCTTTCTATGTCCATTAAGGGGAAGGAAACGTAGTGAGAATCAAATTATATCTTCATGCCATTGTGCTAATTATCTATCTAGTAAGGTCCCGTATATACCGCACGTCAACAAGGTTGGCATACCTATTGCTTATAAATTTGTCTATACATGCCAGCACAGCTGCACTACCGCATATATATATTGATGTAGACCGTAGAGGTGTAGACAATATATGAACTAGAAAAGAAACCCAACACGTTTACATTATGAAATTACATTGATTAGACTTGAGTAATATTAACAGTTAACTTCTTTCTTATTTTTTTTGTTTCATTATATCCTCACAAATGAATTTGCATTTGATATTCCAAGGGTCACTACTGTGTAAACACATATGCTCCCTGAGCTATTTAGTCATTGAGGTTGAATCTATTTACTTGCCAGTGTTGCAAAAGCAACTTACCCTTATTGCATTTGGAAATTTGTATTTGTAGTGTAGTATCATTCAACAGCTGACAAGTAATATGAGATAAATCTGTTAAACCTTAAAACTCTAAGTAATAATAAGTAAATATGCGAGTCCGTATATCTTCTAAACTGCCATTTGTGGTTTTCTCTTCTCCAGTAATGATATTATTTTCCTTTTTCCCATTTCTCCCTGGAAATCTTATCAAAATCATCTTCCAATAAACCAACATAAATCCGCAACTATTCAAATCAACAGATGCAACAATTTTGCCTTTTTTTTTTTACAATATTGGGCGGGACTTGATTTCCAGAATGAGGTTTACATGTTCATATTTTAACATGTAAATTGAAATTAAGTTTTGGAAAAGTGATAAACTAGTGTAATTCTGTTGCTAAAGGGGATAAAAAATAGTAGTCAATATTAAAGATTTCCTAACCTTACTTGAAAAACCATGTAGCATGATACATATATTATTCACAGCTTCGTGTGTTTAGTTCAATATTGTTATCCCATTGAACTGTTTTATGTGGCTCTTACTTACAGGATTTAACTACAAATGGGGTTATTTTAAAGTTTGAGCTTATTTATGCTTCGACACTTGAGGATGGGTGAGTCATATGATCCACAAACCTGCTTAATTCCTTTTTAGTTGGCATTTGCTTGGTGAAAATGTAAAGCTGACTGGAGCTTACATTCCACAGGGATGATCTGGATGCTTCTCCGGCTGCTATCCATGAATTCCGAATTCCTCCTAAAGCTCTGTTAGGATTGCATTCGTATTGTCCCGTTCATTTTGATGCTTTACATGCGGTACTTGTTGATGTAAGTGTACATGTCAGTCTACGGAGAGCTGCCTCTTACTCATCTGCCTCGAAGGTACCCAGGTTTGTTAGATGTTCTAATTTTTAGTATGATTATGATAGACTTTCATTTTAGTATTTTGTGTTCAATTCATAAGTAAATTTTGGAGCAGCTTTGATTGAAAAATCGTTGTATTATATAAGTAAATTTTGTTGATTTTTTTTTCTGAGTAAATGTTGTATCTTAGCGGCTTTGATTTTTGGAGCAGCTTTGATTGAAAAATTGTTTGTGTTCATGTTTGATTACGTAGATTAACATGTTCAAATCCTAAATTCGAATAAATACATTAATATTTTATAAGTCAACTTTTGTTTACAATAAAAACACTGCCATTTATCTAATCATTGTGTATAAATTGGGGAAACTATAACAGAGTGAGGTATGCTTTACATCTGATATTGTGAGTGAAAGGAAGGAAAATTCCTTTACGTTGGGGGAATTCTTCTATTCCCATTTTTTGTTCAATTTCAACAATACATTATTCATACCTTCTATATTTCTTTCAATTCAGTTCGTTGGTTCTACTTGAAATATGAACAGTCTTTGATGATAATTGAAGTACAAATTCTAATGTTAATATATAGGCTGATCACAAAATAAGGAAATGCAATACTCCCTCCATCCTATTCTGAGTGTCACGTTTGCAAAAAATATTATCCCAAAATGAGTGTCATGTTCATAAATGCACAGGGGAAGCTAATGACATGAGAGTGATAGTGATGCACATAATATTAATTAGAGGTACAATCGAAAATTACCGTGCACACTCTTCTCTCCCCTGATGCCTCATTTAGGAAATTAACATAGACAAGAGTATCTGCCACGCAAAACCTTATCTATCTTGCTCACATGAATCACTAACTCTGATGATTTTTCCTTTATTTATTTATTTTCACATAAACTGTGACGAAGGGGAGCCTTGGTGTTATGATTTGGAGTTGTGCACCTAGGCCTAGGGGGTCTAGGTAAAAGCAAGGCAGGGAGGCCTACCATAGACATTGAGTTGTGAATTTCACATCTAACTAATGCAAGGCAAGGATGCCTACCATAGACACTAGCAAAAACCTTTCCTCCAGTGCTAAAAATAGGGTTAAAGTTATTTAAGGAATGTCACATAGGACTTATGGTAATTTCAATACTTGTATGTGTACTTTAGTAATATGGGGTAATAAAAGCCCTCCGTTCATATTTTTTCCAATCATTATTCTTCAAGCATTAACAGGAGAATGTTTTTCGTGCCTGTGCAGCGCTTCAGAGGTGTTACTTCTCTAGATGTGAAAGATATCATGCTTGTCAGAGCATTATTAACTTCTCGTGATTTATTGCTGGAAGAACTACACAAAATGAACAAAGCAATTGGTGAAGCTATAGATACGTCAGATTTTGTGTCAAAAATGAATAACGCGGACTTAATAAATTTTGCGGCACAAGCAAATGGGTTTGCAATAGATGGTGAAGTTTTAGAACAAGGCAAGCCACAAAATGGTCTTGAGGTCTTTGCTTTATTTCATGCTACATAGCTTTACCTTTTTTGTTTGTTTGGCATTTTATATTGTTTTTACCTTTTCTTTTTTATTGATTCTTTGTTCTCTTTTTATACAGGGAGGAAATGGGGCTCAGGATATTCCGAATGCTGAAAACCTCCATTCCCTGTCTCAAAGTGAACTGTTGAACTGTTTTCATTCATTGGGAGATCAACTGCACTATTTATGGAAGATATTTTTAAAAATTCATAGAGAAAACAAGACAGAGATACTAGGACTTTTACACAATACATGGGCCAAGGATCGGAAAGCTGAGTGGTCAATATGGATGATTTATTCTAAGGTAGAGATGCCTCATCATTATATTAATAGTGGGAGTGATGACTCTTCCCGTCGTGCTATGCACAAAAGAGTTTCCAGTTTGTGGAAGTTACCTGATGAGGTAAGGGCTTGTATGTTCCTTCATACTTTTGTACATACAAGTTGCTTAAAAAGAAAAAGAAACGTGGATTGAATTAGGAAATTATGATATGAGACATAAAAGCATTAATTTTGTCTTGAAAATCATACAGCCTCTTGAAACTGCAATTTCATGTGCTGAACTTCATCGGAGGAGCATTGCACAGATGCGGGTGAGCTATCAACATGAATATGGGGACCACCCTGTGACTCTTAAACTATGAAGCACCGACACAGACACCGAATACGATACTGACAGGTTGACACCGATAATAACTTGAGAAAATAGAATAATTGAACGTTACCAGATGTGTCGGTGTTGTGTCGGTGCTACAAAGCTCCTAGATATGGCCTATTGATGAATCAATTCTTTTTTGCAGATTAACGGCCGTTCAATTCAAGACATGCAGATATTTGGAGATCCTTTGCGTATACCAGTTGTGCTTGTTGAAAGGGTGATGAATGTACCACGGCGTAGTACCAGTGAAATTCCACTCCTAGGACATGTTGGACTTGTGGATTCACATAGCTTAACAAATGGGCTGGGGAGTCATACTTTCAGGAAGAAATCTGCACCAAAAAGTAATGTTCGTGTGTTGAAGATTGTTGTCTTTGTGCATGGGTTTCAGGCATGTCTTGAGAATTTTATTGCAAAACTGTACACTGTTTTTTATGTAGGACTTGAGCATGTTAAGTTTATTCAGTTATGTTAGAGTTAGTGATTAGTCATATAATGTTGATCAACTATTTGTAGCATTGTCAAAAGGGGACTATCCTTGCAATTCTCATCAGACCTAGCTGAAGAGGGGCCAGATAGGATTAGCATGACTTTAATCATGCTGGAAAACCTAAAATCCCAACCCCATTAAGAATAAAAGGTTCAAAAAGGACCCAGGGTCAGCTTTGACTTCTGACCTTTGAATAAGTATCTAAGTACTTGGGGAATACTCCCATAAAATCTAGCTATCAAAGGGAAGAACCAAGTCATTTAAATACTCCATCAAACATCCCATACTAATCAACGTGTACTTGGGCACCCCATAATATCCAAGTCTTTATCATAGCACCGCAGCTGAGAGCTGACATCTGGCACTCTACGACACTTTACTCAGTCTTTCCAAGCAAAGCAACGACTTGTCTCTAATACCAATTGATAAGTATCTAAGCACTTGGAGAAGCATTGCTTAAAAGCTAGCTATCAAAGGGGAAGAACTAAGCCACTCACGGAACGTTCCATACTACTCAATGTGGAACTTGGGCAGCCCATAATACCCAAGTCCCCGTCACATTGGGTTAAACAAAGTAGAAAATTGAAAATCCTAACCCATTAACACTTGAAGTTATCTGATTTGGATTTGGTTGTCTAGAATATTCTCAATTAAAGTCGTGCTTCGCGGCCAGATTTCAAACATGGATGTAATAAATAAGCAATACTACTCAATTCTCATACAACCATGAATGTTGCATCGTCCGGAAAAAAGTGTATTACATCACAGCTTCAGGAACAGGACTTTTCAGTTTCTCTTCTCTGCTTAGGGATAACTTTCTATTAAAATGGGTTGTAGATTTGTAGTTTCTTCTGTCCTTTTCTGTTGTGTTGAGATATGTCATAAGTTTCCAGCAAAGTTTGCTAAGTTCTTATGGGGATAGTGTTCTGTCTTGTGGGGACACACACATATAATTTGTAGGTTCCTTATGTCAAGTAAATCGAGGCCTAACTCATACTCCTTATAAACTCTTCTCAAGAATCCTATCTATCCGATGTGGGACTAAATCCACCGAGTGTTGGCTGCTAACACCTTAAGTTCTTACTTTTAACATTGAGATATGGGTTCAAACATGGCTTAAAAATTAGAGCTAGCAAACTCAGGATTGAGGTTATAAGCCTCAAATGAGATATATAACAAAAATAAATTGTGGGGTGTTTTTTTCTGGTCAAAATGATAAAGTGATAAAGTAAACTCAAAGTGATCAAGTTTATTAGATAGGACTCAAAAAAATTTACTTTTATTCACCTGAAATTAAGTACAGATTTATTTACAACAATGGCTGACTCTTAACTTGATCTTCTTCAGATTGTTGAGTTAAAATAAGTTTTTTTGTTTGAAAAAAAAAAATAATCCATGTAAATCATGTCATGTTACCCTTAGTTTATCTCTCAAGTTTTTTGCATGTAAGTTTATTTCCACTGATGTTTACAATTACATATATAAATGAACACACAGGAAACTGTAAATAAGAAATATAATTTTGAATGTGAAGTCTTCTAATTTTTTTTTACCAAGTAGGAATACAAAAGTTGGTAATCACTATCTATTTCTGTTATATAGTTGAGCAGACGTAAACCGAGTCTACCATGCTGTTTGGAATTCTCCTGTCTTTGTAATTGATATTTTTCGAAAAATGAAGAAATATAATACACATCAGATGTATCCTTTTCGTTTGAGCTACAATATCTGCTTCCACATATTTTTTTTCATGTCTGGTTAAAAAGTTGATTAAATGCCTATTCTTCGTCTTTAAAAATGTTTTTAGGGGCATCATCTGGATCTACGACTAGTTCGGAATCAATGGCTTTTGATAGATCCTAAAGTAGAATTTCTCATGTCAGAGGCTAATGAAGATAAAACAAATGGAGATTTCAAAGAAATGGGACATAGGCTAGCTCAGGAAGTTATTTCTTTTGTTAAAAGCAAAATGGACAGAGTAACAAGATACGGGAAACTGGGAGATATTAAGCTAAGTTTTGTTGGACATTCAATGGGTAATCTCATTATAAGAACAGCGATAGCCGGTAAGTTATTTTAATTGAATAGAAGAGATGATGTTGATCAGTTGAAGTTTGGTAGTAAATTTTGTCCCGTGTTTGCAGATAAAATGATGCAGCCATATCTAAGACACCTACATACATATGTTTCAGTATCTGGTCCACACTTGGGATATCTTTATAGTTCAAACTCATTATTTAATTCTGGAATGTGGTTTCTGAAGAAGCTAAAAAACACACAGTGCATTCATCAGCTCTCCTGCACGGATGATCCAGATTTGCAAAAGACATTCCTGTATAAACTGTGTAAGGTATGAAAGTGTCCTACAAAGGTTGGGATCAAGTATCATGACGAGTTTTTAATGGAGTTATTTATTTTGCACTCTTTTTTTCAGAAGAAGACCTTGGAACATTTTAGGAATGTTATCTTGATATCTTCTCCTCAGGTATTGCCTTCTCTCAGGATTCTTAAAATCATTTTTAAGAATGCTCTTATCTGAACTCTTAAAATAATTTTCTTTTGCTTGAAATTCTCCGGCTTGTTTTTTACTGATACGGCACCATTTTTTAGGATGGCTATGTGCCTTACCATTCTGCTAGAATTGAATCATGCCAGGCTGCTTCGCATGACACTTCAAAGAAGGGTAAAATGTTCCTAGAGATGCTGAATGCTTGTTTGGACCAAATACGTGCCAACCCCTCTGAACATCGAGTATTCATGCGATGTGATGTAAATTTTGATGCCTCTGCCCATGGCAAGAATTTGAACTCTTTCATTGGGCGGGCTGCACATATTGAATTTCTTGACTCAGACATTTTTGCAATGTTCATAATGTGGTCTTTCCCAGATCTATTTCGATAGCACATAGCAGGTATTGTCATTTGTCCTCACACAGAGTATACAAATTCTGGGTTCATGAACTTTAAGATGTTTATATTGAACACAGTTGTGTACATCCATAGGAAGAACCAAGGACATATTGGTGTAATCATTTTAGTTTAGTGTTTAGTAAAATTATTTGTTGAAATGGTAATGTGTATATATATGGTTCAAAATTTTCCCGTTGCTATAGCTAATACAACTATAATTATTTTCTTCTTGCATATACACCATATTAATATGATTTTATTTAAAATAAAATATTCATTTTCGTGTACTAAGTGTAATCTCCATGGTTATAAAATAAATATCCATTCCTTCAATTAAAAATATTTTGGGAGTGTATTGGATTAGGATTTTAAAATACTATTTTAATAAAAAAAAGTCTTTAAGATTTTAAAAGACTATGCGAGATTGTATTGATTCTGTGAGATTTTAAAAGACTTTTTATGTAAAAGACTTTATACACTCAAGATTTTAAAAGATTTATCACACTGACTTTTAAGGATTTCAAAGGACTTTATGTGATTTTAAAATTTCAAAGGATTCAATGAATTTTAGGGGAAAAAGAACAAACTTACAAGCGTGAATGATAAAAATAATGAACAAATAAATTCTAGCGTTTGAATAAAGAAAAATAAAACAAATAAAAAATTCTTTTACTATTGATTTTCAAACATTTTTTATTTGTTAAAAATGTTATTCCCACAAAATTCAATTGTACATATTTAAAATTATGCCAGCACTTACAAATCTTTCAAAAAAAAATATTGTGTCAACCACTACAAATCGGTCGAGTTTACAGTTTACCGAGTGTTAACTCAGTCAAACTCGTTAAACCTTCCGATTTTACTAGAAACCGAGTTTACCTCAGAGTTAACACGATTTTTGTACCTAAAAATGTAAACTCGATAATCTCAGAGAGTTAACACTCGATTTGCGGAACATTGATTACGACATACTCTCTATAATAATATTCTCAATACAATTTTTTATTTTTTTATGAGATAGAGAGAGGGAGAGAGGGGGGATGAGAGATGATAGAGAGAGAGAGAATGGAGAGATAGAGAGACGAAGAGAGAAATGAGATAACAGGGAGAGGGAGAGAGAGAGAGAGAGAGAGAGAGAGAGAGAGAGAGAGAGAGAGAGAGAGAGAGAGAGAGAGAGAGAGAGAGAGAGAGAGAGAGGAGAGAGAGAGAGAGAGAGAGAGAGAGAGAGAGAGAGAGAGAGAGAGAGAGAGAGAGAGAGAGAGAGAGAGAGAGAGAGAGAGAGAGAGAGAGAGAGAGAGAGAGAGAGAGAGAGAGAGAGAGAGAGAGAGAGAGAGAGAGAGAGAGAGAGAGAGAGAGAGAGAGAGAGAGAGAGAGAGAGAGAGAGAGAGAGGAGAAGAAAGAGATAATAACTTTTAAAGAAAAACAATCTCAAGAATACTTATCTTTTTATGAAAGACTTTTTCTTGTTAAAATTACACAACAAAATCCCACAAAATCCATCAAAATCCAATTTATTAAACAATCCTTCGAAATTTGAATGATTTTGAATACCACAAGACTTTTTTTAAGTGATGAAAAGTCTTGATTGAATACCTCAAGACTTTTTTTAAAATGATAAAGAGTCTTGATTGAATACCACAAGACTTTTTTTAAGTTGCTAAAAGTCTTTTGAATACCACAAGATTTTTTCATAATTAAAAAGTCTTTTAAAATCTCATAGAATCCTAATCCAATACATCCCCTTAGGACTTGTCAATTAGATGAACCAATAATCCCAATGCTTTTATCTTTTCTTTTATTTTAATTAAAAATCCAACTTTTAACCTTTGAAACTTTCATCTAATGTTTTAAAAACTAACATTCATTGTTAAACTTGTGTCCACTATGAAGATGAGTCAAATGTATAAAGAATAGAATGAAAGCAAATGAGACAAGAGTTAAGAATATGCTTTAAACAAAGAATTTAAATTTTTTGATTTATTGAGATGAAGAGCTTCCATTTCTTCTAATAACGCATTTAAGAATATGCTTAAGCAAAATGAAGAAGGTAGAGTGAATTAAATTGGAACTTTAGCTAGATAACTCAACTGGGTTAAGCTAATGGAAAATTTCTCATAAATGCAAAAAGAAAACGTTTCTTAAAGGGTTTCTAGTGCCCATACGCCCCCATGCGCTGCAGGCACACACATGACAAAGCGCATGGCCTTGTGTTTCATATAATTCTATTATTTTAGAAATCACTCACAAATTATAAGAAAATTTTACTATGTTTTCCTTTGCTTATTGTTACATTTTTTCTCCAATGCAAAATAAAAATTTCAAGATTATATATTCAAGATTCATCTTATAAGAACATTGTCATTTGGACAATTTTTGTATTATAGAAGGGGATGTATATATTTGGTACACTATACTTATTTTTATGTTATCTTTTGTGTACTTAAAAAAAGTACTAGCAATTTCCACAATTTGTAAGGGACTTGGTGCATGCACTGGTCGGTGGTCGCAAGCAATTAGTTTTTAATTTTCTATTTTTTTTTTTAAGAAATGATTTTCTAGTTAATTATTAAAATTTAGCAACTCATATAATATTTTAATCAAACATAACAATTGGTTGTTAGCTTTAGCTAGAGTAAAGGAGGAAATAGTAGACATGACAAAATGATTGGTCGTTACTTACAAGTCTTTCAGCAATAATTTAGGATCTGAAACACAGACTCAAATACCTCAAATGTTGTTAAAACGTAAAATTTCATATCAGATTCCTTTCTTTGTCTAATTTATTGATTGAGTTTTGACAAAAACATTAAATCCACACAATGGATGCCACCCACAAAATGTTTTGTAATAAAGAACTAGTTAACCCTCTATACTCAATGGGCATGCAAGTGTCATGTATTCTTGTTGTCTCACACTTCTTCAACGTTGTCCTTAGGACCCTAGGTCAACCTGGACCCGTTGCACAAATTCTGGTAATTGATTAGTTATTGTTTCATTAATCTACATTATTTACATTGAATTGAAGTTTTCAATTATTAATGCATTGATTGCATTGTTGAATTACAGGCAGGGTTGGTATTAGGCCCAATGTCACATATTCGATGCATAAAAGAAACATTCTTTCCTGCCAATTCCATGAATTACTACGAAGTTGTGAGCTTCTTTTGTCGAATAAATTTCATGTTTTTATTTGGCTTAGAGATGAATATTCAATACGCATTGCGTAATCTACGTTTAGTGAGCTTGGTAGCATGTGGTGGTGTGGTAATGGGTGTAATTTTTGGTCTATCTGTCTCATTTTATTTATATCAAGAATTAGGCATCGATGGTTCAAGGTTTTATTTCTGTATGATTATTATGTTAGTTGTATCATACACAAGTTCCCCTATGGTCATCCGTTTGGCAGCAGATTTAAGGTTTGCCGCATCTGATGTCGGTCGAATCGCTGTGTCCGCCGCATTGATTGTAGAAATGGGTTGCTTATTGGTGTTTAATATGATGGTTAATACGAAGATGGATGATAAGAAGTATAATGCGGCACAAGCTTCAAAGGGTTTAAGTTGTCTCATTCTTACAAGTTTTGTGGTTCTTATGAATAGATACTTAGCCATTTGGTTAAATACAAGAAATAGAAACCAAAAGTACCTAAAAGCCCCTGAACTATTATTCATCCTCTTTATTCTTTTAACTACCTCAATGATTATAGAAATATGGAATTACAATAGTATTATTCATTGTTTTTTTATTGGATTGCTATTTCCTAAAGAAGGCAAAACTGCTAGAACGTTGATTCATAAACTTGGTTATTCAATTTATAACTTTATACTTCCGGTATATTTTGGATACATGGGTTTACAATGTGACATTATAAATGCTTTTAAGAAATTGAGTATGATAACCAATACTGTCATATTGATTTTGCTGAGCATTGGAAGCAAGCTTGGTGGAACTCTCTTAGTTTGTCATTACCTTCATATTCCTACAAGTGAAGGGATTTTTCTTGGATTTATATTGAACACTAGAGGTTATGCCGACTTTCTAGTCGTTGGTTCAGCAGCAAAGGTAGGTAATTCATGCAGTTTCATTTGTATTATTAAATGATTACTCTTAATTTGGTTATTATTGTATATACAGGATTTAAATGCAGAAGATTGCAACGTTGTGCTAGTAGCAATAGTACTTAACACAATAATATCAGGAATTATTGTGTCTTTTCTAGCAAGAGGGGAAGAGAAAATGTTCTCAAATAACCATACAGCTATTGAACCACAAGAGATGGAAGACGAGCTTCGAATTTTGGCTTGTGTATATGATCCTCGTCAAGTATCATCAATACTTGCAACAATACTAGCAATGCATGGATCTAAAACATCACCTTCAACCACTTATTTAATGCACCTAATTGAGCTTGTGAAGAAGATCAAATCCAATTTATTGTTTCATGAAAAGGAAAATGCTGACCTTAGTGACGATGATGATTATGGTGGCAATGACGTCGTTGAAATTAATAATTCATTAGATGCATTCACTGCAGACACAAAGATTTTGGTTCACCAAAGAAGGGCAGTATCATCTTTTCCAAGCTTGTATGAAGATGTTTGCAATGAAGCTGAAGATCTTCAAGTATCAATTATCCTTCTTCCTTTTCACAAGCATCAACGAATTGATGGTAAATTAGAAAGTGGAAAAGAAGGTATAAGGATTACTAATCAAAAGGTTCTTAGACACGCACCTTGTTCAGTAGGTGTTATTATCGAAAGAGGGATGTCTAAGGTCCCTGGTTTCTCACAATTGATTACATCTGATAGTACGAAAAACGTTGCAACACTTTTCTTTGGAGGCCCGGACGATCGTGAGGCTATAGCTTGGAGCCTAAGAATTTCAAAATGCCCTCGCATTAATCTGACAATCATCAGATTTTTTTTGTCTTCGTCTTTGTCACATAAAGAACATATTGAAAGTGGAGTACAATATGATGAAAAAGAAATTTTAATGTCTTTATCAGGGGAAGAGACTGTGAATGAGATTGACAATACTTTTATGGTTGATTTTTATAACAGGTATGTGGCTTCAGGACAGATTGGATATGTGGAAAAGTTTGTGAAAGATGGAACACAAACAGTGGAATCTTTGAAAGAGATTGGGGACTTGTACTCTTTGTTTATAGTAGGAAGAGGTGGTAGAGGAAATAGTTCATTAACAATAGGTATGAGTGATTGGGAAGAATGTCCAGAACTTGGAACGGTTGGTGATGTCTTGGCTTCTTCAGACTTTGATATTCATGGTTCTGTTTTGGTCATTCAACAACATAGAGATGTTAAGAAGGGCATAATTCATGATTAATTAGTATTCCAAGTACAATAGTATTATACTTCTTATATGTTGATATAGCTTTATCAACATATAGGGTGTACATAGGAAACATTTATTTGTTATTCAACGGTGTGTGTGTGAAACAAACAAGAAATGCTATGTATGTTTTCAAGCTATATTATTAACAAAACAAAACCTTATCAATTGTTTCGCTCTTGTGACCAATCCCCTAAAATCGTTTTTATCCTTCCTTTTTATTTAAACAAATGATTTTCACATTTATTTAGTTTTATCTTTTGTGATTTTGTCGTCTTAGTACGACGTTGTTTTGTCTGTTGTCTTTGTGCGGTGTTGTTTCTTTCTCGCTTGTTCAGGTGTTTGTTCAACTCAAATTGTCATATCAGTTTTAATCCAATGTAAATCCAATTAATGATTTTAGTGTCGTCAACGTTGCAGATCCAGAGGCATGTGTATTTTAGAGACTTGAATATAGTCACATTTTCATACTTAAGTACTTTGTCGTTTTAACATGGATGTTGTGAGTTCGTTCGCATATTCATTCTTTTTTTTTTTGGCGAATTTGTATTGTATCAATATACTCTATCAATTTGAATGAATATCATTAATTTTCAATAAAAAAAAATGTTTTCAAACTATATATATTCTTATGTCAGTTTGATTATACAATTAAGCATAGATATGGATAAATTATTGGAATTTGTTCGACCAATAGATATTCACAACCCACTTGAGTCGGTCTCGTGGTATTGGCTTAGGATCCGGTAGTCTGCTCCTCCTCAAGGTCTCAAATTCGATTCTTTCGGTGCCAATTTCGGTGAATTAGTTTAGCTTCTTCAAAAAAAAAAGATGAGATATTCACAAAATTTAAATTGTGGTGTATTTTGTCTTGTTCGCATGAGTTTACATTGATGTAGCTCTTGCGAATGTGAGTTATCAATTTTCAACCAATCAATAGGTTAAGGTGTTGCAATGTAAGTTATTAATTATCTTTAATTTGTCATATCGTCGTTAAAATACCGATCAGTTGTTTAGAGTAGCTTTTTTGTTATAAACTATTACAGAGATGTTCAAAAACATAGAGATCGTGGAAAGTTGGATAATTCAACTAATTTTAGTTAAAAATGAAGGAGTCAAAGATCTTAGGTTCAACAAACCCAAACAAATAATATAGATTAATCTAACAAATAATTATTGTCGTAAAAAAAACATAGAGGTTGTTGGTGCACAAAAAATATCCTTTTCAATTTCAAGTATTTTGAGTTGTATCAACAACATTCCATCTATATTTTACATGTTCATTCTCACAGTTTCATCATTGGTTTCTGCATGGTCATAGACTAGAGAGACAAAAAAAAACTAACACACCTATAGTGGTGGATACATGTGTCACGGTTACATACACAAAATTAGGAAGAGCAAGGTTAACAACATTTTTTTAACACCCTCTTTAATACTCATTATTTTATTGTTTTAAATTATTGCAAGTTTACATTTTAATAATGAATGCTAAAAAAAGTGTTGAAAAAGAAATCTTGCTAACATTCCTCAATTGATAATGACTCCTGTTGCTTTCAATGAGTTGGGGCTAGAATCTTTGTATTATATAAAATGCATTGTTACTAACATGAACAATTGGTTTATTTACCTCCTAAAACAAAATTGGTTCATTTACAATTTTGTATTATTTTTACAAAAGCAAAAATAAGAAAATTCACTAATAATCAATTATTAATACATGTAAGAACATCATCACAATTTTGGAGAATAATATATGTAAACAAATATCATCCTTTATTACAATCTAGTTGTTTAGTTGTGATGTTATATTATTTAGAATTTTGAGTTTGAACTCGGGTCACCACATCTCTTCTCTCATGTATATCTTTATTTGAGTACGTGTTGGTTAAGAAACTGATAGCAAAAAAAGAGAATAAAATACTCTTAAATTTAAAATAACAGGTCTCTATTCATATTTGTTCTTCTCTTTACATGTCATCCGTGGTGTCTTTTGAATCCATCTTGAATATCATATTAGTTTATATGAGCTCAAAGGAATATCATACAAGAGAGTGGCTTCCACTCTTAGCATTTGGAGTATATGAGAGTGACTATTTTAAGTGAAGGTTTTTATGTTGGTTAAACAAAATTAACAATTTTCCAACTTTTTTTGTTACATTTTTCCAATTTTATTTTAGATAGACGAAACGAATGACAAGAGTTGTTGGAAACTTATCTACACCAGTAAAATAGTCGGAGTTTAAATTCTGATCATAACATCTGACCTGACGATTTTTAATATTTGTGGACACGCTTTTCCAACTTTAATTGCAAGAGTTTCATCAACAAAAAAAAAAAAAAAAACCATTTTTAAATAAAGTAAATGAGTAAAGTAAACAAAGTCAAATTATCTCAAATTATATGAATAAAATTATATGGTATCAATTAAAGCTGTCAAAATGGGTCGGGCCGACCCGTTTAACCCGATTAATTATAGGGTTTGGGCCTTAAATGTTGAACCCGAATTTTAATAGGGTCTTTTTAGCCCGGCCCTAAAAAGCTCGGTACCCATTAGGGCTAGCCCGAACGGGCTGCGGGTAGCCCGTTAGCCCGCATAACAAAAAAGTCTTATAAATTATATATATTTTTCAAATAATTCTTTACTTAGTTAATTATCAAAGTAAAAAATAAAAGTCAAAATTCAATGAATTAACACATATGAATGTAATATAAAATTATATTTACTCGTTTCGTTATTTATAATTTTAAAGATCAAATATATAAATATTTATAACTTTTTTTTAGGGAAGTAAATATCTATAATCATAACGTATCTAATTTATTTAAAATTGTTTTCCTCGCCGTTTTAGTTTACGAATGATGTACAAAAATGTTTACAATTTATTTTTGTGCTAGACATTATTTAAACATATTAAAAATTTATTTATAAAAAAAATATATAGGATTATTTTATAGTACTTTTTTAAATAAAAAAATATAATTTTTAATACGGACCGGCCCGTTAGCCCGCAGCCCGTGTAGGACCGGACTCAGGTAGTATATTTCAAGCCCGTTTTTCAACCGGACTTTTTGGCCCGACCTGAAAAAGCCCGAAGCCCGTTAGGGCCGGACCATCCATTTTGACAGCTCTATCAATGTTTGTTACGCCCCCGCCCCCTCCGCCTTCCCTATTGGGTTTGTTTTTGAAGCTTTTTAACGATTAATTACTAAAGTAGAGTTTCTTTTAATACTGATAATCATTTTTTTTTTGAAGAAGAATACTGATAATCATTTAGAAAATAAAAAATGAAGTTGAAAATAAAGAAAATAAAAAATTGTATAAAAAAAATATTGTTTTTCTTACTTGTTTATCAATAAGATCAATAAGTTAGTGTTACTACATTAATAAATTTTTAAATAGATTTAAAAAAAAAATAGATAAAGACCATTAAAATATTTATTAATATTGCTCCTCTTAAAACAAAATATTATTAATATTGCTATCTTTTTTAATTTTAAAACATAGTTATGATGTGATTACGTAACATGATGAGATAGAAGTGGATCTATATCCAAGATTTGACTTGACCCACAAAATAAAACATTTGAGATCTTTATCCTTCTATCCGAAAATAAATAAACAATTTGTTCTCATCCAAAAACCAAAACTATTTTTATATTTATATATCAAAAATATAATTATATTCATCATCATCATATCATTCATCAGCACAACAATGGCCGAATTTTCTCTTCCCAAGGACTCTTATTTTCTCGGATTTGACAGTTCTACACAGTAAGTTTACATCTACATTCCCACAATTTCATATCTTATTTTCAATTTTTGAATTTTTTTATGTTATATTTACTGCATGAAATTAAAGTTTGGATTTTTATTGTTTTGAAGATCGTTAAAGGCAACAGTTTTGGATTCAAATCTCAATATCATTGCTTCTGAATTGATTCACTTTGATTCAGACTTACCCCATTACAAAACCAAAGATGGGGTATACAGAGACCCTTCTATCAATGGCAGAATTGTTTCACCAACATTGATGTGGGTGGAAGCTCTTGATCTCATTTTTCAAAAGCTTTCTAAATCAAATTTGGATTTTTCCAAAGTTTCAGCTGTTTCTGGCAGTGGACAACAACATGGTAGTGTTTATTGGAAAAATGGTAGTTCTAAAATATTGTCATCCTTGGATCATAAGAAACCGTTGTTGGAACAGCTTGAGAATGCTTTTTCCATTAAGGAATCTCCAATTTGGATGGATTGTAGCACTACTAATGAGTGTAGGGCAATAGAGAAAGCTTGTGGTGGTGCTTTTGAGCTGGCTAAAGTGACGGGATCACGTGCTTATGAACGATTTACGGGCCCTCAGATTAAAAATATATTTGATCATCAGCCAGATGTATATAATAACACTGAAAGGATCTCGCTCGTTAGCTCGTTTATGGCGTCGCTTTTTATTGGTTCTTATGCTGCTATTGATCATTCTGACGGTGCAGGCATGAATTTAATGGACATCAAGAAAAAGGCTTGGTCTAAAGTTGCACTTGAGGTTTTAAATGATTAGGAATTGTTTTTTCATGTACTAGCTGGTATTCCTATCTTCCCGTTTGATCAATATAGATGCATTCTGATGGTTGTTGCAGGCAACTGCCCCTGGTTTGGAGTCAAAACTTGGAGATTTGGCTCCTGCATATGTTGTTGCTGGAAAGATTGCTTCGTATTTTGTAGAGAGGTTTGTTTTTCCTTTTGAATGAAAGTAAAAATGAAGCGAGTTTATTACAATTCCATATGATATATGCTGTCAAATTCTAATGATTTTTATAGTTTACTTATAGACTCGCAACACATCAATACTCAAGTAACATATCCTAGAGTGCCTAATATTATCTGCTGGAGTTGATGTTTAATTGTACATTGAGAAATTGAGAAATTCCACAGTGGAACATTTGAAATTTGAAAAAACTATTTGTTAATTAAATATTTTACCACTCGTATAATTGCAATAATGGGCAACTTACTCTGGATTGTGGATATTCTGCATTTTGGCCATTTTTTCAATGACAAGCCTACATGGTACATAGCTATTTGTTTGCAAACTGTCTGCAACAAGTTTGAACAAAATATTATATAGTAAGGATATGGAATTGATTCAAAGTCCTTTGCTGGCCGAAATGGTCCATGTTGTCTAATGACTGATGACCTATTGAATGTGTGGGAAAATCTATGTTTAAATTTCAGTATGAAACTGCTATGGTTCTACATCCACTTGTTGCAAGAGCGACAAGCCATATTAAATTCGTAGACCGATGAAAAAAGTTTATTTGTTTCACATTAGGTATCACTTTAACAAGGATTGCTTGGTTGTTCAATGGTCAGGAGACAACCCTAACAGTGTGGCAGGTACTGTAATTTTTTCATAACATACTCTTTCCAGTAAGATTTACTTATAAACTTAAGTCGAAGTTCTAAAAATGAAAATCAACCTCTCACTGAGGAAAATGAAAATTTGAAAACTAATTCATGTAGTGTTTGTTGCTGCCATCTTTGGCCAAAGAAAGAAATTTATATCGTCTATATTTTTCTCTGCTCAATAACTCATCCTAAAAATGTTATCCATATCTGCAGGTCTGACTCTAAATATTCCAGGAGATCTTGCCATCAGCCTTGGCACTAGTGACACGGTATGTTATACATATTGTTAATTTACCTTACCTTTGTTGGTCTGTCGCAACTGCTTACTGTGAAACCTAGGAAATTACAGAAGCTTCTTCACATGTTGCCAATGGAGCGATGCTGACGATTTTATAACTAAATATCATTACACATTTCCATATTAACATAAAACCAATTTTTTATAATGCAAACTAACACCATTGCTTTTAGTTATAATACATTCTATCTTGTCTCTCAGGTATTTATGATCACTAAAGATTCTAATCCAGGATTAGAGGGACATGTTTTCCCTAGTCCGGTTGACGCTGAAGGTTACATGGTCATGTTAGTTTACAAAAATGGGTCCCTTACCCGAGAAGGTAGCGGTGTTGTCTATTTTAATTTTTGCTTGTTTGCATATACATCCTACTTAAAATGATTCTGGAAGTTTCTAATTCTGTGCTTGATCTCAATTGTCAGATGTGCGTAACAGTTATGCAGAAAAATCTTGGGATACTTTCAATAAATTTCTGCAGCAAACACAGCCTTTGAATGGTGTGTATCATAAAATTTACGCTATGTTAAACACTCTGGTCTGTGATCTCACAATGCCTTTTTTGTTAACAGGTGGAAAGTTAGGTTTCTACTACAAGGAGCATGAAATTCTGCCTCCTCTTCCAGGTCAGAGATTGATTTTCCCACCTATTAAATTACTTGTACTCGACACCAAATTGACTTTGCTTTACTCAAGAAGTTACTGACAATTTTTTTACGGTCCTAGTTGGTTACCACCGCTATGTTATAGAAAATTTCTCAGGCGGATTGGATGGAATGAAGGAGCAGGAGGTGAAGGAGTTTGATCCTCCATCCGAGGTTAGGAAATACCTGACAACTCATTGAATGGTGTAGTCGAAATCATGGATAAATGTTGAACAGTAAGCTAAATTGCAGGTACGGGCTTTAATTGAGGGTCAATTTCTCTCAATGCGAGCTCATGCTGAAAGATTTGGTATGCCTTCTCCTCCAAAGCGAATTATAGCCACTGGTGGAGCATCAGCCAATCATTCCATCCTCAGCTCAATAGCCTCAATTTTTGGCTGTGATGTTTATACAGTTCAAAGACCTGGTAAGCAAATATTGGCAATCTCTGCTTGAGATAGTATTAGTGATGTGAAAGTTTGTTTATGCTTATGTTATTATATTATGTTTAGATATCTCTGTATTGTCTTACTTACACTTTCCCTTTAATAGATTCCTATAATGATTATAAGTAAAAAATGTTTCTCCTTAAATCTGATTTGACAAGTTATTGTTTGACATTTATTCTACATTTCCGTGAAACAAGATAGCTAGTAGTTAGTTTCTTTTCCATTTTCTAAGAGCCAGTCGGATACAGATTTTTTGAGAGAAAATTTACTTTTTTCAACTACAAAATCATTTTTCGGCTTTAATTGTGTTTGTTTAAGCTTTTGAAATTAATCAGAATCTTTAAAAAAATATGTATTAATATGAGCTTTTTTTTTATAGCTTCTAAAAAACATCTGATTTTTGTTAAAAAAAAAAAAAAAACTGATTTTAATGTGCGTTATTTGGGAGCCCCTAATATGGACCTTATATATAAGGGTCCATGGTTGAACCCCTTGTTTTTACCAGATACTCCAGGTTTAACATTTCCCCTTTTTTTTTTTTTTTGGTCAGAACATTTCCCCTTTTTAAAAATAAAATAAAGTACGTTTTCTTTACACAATTTTATTGTCTGCACAAGAACATGTTGCAGTTGAACTGCTGAGAAGAATAGAACAACACGTATCAATCCCTATTATCTTTACCTTTTACTAGTAGCTCATTGACCCATTTGTGATCTGAGTTATACAATCCATTAACGCCGGCACCAAGCCACAAACAATATTAATCCCATTACTTAAAACAAATTCATTTATTTATTGGAATATAAAACCAATTTATTGTTGTTGTTGAAGCAGTGAAGCTATCGGTTAAAATTAGTGGAAAATGAGAGAATATTTGAAAGATGCTAATCTTTACGGTTTGCATTTAGCTAAGCCATGTTCGGTGATTTGGCATGTTAAATTCCAACTCTAGAAACATTGAATCCTTGTTGAAATTCAACCACAAGGAACCTGAGAGTGCAGTCATATGTCTCACATTGACGACTCACGTTGTCATAGAGACAGAGAAAACCTGGTTTACAGTAACAAGGAGAGAGAAGAACCGATGGTGGACAAAACTTGTCAAAAAGTGTGAAAGTGGAAAAAAGTGAAGATAAACCTTCACTTGCCGGTAAAACAAACGGGTTCACAGGTGGACCTTTATATATAAGGTTCATATTAGGGGCTCCTGCGTTATAGATGAGAGACTAAATTATAAAAATAAGTTATTGTCTAATGATCACTTTTATTTTAATCTTAAAAAACAGACCCCAAGTTATATATGATATTTCCACTACATCTTTTTTATTCATGAAAATGGGGATCTTATTGTTTTCCTTATTTATAAGTGTGATAAAATCAACTAATTAAATTGAAAATTCTTAAACTTGGTGACAGATTCAGCTTCTCTAGGAGCAGCAGTGAGAGCTGCTCATGGCTGGCTCTGCAACAAGAAGGGTGGCCACTTACCAATATCAGATATGTACATGGATAAATTGGAGAAAACGTCTCTAAGCTGCAAACTTTCAGCTAGTGCTGGAGATCAGGAGGTGGTTTCCAAGTACGCCACTATCATGAAAAAGAGAACTGAGATAGAGAACCATCTGGTTCAAAAGCTTGGACGTTGTTGAAATATTTAACTTGCTATTTTGGTCCAAATTCTTTGTTGTAAAGGAAAAGTCCTTCGTTGCTGAGTTTTCTCATCTTCCGTGAATAGAATAAAGTGATTACAACCCCACAAAAAAAAGGTAGGTGATTACAGAATTGTAATAAGCATTACAAATAAGGTTTTGCCATTGTTCCTAGTCTGTGAATTTGATTTCACTAAGCTGAAGAAAGATATACATTATAGTGCAAAAAAATTCTGTAAGGCGAGGAGGGTCCGTAAGGCATAAATACAATTTTATGGTATGGTGGTTAGTGACTCATCTGTCTAACTATGGTTAGTAAAATGGGATGGCCATTATTTATAAGTTCTTGTCACATGTAAGGCAAAGCCTACCAGAAGTATCGATGAATAAATTTTTTGGTGCAAAGAACCAAGAATTATAATAATTCGTTAAAAAATTGATAGCATTTCAATTGTTCATATTTATTTTTTAAACAAATTTCCCAGTTAGAATTTCAATTTGTCATGCCGCAAGAAACTAGTTCATTTCGGTAGACTGAATCTTTATTTGTAACTTCAAAAATTGCTACACAACAAATCTAACTATTTTGTAACGTAAATAATTTCTCCAATATTGTTTAAAATCATTTCTATAGCTGTTAAGGAATCACGTATGATTATTTACCTACGGGTTCCTTTCTTAAGTCCGCTGAGGAGTCACGTTGAAATTCCCAAAAGTTTAAGAGATGATGTTGACACTCAAAAGAACGGCTAATTTTCAAGTCTTTGATGCACAATGGAGTTTCTTTACACAGACGTATCAACAGTCTAGTGAGGAGAACAGAGAAGTCGTTGTATTATTTTTAGAATTAGCATCCCATAAAGATTTAAATTTCTAATAACAAACCTTGCTCACCAAACACTCATCAGCTGAGACTTGAATATGAAGTTATTTACCAAAAAGAACATTAAAAAGCATGATTAACAAGCTAAAAGTAGAACAAACATCGATTACAAACAAAGCAACATACAGACAACATTTCAGGACTTCACAATCCAAAAACAAAATAGTATGAATACTCAAGCAAAACCGGATTTATCTAATTTTTTACACATTGCTTAGAATAAAGCGCAATGCTAAGGTGAAAGTAGTTGCATTAGTTGGAAACGTTCATCCAATGAAGTTTAAAACTATGATTTTAGTACCAACAAAGAGAGAGATTCACTGAAACAGAATGTAGATTAAAGTTTTTGTGCTAAACACAGCACAATGATAACAAACAATTCAAAAACAAAACATAATTTTGTCCCAGAAATTAAAATGAGCACATGAAAAACAAGAGATCAAATCCTGCAAAATCTAATAATCTTCATCTCCATCAACATCATCTCCATCACCAGACTCAGCACCAACCTCCTCATAATCCTTCTCAAGAGCAGCGAGATCTTCACGAGCCTCTGAGAACTCACCTTCTTCCATACCCTCACCAACATACCAATGCACAAAAGCACGCTTAGCATACATAAGATCAAACTTATGATCAATCCTGGAAAACACCTCAGCAACACTGGTAGAGTTAGAGATCATGCACACGGCCCTCTGCACCTTGGCAAGATCACCACCAGGAACAACAGTAGGAGGCTGGTAATTGATACCACACTTGAACCCAGTTGGACACCAATCAACAAACTGAATGGTCCTCTTGGTCTTGATGGTTGCAACAGCAGCATTCACATCCTTAGGTACAACATCACCACGGTACATCAAACAACAAGCCATGTATTTTCCATGGCGAGGGTCACACTTAGCCATCATGGAAGAAGGTTCAAAAGCACTGTTGGTGATCTCAGCAACAGAAAGCTGCTCATGGTAAGCCTTCTCAGCAGAGATAACAGGTGCATATGAGGAAAGCATGAAATGGATCCTAGGGTAAGGAACCAAGTTGGTTTGAAACTCTGTTACATCAACATTTAGTGCTCCATCAAACCTCAAAGAGGCAGTGAGGGATGAAATCACCTGGGAAAACACATCAAACAAATCTCAATATATGTTACACAACTCAAATTCAATTACTCATCAAATCTAATCAAGTAAACCTCAATATTTGCTACATAATTCAAATCCCAAAGGCAAACATTTCAAGATCCATTATCTATATTCGATTAAGTATATACCTGAGAGACGAGGCGATTGAGGTTGGTGTAAGTAGGACGCTCAATATCAAGAGAACGCCTGCAGATGTCATAGATAGCTTCGTTGTCAAGGAGAACAGCAACATCGGTGTGTTCAAGGAGGGAATGGGTTGAAAGGACACTGTTGTAGGGTTCAACCACAGAGGTAGAAACCTGGGGAGATGGATAAACGGTAAAACCCAACTTGGATTTTTTACCGTAATCAACAGATAAACGCTCCAACAGAAGAGAACCCAAACCAGATCCGGTTCCACCACCCACAGCATTGAACACCAAGAAACCTTGCAGACCAGTACAGTTATCTGCTAGCTTTCGGATCCTGTCGAGGCATAGATCAACAATCTCCTTCCCAACTGAACCACAACACAAAACATATTCTCATATCAGATTCAGATTCAGTTTCAAATAAACAACAATAACAAAAACGAGAGAATGGAAACGTACTGGTATAATGACCACGGGCGAAGTTGTTGGCGGCGTCTTCTTTGCCGCTGATGAGTTGTTCAGGGTGGAAGAGTTGACGGTAAGCACCGGTTCTGACTTCGTCGATGACGGTTGGTTCCAGATCTACGAAGACGGCGCGTGGAACATGCTTTCCGGCACCGGTTTCGCTGAAGAACGTGTTGAAGGCATCATCTCCTCCTCCAACGGTCTTGTCTCCGGGCATCTGGCCATCAGGCTGAAAAACAACACCGAATCGATTAATCAATTGAAAAAACAAAAATCATTAGAAATGATGAAACCCTAAATTAGAGATCTAGAATTAATTACCTGAATGCCGTGTTCAAGGCAGTAAAGTTCCCAGCAGGCATTTCCGACCTGGATACCGGCTTGACCAATGTGGATTGAAATGCACTCTCTCATTTTCTCGGGAAAATTTGAACGAACGAAGGAAAATATAGAAGAAAGAGGAAGAAGAAGAAGAAGAAAACGGAAGAGGAGCGGCGTTTATTAAGACGCTTCTCCCTTTTGAATTTTGTGAAGAAGAATGTAAATGAAGGAGGCGTTATATAGTAGAGCGAAAGAAAAGAAGGAACTAAATTTGAAATGTATGGTTAAGAATTAACTAGGGTTAGCTCCCCTTAGTTGGTTTGACAGCGATTTTTTTTTTAATTCTTCTTTTACAGGCTGGCTACTGACCGTTGAGCCATTTCATTTTTGAATTTTTTTTATTTTATTCCCTCCCCGAAATTCAAGGAATGCCATTGGTCTTTTACCGTCTTTGCAAATCTTACCGTTTGGCTTATTGCTCGGAGAATTGACACATATGGATTGGCTGTGTCACAGTAGCAATCTATCGAAATGCTCCTAGGCAGTTAATTGTTGAATTATAGAATCGACTGTAGTTAATAACCGAAAAAAACTTCGGCAATAAACTACCGAGGAAAACTAAAAAACTTCGGCAGTTAACTGCCGACGAAACCTCAAACATGTTTTTTTTTGACAAAAACCATAAATTATCATTAATAATATTTATTGATTATGAATGTTTCAATCATTATTTTGTATGTTTCAAACAATTGCAGTATTATATATATATATATATATATATATATATATATATATATATATATATATATATATATATATATATATATATATATATATATATATATATATATATATATATATATAATAAAGAGTATTTAAGTCCTCAAAAAACATTTCAATAAGTGTAAGGTTTTAATATGTCTTTAGTCCTTGCACTTTCATCAGATTTTGGTATTGGTCCCTACACTTTTTTTTGTTTGGAATTGGCCCCTGCACTTTGTAAAAATATTGGTATTGGTCCCTCTATTAACTTTCTGTTAAAAAAAGAACACAAAACTATTGGTATTGGTCTCTGCATTTTGTAAAAATATTGGTATTGGTCCCTGCACTTTGTAAAAATATTGATATTGGTGCCACGTTGCGTGAAATGATTGGGCCACGTGGCACTCCGTTGGTTTTGTGTTTTTTTTTTTAACAGAAAGTTAACAGAGGGACCAATACCAATATTTTTACAAAGTGCAGGGACCAATGCCAAACAAAAAAAAGTGCAGGGACCAATGCCAAAATCTGATGAAAGTGCAGGGACCAATGACACATTTAAACCTAAGTGTAAAAATTAAGCATTTGAATATTGTTTTGCAAATTACTTAAAAAAAAAAAAAAAACTTTGTTCACAATTATTTTAAGACTGATGCTAGTCACACCCCAAAAAAAACAAGTTACACCCAAATTTATTTAAAATTTTACAATAATACCAAAATTGCCCTCTTCATGTAAATTTTTAAAAACCCATCTTTTATGATCATTCTGAACCCTTACCCCCTTTCATCCACAAATCACCATAGATGTGCAACCAATATCTGAATCAACATCTTTGTTATTGATCTGTACTATATTCATAAAGGTTATTGAATTTTATGAATTTCATTTTCGATGAGTTTCTATTTGTTTATTGTTTGTTTTGGTATGAGATATGCCTGTCAATTTGATTTTAAGTGAGAGGTTAGTGTAAATTAAGTTTACGTGTATGTATATAAAAGGGGTTAGTGTAGTTTACGTATGTAGGTTAATGTAAATTCAAGTTTACGTATGTTCAATTTAGGTTAGTGTAAATTCAGTTTACTTACGTTCAATCTAGGTTAATGTAAATTAAGTTTACTTATGTTCAATTTAGGTTAATGTAAATTTAGTTTACGTATGTATATAAGAGGTTAGTGTAAATTCAGTTTACTTACGTTCAATCTAAGTTAATGTAAATTAAGTTTGTAAATTCAGTTTACTTACGTTCAATCTAGGTTAATGTAAATTAAGTTTACTTATGTTCAATTTAGGTTAATGTAAATTAAGTTTACTTATGTTCAATTTACGTTAATGTAAATTTAGTTAATTTGAAATTTTTATTTTAGTTAAAGGGTATATTAATCATTCTGGGGTGTAACTTGTTTTTTTTGGGGTGTGATTAGCACCAGTCTTATTTTAATGTAGAAAATATAAAAACATATTATACCTTAAAAAATATCGTTGCGCACAATTATTTTAACGATTTTTTTATTATTATTTGTATTTAAGTAATGTGCAAAACAATATTCAAATTCACAATTTTTACACTGATTTAAATGTTATTCTTATTAAGATATATATGCATAAGTATAATACTACAATTGTTTGAAACGTACCAAAATAATGATTGAAACATTCAAAATCAATAAATATTATTAATGACAATTTATGGTTTTTGTAAAAAAAAATAAAAAATTGAAGTTTCCTCAGCAGTTAACGGCAGCCGGTTCCATATTTCGGCAGTTAACTGTCGAGGGCCATTTCGGTAAATTACTATGTCACACAGCCTTATGCAATATGTCAACAACAATTCTCTATTGTTAGTAGTATTGCACTAAGAGTATTGCTGCTGACACATTTGGTTTGGCTGAGAAATACGAGTAAATTACTCAAATGCCCCTCAGCAGTTAACTGCCAAAATTATAGGATCTCATATTAGGATCTCATATTTCTTCATTTATGACAACAAAATTATATGAATGAAATCAAGAACGTTATAAAAAGAATCATGTAGTAAAGAATTAAATTTAATTATGGGAAAATTTAGGTGTATTTCCTTATTTAATTTCAGGTTTGAAATTCTTCGGCAGTTAACTGCCGAAGTTTTCCTCTGCAGTTAACTTCAGCCGGTTTGGCGATAACGGAGATAAAATGTGAGGATTTTAAAAACATTTAATGAAATGTAGGGACTATTCTTCAAAGATGTGAAAAATGTAAATATTATTTTTTCGAGGAACAAACTATACCATTTAAATGTTTTAACTTATTTAATTTCAAATAGAGAAATTTAAATATTGTCGCTTTTAGATTAATTGATTAATTTTTGGGAAACTTCTACGGTACACTTATAAAGTGAGGTGTATCGGTACTTTCACTTCATAATTTTATAAATTAACGATCATTTTTCATGTAAGAAATTGTTATTTTTCAATATTTATATTTTATAGAACTTCATTTCGTAAGAAAAAACATCATTTCATTGTTTATAAGAATCATAGTAATATTTTTACATAATATCGTAAAAAATAATCAATGTTCTCCATCATGAGTGATAAAAATTCAAAAAAATTAATTTTATTTCGTTGATACTTTTGATGAATAAGATTTAGTTATTATAATTATAAGTGATAGAAAAACAATATTTTTCTTCAAAAACAATTCATTTAACTATTAATTTAAAAAGTGAGTGTACGGTACACTCAAATATATTGGGTGTACCATAGAATTTGCCTAATGTTTGGTGTTTTAAATATTGTCATCCAATCAAATTTTATGATTTTGCCACATCATTAGTTATGTTATTTTTAAAATAAAACGATCCAACGAGTAATCAATCATATCCCTAATTTTGGTTTTCATTCCCTTTTTACGTTTTTGCAATATTCAATTCATTTTCTCATCTCTGCCTCCCTGTAACTTGCTTGTCACAACAACGGGAGTAGTAGAATAGCAACGACGGTTGACATAACCGTCAACGACGAAGACCTTTTGGTGTTAGTGACTCATGGTCGAGTGACGAGGATGGTATTGCAAGATGCAGCTTTTCAGTGCGAGAAGAAAGAACATGACGACGACAGGTTGTTGTAGACTTTTCGATGTTCGTGGTTGTTATGGAACCACACTACATCTGAGCAGACATCTATTACCAATTTGTGGCATACCTCTACCTTTCCCTAGTTTAGATCTCTCCGACCCTGCCATAAGCAACACCACCATTAGTGTTGGCATCACTTGCAACATCAAGGACGATGTGAACTTTCACGACCAACAAGTCATGTACTTTAACTGATCACAATGAAGAACAAGTCTAGTTTCAGAGAGAGACCAAATTTGAGCTTTGAATATGAAGAGAGACTAGAGGAGTTGTATTTGTTGGCCTGACGCCAACGAGAAACAAGGAGGATGGGGTATATGAAATTGAAAGTGAGAGAATGATCATTGTGGGTTGGTTTCTGCAACGTGGTATATGAGGAGGGATAAAGCACATGTCTAGTATCATGTTAGAATCGCAGTGATCCACGATATCAAACATGCACATAGAACAAGTGGGTGTGGGTGGTTTTGCTTTATTGATTAATTAAATTGTTTAAAAGTTACTAAAATATGACATGACAAAAGCCAAAAGGATTGATTTTAATTAGATGTATGTGTAAGCATACATTACACTTTATGTGCATACTCTTTATTCTCTAACTTCTCCTTCGAAAAACTCAATTTTAGTCATTAAAAAAAATCAATGCAATGTTGATCTCCCTATTTTGACAAAACTGCAATTTTGATCTTAAAAATTAAACTGGAGCTCCTTTGAAAAACTCAATTTTTTTATGGAAAATATTACATAAACACCCTTTAATCATACACCCTATTGTACACCTCATGCATTATGGACATTTTAGTAATTTCATCTCACAACCATACTTTCTCTTTCATCTCCTCTTCCTTTTCCTTGCCACATGTCAGGATTGTGTGTGGGTGTAAGAGGTATATTGCCACATGGGGTGTACATGTATCACCACTCATTTTTTATAAGTTTTTTTTAGAGGATATATTTTTTATAAGTCGAGGAGACCATTGAATTTTAATAGTAATGTCATATCATTCACGCAACTCTTAATTTTTTCCACAATTGTATCCAAATCTCTTAAAAGGATATGGTAGATGTTTAAGTCGTCTTTGAGTTCCTCATCCTCTTTTTATAGCGTTTGATTTGCTTGTATAATCTATCGAAAATTATCTTCCGAGTAGTATTTTCATTTTTCACTACTTTTGAGCAATGAAGGTCCTACGAAGCAAATCTCAAAAAGATACTATACCTTACCCATCTTCTTAAACAATGCACTTGAGTTACATCCTTTAAACTTGCACAATTTCTTTGTCAATGATGGTAGGGAAGGGTAAAGAATACGCGTATAACATTGCATTGCATGTGGCATGTGACTGGCCCCGGTTGTGGTACATATATATTTTCGACGGGTGGGCTATCCAATTCTATGATCCGACGTTTCTATTGCGGGCCCCAAGTTTCGATGAGTTTTTTTCTTCTTTTTCAATCCGTCATTTTGATTTCTGATCGTGTGTAATGAATAATTACGATAATTATTGAATGTATCAAAATTTTAATATAATCACTGATTGTATAATCCAATTCTATGATCCTAAGTTTCTATTGCGGGCCCCAAGTTTTGATGAGTTTTTTTTCTTTTTTTTCAAACAGTCATTTTAGTTTTTGATTGTGTAATGAGTAGTAACGATAATCATTCAATGTATCAAAATTTTAATATAATCTCTTATTGTATATTTCGTCAGTCAAATTAATATTTGACGTTAAAATAGTTTTTCAATGTTGACATTGACTATTTTTATATAGAGATTGATATGACAATAATTAAATACTTACAATGACTAATATGAAAATAAATAAGTGTATTCAGGGGCTCATGTAATAATATTAACGTAACATATTAACGTAAGAGACTATTTTGATTAAAATAACGAACAACCAATGACTATTTTAATATATTTAAAGATTATTATGACTACTCGTTACAAATTCATGGATCAAAATATCTATTATCTCATTTTTTTTTGTTTGGGTACAAGTTTTGATGAGTTTTTCACATAGAATAAAAACAATATTTACCAAAATAAAATACTGATGCAACTCAATAATAGTAATAGGTATAAGACCAAAAAAAAAAAATAGTAATAGGTTTTAAAACTTAGACCGAAAAATAAAAAGTGTTGTTTATCATGAGTAACTGGCGTTTCATTTTTTTTTTTAAGGAAAAAAAATCTATTTTTTTAATAAAAAAGTATCATTTTTGTCATTTTTAAGTGAATTTTGGACATTTATAAAGTTCATAAAGTCTAATTTAAAAGGAACAAAACATCCGTGCATATGCTTTTGATGTGGTAGCTGTGTGTTTTTTATGCGAAGAACCACGTGAAAAGCATATAAGAAAATTGTGGAGGTATTTTTAGGGATCACAAAGCATATTTTCTTTATAGTTTCTCTGAGCCTTTGGGAATCAGTAATGCTTTTAAAGATATTTGGATTGAAACAGACTCCTCTCCTGTAGTGCTTGCTTCAAAGAATTTTAGTCAGATTCCTTGATCCTTAAGAAATCGTTGGAACATGCAAGTAAAAAAAACAGGAAAAACATTTGGATTGAAACAGACTCCTCTCTTGTAGTGCTTACTTCAAAGAATTCTAGTTAGATTCCTTGGTCCTTAAGAAATCGTTGGAACAATGTGATGACATTGGTTAATAGCCTAAATTGTATGGTAACTCGCATCTTAAGAGAGGGAAACCAAGTAGCTAACCTTTTGGCTAATTATTACTTATCTTTAAACTCTATGTTTTACTGTCAAGAAGTTCCTGATTTCATCTTAGATTCTTTTGTAAAAAACAAGTTGGGTTGGACTAACTTTAGAATTTCTTGACCTTGAGAGTTTCGGCCTAGTCCCTTCCCTTTTGTATTTTCTCTTTCTTTTTCTAATATAGTTTTGGTTGGTTGCTCTTTGCTTCCAACCTCTTTTTACTGGAAAAAAAGGCTAAAATATGGTTCTAGTTCCTGCAAATATGTCTCGTTTTGGTTTTAGTCCCTGTAAAAAAAAAAAATTGTTTTTGGTCCCTGCAAAATTTTTTGTTTTTTAAAATAGTCCCTGACCCCATTTTTGTGATGATTTGCATACGTGGCACATGATGACTGGACCCATTTTGTAGGTTTTGGTCCCTGCAAGGGACTATTTTCAAAAACAAAAAATTTTGCAGGACAAAAAACAATATTTTTTTATAAAGGCTAAAACCAAAACGAGGCATATTTGCAGGGACTAGAACCATATTTTAGCTAAAAAAAAAAAAACATATAAGAAAATACACATAAGTTTTGTCCACATGCTCATTCCGTTCCTAAATATAAGCAAGTTTGACTTTTTAGGTTCATTCAATTAATGATGTATGTGATTCATATTATGAACCACATACATCATTAATTAAATGAACCTAAAAAATCAAATTAGCTTATTGAAATGGAGGGAGTATAGAAATCCGATAAATAGAGTTCTATCATAAGTAAAAAAAAATAGCTTACAACTTATCATTTTTTTCTCCAATTTATACATGTTCTTTTATTTGAAAAAAATTGAATATTAATCAAACATATTTGTTTTTAGAGTTAAATATGTTTTGGTTTCTATAAGGTTGTGTTTAGTAACACAAAAAAGTTAGCTTACAATTTATTGGATTAACTTATAAGCTTGTTGGATGAAAACGTGATGTGTTTGGTAACAAGCTTTTCTCACGAGCTTATAGCTTTTTTTGAAAAGTTTTTTCAAGTAGCATTTTAGCTTATAGCTGATAGCTTTTCACATTTTCTTTCATTTCTACCCTTTAATATTATTTTTTATTGAAAAAAACTACCCACGATAAAGAAAAACTTCTCACGTTGTGTTAATGTTTTTTTTACGGTTGCCTTATAAATTGCTTTTTATTTGAATTTTTATTGATTGTTTGGTTGGAAATATGGTTCTTCGGTTATTTTTATTTTATTTTTGGTTTAAATGTGTCATTGGTCCCTGCACTTTTTTTTTTTGACATTGGTCCCTGCACTTTGTAAAAATATTGGTATTGATCCATCTGTTAACTTTCTGTTAAAAAAAAAAACACAAAACCAACGGAGTGCCACGTGGCACCAATATCAATATTTTTACAAAGTGCATGGACCAATACCAATATTTTTATAAAGTGCAGGGACCAATACCAATAGTTTTGTGTTTTTTTTGAACAGAAAGTTAATAGAGGGACCAATACCAATATTTTTACAAAGTGCAGGGACCGATGCCAAACAAAAAAAAGTGCAGGGACTAATGCCAAAATATGATGAAAGTGCAGGGACCAATGACACATTTAAACTTTTTTTTTTTAATACGGTCTCATGTTGCTATCTATTTGAATTTTTTATTTAATTTTTATATGGTTCAAAATATCGTTCTTAGAATCTTATATTTTGGGCAACCAGCCCCTTGTACCACTCATGTTGTAGTTTTTTTTTATATATTTTCTTTGTTCCCTTTTTTTTTTACGTTGCTTTTAATTCATATAATATAATATATAATTTTAAACAAAATCTACAATAAATAGTGAAGTCATTTTAGTTAAATACAAAATATTAATTGAATTCATAAAAAACATTTATCATCTTAGAGTTGAAATTAATTTGAAATTAATTTAAATATTTAAAAAAGAATTGAAAAAGTAAAAAAATTATGTATAAAATTTATTAAAAAAAGAAATAAACAAACATGTCATTTTATATTAATCAGTCACTTCAACAACTAATGTTACCAAACACATTATTTTTAATAAGCGAGCTTTTCAGCTATAAGCTATTAACAATTAGTCATCAGTTATCAGCTAGCTTTTCAGCTATCAGCTAGCTTATAATTGATTTTTATCAAACAGAGCCTAAATGTACAAACTTTTTGTTTTACTATCCCTAACAAATTTATTCGGCTTTTAGTCTCTCAAAAGTTTTCCATCTTTACTATTGGTCCCTCTTTTTAAGTAAACTAATATATACAATTCATATTTTTAAATAGTTTTTTTTAGAAAGTTTACAATATTATAAAAATGTCTTCAATTTGTTTTTAACAAAATATGAATTAAATATAAATTTTTATATTTTTTGCGGTTAAAAATTCATGTTATATTAAAAAGTTTATTTTTTAGGGATAGATTTTTACAACAATCTACGCATTTCTGTACAATTTTATAGAAAAATACAAATGCTACACATGATTGTCTTAAAAATACGGAGCAAAAGTGGTGACTAAAATTTTTATAGGGATTAAAAGTCGAAGAATATTTTTAAATGGACTAGAACGAAAAATTAGTATATTTTAGGGAACAAAACATATTTAACCATTGCTTTTGTGTCGTTTTATATTCATAAGTTAGTTCATCTGCTACCAACAATGGATTGGTCCAAATGGTAAGGGTCTTGAACCTCTCAAACTAGTGGTTAGTGGTTCGATTTCTAACTAATGCGTGTGAATAAAATCTAGTTGAAAGGGGGGAATCCACCTTATATACCACATATTTTCGACGTCGATTAGTCACTTCTAAACATCGGTGAAAAATTCATACTAATATCTTGTTAACCAAAAAAAAACAAAAAACTAGTGCATCTGTTAATTTTATCAAGCATTATAATTTTAACTAACTATTTTATCCACCGTAAACTATAAACTACGTCAGCTTATAAAGTCAGTATGTTAACTTATGCATTATCTAATATATATATTTTTTCAAACAAAGCCATAATGATTAAAAAGAATTACTAGCTTGTAGAATTATTTCCACAAATAAAGTCTTACTAGTGTTTCTTGTATAAATAAACTCTTAATCTCAGAATAAAAGTCCATGTGAGCATAATTCAATTGATAAAAATATATATTATTATATGTAAATGTCGATGTTAAAATCAAAACATCCAACTTATTCACTTTAAAAAATTAAGCTACTTGTAAATAAATAAAAAAAAATATTGAAATCATCTAAAAAAAATGGAAAAACAATAGAAGCGACAAAAGCGTAAAACACACCACCTTCTTAGTGTAATAATAAGGTTTATTTGTCCTGTTGTCTTCGTTTTCATGGTTTCTTCCCTTTTTAGTTTCACCCTAATCTCATCGCTGATTTGAATTTAAACCATTCACTCCACAATGAAGAGGAAGAAAACTTGTCATCTGAAATCTGCACAACAAACGGTTTCAGATTCAACATCAACCATGATGATGACGAAGAGAATTCATGTTGGGAATCTATCTTCAAATTCATCATCAACAATGATGATGACGAAGAAAACAACCGTCGCAACTTGAATTCTCTCTCCATCGTTTCCAAACAGTTCCTCTCCATCACCCACCGTTTCCGATTCTCACTCAATGTCTATCACCCAAAAGAACTTCGTAGTCTCAAAAGGTACACCAATCTCAACTCTCTCAACCTCGCACGCTACTACAATTACCACACTGACATTGACCAGTTTCTTCGCAAAATCTCTCGTTTCCCATTGAAACTCACATCACTTAATCTCTCCAAACAGCTTACCTTTCCTACAAATGGGTTGCGAGTTTTTTCACAAAAGATTACAACTTTGACATCTCTCACTTGTTCCCACATTGATGCTTATCGTTCTCTTAACAGTTCTCATTTGCTACTCATTGCGGAATGTTTCCCATTGCTCGAAGAACTCGACCTCAGTTACCCCACATATTGCAACAAAAATTCCTCTAGCTTTCGTGATGGGATACAAGCACTTTCACTTGCTCTTTTCAAACTGCGTAAGGTTAATTTTTCTGGCTGTCCCATAAACAATCAATCGCTTTTCCACCTTCTATGCAACTGTAAGCTTCTCCAAGATGTCATCATGTTTGACTGTGATCAAATAACCAATGCAGGAGTCACTTCTGCTCTCCGTGAAAGACCAACATTGACGTCTTTATCCTTTTCCACCACTCCTAACAATTCAGTATTCAATAATATACATTTTATTGATTCGTTGGTGAGTTTGAAGGGTTTGACTTCTCTTGATTTGAAGCGTTTGAAAATCTCTGATGAGTTGCTCTACTCGATTGCAAGGGAAGGTCTTCTTTTGAAAAGGCTTGTCCTTCAAATTTGCACGGGCTATAGTTATGCTGGAATCATTTGTTTGGTATCCAACTGTCAACGTTTGAAACATTTGGATCTTCAAGATGCTGGTTTTCTGAATGATATACATGTTGTAAATTTGTCTTTGTTTCTTAGTAATTTGGTGTCCATAAACCTTAGTGGTTGTCCTAAGCTCACCAAATCAGCCTTGCTTACTCTTGCTAGGTATTGTCCTTCACTTGGTGAGATCAAAATGGAAAACATTGGGACGGATTGTGTAGAGAATTCTGATTCTTTGGTGGACTTTGGTGTATACCCTCAATTAAAGTCTCTCTATCTGGGTGAAAATACATGGTTAAGTGATGAAAGCATCATAATGTTTGCTTCCATTTTCCCCAATTTGCAGCTGCTTGATTTTAATTCTTGCAATCGCATATCTAAAGGTGTCTGTGAAGTTTTAAGGAGATGTTCTAAGATTAGGCATTTGAACCTATCCGAATGTTCAAGAGTGAAGCTACTTGGAATGAACTTTGCAGTTCCGAAGCTGGAGGTGTTAGACTTGTCATTTACAAAAGTTGATGATAAAACACTCTATGCGATCTCAAAGAATTGTTGCGGGCTTTTGCAACTATTACTGGAACATTGTGATAATGTCAAGGAGAAGGGAGTGAAACATGTGGTTGAAAACTGCACACAATTGAGAGAACAAGATCGCCTTCTTTACTAGTATTTTGAAAGTGCTGTGCTGAAAGTTTGAACTCTGTTAGTTTTTTCTTTTTTTTTAAGATTTAATTCTTTAAGAAATTGCATTTTTTAAATGTCAACTTACAAATGTGCATTTACTCATCAGTCTATGGATGATAATTCCCCAAGTAAGTGTAATATTTTTATATAATGTACAGTGTAATGCTAACAGTTATTTAGGGTGTTGTTAAATGGCGGATTTTTAGCAAAAACCATAAGCAATTATATGAAGGAATACCGGTGCCGCCATGCAGGTGCCATTGGCTGCAATGACATGTTTATATGGCGGATTTTTGGCCTTCCGCCATCAACACCACTTGGGGGCTATATGCAGTTTTAAATTGTTTTGCTTTTGTTAGCTTTGCCTCGAATTATATAGCTTAAATAATTCATTGGCAACATGAGTTTCACACTTTTCTCTGTTGTTACTTTTCTTAGTTTTCCGTGGTTTCTATCAACTTTTGATATCCAACTTTATGTTATTTCTTTTTGGACAAAACTTACAGCTATTGTATACTTCATGTTCCTGCTCTGCCCTGCCATAATTTAACATGTGGATTATATATTCCACTTTAGACCAGCAACTAGCGGTTTATTTACCTTTTTCCTTACATGCTTAAGAGTTTTCTGTTTATTTTTATTTTTATTATATATGTAAGAGAATTAGAGGTGGTGTAGATAGACATACATGTGATTAGAAATCCCAAACATAATTGGCCCAACTGAACTAATTATTTAACCACTGGATTCTGTAGATATTCATGGATATGGCCGTTTCTTTGGTAGAATCGGAAATAATACAATTCAGCAGTTAAGCTTGATTTCTAATTTGATTCAACTTTGCAAGCTATGAATATTCTTATATGGTTTAGTGTTGATATTATTCTACAAAATGAGTTATTGATTATCCTCTAATTCCTTAGATACTTGAGAAAATATTGTGTAAACTTTTTCTTACCCATTAGTGTTTGCAGCATACACAAAAAATAGAGAAATATGAATATATATAAAAGCAATCAAATCGCTTGAAATCAAGTCAAATTTTCTGCTTAAGTACTTTTCCCTTGATGATCCAATCTACCGACATAAATTAATATTGTAAGTAGTACATGTTGCATTTTGGTTCTAATACATTTTTTCTGATCTACTAGTTTCGATGTTCAACAATGTTTGAGCCTTGTTGAATAAACTGATTAGTAGTCTATATATAAATTATGGAAGAAGTCAGATAAGAAATTGATCCTTATTCTTGCGATCCTGTGGGTTTAGTTTTGCTTCGAAAATCAGTCATTTTTGTATGTTTGCTTCATGAAATTTGTTTTAAAATTTTCATATATAACCGATGAAAGACTTAATATTAGAGTTACATAACTTATGTCCTGTGATTTGTCTGTGATTTCATTCTTTTAGGGAACAGTGGTTTGTTTCATTCATGTAGGGATGTTTTGTGGTTTTAGTTTTAGAATATACATATAACATGTTGTGTAAATAATTTTAGTTTCATTTGTTGTTAGTGCTTGGAAGTAATGTTAAAATTACATCACTTTGTTATTTTACTCGAGATGCTCTAATGTTAAGCTAGATTATTTCTTTGAATCAAAGAAAATAATAATCTGATGGAGAAACAAAGCCTTCAACAAAATGATAGATCCCTTTGTTTTACAAGCTCTCTGATGGTTAAGTAGAAGAATTTCTTGTTAAAATTAACTACAGAATAAATTCAATATAATTTTTTTATGAAGAGGCCATAATTTTACTATATATATTTAATATGTCACAGTAATTACAATCTAAAGCCCTAGGTCAAATGGCTGGGATGTTTGTATATTGCATTTTGCAATATTTTTGAAAGATTAAAAATGAACGGTCCAAGGATCGAACACACAACCAAAAGCTCAAAGGCGAGATGGATTACTGCTGTGCTGGACTGTAAATGTATGACTTATGATGTAAACATTACTATATATAATATAACATTTAGCTAAAAATGTGTTTATACCTATTAAAAATGAAATTTTTGAGACTTTGGGGAGGCCATGACCATCCCCTTTCCCCACCTAGCTCCGCCTTTGCATATGAAAATACCAAATACATTCCTTTTTAAAATATATTCATGGTTTTTCGTTCAATGGTATCAGTACACTCATGCTAAAAGTCATGTCAAGTTCTATTCATTGATTGCTTTAAAATACACTTAAGGATATTGAGCTTACTTAACTTGAGCCTTTTTCTAACCCACTTGGGTTAGTCCGATGGTATTGACTTGGATCTGGGAGTGTGCTCTTCCTCAAGGTTTCAGATTCGATTCTCTCCGGTACTAATTTGGATGGTCTGATTTAGCTTCTTAAAAAAAAAAAAAACTTAAGCCTTTTTCTTCTCTCCTCTGCTAAAGTTTTTGTCTCTGCTAAACTGATAGAGGTGTTTCTTTTTCACAACTTTGGATTTCAGTCTTCTTTTATCTCCTTACCACAACTTTTTTTTTTCTTCTCATTCTTGTCTATATTCATTAACACTTTTTTCTTCTTCCGATCTCATTTTTGTCAAATATTGTTTCATTTAAATCATATTCATCTATTTTTTGTGCAGAAAATTAATTGTAGGCATTAGTCTGAAGATTAGGAAGACAACTTCTGGTATGGATTGCTTCTTATACTTGATTTTTGAATTTCGGTTTCCTTTGTCTCTATTCCACTATTTGAAGAAAGTCAAAATATGAGTTGCGTATTATGTTCACGTTGTGTCGTTGGCATTTTTGTGTGGTTAAGCTCTGTTATTGAAGAACTTGAAGCCATTTTTTAGTGTTTTCCCAAAGAAAATTAAAACTCTCATTACGATATCTTTACTATGGAGTTTGTCCTTTTCGTTTTGTCCATAAAACTAATACAAATTTCATAATATTTATAGTCGCATTGATGTTTCCTGCTTCATGACTTTGCACAAAAATATTATGTGTATGTTGTATCGACTTGGCAAAATGTATTTTACCACTTACTTAGAAAGATGACGGTGTATTTACTTAATACAAATTAGTTTCTATCTAGGTCATGTTTGTCACTTTTTACAGTAAATAATGTTTTATTTTTCATAGATGTACACAATTTGTTTCTATTGTCACGAATTTATTTGTTTTGCCCTGCCTTTAGTTTCTCATTATGATAAATCATTGATATCAACAGCTACTTTGTTTATGTGTTATGCCACAGTTTCACATTTAACCTGTTAGGATGCCAACAAAATGAACTTCCTTCATTGAAAACTTTAGTCTAAAATAGATTTTGCTTTGTTACCAATTAGTCTGCTTTCAAAATATAATTTGTGGGTTTTAGATTCTAAATACAAGTAAATTACATAGAAATTATGGAAAGAAAACTGAAAGAGGTCACAAACATGATAGACTTACAATTATGTTACTTGAAAAAGTAGTTTCATTATGTTAAGCATGGGATTCAACATGAACTCTTCTTTAAGAATTATTTTTATCTGCTTTATTTAATTTACAATTGCTGCAACTGAAAATGCTTCTTATACTAAATTGTATCAGATCCAAATGACTGATGCATACGTTGGAATATGTGGGCAGGAAGGCAAAACAGTGATGAAGTTGAGAGATTACTACGAGAATATCAATAGTACTTCAAATTTATTAACTACTTAAGATGCTTTCCTTTTAGCTTTGTTCTCAATATTGAGTATTTGAATTATGACAGCTGAAATTTGGTTTACAAGGGATATGCTAAAACATATGCACACCTGTAGCTTTTCTAAATCTTAATCACTATGAACATGAAACCATATACTAAAGTGGGAATCCATGCTGTGCGTGATGAAAATTGGAAAAGTTTTAAACATTTTTGTCACTTCAAGATATAGTCATTTTGTCACATATGCAAGTCTCTCAGTATTGAGAAATACATCTTATTCTAAATCAGTCTAGTTGTGATTATATGACGATAAGGGATTCATACTCCTTAACCTCTTTCGTTGTTGGTAAAAAATTTAAATTGTTTTTGACCTATAAATTTCAGTCTTCCAATATAGTGCCTTATTCAAAGATATATTAAAGCGCTACCCATCAACAAACATAGTAATTTGATATCTTATAGTCCTTCTCACGATGGGATTTATGTATTTTTTAGGAGAATTCTTATTTTCCCATGAGAAAAAGTTGATAGTCAGGTGTTTATACTGCATGAGTGGTAAAATTCAGAGTCAACAAGTGCTTACGAGACCGTATAACTTGGCTAATCATGAAATGACTGGAAGAAATAAAAAGACACAAATAATATCTTATGTTAAAAGACAATTGTGTAAAAATAATATCTCATGTCAAAAAATTGTTTTGATTCGGATATTTTTGGCGACACCTCTGCTCATTTTTTTCTTATCTCTTTTTTTACAAAACTTTTTCTTTAGAAGCATTTATCCAACGCACATCCCATGATTTTTTGGTAGTTTATAATTAGTTTACTTTTATTTATATTTTTTATGGATTGGGTGTAATATAGGGTTACAGTTTTGTTATCTACAGATTTACCAATGGTGGGAAAAGTAAGGCCTTTGCCCACCATAAACGTCACCTAATTATGATTATGATGATAGCGTTTCAATTTTAGTTACTTTACAAAGGCTCTGGTATATCATTATAATATTGCTCAAGACAACAGATTGTGGGGACATACGGTGAGTCTCTCAATGCAATGAGAAGGAAGGAGTTACTAAGTAGCATGTAAAACAAAGGTATAATCAAATCTATTGGCCACAATATTCTGAACATGATCAATATGATGCATAAGCGAAACAAATCTTACATTATAGATAGGTCTGTTCCGCTAATGGATCAAAAAGTCTTACCATCGGATCAAATGTGATATGATATGAAGTTTAGCAATTAGGTTTGTTACCAATGCAATATTTATTTACTTGTGTAAATTGGTCAAAATCTCCAAGTTATAAAGTTTATTGTGGAAAATTGGAAATATCTCATTCCTTGCCTTAACAATAATAAAACAAACCACAACCAACTCACAAGAACAAGAACAAGAACTAACATACAAACAATTTGTGGGTCAAAATGACAGAGTTAAGAAGACGAGACAAACTGCATATGTTTAACTGTGGTAGATTGCTACAAGAAGACACATTATAGTTAAGAAAATTGAAAATGAAAGGAAAAGAACTTTAGGAATTAGGAGTACACAAGAACTAAAAATTGAAAACCGTAAGTAATTAGCTATAGGAAATTTCACCCTATCTCCAATAATCCAGGAAGACCGATCCTTGTTTGATAATAGATGTTCAAAATGTCAATTTCTATGGGTGACAATATGTATGAGTTGCTGTGCTAGAACAGAAAATCAATCAAAATGATGCTGTTAATAGTTGTTTCAATAAAGAATGAAAGTGGTATACAATACAATACACTATAGAGTATGATGCGTAACCGAATAAAAACATAAAGAGCACTAAATTAGAGCAGAAGAATGTGAAGGTAATACTGTAGTAAGTAGTAGTAAATCCTAAACAACGGTTTCTCTTTACTTTCTTTGACCTAAAGAATGGATACCCGTGAACCTTCCTTTTCTGAGAGAGAGATCATGCAATATTTTATTCCTAATATTTATGTTGATAAACTAAATAAAGAACAATGTATGTTTATTATGGTAATCCTAATGAGACAAATAATAATAATAATATAATAAGGTCACAGAAAATAAGCCCCACTACACTAGTGTGTCAAATCATGTTGCAACAACTGCTAGCATAAAGGGGAAAAAACAGTGACCAAAAATTTCAATTCCACACAACACAACAATCCTTCTCCCTGACATTCTTGGACCACATTTGATCCATGTTTTTTCCCCCTTTTCCCCTACCCGTACATTATTTCAACACAAAATTTAAAATAAATTACTAATCCACTTGTTCTAAAATCAACAACAATTAATAATAAATCCCCTTCCTTATATTGGATTCAATACTTCAAGTCAATAATAAATCCAAGAAAATCCTCGATACAAGTTTTTTTTTCAAATTTCATTATACCATCAAGAAAGAAAGAAAGAAGTGTTGTTGGTGAAATGAATGAATGAAAGAAAAGGTAGTAATATTTGTATATAATATAATATGCCTGGCTTCAACCTGTCTGCCTTAATGGACGCAAATGCAATGGTACGATGTCAATGTCTGATGAGCAACGAGGTTGTTGTTGGATTTGCAAAGAGAACCACCACCTGTTTGTGAGCAAGGGTATAAGGGTCATTGCATGCTGCTAGTACTACTACTACTACTACTACTGTGGAAGAAGATGAAACAACCACCGCCACCGTGTCCACCACAAACACATCCATTGCTGGTAGCTGTAAAACAGAATGAAAATGATGATAGTCAAGCCAAGCCTTCTTCTTGTCTTTCAGTCGATAATGATGTTATTGCTGCTAATTGCTTCTCTCACTCACACACTCTCCCTTTCTTGATGTTACTACTTGAGAGAGAAAGAGTGTTGTTTTCTAAAATGGGAAAATGGATTGGTTAGGGTATAGAGACAGTAATAGTATTTGCAGGCATTGAGCAAGTTTTGGGGAAGGCCGGTGAAAGGCCATTTTCAACTTTCTCTCTGTTCCTTCTACTCACTCTTTTGTCTCTCCTATCCTATATAAATCTACTCTACCCTTTTCCTACCATTAAAAAAGGGTAGTGTTATTTGAACATCTATTTGCTTGACAATTTTATTTTTATAAAGGCACGAAAATCAAAGTAATAGAAAAAGAAAATAAAAAATGTAATGTGAGTATGAGAGAGAAAATTATCAAAAAAATTATACAAAATGGTTGTACAAATATCATTTCTCATTGAAAAATCAATGTCAAAGTTAATTAATTCGAACCAAAGAAAGGCAAAATGTGAAATCACATTTAAATGTGTTTTTTTTTAAATAAATGTAACTTAGTTTTTAAATGTGCCCTTTCTTAGTTAATTTGTCTATAAAGTTACTAATGAAAGAAATAATTTGATGTTGTTCTAGCATGACCCATGACACGATTCTTTATTATTTTAAGATCTATTTTAAAAATATTCGGTTTAATTTGATCAATCTCAGCTTCATCTTCTCTAACTTGAAACGCCTATCAACGACTACCAAATTCAAGCATTGAAGAGTGTCGTTCATAATGGCTCCTCCATCGCACTCCAATGACTCCTCTTTACATATATAAATACAATCGTTCACAAAATAAAACATATACACTTTTTTTTTCCACCTAATCCCTGTTGTTCTTTGCTCTTTAATTAACTCAAATCGTCAAAGTATTTGCAACCACCGTCTCAACTCTCAATTTAACGGTAGTCGGTCCGATTCGGCCGGTATTCTTGATCACCTTAGGTGTCTCTAATTTGAACACATTCAACAACTATTATGAAATTGAATTACACATTACACATTAAATTAAAATAATAAAAAATAAAAAAGAGGAGAAGTGAATAGCCTAAGGAGAGGGGCAGTTTGGGGTTCCAATTTTTGACTGTAAAAGCATGAAATGACGTATTAGAAAAGTGTGACAGGAATTCTTTACTTCCCTTCCTAAATTGTGTCTCAATGGCTTTTATTGCATTGTCCAACGATTTTATGGTGCACCTCTTTTTGGTTTCACCTTTTTGCTCTCCCGCTCCTTCTCTGTCTGTGTCTGAGTTGTAATTTTCCCAAATGTCTATCATCCTAAATGATCCAACCAAGATTAATAGTACTATTGCTACATTTGTTTTTTCTGTCTATGTATGTTGTTTGTTTGTTCTTGGACTTTAATTATTAGAATTCTATAAACTATATTTCATAAAAATAAAAACTAAAAGTATAATATAGTATACTTCTTTTTTTTAAAATAATTGTTTATTAAAGTGCAGCTCTTTGAATTATTTGTTTTTTAAATAAATAATTAGTAAAACATTAGTACTGGTTCGTTGGTCACACAATAAATGAAATAGCCGTCCTCTCTCATTTATGTATGAGTATGACAGACATACAAAAGCTGTTTCTGTTTTATGTTCTGTTGTGTGCTTTGATTCCTTGAACATTACTCCTATGTTACTCCCCACCGCTACTACCAACAAACATAATACACTTATTTTTTGTTCTTTTCAAAAAAAAATAATACACTTATTTTTTTTTTTTACTAAAATGTAGTAAGTACTAATATGCTCATTTGCTCTCTTAGAAAACACATTTAAAGTATTTTGTGAGCTTAACTTAGTTGGTAGGGATATTGCATATTATATGCAGGGGTCGGGGTTCGAACCTCAGACACCCAGTGTAAACTCTAGCCACTAAGCTACTTGACAAAAAAAAAAAAAAACACATTTGGAGTTAATAGCACGGGAAACTTCTTAAGAGGAACAAAGTAACTACAAGAAAATTGTCGATTGGTATGGTTTTTTAGGGCACAAATTTTGATTTGCTTGCATTTAGATTTAGCAGAAATAGATTTGAATTAAAGAAAGTAGACCAACAATACATGAATCTTGTTTTTTTTTTTTTTTTCTGTAAGAAGAACAATAAATGAATCTTAAAGTGAAGAACATTAAGTAGGAGCTGATTGTAGAGCTGCACTGGGCCTAATTGATTTCATTTAATCATTGGGCTATATTTTGAAGCAAGAGTCCATATTGGTTGAGAATTTCTTTTTCCACCCTCTTATTTTCTCGCGCGCCCAGGTACGCTCCATTTACATAACCCTCCATTTAGATCTATAGATGCATGACACGTGGTAAAAACACATCCAAAGGTTGAGATTTAATATTAAAACAACAATTATTTGTGCTTACTCCCCTCCCCTCTTCCTCTCAACCCCGTGCTTCCTCCCTGTCACAAACCAATCCATGGCTGCCCTTATCCTCTTCCACACCCTTCTTCTTCACCCACGTTCAAGCTACATCAAAGCCTCAATTCAGTTTCTTAATTAATTTCTCCTTTCTCTCTCTCTCTCTAAACCTTCATCAATTATCTATCTCTGTATCATTGTTCTATATTTTGCCAATTCTTTATCCTTTTTATCATGATTCACATCAATTGATATTAATTCAAAGGAATGAAAGTATTTGGCTTGTGAATTTTCTTCGACAGAGGGAGAAAAGAGACTGTGATGGGGAGGAAGAGAGATGTTCCATGATTTGTTATTTTTAATTAAACAAATAATTGTTGTTTTAATTTTTAATCTCATCCCAGAAAGATTTTTTGCCATGTCTTGCATCCATACCTTAAATGGACTAAATGAAGCATACCTAAACAAAAATTGACAATTTTATTTTGTCTGTAGAAGAAGTGGTAAGTAATAACGTCGGAATTCATACACACAACTATGACTCTTATGAGATTTTGAGTTTAAATTGGGTAAATATATGAATTTTTTCTGACCCTTTTTATAAAAAAAAAATTCAGGTCTGACCCCTATGAAATTTTTTTTTTCAAAATGACCCACTTTTATTTTTTGTCCTTTTCCTCGTTCCTGCCATCTGAAACGGCGGGGCTGGGCTGCCGGTCTGACAGCTGTCGCATCCTGACTGGCCACTGTTTTTTTTAATTTTTTTTTTTTTTGTCATTACCGCCATTTGAAATGGCGAGACTCATTTTTTAATTTTTTTTTTCGTTTTTTCTTTTTTTTGGCAGCATTTTTTTTACATTAAAACACAACAAATAATAATGATAGATAAAAATATATTAATTTATTTGAACACATAATACATAACGTTATTAACTACCGATTATTTATACTCGGACAATTTCTCCTAATATGATCGGTATGCCGACACAACCCACATTGTCTCGGTGTCGGAGTCCTCTCCACCACCTCCTCGTCCATTTCAATCCATGCGGGTACTATTGGGTCGACCTTTCTTTAGTCTTCGCATGTTTGGATTATGGCAAAGCACGGGACCGTCGTATGGGAGCCAATAACTCTTATCGTGGATTACTTTGAAGGTTGTGTTGTAGATGGAGTAAACACTCTCGTTTTTGAACACAGGTGGAATAAGGGTTTTGTAGTCATGGCGAAATGAAGAACACGCGGCTATGACATGAGAACATGGCAAATGTAAAGCTTGAAATTTCCCACAATCACACCACCCCGCTCGTAGGTCCACTTTGAAAGTTCCCATTGGCCTTCCCTCCCTGTAGTTGACGGTCTCACGGACTGAGAATGTATACCTTTTGTTATACCCTGTTTTTGGACCTAAAAATACTGGGCCCAATTTCATTTCAAACTTTGTCAATTATCAAAATTCAACTGCACAGTTCAAATTGTCTCTGCCTCGCAGTATTTTCAATCACAATTTTACCTGTGTTTTTCTTGCATAAAACCTTTTGAAATGTCTTTACTTGTCTTGTAAGTCACTCAAAAGTGTCTCTGAATCATTACATTGCTTTTTCTACAGTTTATTTCAAAATTTGCAAAAAGTCATGCAGAAGGGTATTTTGGTCATTTCCTGCAGTGGGACCCATTTTCATCCTTGTGACTGTCTCTGAGTCTTTTCAAATTCATTTTTTTAACTTTTCATCAGTAAACCCTGTTTAAATTCATTTCAAACTCGCATCTGAGTCAGTGTCAGAGTCAATTTGAGTTGGTTTAGGTCATTTTTAGCCCTAGGGGCATTTTGGTCATTTCACATAAAAATTTGGCATAGAGAGGTTACTTTGAAGTACCTCATTTAGGCCATTGGTTCGTTTTAGTCCGTTTTGTCAATTTTATTTTTGTTTCGCTTTACGTTTAGTCAAATTACATATTTTAATTCTTTTTTTTATTTTTTTCTTTGCATTTTAATCCTTCAACTTTTTAAAATTGCATTTAGGTCCAAGTTGTCCAATTCTCTTTTATTTTTGAGTCTGTTTTACAATTGCAGTCCAGTCCTTGTCATTTTCACAAATTTGCAGATTGGTCCTTAAATAAAAATAGCAAGCAGCGCCCAAGTGAGCAAGTCCAGGATACGTGTCAGTTCTCCATTGGCCAAACAGTACACTTGTCAGCTATAAAAGCAACACAGTGGCAATGAATTTCACACGTTTTTCCATTCATCAAGTGCCAACTCATAAACACAGAGTCACACTCTCTCTCTTGTCAGTTACCAATCAAAAAACAGAAAAAGCTTCAACATTCATCAATGGCGTAAACCTAACCTTTTCCAGAAACAGAAACTACACAAATTCAAGCTATTTTTTCAGGGATTCTCAGTGATTCTTTGAAGAATCATCATCATTGAATCAATATCTTCGCAATTCAAGGTGCGAATTCGCCAAAGGCAAACTCCAGCACCGATCACGAAGATACAGTGAGGAAGACGAAGAAGAAAGAAAGACAGTGAAGGTTTAAACCGGCGAAGAAGACGATAAAGCAAGAAATCAGCAAGAACACCGGTTTATTTCCGGATTCAAAGCCAAATCACATAGCATCAGAGATTGAAGTTTTCCGAAGAATTTCTCCATTAAAGGTTTCAACCAAAACCTTAGGTAAAACTCATAATCTTTTTCAAAAGCAATATCACTGTTAAACCTAAAAATCACGCAAGCAAAACAGATCCAAAATTTCCAGAATTCAAAGCCAAAACCGTAACCGTAAACACAAAACCTAGATCCATAAGGATCTAAGTTTTGAAAGCAAGAACAAACATCAAAGAGGTATAAAACAACGACATGATGTAGATCTTCAAGGATCTAAACGTTTTCTTTCAAAAAATCAAAATCAAATTCAAAGCCGTACGGCAAATTTCCCGATCTACATCGTTTCGAATTGAATTTGAAAAAACAACTGCTGGATTCGTGTTTAGGGTTAAAGGACGAATTGATTGATGAAGAAATCTTGAAATTCTGGAAATTTTAGGTCACCGGAGTTCATGAACTCGCCGGAGAAGATGAAGTTTCCGGCGGACCTTCAAGGTCTCCGCCGTAGCTTCATCCTCGCCGGCGGCGAGGTTAGTGAGAGGTGAGGGAAGAGAGAAGAACTTAGAGAGAGAAAGGGGAGTGAAAAATGAAGAAAACCGGAACCTCTTCCCTTATATAGCCAGTGAACCGGACCGGTTTATTTCCGGTCCAGTCCCCCTTGTTCCTGGCCGTTTGATCTAGGGTTTCAGAATCCTAGATCAATCGTGTGGCTCCTGTACAATCTGTCTTTTTGAGTGTGGGCTTTGGGTTTGGGCTTAGTCTGCTTTCACGTTTTTTTGCTTTTTTTGCTACTTGCACCATACTTGCCTGCTGTTTACACCCTTTGTTCATGTTAATTTTCATCAATAAATTCCAAGAAATTTACCATGTCATTTCACTATTTTTCTTGATAATTTTCAGTGGTATTTTACTTGGAAAAGTTGATAAAAATTTTAGTGTTGTTTTGTCAAGGGTCTTTACTATTTTAAGTCATTTTTCTCGCATTTCTACCCGTTACTTCATGTACATAATGTTCGTGTTCGTCATGTTTGATTTGCATACTATTCCATGTGAATTTTGCTACTGTTTGCTATGCATATGTCACTGTTTTGATGTGTTGAGTTTTGTTCTTGCATCATGCGCATTATTCATCACATGTTTCCGGCTTATTTTCACCGTCATTTTAACCGTCTTATGCCATACTTTCTTCTATCACTTTATGCCATTTTCTTTTTACCATTTTCTACTAACATTTCCTTTCATATTGATCACTTCATAGCACTTCATTATCTTCACTATTGCCTCCGTTAGTTTAGTTTTCTTTTTTTACAAATTGTAATTCATTCGGTGATGTAATATTTTACCATTGGTTTGTAGCTTGGCAAAGGGGCCATAGAATGTATTTAGGCAATGTTGTAATATGGACTATGGACACTATGACGCACCGACACGCACACACTCACCTTAGATGTATGTATAGGATTGTATGGTTAGGTGAATGCTTAGGTTTTAAACCCTTAGAGAAAATCCATCTTTTTTCAAAAAAAAAACAATTGAACTTCACTTCAAAAATTTTCATAATAAATATGAAGTCAACACTTCATTTTTTTTCCTTTCTTTTTTTCTTAAGAAAAATTCAATTCATCTTAATCATTTAGACTTTCTTTTTAATCACTAATCAAACCTCACTTTTTTGCTAAATCTAATGCCCTCGAGGCCTCTCATCCCTATTCTTCAAAATCTCTTTTCAAACTTAAAATCAACCAACAAAAACAAAAAACCATTTTTTGAGCAAGAACTACGCCGGTTTTGATCCCGTAAAACGGTACGTAGGCAATGAGTCAAAACTCATCCAAGCCGAAATAAAAATCAAATTCTACCTCTTCTCACCTCCATTCTTAACTAATCACACCTTCTTTTTTACAAATAAGCAATAAAATTAAAGCGTAGAAATAAACTTAGGAAAGCGGTTCTTATGGAATACCATAATCGCTCCGGGTGCCTAACACCTTCCCGTAGCGAAAACGACCCCCGAATCCGGAAACTCAAGGGTTTTTCTCCTTTTACCCTTCCCAAGAAAAAAGAGGGATATCAACGGTCAAAAGGTTCAAGTCCAATTAATGGCTTGGCACCCAAAAACCATGATAACAGAAATGGCGACTTCACTGGGGAATCTTTTTAGCGGGTCGCGCCTAGTTTTCTTTAGTTTATATTTACGCTTTGTTTTATTGCTTACATATGTGAATACTTGTTTATTTTCATTTGACGTGTGGGGTGAGAATATCAAAAGTCCTAACCCGGGCTGAGTGAACTTATGTTTAGGTAGAGATATAATCGACAATTCGATCCGGGGGTTGCCTCGTGTATTGGATTATGCGATCAATCTCACATAGCTGAGGCATTTTGAAGGTGATATTGTCGGCGTGTGTTGTCATGCTTAGGCACTTCACTTTCAATTGTTCGACGAAGCTATGAACCGTAGTTACCAAACCCATCCTAGCCTTTTTAGGACGTAGTGCGGTGGCTAAATTGAGTGTTGTCTCAAACTTTAGTCGTTACGCGATACTACACTCAAACTAGACCTTCTCACAAATAATCATGGAACGGGTGTTGTCCTGTACTACCACGATATATGTGAGAGAGGTTGCAGTTTGGGAACTGTGTTAGAACCTTGGTTACTACTATCCAAAGCCTTAGTTCACCGGACGCCGTGTCCATCCGTGGCCCCGTTACTTTGAAACTCAACCCACTTTTAAACAACACAATCATGCATACATGCATTCATGCATAAACATTTTTCATGCATTCATTGAAGGGTTTAAACAAATGAGAATTTTTGTAAATAATCACAGGTATGAAGAAGACTAAGTGCTACAAGTTCAAGGAAGTGGATTTGGTTAGTTTGAGAGAGTTGGCACTCAAGGTCAAGAGTCAAACAGGGTTCCGACTCCGATATGGGGGATTGCTTACTTTGCTCCGAACCGATGTGGAAGAGAAGCTAGTGCACACTCTAGTGCAGTTTTATGATCCGAGCTTCCGTTGCTTCACTTTCCCGGACTTCCAGTTGGTTCCTACTCTCGAGGCTTACTCCAATCTAGTGGGTCTGCCTGTAGCCGAGAAGACGCCTTTCACCTGTCCCGGGACTTCTCTTACTCCTCTGGTTATTGCTAAGGATCTCTACCTCAAGACTTCCGACGTCTCCAACCATCTTATTACCAAATCTCACATCCGGGGGTTCACTTCGAAGTATCTTCTTGATCAGGCTAATCTCGGTACTACTCGTCAGGATACACTCGAGGCTATTCTTGCTTTGCTTATCTACGGGCTCATTCTCTTCCCGAACCTCGACGACTTCGTGGACATGAATGCTATCGAGATCTTTCATTCCAAGAACCCGGTTCCTACTTTGCTAGCGGATACCTACCACGCCATCCATGACAGGACTCTCAAGGGCCGTGGGTATATTCTTTGCTGCATATCTCTCTTGTATAGGTGGTTTATTTCGCACCTTCCGAGTTCCTTCCATGACAACTCGGAAAACTGGTCCTACTCGCAGCGGATTATGGCCCTCACTCCTAATGAGGTCGTCTGGCTCACTCCGGCCGCTCAGGTGAAGGAAATCATTATGGGTTGTGGAGACTTTCTCAATGTACCTCTTCTTGGTACCCGTGGAGGAATCAACTACAACCCCGAGCTTGCTATGAGACAGTTTGGTTTCCCTATGAAGTCGAAGCCCATCAATCTTGCTACATCTCCAGAGTTCTTCTTCTACACGAATGCTCCTACCGGACAAAGGAAAGCTTTCGTGGATGCTTGGTCCAAGGTTCGAAGGAAAAGTGTGAGGCATCTAGGTGTGAGATCCGGTGTCGCTCTTGAAGCCTATACTCAGTGGGTGATAGATCGAGCTGAGGAGATTGGTATGCCTTATCCAGCTATGAGATACGTATCTTCGTCCACTCCATATATGCCTCTACCTCTACTTCCCACGACTCAGGATATGTATCAGGAGCATCTAGCTATGGAGAGTCGTGAGAAGTAAGTGTGGAAAGCTCGGTACAATCAAGCCGAGAATCTAATCATGACTTTGGATGGTAGAGATGAGCAGAAGACTCATGAGAATCTGATGTTGAAGAAAGAGCTAGCTAAGGCCCGGAGGGAACTAGAAGAGAAAGACGAGCTGCTTATGAGGGATTCCAAGAGAGCCCGAGGACGACGAGACTTCTTTGCCAGATATTGTGATTCAGATTCCGAGTCCGATAATCCTCCGACTACTTCCTATGCTTGAGGGCTTCATGTGTTTATTTCAAAGTCTTTCTGTTGAGAATACTATGTAGTTTTGTTTATTTGCAAGATTTCTAATTTGTTTAAAAATCCTTCGATGAAAAAAATAAGTCTTTTGCATTTGCATTTGCATATCATGCATCATATGCATCATGCATTGGTCACAAAGGCTTCCAAGTGCTTACCACCTCCTGGTTTCTCTGCCGCAGTGTGAAAAGTGGCTCGTGCTCAGAGAATTTACGAACCTGATAGAATTGACCGAACCAGAGAATACAGAAGAAAGAAAAGGGCTATGGAAGAAGAGAACACACAGCTTCGTACCGAATTGGCATCTCTAAGGGAGGAATTGGCCAAAGCTCATGATGCTATGACTGCTCTGCTAGCTGCTCAAGAGCAATCAGCTACAGCTATCCCTACAACCACAGCTGCACCGGTGACTACAAGCGTGCTCCCAACCACTTCTGCGGACACTCGCTTTGCTATGCCAGTGGGGTTTCCGTATGGGCTTCCACCGTTCTTCACTCCCAGTACTGCAGCGGGCACTTCGAGCACTGCTAACAATGTTCTGATCTCTGCAACAAATGCTGCCTCCATCAATGCTACTTTGCCACAAACAACAGCGGCTGTCACTGAGCCTCTTGTGCATACCCTGCCCCAAGGTGTTAACATCAACACACAGCACGGAAGTATCCCCGTAACCAAGACCATGGAAGAGATGATGGAGGAACTTGCTAAAGAACTCCGTCATGAGATCAAGGCCAATCGAGGGAATGCGGACTTTTTCAAAACTCAAGATCTTTGCTTAGTGTCAAAAGTGGATGTTCCTAAAAAGTTCAAAATTCCGGATTTCGACCGGTACAACGGGCTAACTTGCCCTCAAAACCACATCATCAAATACGTCCGAAAGATGGGCAATTACAAAGACAATGATTCCCTTATGATCCACTGTTTTCAGGATAGTTTGATGGAGGATGCCGCTGAGTGGTATACTAGTTTGAGCAAGAATGACATCCATACCTTTGATGAATTAGCCGCTGCTTTCAAGAGCCACTACGGGTTTAACACTCGATTGAAGCCGAATAGGGAGTTTCTCAGGTCCCTATCTCAGAAAAAGGAGGAAAGTTTCCGTGAATATGCGCAAAGGTGGAGAGGGGCAGCTGCCCGTATCACTCCTGCTTTAGATGAAGAAGAAATGACCCAGACATTCTTAAAAACCTTGAAGAAAGATTATGTTGAGAGGATGATCATCGCTGCCCCGAACAACTTTTCAGAGATGGTCACTATGGGAACCCGTCTTGAGGAAGCCGTCAGGGATGGAATCATCGTGTTTGAGAAAGCTGAATCCTCTGTAAATGCGTCGAAGAGATATGGTAATGGACACCACAAGAAGAAAGAAACGGAAGTGGGGATGGTGTCAGCTGGAGCCGGTCAATCAATGGCTACCGTTGCTCCTATCAATGCAGCTCAAATGCCTCCGTCATACCCATACATGCCGTACTCTCAGCATCCGTTCTTCCCACCGTTTTACCATCAGTACCCCCTGCCGCCGGGTCAACCTCAAGTGCCCGTCAATGCAATTGCCCAACAGATGAAACAACAGTTGCCGGTTCAACAACAACAACAACAACAACAGCAGCAGCAATATACCAGGCCAACTTTTCCTCCTATACCAATGTTGTACGCAGAACTTCTTCTAACTCTACTCCAGAGAGGGCATTGTACAACTAGACAGGGCAAGCCACCACCTGATCCGTTGCCTCCAAGGTTCAGGTCTGATCTCAAATGTGACTTTCATCAAGGTGCCTTAGGTCATGATGTCGAGGGGTGTTATGCTTTGAAGTATATCGTGAAGAAGCTCATCGATCAGGGAAAGCTGACTTTTGAGAATAATGTTCCACATGTCCTTGACAATCCTCTTCCAAATCATGCCGCTGTGAATATGATCGAAGTGTGTGAGGAAGCTCCTAGACTTGATGTCCGCAACGTCGCAACTCCTCTGGTGCCTCTGCACATCAAGCTGTGCAAAGCTTCTCTGTTCAACCATGATCATGCCAAGTGTCTAGGATGCCTCCGTGATCCTTTGGGTTGCCATGCTGTTCAAGACGACATCCAAAGCTTGATGAATGATAATCTTCTGACTGTCAGTGATGTTTGCGTGGTCGTGCCAGTTTTTCACGATCCGCCTGTCAAGAGTGTACCTTTGAAGAAGTGTGCTGAGCCTTTGGTGATAAGGTTGCCAGGACCAATTCCTTATGTTTCGGACAAGGCAGTGCCATACAAGTACAATGCTACTATGATAGAAAATGGAGTAGAGGTGCCTCTAGCCTCCTTTGCCACAGTAAGCAATATTGCCGAAGGGACTTCTGCAGCGCTAAGAAGCGGGAAGGTTCGTCCGCCGTTATTTCAGAAGAAGGTAGCTACACCGACCATTCCATCAGTTGAAGAAGCAACTCCAACCGTCGTTTCACCCATTGCTACAGATGTGAACCAGTCAGGCAAATCTATAGAGGATTCAAATTTAGATGAGATTCTGAGGATAATAAAGAGGAGCGACTACAAGATCGTTGATCAATTGCTGCAAACTCCTTCAAAGATATCTGTCTTGTCGTTACTCTTGAGCTCTGAGGCTCACAGGAATACCTTGTTGAAAGTGCTGGAGCAGGCATATGTTGACCACGAAGTTACGGTAGATCGTTTCGGTGGCATAGTGGGAAATATTACTGCTTGTAACAACCTCTGGTTCAGTGAAGAAGAGTTGCCAGAAGTGGGAAAGGGTCACAATCTGGCTTTGCACATCTCGGTGAATTGTAAATCAGACATGATATCAAATGTGTTGGTGGATACCGGTTCCTCTCTCAATGTAATGCCCAAGACGACTCTAGATCAGTTGAGCTACCATGGGACCCCGTTGAGGAGAAGTACTTTCTTGGTCAAAGCTTTTGATGGATCTCGAAAGAATGTGCTGGGAGAGATAGACTTGCCGATAACCATTGGCCCTGAGAATTTCTTGGTTACTTTCCAAGTGATGGACATTAATGCATCCTACAGTTGCCTGCTGGGAAGACCGTGGATACACGATGCAGGTGCGGTTACTTCCACCTTACATCAGAAGTTGAAATTTGTGAAGAATGGAAAACTCGTTACAATCCATGGTGAAGAAGCATACTTAGTCAGCCAATTGTCTTCTTTTTCTTGTATTGAAGCAGGGTCTGCTGAAGGGACTGCTTTCCAAGGTTTGACCATTGAAGGTGCAGAGTCTAAGGAAGCTGGGGCTGCTATGGCTTCATTGAAGGATGCTCAGAGAGCCATCCAAGAAGGTCAGACTGCCGGCTGGGGCAAGGTGATACAGCTCTGTGAGAACAAGCGTAAAGAAGGTCTCGGGTTCTCCCCGTCATCAAGGGTTTCCTCGGGAGTCTTCCACAGTGCAGGGTTTGTTAATGCTATCTCTGAAGAAGCCACTGGATCTGGTCTCAGGCCTGTATTTGTTACACCAGGAGGCATTGCGAGAGATTGGGATGCCATTGACATTCCTTCAATCATGCATGTTTCTGAGTAATGTGTCTTGTTGCTTTAATGCTTTGTTTTCAAAATAACAATCCTCTCGCTCTGCCCAAAGCGAGAGTGATATTTTCTGTAAGGGCATGTTTGTTTCGGCATTGCCGTTGATTAATAAAATTTTGTCGTTTCTTCCACGACTACTTTTTTTTTTAAGTGTTTTTCCCTTGGAAACAATGGTAATGCCAGAAAAAACCAAAACGTCTGTATTTTTCTTATTAATTTCAAAAATCTGCATGAAAAAGAAACTATTTCTAAAATCATCCAATCATTATATGCAGGCTGAACCATAATAAACCCGTTGAACACAGTAATCCTACGGTTCCTCCAAGTTTTGATTTCCCTGTGTATGAAGCCGAAGATAAGGAAGGTGATGATATACCATATGAGATCACTCGGTTACTTGAGCAAGAAAAGAAAGCCATTCAGCCTCACCAGGAAGAGATTGAGCTTATCAACATAGGTACCGAGGAAAACAAGCAAGAAATCAAGATTGGTGCTACTCTAGAGGAAGGGGTTAAACAGAAGATTATCCAACTCCTCCGGGAATATCCGGATATTTTTGCATGGTCGTATGAAGATATGCCAGGTCTAGACCCTATGATCGTGGAGCATCGGATTCCCACCAAGCCTGAATGTCCTCCCGTCAGGCAGAAATTGAGAAGGACTCATCCTGATATGGCTCTCAAGATTAAGAGCGAGGTTCAAAAGCAAATTGATGCGGGTTTCCTCATGACAGTTGAGTATCCTGAATGGGTTGCCAATATTGTGCCTGTGCCAAAGAAGGATGGTAAAGTCCGGATGTGTGTTGACTTCAGAGACCTGAACAAAGCCAGTCCAAAAGACAACTTTCCATTACCTCATATTGATGTGCTTGTTGATAATACTGCTCAATCTAAGGTGTTCTCCTTCATGGACGGTTTTTCTGGTTATAATCAGATCAAAATGTCTCCTGAAGATAGAGAAAAGACATCTTTTATCACTCCATGGGGGACTTTCTGCTACAAAGTGATGCCATTCGGCCTAATCAATGCTGGTGCTACCTATCAAAGGGGAATGACCACTCTGTTTCATGACATGATTCACAAAGAAGTTGAGGTATATGTGGATGACATGATTGTGAAGTCAGCAGATGAGGAGCAGCATGTTGAATATTTAACAAAGATGTTTGAAAGGTTAAGAAAATACAAGCTGCGATTGAATCCCAACAAATGTACATTCGGTGTCAGGTCCGGAAAGTTATTAGGCTTCATTGTCAGCCAAAAGGGCATTGAAGTCGATCCTGATAAAGTCCGGGCCATCCGAGAAATGCCAGCTCCACAGACAGAGAAGCAAGTCAGAGGTTTCTTGGGACGTTTGAATTACATCTCCCGATTCATATCTCATATGACTGCAACCTGCGGGCCGATCTTCAAGCTACTTAGAAAGAACCAGCCTGTTGTATGGAATGATGAATGCCAAGAAGCTTTTGATAGCATCAAGAATTACCTACTGGAACCACCTATCCTTGTCCCTCCCGTGGAAGGAAGGCCTTTGATCATGTATTTGGCAGTATTTGATGAATCCATGGGATGCGTGCTTGGTCAACAAGATGAAACTGGAAAGAAAGAACATGCTATCTACTATCTAAGCAAGAAGTTCACCGATTGTGAAACTCGGTATACAATGCTTGAGAAGACTTGTTGTGCTTTAGCTTGGGCTGCCAAACGCCTGCGTCATTACTTGGTGAATCATACAACTTGGTTGATATCCAGAATGGATCCGATAAAGTATATCTTCGAGAAAGCTGCTGTCACTGGGAAGATTGCACGCTGGCAGATGCTTTTGTCTGAATATGATATTGTGTTCAAAACTCAAAAGGCAATCAAAGGTAGCATTCTTGCCGATCATCTTGCTTACCAACCTCTTGATGACTATCAACCAATTGAATTCGACTTCCCCGATGAAGAGATCATGTATTTGAAATCCAAAGACTGCGAAGAACCGTTGATTGATGAAGGTCCAGATCCCAATAGCAAGTGGGGTTTAGTCTTTGATGGTGCTGTCAATGCTTATGGTAAAGGAATCGGGGCAGTCATTGTATCCCCGCAGGGGCATCACATTCCTTTTACCGCCAGAATTCTGTTCGAATGTACCAACAATATGGCTGAGTATGAAGCATGTATCTTTGGGATCGAGGAAGCAATTGACATGAGAATCAAACACCTCGACATCTATGGAGATTCTGCGCTCGTCATCAATCAGATAAAGGGTGAATGGGAGACCCACCATGCTAAGTTGATTCCTTATCGTGATTATGCGAGACGTTTGCTGACATATTTTACAAAGGTTGAGCTGCACCATATTCCTCGTGATGAGAACCAAATGGCTGATGCTCTTGCTACTCTATCCTCCATGTTTCGAGTAAACCATTGGAATGATGTGCCAATAATCAAAGTGCAACGCCTTGAAAGACCTTCACATGTGTTTGCTATTGGGGACGTGATCGATCAGGCTGGTGAAAATGTGGTTGACTATAGACCCTGGTACTATGACATCAAGCAGTTCTTGCTGAGCCGTGAGTATCCGCCAGGTGCTTCCAAACAAGATAAGAAGACCCTGAGAAGATTGGCCAGTAGATTCCTGTTAGATGGAGAGATTCTGTACAAGAGAAACTATGACATGGTATTGTTAAGATGTGTTGATGAACATGAAGCAGAGCAGTTAATGCATGATGTACATGACGGTACCTTCGGGACCCATGCTACAGGGCATACTATGTCAAGAAAGTTGTTACGAGCAGGTTATTACTGGATGGCTATGGAGCATGATTGCTACCAGTACGCCAGAAAATGCCACAAATGTCAAATCTATGCTGATAAGATCCATGTGCCTCCGCATGCTCTCAATGTTATGTCATCCCCATGGCCGTTCTCAATGTGGGGCATTGACATGATCGGAAGAATTGAACCGAAAGCTTCAAATGGTCATCGTTTCATCTTAGTGGCAATTGACTACTTTACCAAATGGGTTGAAGCAGCATCTTATACCAATGTGACCAAGCAAGTGGTAGCTAAGTTCATCAAGAACAACATCATCTGTCGATATGGTGTTCCCAGCAAGATTATTACCGACAATGGTACCAACCTGAACAACAATGTGGTGCAAGCTCTTTGTGAAGAATTCAAAATTGAGCATCATAACTCTTCTCCTTATAGACCTCAGATGAATGGTGCAGTTGAGGCCGCCAACAAGAATATCAAGAGGATCGTCCAGAAGATGGTAACCACTTACAAGGACTGGCATGAGATGTTACCCTATGCTCTGCATGGCTACCGTACTACAGTGCGCAGTTCAACCGGGGCAACCCCTTTCTCTCTTGTATATGGTATGGAAGCAGTTCTTCCTTTGGAAGTGGAGATCCCATCTCTCCGTGTGATCATGGAAGCAAAGTTATCTGAGGCTGAATGGTGCCAGAGCCGGTATGACCAGTTGAATTTGATTGAGGAAAAACGTATGGATGCCATGGCTCGTGGACATTCATATCAAGCAAGAATGAAGACTGCCTTTGATAAGAAAGTTCATCCTCGAGAATTCAAGGTAGGGGAACTTGTATTGAAAAGGAGGATAAGCCAGCAACCCGACCCAAGGGGCAAGTGGACGCCTAACTATGAAGGTCCTTATGTTGTCAAGAAGGCCTTCTCCGGTGGTGCTTTAATTCTTACACACATGGATGGTGTAGAACTTCCAAATCCAGTGAATGCCGATATAGTCAAGAAATACTTTGCCTAGAAATATGAAAAGAACAGCGTGGTAGGTCGAAAACCCGAAAGGGCGGCCTAGGCAAAAATGCGCTTCCCGGTGGATCGAAAACCCGAAAGGGCGGTCCAGGCAAAAATAAGGGACAAAAAAAAACAAATATGAAAAGCTCGCTGAGATTGTACACAACTCAGGCAAGAATGAGCGTCTCGATGAGCCGAAAACCCGGAAGGGCGGTTCATGCAAAAATGAGATTGAAACAAAAGGCAAGTAACTATATCTGACCAACCACCGTCCCCCTTGGGGCATCTGCTGCTGTTAATGACTATCTTCATCTAAAGCTCCTACGCTTGCGAATTCAAAGTTTCCAGGAAGTGTAATGATTGCTGTGTTCAATGTACCACCAACCGATAAAATTACCATTTTCCAAGCTTTGTGAATCCGTGGAGTCATGCCTTTGGCTGACCACCACTCTTATACATCAAGTTGAGCCTTTGCTTTTGTTTGAAAACTCTATTTTCTTCTACTTTCAAAGCTATATACAAAATATTTTCCTTCTATTTTGATAATGACAATGCTTGAAACAAACATTTTTGAAAATTGAAAACTTTTTGTTTATTTTGAAAAGCAAACCTGAGCAACAGGGTACATTCAAATGAAACATGCATGAGCGAGAGTATGTTAATGTCTATTTCAATATATGTTACAAGCAGGTTCTCCTCCAGGATAGTCTGTGGTCAATGGCAAGAATGAAAAAACAGAATAAAATGCATGAAAATAAATGAGCTCGCTAAGTTGAAAACCCGAAAGGGCGGCTTAGGCAAAAATGAGCACCCCGCTGGATTGACAACCCGAAAGGGCAGTTCAGGCAAAAATGGGGCATTGAAAAGAATTTATTTCCCCGGTGGGTCGAAAACCCGAAAGGGCGATCCAGGCAAAAATGGGATGCAAAAAATGAATGAATGAAATTAAGAATATAACATGCAAAAAGCATTGACCACAGATGCAATGTCTACAACGTACCCAGCACTGAAATGCCCAGCACAACGGCGTTTTCCCCAGTAAAGTCTTCCAAGATTCTATCTCCAGCAAGTTGCATACCTGCCTGCCCTCAGCCTTGGCTCCGATACGTCTCCCAACGACGTCATCTCCAAAGAGGATTTCCAAGAATGTGTAATATAGCACGAGCCACTACGTGCCCAATGATCTGATGTCTTGTCTTCCCCGTGAAGTCGTGCCTACAAAATGCCAACAGTCATGCATTACAAGCATTCATACATGTATAATCATGCATATTACGTACCCATGCATACTAATGAATCTGTTATATCATCCATGCATATTGCATTTCCAATGTCAACATCAGTCTCAATTCAATACTCATGTCAGGTTCTCTGTCAAAACCTTGTGAGCCAATAATATCGGTCAATTTCTACCTTTCAAATCAAATCGACGTCAAGTCAATCTCAATCTACATTTTGCCAACAAACCAATCCCCAGTGAATATGTTTCTGTTTGGTCAAGTGGCTAGTTCAAGTCCAAGAGCAGCTTGTACCTATCAATTTGCTTATGTTATCGGTCGAGTGCCCAGCTCAATCCAAGAGCAGCTCGTACCTGTCAATATGTTTCCGTTTGGTCAAGTGGCTAGCTCGATCCAAGAGCAGCTTGTACCTGTCTATCTGTTTCTGTCCGGTGGAGTAACCAGTTCGCATCCAAGAACAAGCTCGCACCTGTCTATTTGCCTTGCTTTCAGTCGAGTAACTAGTTTGAATCCTTAAGAACAACTCGTACTTGCCAATTTTCTCTTTTTCCCAGTCGGGTCACCAGTTCGAATCCATAAGAACAACTCGCACTTTCCAATATCCCCAAGTGAGTTACCAGTTCGAATCCATAAGAACAACTCATGTTTGTCCAGTAACCTCTATCCCCTATGAAGTGACCAGTTCGAATCCATAAGAACAACTCGCAGTTGTCTGTTTGTTTCATTCCCGGTCAAGTGGCTAGTTCGAATCCAAGAACAGCTTGTACCTGTCCAACTTGTTTCTAGTTTCCCGTTACTCTGCTATTCACTATCTTTGTCAATGTCTACCAATCCCGCAATGGATACGACATATTTTGTTAATTCCAATCCCCATGAGGTCTTGCATTCATAATCCAAATGATGCATGGCATGCATATTATTTGAAAATGGGTAGGCGTATTTTTACGTCCAAACACAGTGCAAATGCTAATATTTAAGTATCTTCGTCCTGTCAAGCCAAAGACTCCGTCTCTTGACTCTCCAGACAAAGAAACTTAAATAGGGGCAGCTGTTATACCCTGTTTTTGGACCTAAAAATACTGGGCCCAATTTCATTTCAAACTTTGTCAATTATCAAAATTCAACTGCACAGTTCAAATTGTCTCTGCCTCGCAGTATTTTCAATCACAATTTTACCTGTGTTTTTCTTGCATAAAACCTTTTGAAATGTCTTTACTTGTCTTGTAAGTCACTCAAAAGTGTCTCTGAATCATTACATTGCTTTTTCTACAGTTTATTTCAAAATTTGCAAAAAGTCATGCAGAAGGGTATTTTGGTCATTTCCTGCAGTGGGACCCATTTTCATCCTTGTGACTGTCTCTGAGTCTTTTCAAATTCATTTTTTTAACTTTTCATCAGTAAACCCTGTTTAAATTCATTTCAAACTCGCATCTGAGTCAGTGTCAGAGTCAATTTGAGTTGGTTTAGGTCATTTTTAGCCCTAGGGGCATTTTGGTCATTTCACATAAAAATTTGGCATAGAGAGGTTACTTTGAAGTACCTCATTTAGGCCATTGGTTCGTTTTAGTCCGTTTTGTCAATTTTATTTTTGTTTCGCTTTACGTTTAGTCAAATTACATATTTTAATTCTTTTTTTTATTTTTTTCTTTGCATTTTAATCCTTCAACTTTTTAAAATTGCATTTAGGTCCAAGTTGTCCAATTCTCTTTTATTTTTGAGTCTGTTTTACAATTGCAGTCCAGTCCTTGTCATTTTCACAAATTTGCAGATTGGTCCTTAAATAAAAATAGCAAGCAGCGCCCAAGTGAGCAAGTCCAGGATACGTGTCAGTTCTCCATTGGCCAAACAGTACACTTGTCAGCTATAAAAGCAACACAGTGGCAATGAATTTCACACGTTTTTCCATTCATCAAGTGCCAACTCATAAACACAGAGTCACACTCTCTCTCTTGTCAGTTACCAATCAAAAAACAGAAAAAGCTTCAACATTCATCAATGGCGTAAACCTAACCTTTTCCAGAAACAGAAACTACACAAATTCAAGCTATTTTTTCAGGGATTCTCAGTGATTCTTTGAAGAATCATCATCATTGAATCAATATCTTCGCAATTCAAGGTGCGAATTCGCCAAAGGCAAACTCCAGCACCGATCACGAAGATACAGTGAGGAAGACGAAGAAGAAAGAAAGACAGTGAAAGTTTAAACCGGCGAAGAAGACGATAAAGCAAGAAATCAGCAAGAACACCGGTTTATTTCCGGATTCAAAGCCAAATCACATAGCATCAGAGATTGAAGTTTTCCGAAGAATTTCTCCATTAAAGGTTTCAACCAAAACCTTAGGTAAAACTCATAATCTTTTTCAAAAGCAATATCACTGTTAAACCTAAAAATCACGCAAGCAAAACAGATCCAAAATTTCCAGAATTCAAAGCCAAAACCGTAACCGTAAACACAAAACCTAGATCCATAAGGATCTAAGTTTTGAAAGCAAGAACAAACATCAAAGAGGTATAAAACAACGAAATGATGTAGATCTTCAAGGATCTAAACGTTTTCTTTCAAAAAATCAAAATCAAATTCAAAGCCGTACGGCAAATTTCCCGATCTACATCGTTTCGAATTGAATTTGAAAAAACAACTGCTGGATTCGTGTTTAGGGTTAAAGGACGAATTGATTGATGAAGAAATCTTGAAATTCTGGAAATTTTAGGTCACCGGAGTTCATGAACTCGCCGGAGAAGATGAAGTTTCCGGCGGACCTTCAAGGTCTCCGCCGTAGCTTCATCCTCGCCGGCGGCGAGGTTAGTGAGAGGTGAGGGAAGAGAGAAGAACTTAGAGAGAGAAAGGGGAGTGAAAAATGAAGAAAACCGGAACCTCTTCCCTTATATAGCCAGTGAACCGGACCGGTTTATTTCCGGTCCAGTCCCCCTTGTTCCTGGCCGTTTGATCTAGGGTTTCAGAATCCTAGATCAATCGTGTGGCTCCTGTACAATCTGTCTTTTTGAGTGTGGGCTTTGGGTTTGGGCTTAGTCTGCTTTCACGTTTTTTTGCTTTTTTTGCTACTTGCACCATACTTGCCTGCTGTTTACACCCTTTGTTCATGTTAATTTTCATCAATAAATTCCAAGAAATTTACCATGTCATTTCACTATTTTTCTTGATAATTTTCAGTGGTATTTTACTTGGAAAAGTTGATAAAAATTTTAGTGTTGTTTTGTCAAGGGTCTTTACTATTTTAAGTCATTTTTCTCGCATTTCTACCCGTTACTTCATGTACATAATGTTCGTGTTCGTCATGTTTGATTTGCATACTATTCCATGTGAATTTTGCTACTGTTTGCTATGCATATGTCACTGTTTTGATGTGTTGAGTTTTGTTCTTGCATCATGCGCATTATTCATCACATGTTTCCGGCTTATTTTCACCGTCATTTTAACCGTCTTATGCCATACTTTCTTCTATCACTTTATGCCATTTTCTTTTTACCATTTTCTACTAACATTTCCTTTCATATTGATCACTTCATAGCACTTCATTATCTTCACTATTGCCTCCGTTAGTTTAGTTTTCTTTTTTTTACAAATTGTAATTCATTCGGTGATGTAATATTTTACCATTGGTTTGTAGCTTGGCAAAGGGGCCATAGAATGTATTTAGGCAATGTTGTAATATGGACTATGGACACTATGACGCACCGACACGCACACACTCACCTTAGATGTATGTATAGGATTGTATGGTTAGGTGAATGCTTAGGTTTTAAACCCTTAGAGAAAATCCATCTTTTTTCAAAAAAAAAACAATTGAACTTCACTTCAAAAATTTTCATAATAAATATGAAGTCAACACTTCATTTTTTTTCCTTTCTTTTTTTCTTAAGAAAAATTCAATTCATCTTAATCATTTAGACTTTCTTTTTAATCACTAATCAAACCTCACTTTTTTGCTAAATCTAATGCCCTCGAGGCCTCTCATCCCTATTCTTCAAAATCTCTTTTCAAACTTAAAATCAACCAACAAAAACAAAAAACCATTTTTTGAGCAAGAACTACGCCGGTTTTGATCCCGTAAAACGGTACGTAGGCAATGAGTCAAAACTCATCCAAGCCGAAATAAAAATCAAATTCTACCTCTTCTCACCTCCATTCTTAACTAATCACACCTTCTTTTTTACAAATAAGCAATAAAATTAAAGCGTAGAAATAAACTTAGGAAAGCGGTTCTTATGGAATACCATAATCGCTCCGGGTGCCTAACACCTTCCCGTAGCGAAAACGACCCCCGAATCCGGAAACTCAAGGGTTTTTCTCCTTTTACCCTTCCCAAGAAAAAAGAGGGATATCAACGGTCAAAAGGTTCAAGTCCAATTAATGGCTTGGCACCCAAAAACCATGATAACAGAAATGGCGACTTCACTGGGGAATCTTTTTAGCGGGTCGCGCCTAGTTTTCTTTAGTTTATATTTACGCTTTGTTTTATTGCTTACATATGTGAATACTTGTTTATTTTCATTTGACGTGTGGGGTGAGAATATCAAAAGTCCTAACCCGGGCTGAGTGAACTTATGTTTAGGTAGAGATATAATCGACAATTCGATCCGGGGGTTGCCTCGTGTATTGGATTATGCGATCAATCTCACATAGCTGAGGCATTTTGAAGGTGATATTGTCGGCGTGTGTTGTCATGCTTAGGCACTTCACTTTCAATTGTTCGACGAAGCTATGAACCGTAGTTACCAAACCCATCCTAGCCTTTTTAGGACGTAGTGCGGTGGCTAAATTGAGTGTTGTCTCAAACTTTAGTCGTCACGCGATACTACACTCAAACTAGACCTTCTCACAAATAATCATGGAACGGGTGTTGTCCTGTACTACCACGATATATGTGAGAGAGGTTGCAGTTTGGGAACTGTGTTAGAACCTTGGTTACTACTATCCAAAGCCTTAGTTCACCGGACGCCGTGTCCATCCGTGGCCCCGTTACTTTGAAACTCAACCCACTTTTAAACAACACAATCATGCATACATGCATTCATGCATAAACATTTTTCATGCATTCATTGAAGGGTTTAAACAAATGAGAATTTTTGTAAATAATCACAGGTATGAAGAAGACTAAGTGCTACAAGTTCAAGGAAGTGGATTTGGTTAGTTTGAGAGAGTTGGCACTCAAGGTCAAGAGTCAAACAGGGTTCCGACTCCGATATGGGGGATTGCTTACTTTGCTCCGAACCGATGTGGAAGAGAAGCTAGTGCACACTCTAGTGCAGTTTTATGATCCGAGCTTCCGTTGCTTCACTTTCCCGGACTTCCAGTTGGTTCCTACTCTCGAGGCTTACTCCAATCTAGTGGGTCTGCCTGTAGCCGAGAAGACGCCTTTCACCTGTCCCGGGACTTCTCTTACTCCTCTGGTTATTGCTAAGGATCTCTACCTCAAGACTTCCGACGTCTCCAACCATCTTATTACCAAATCTCACATCCGGGGGTTCACTTCGAAGTATCTTCTTGATCAGGCTAATCTCGGTACTACTCGTCAGGATACACTCGAGGCTATTCTTGCTTTGCTTATCTACGGGCTCATTCTCTTCCCGAACCTCGACGACTTCGTGGACATGAATGCTATCGAGATCTTTCATTCCAAGAACCCGGTTCCTACTTTGCTAGCGGATACCTACCACGCCATCCATGACAGGACTCTCAAGGGCCGTGGGTATATTCTTTGCTGCATATCTCTCTTGTATAGGTGGTTTATTTCGCACCTTCCGAGTTCCTTCCATGACAACTCGGAAAACTGGTCCTACTCGCAGCGGATTATGGCCCTCACTCCTAATGAGGTCGTCTGGCTCACTCCGGCCGCTCAGGTGAAGGAAATCATTATGGGTTGTGGAGACTTTCTCAATGTACCTCTTCTTGGTACCCGTGGAGGAATCAACTACAACCCCGAGCTTGCTATGAGACAGTTTGGTTTCCCTATGAAGTCGAAGCCCATCAATCTTGCTACATCTCCAGAGTTCTTCTTCTACACGAATGCTCCTACCGGACAAAGGAAAGCTTTCGTGGATGCTTGGTCCAAGGTTCGAAGGAAAAGTGTGAGGCATCTAGGTGTGAGATCCGGTGTCGCTCTTGAAGCCTATACTCAGTGGGTGATAGATCGAGCTGAGGAGATTGGTATGCCTTATCCAGCTATGAGATACGTATCTTCGTCCACTCCATATATGCCTCTACCTCTACTTCCCACGACTCAGGATATGTATCAGGAGCATCTAGCTATGGAGAGTCGTGAGAAGTAAGTGTGGAAAGCTCGGTACAATCAAGCCGAGAATCTAATCATGACTTTGGATGGTAGAGATGAGCAGAAGACTCATGAGAATCTGATGTTGAAGAAAGAGCTAGCTAAGGCCCGGAGGGAACTAGAAGAGAAAGACGAGCTGCTTATGAGGGATTCCAAGAGAGCCCGAGGACGACGAGACTTCTTTGCCAGATATTGTGATTCAGATTCCGAGTCCGATAATCCTCCGACTACTTCCTATGCTTGAGGGCTTCATGTGTTTATTTCAAAGTCTTTCTGTTGAGAATACTATGTAGTTTTGTTTATTTGCAAGATTTCTAATTTGTTTAAAAATCCTTCGATGAAAAAAATAAGTCTTTTGCATTTGCATTTGCATATCATGCATCATATGCATCATGCATTGGTCACAAAGGCTTCCAAGTGCTTACCACCTCCTGGTTTCTCTGCCGCAGTGTGAAAAGTGGCTCGTGCTCAGAGAATTTACGAACCTGATAGAATTGACCGAACCAGAGAATACAGAAGAAAGAAAAGGGCTATGGAAGAAGAGAACACACAGCTTCGTACCGAATTGGCATCTCTAAGGGAGGAATTGGCCAAAGCTCATGATGCTATGACTGCTCTGCTAGCTGCTCAAGAGCAATCAGCTACAGCTATCCCTACAACCACAGCTGCACCGGTGACTACAAGCGTGCTCCCAACCACTTCTGCGGACACTCGCTTTGCTATGCCAGTGGGGTTTCCGTATGGGCTTCCACCGTTCTTCACTCCCAGTACTGCAGCGGGCACTTCGAGCACTGCTAACAATGTTCTGATCTCTGCAACAAATGCTGCCTCCATCAATGCTACTTTGCCACAAACAACAGCGGCTGTCACTGAGCCTCTTGTGCATACCCTGCCCCAAGGTGTTAACATCAACACACAGCACGGAAGTATCCCCGTAACCAAGACCATGGAAGAGATGATGGAGGAACTTGCTAAAGAACTCCGTCATGAGATCAAGGCCAATCGAGGGAATGCGGACTTTTTCAAAACTCAAGATCTTTGCTTAGTGTCAAAAGTGGATGTTCCTAAAAAGTTCAAAATTCCGGATTTCGACCGGTACAACGGGCTAACTTGCCCTCAAAACCACATCATCAAATACGTCCGAAAGATGGGCAATTACAAAGACAATGATTCCCTTATGATCCACTGTTTTCAGGATAGTTTGATGGAGGATGCCGCTGAGTGGTATACTAGTTTGAGCAAGAATGACATCCATACCTTTGATGAATTAGCCGCTGCTTTCAAGAGCCACTACGGGTTTAACACTCGATTGAAGCCGAATAGGGAGTTTCTCAGGTCCCTATCTCAGAAAAAGGAGGAAAGTTTCCGTGAATATGCGCAAAGGTGGAGAGGGGCAGCTGCCCGTATCACTCCTGCTTTAGATGAAGAAGAAATGACCCAGACATTCTTAAAAACCTTGAAGAAAGATTATGTTGAGAGGATGATCATCGCTGCCCCGAACAACTTTTCAGAGATGGTCACTATGGGAACCCGTCTTGAGGAAGCCGTCAGGGATGGAATCATCGTGTTTGAGAAAGCTGAATCCTCTGTAAATGCGTCGAAGAGATATGGTAATGGACACCACAAGAAGAAAGAAACGGAAGTGGGGATGGTGTCAGCTGGAGCCGGTCAATCAATGGCTACCGTTGCTCCTATCAATGCAGCTCAAATGCCTCCGTCATACCCATACATGCCGTACTCTCAGCATCCGTTCTTCCCACCGTTTTACCATCAGTACCCCCTGCCGCCGGGTCAACCTCAAGTGCCCGTCAATGCAATTGCCCAACAGATGAAACAACAGTTGCCGGTTCAACAACAACAACAACAACAACAGCAGCAGCAATATACCAGGCCAACTTTTCCTCCTATACCAATGTTGTACGCAGAACTTCTTCTAACTCTACTCCAGAGAGGGCATTGTACAACTAGACAGGGCAAGCCACCACCTGATCCGTTGCCTCCAAGGTTCAGGTCTGATCTCAAATGTGACTTTCATCAAGGTGCCTTAGGTCATGATGTCGAGGGGTGTTATGCTTTGAAGTATATCGTGAAGAAGCTCATCGATCAGGGAAAGCTGACTTTTGAGAATAATGTTCCACATGTCCTTGACAATCCTCTTCCAAATCATGCCGCTGTGAATATGATCGAAGTGTGTGAGGAAGCTCCTAGACTTGATGTCCGCAACGTCGCAACTCCTCTGGTGCCTCTGCACATCAAGCTGTGCAAAGCTTCTCTGTTCAACCATGATCATGCCAAGTGTCTAGGATGCCTCCGTGATCCTTTGGGTTGCCATGCTGTTCAAGACGACATCCAAAGCTTGATGAATGATAATCTTCTGACTGTCAGTGATGTTTGCGTGGTCGTGCCAGTTTTTCACGATCCGCCTGTCAAGAGTGTACCTTTGAAGAAGTGTGCTGAGCCTTTGGTGATAAGGTTGCCAGGACCAATTCCTTATGTTTCGGACAAGGCAGTGCCATACAAGTACAATGCTACTATGATAGAAAATGGAGTAGAGGTGCCTCTAGCCTCCTTTGCCACAGTAAGCAATATTGCCGAAGGGACTTCTGCAGCGCTAAGAAGCGGGAAGGTTCGTCCGCCGTTATTTCAGAAGAAGGTAGCTACACCGACCATTCCATCAGTTGAAGAAGCAACTCCAACCGTCGTTTCACCCATTGCTACAGATGTGAACCAGTCAGGCAAATCTATAGAGGATTCAAATTTAGATGAGATTCTGAGGATAATAAAGAGGAGCGACTACAAGATCGTTGATCAATTGCTGCAAACTCCTTCAAAGATATCTGTCTTGTCGTTACTCTTGAGCTCTGAGGCTCACAGGAATACCTTGTTGAAAGTGCTGGAGCAGGCATATGTTGACCACGAAGTTACGGTAGATCGTTTCGGTGGCATAGTGGGAAATATTACTGCTTGTAACAACCTCTGGTTCAGTGAAGAAGAGTTGCCAGAAGTGGGAAAGGGTCACAATCTGGCTTTGCACATCTCGGTGAATTGTAAATCAGACATGATATCAAATGTGTTGGTGGATACCGGTTCCTCTCTCAATGTAATGCCCAAGACGACTCTAGATCAGTTGAGCTACCATGGGACCCCGTTGAGGAGAAGTACTTTCTTGGTCAAAGCTTTTGATGGATCTCGAAAGAATGTGCTGGGAGAGATAGACTTGCCGATAACCATTGGCCCTGAGAATTTCTTGGTTACTTTCCAAGTGATGGACATTAATGCATCCTACAGTTGCCTGCTGGGAAGACCGTGGATACACGATGCAGGTGCGGTTACTTCCACCTTACATCAGAAGTTGAAATTTGTGAAGAATGGAAAACTCGTTACAATCCATGGTGAAGAAGCATACTTAGTCAGCCAATTGTCTTCTTTTTCTTGTATTGAAGCAGGGTCTGCTGAAGGGACTGCTTTCCAAGGTTTGACCATTGAAGGTGCAGAGTCTAAGGAAGCTGGGGCTGCTATGGCTTCATTGAAGGATGCTCAGAGAGCCATCCAAGAAGGTCAGACTGCCGGCTGGGGCAAGGTGATACAGCTCTGTGAGAACAAGCGTAAAGAAGGTCTCGGGTTCTCCCCGTCATCAAGGGTTTCCTCGGGAGTCTTCCACAGTGCAGGGTTTGTTAATGCTATCTCTGAAGAAGCCACTGGATCTGGTCTCAGGCCTGTATTTGTTACACCAGGAGGCATTGCGAGAGATTGGGATGCCATTGACATTCCTTCAATCATGCATGTTTCTGAGTAGTGTCTTGTTGCTTTAATGCTTTGTTTTCAAAATAACAATCCTCTCGCTCTGCCCAAAGCGAGAGTGATATTTTCTGTAAGGGCATGTTTGTTTCGGCATTGCCGTTGATTAATAAAATTTTGTCGTTTCTTCCACGACTACTTTTTTTTTTAAGTGTTTTTCCCTTGGAAACAATGGTAATGCCAGAAAAAACCAAAACGTCTGTATTTTTCTTATTAATTTCAAAAATCTGCATGAAAAAGAAACTATTTCTAAAATCATCCAATCATTATATGCAGGCTGAACCATAATAAACCCGTTGAACACAGTAATCCTACGGTTCCTCCAAGTTTTGATTTCCCTGTGTATGAAGCCGAAGATAAGGAAGGTGATGATATACCATATGAGATCACTCGGTTACTTGAGCAAGAAAAGAAAGCCATTCAGCCTCACCAGGAAGAGATTGAGCTTATCAACATAGGTACCGAGGAAAACAAGCAAGAAATCAAGATTGGTGCTACTCTAGAGGAAGGGGTTAAACAGAAGATTATCCAACTCCTCCGGGAATATCCGGATATTTTTGCATGGTCGTATGAAGATATGCCAGGTCTAGACCCTATGATCGTGGAGCATCGGATTCCCACCAAGCCTGAATGTCCTCCCGTCAGGCAGAAATTGAGAAGGACTCATCCTGATATGGCTCTCAAGATTAAGAGCGAGGTTCAAAAGCAAATTGATGCGGGTTTCCTCATGACAGTTGAGTATCCTGAATGGGTTGCCAATATTGTGCCTGTGCCAAAGAAGGATGGTAAAGTCCGGATGTGTGTTGACTTCAGAGACCTGAACAAAGCCAGTCCAAAAGACAACTTTCCATTACCTCATATTGATGTGCTTGTTGATAATACTGCTCAATCTAAGGTGTTCTCCTTCATGGACGGTTTTTCTGGTTATAATCAGATCAAAATGTCTCCTGAAGATAGAGAAAAGACATCTTTTATCACTCCATGGGGGACTTTCTGCTACAAAGTGATGCCATTCGGCCTAATCAATGCTGGTGCTACCTATCAAAGGGGAATGACCACTCTGTTTCATGACATGATTCACAAAGAAGTTGAGGTATATGTGGATGACATGATTGTGAAGTCAGCAGATGAGGAGCAGCATGTTGAATATTTAACAAAGATGTTTGAAAGGTTAAGAAAATACAAGCTGCGATTGAATCCCAACAAATGTACATTCGGTGTCAGGTCCGGAAAGTTATTAGGCTTCATTGTCAGCCAAAAGGGCATTGAAGTCGATCCTGATAAAGTCCGGGCCATCCGAGAAATGCCAGCTCCACAGACAGAGAAGCAAGTCAGAGGTTTCTTGGGACGTTTGAATTACATCTCCCGATTCATATCTCATATGACTGCAACCTGCGGGCCGATCTTCAAGCTACTTAGAAAGAACCAGCCTGTTGTATGGAATGATGAATGCCAAGAAGCTTTTGATAGCATCAAGAATTACCTACTGGAACCACCTATCCTTGTCCCTCCCGTGGAAGGAAGGCCTTTGATCATGTATTTGGCAGTATTTGATGAATCCATGGGATGCGTGCTTGGTCAACAAGATGAAACTGGAAAGAAAGAACATGCTATCTACTATCTAAGCAAGAAGTTCACCGATTGTGAAACTCGGTATACAATGCTTGAGAAGACTTGTTGTGCTTTAGCTTGGGCTGCCAAACGCCTGCGTCATTACTTGGTGAATCATACAACTTGGTTGATATCCAGAATGGATCCGATAAAGTATATCTTCGAGAAAGCTGCTGTCACTGGGAAGATTGCACGCTGGCAGATGCTTTTGTCTGAATATGATATTGTGTTCAAAACTCAAAAGGCAATCAAAGGTAGCATTCTTGCCGATCATCTTGCTTACCAACCTCTTGATGACTATCAACCAATTGAATTCGACTTCCCCGATGAAGAGATCATGTATTTGAAATCCAAAGACTGCGAAGAACCGTTGATTGATGAAGGTCCAGATCCCAATAGCAAGTGGGGTTTAGTCTTTGATGGTGCTGTCAATGCTTATGGTAAAGGAATCGGGGCAGTCATTGTATCCCCGCAGGGGCATCACATTCCTTTTACCGCCAGAATTCTGTTCGAATGTACCAACAATATGGCTGAGTATGAAGCATGTATCTTTGGGATCGAGGAAGCAATTGACATGAGAATCAAACACCTCGACATCTATGGAGATTCTGCGCTCGTCATCAATCAGATAAAGGGTGAATGGGAGACCCACCATGCTAAGTTGATTCCTTATCGTGATTATGCGAGACGTTTGCTGACATATTTTACAAAGGTTGAGCTGCACCATATTCCTCGTGATGAGAACCAAATGGCTGATGCTCTTGCTACTCTATCCTCCATGTTTCGAGTAAACCATTGGAATGATGTGCCAATAATCAAAGTGCAACGCCTTGAAAGACCTTCACATGTGTTTGCTATTGGGGACGTGATCGATCAGGCTGGTGAAAATGTGGTTGACTATAGACCCTGGTACTATGACATCAAGCAGTTCTTGCTGAGCCGTGAGTATCCGCCAGGTGCTTCCAAACAAGATAAGAAGACCCTGAGAAGATTGGCCAGTAGATTCCTGTTAGATGGAGAGATTCTGTACAAGAGAAACTATGACATGGTATTGTTAAGATGTGTTGATGAACATGAAGCAGAGCAGTTAATGCATGATGTACATGACGGTACCTTCGGGACCCATGCTACAGGGCATACTATGTCAAGAAAGTTGTTACGAGCAGGTTATTACTGGATGGCTATGGAGCATGATTGCTACCAGTACGCCAGAAAATGCCACAAATGTCAAATCTATGCTGATAAGATCCATGTGCCTCCGCATGCTCTCAATGTTATGTCATCCCCATGGCCGTTCTCAATGTGGGGCATTGACATGATCGGAAGAATTGAACCGAAAGCTTCAAATGGTCATCGTTTCATCTTAGTGGCAATTGACTACTTTACCAAATGGGTTGAAGCAGCATCTTATACCAATGTGACCAAGCAAGTGGTAGCTAAGTTCATCAAGAACAACATCATCTGTCGATATGGTGTTCCCAGCAAGATTATTACCGACAATGGTACCAACCTGAACAACAATGTGGTGCAAGCTCTTTGTGAAGAATTCAAAATTGAGCATCATAACTCTTCTCCTTATAGACCTCAGATGAATGGTGCAGTTGAGGCCGCCAACAAGAATATCAAGAGGATCGTCCAGAAGATGGTAACCACTTACAAGGACTGGCATGAGATGTTACCCTATGCTCTGCATGGCTACCGTACTACAGTGCGCAGTTCAACCGGGGCAACCCCTTTCTCTCTTGTATATGGTATGGAAGCAGTTCTTCCTTTGGAAGTGGAGATCCCATCTCTCCGTGTGATCATGGAAGCAAAGTTATCTGAGGCTGAATGGTGCCAGAGCCGGTATGACCAGTTGAATTTGATTGAGGAAAAACGTATGGATGCCATGGCTCGTGGACATTCATATCAAGCAAGAATGAAGACTGCCTTTGATAAGAAAGTTCATCCTCGAGAATTCAAGGTAGGGGAACTTGTATTGAAAAGGAGGATAAGCCAGCAACCCGACCCAAGGGGCAAGTGGACGCCTAACTATGAAGGTCCTTATGTTGTCAAGAAGGCCTTCTCCGGTGGTGCTTTAATTCTTACACACATGGATGGTGTAGAACTTCCAAATCCAGTGAATGCCGATATAGTCAAGAAATACTTTGCCTAGAAATATGAAAAGAACAGCGTGGTAGGTCGAAAACCCGAAAGGGCGGCCTAGGCAAAAATGCGCTTCCCGGTGGATCGAAAACCCGAAAGGGCGGTCCAGGCAAAAATAAGGGACAAAAAAAAACAAATATGAAAAGCTCGCTGAGATTGTACACAACTCAGGCAAGAATGAGCGTCTCAATGAGCCGAAAACCCGGAAGGGCGGTTCATGCAAAAATGAGATTGAAACAAAAGGCAAGTAACTATATCTGACCAACCACCGTCCCCCTTGGGGCATCTGCTGCTGTTAATGACTATCTTCATCTAAAGCTCCTACGCTTGCGAATTCAAAGTTTCCAGGAAGTGTAATGATTGCTGTGTTCAATGTACCACCAACCGATAAAATTACCATTTTCCAAGCTTTGTGAATCCGTGGAGTCATGCCTTTGGCTGACCACCACTCTTATACATCAAGTTGAGCCTTTGCTTTTGTTTGAAAACTCTATTTTCTTCTACTTTCAAAGCTATATACAAAATATTTTCCTTCTATTTTGATAATGACAATGCTTGAAACAAACATTTTTGAAAATTGAAAACTTTTTGTTTATTTTGAAAAGCAAACCTGAGCAACAGGGTACATTCAAATGAAACATGCATGAGCGAGAGTATGTTAATGTCTATTTCAATATATGTTACAAGCAGGTTCTCCTCCAGGATAGTCTGTGGTCAATGGCAAGAATGAAAAAACAGAATAAAATGCATGAAAATAAATGAGCTCGCTAAGTTGAAAACCCGAAAGGGCGGCTTAGGCAAAAATGAGCACCCCGCTGGATTGACAACCCGAAAGGGCAGTTCAGGCAAAAATGGGGCATTGAAAAGAATTTATTTCCCCGGTGGGTCGAAAACCCGAAAGGGCGATCCAGGCAAAAATGGGATGCAAAAAATGAATGAATGAAATTAAGAATATAACATGCAAAAAGCATTGACCACAGATGCAATGTCTACAACGTACCCAGCACTGAAATGCCCAGCACAACGGCGTTTTCCCCAGTAAAGTCTTCCAAGATTCTATCTCCAGCAAGTTGCATACCTGCCTGCCCTCAGCCTTGGCTCCGATACGTCTCCCAACGACGTCATCTCCAAAGAGGATTTCCAAGAATGTGTAATATAGCACGAGCCACTACGTGCCCAATGATCTGATGTCTTGTCTTCCCCGTGAAGTCGTGCCTACAAAATGCCAACAGTCATGCATTACAAGCATTCATACATGTATAATCATGCATATTACGTACCCATGCATACTAATGAATCTGTTATATCATCCATGCATATTGCATTTCCAATGTCAACATCAGTCTCAATTCAATACTCATGTCAGGTTCTCTGTCAAAACCTTGTGAGCCAATAATATCGGTCAATTTCTACCTTTCAAATCAAATCGACGTCAAGTCAATCTCAATCTACATTTTGCCAACAAACCAATCCCCAGTGAATATGTTTCTGTTTGGTCAAGTGGCTAGTTCAAGTCCAAGAGCAGCTTGTACCTATCAATTTGCTTATGTTATCGGTCGAGTGCCCAGCTCAATCCAAGAGCAGCTCGTACCTGTCAATATGTTTCCGTTTGGTCAAGTGGCTAGCTCGATCCAAGAGCAGCTTGTACCTGTCTATCTGTTTCTGTCCGGTGGAGTAACCAGTTCGCATCCAAGAACAAGCTCGCACCTGTCTATTTGCCTTGCTTTCAGTCGAGTAACTAGTTTGAATCCTTAAGAACAACTCGTACTTGCCAATTTTCTCTTTTTCCCAGTCGGGTCACCAGTTCGAATCCATAAGAACAACTCGCACTTTCCAATATCCCCAAGTGAGTTACCAGTTCGAATCCATAAGAACAACTCATGTTTGTCCAGTAACCTCTATCCCCTATGAAGTGACCAGTTCGAATCCATAAGAACAACTCGCAGTTGTCTGTTTGTTTCATTCCCGGTCAAGTGGCTAGTTCGAATCCAAGAACAGCTTGTACCTGTCCAACTTGTTTCTAGTTTCCCGTTACTCTGCTATTCACTATCTTTGTCAATGTCTACCAATCCCGCAATGGATACGACATATTTTGTTAATTCCAATCCCCATGAGGTCTTGCATTCATAATCCAAATGATGCATGGCATGCATATTATTTGAAAATGGGTAGGCGTATTTTTACGTCCAAACACAGTGCAAATGCTAATATTTAAGTATCTTCGTCCTGTCAAGCCAAAGACTCCGTCTCTTGACTCTCCAGACAAAGAAACTTAAATAGGGGCAGCTGTTATACCCTGTTTTTGGACCTAAAAATACTGGGCCCAATTTCATTTCAAACTTTGTCAATTATCAAAATTCAACTGCACAGTTCAAATTGTCTCTGCCTCGCAGTATTTTCAATCACAATTTTACCTGTGTTTTTCTTGCATAAAACCTTTTGAAATGTCTTTACTTGTCTTGTAAGTCACTCAAAAGTGTCTCTGAATCATTACATTGCTTTTTCTACAGTTTATTTCAAAATTTGCAAAAAGTCATGCAGAAGGGTATTTTGGTCATTTCCTGCAGTGGGACCCATTTTCATCCTTGTGACTGTCTCTGAGTCTTTTCAAATTCATTTTTTTAACTTTTCATCAGTAAACCCTGTTTAAATTCATTTCAAACTCGCATCTGAGTCAGTGTCAGAGTCAATTTGAGTTGGTTTAGGTCATTTTTAGCCCTAGGGGCATTTTGGTCATTTCACATAAAAATTTGGCATAGAGAGGTTACTTTGAAGTACCTCATTTAGGCCATTGGTTCGTTTTAGTCCGTTTTGTCAATTTTATTTTTGTTTCGCTTTACGTTTAGTCAAATTACATATTTTAATTCTTTTTTTTATTTTTTTCTTTGCATTTTAATCCTTCAACTTTTTAAAATTGCATTTAGGTCCAAGTTGTCCAATTCTCTTTTATTTTTGAGTCTGTTTTACAATTGCAGTCCAGTCCTTGTCATTTTCACAAATTTGCAGATTGGTCCTTAAATAAAAATAGCAAGCAGCGCCCAAGTGAGCAAGTCCAGGATACGTGTCAGTTCTCCATTGGCCAAACAGTACACTTGTCAGCTATAAAAGCAACACAGTGGCAATGAATTTCACACGTTTTTCCATTCATCAAGTGCCAACTCATAAACACAGAGTCACACTCTCTCTCTTGTCAGTTACCAATCAAAAAACAGAAAAAGCTTCAACATTCATCAATGGCGTAAACCTAACCTTTTCCAGAAACAGAAACTACACAAATTCAAGCTATTTTTTCAGGGATTCTCAGTGATTCTTTGAAGAATCATCATCATTGAATCAATATCTTCGCAATTCAAGGTGCGAATTCGCCAAAGGCAAACTCCAGCACCGATCACGAAGATACAGTGAGGAAGACGAAGAAGAAAGAAAGACAGTGAAGGTTTAAACCGGCGAAGAAGACGATAAAGCAAGAAATCAGCAAGAACACCGGTTTATTTCCGGATTCAAAGCCAAATCACATAGCATCAGAGATTGAAGTTTTCCGAAGAATTTCTCCATTAAAGGTTTCAACCAAAACCTTAGGTAAAACTCATAATCTTTTTCAAAAGCAATATCACTGTTAAACCTAAAAATCACGCAAGCAAAACAGATCCAAAATTTCCAGAATTCAAAGCCAAAACCGTAACCGTAAACACAAAACCTAGATCCATAAGGATCTAAGTTTTGAAAGCAAGAACAAACATCAAAGAGGTATAAAACAACGAAATGATGTAGATCTTCAAGGATCTAAACGTTTTCTTTCAAAAAATCAAAATCAAATTCAAAGCCGTACGGCAAATTTCCCGATCTACATCGTTTCGAATTGAATTTGAAAAAACAACTGCTGGATTCGTGTTTAGGGTTAAAGGACGAATTGATTGATGAAGAAATCTTGAAATTCTGGAAATTTTAGGTCACCGGAGTTCATGAACTCGCCGGAGAAGATGAAGTTTCCGGCGGACCTTCAAGGTCTCCGCCGTAGCTTCATCCTCGCCGGCGGCGAGGTTAGTGAGAGGTGAGGGAAGAGAGAAGAACTTAGAGAGAGAAAGGGGAGTGAAAAATGAAGAAAACCGGAACCTCTTCCCTTATATAGCCAGTGAACCGGACCGGTTTATTTCCGGTCCAGTCCCCCTTGTTCCTGGCCGTTTGATCTAGGGTTTCAGAATCCTAGATCAATCGTGTGGCTCCTGTACAATCTGTCTTTTTGAGTGTGGGCTTTGGGTTTGGGCTTAGTCTGCTTTCACGTTTTTTTGCTTTTTTTGCTACTTGCACCATACTTGCCTGCTGTTTACACCCTTTGTTCATGTTAATTTTCATCAATAAATTCCAAGAAATTTACCATGTCATTTCACTATTTTTCTTGATAATTTTCAGTGGTATTTTACTTGGAAAAGTTGATAAAAATTTTAGTGTTGTTTTGTCAAGGGTCTTTACTATTTTAAGTCATTTTTCTCGCATTTCTACCCGTTACTTCATGTACATAATGTTCGTGTTCGTCATGTTTGATTTGCATACTATTCCATGTGAATTTTGCTACTGTTTGCTATGCATATGTCACTGTTTTGATGTGTTGAGTTTTGTTCTTGCATCATGCGCATTATTCATCACATGTTTCCGGCTTATTTTCACCGTCATTTTAACCGTCTTATGCCATACTTTCTTCTATCACTTTATGCCATTTTCTTTTTACCATTTTCTACTAACATTTCCTTTCATATTGATCACTTCATAGCACTTCATTATCTTCACTATTGCCTCCGTTAGTTTAGTTTTCTTTTTTTTACAAATTGTAATTCATTCGGTGATGTAATATTTTACCATTGGTTTGTAGCTTGGCAAAGGGGCCATAGAATGTATTTAGGCAATGTTGTAATATGGACTATGGACACTATGACGCACCGACACGCACACACTCACCTTAGATGTATGTATAGGAGTGTATGGTTAGGTGAATGCTTAGGTTTTAAACCCTTAGAGAAAATCCATCTTTTTTCAAAAAAAAAACAATTGAACTTCACTTCAAAAATTTTCATAATAAATATGAAGTCAACACTTCATTTTTTTTCCTTTCTTTTTTCTTAAGAAAAATTCAATTCATCTTAATCATTTAGACTTTCTTTTTAATCACTAATCAAACCTCACTTTTTTGCTAAATCTAATGCCCTCGAGGCCTCTCATCCCTATTCTTCAAAATCTCTTTTCAAACTTAAAATCAACCAACAAAAACAAAAAACCATTTTTTGAGCAAGAACTACGCCGGTTTTGATCCCGTAAAACGGTACGTAGGCAATGAGTCAAAACTCATCCAAGCCGAAATAAAAATCAAATTCTACCTCTTCTCACCTCCATTCTTAACTAATCACACCTTCTTTTTTACAAATAAGCAATAAAATTAAAGCGTAGAAATAAACTTAGGAAAGCGGTTCTTATGGAATACCATAATCGCTCCGGGTGCCTAACACCTTCCCGTAGCGAAAACGACCCCCGAATCCGGAAACTCAAGGGTTTTTCTCCTTTTACCCTTCCCAAGAAAAAAGAGGGATATCAACGGTCAAAAGGTTCAAGTCCAATTAATGGCTTGGCACCCAAAAACCATGATAACACCTTTCTCGGTCAAACTGTTCGACATGATGGGTGTTGGACTTAACAATGTCATCCTTAATCGCATTTTGGCAATATTCACTGAACAAATCTCCGGAACCTACCCTTGCAAATGCTTTTTGAGCTCTATCAGCAAAGAGACATGCTAACCTATAGTAGGTTGATTGAACTATAGCTGTAACAGGTAGGCTGCGTGTTCCCTTAAACACAGAGTTCCACGACTCAACGATGTTGCTTGTCATGTGGCCCCATCGTCGACCCTCATCATATGCTTGAGTCCATTTTTCTTTCGGAATATTGTCCACCTAATCTAATGCACGCTGATTTGCCTCCTGGATTACACCACGATAGTAATCGAACAAGGGTACGTTTAGGGCATATCCTGCATGTTAAGAAAAAACAATTAGTTAGATAGTGAACCTATTTAATAATAGCGCGATATAAAAAAAACTGTAACATAATATTCTTACCCATATTATTTACAACATCCTTAAGATCTCCATCCTTGATTGTCCTCATGAAATTCTGCTTAATGTGTCGAATGCAGTACACATGAGCTGAACCAGTTGCTTGCCAACCATTGCTTGGGTCATTGAATGCGCTTTTAATTGATTCATGTCTGTCGGAGACCATGCAGATATTCCTTATAGTGGTAATCTTGTACATTTGTCGTTTTTGCAATTGTTGGATAAATCACCTGAGGAGGTTGGACAGTATAGTTGGGGTTCAGCTTGTTTGGCCACGCTATATAGATCCTTGTGTGACGGTGCAACATATGGCACTACCGAAATGCATGGGTGCACAATTCTCTTACAAGCATGGGCGTGGTGAAGAATGTCATGCTTAACTCCCGTGCCAAGGATACCACCCCAAGCTCATACACAACTTCTGTTGGCAAATATGTAAGAAAATAAATGTTATTTTTTTATTAATTTTTAAATACATTTATCCAGACTTTACTAATTATAACATTTTAAAAATTAATTAGATGGCTAGAACATGGTAATAAATTCGTGGAAAATCCTCGGCATAATCTCGTATGTACGCGTTTAAAAATCGACACCATGACATATGATCAGGTATTACACTTTTTTTTTAGTGATTGCTTTTTAGTCAACAATTGAAGACTAATATTCATTCTTTTTAAACAGTTCTCCTGGAGGCCTTATGTCAACTTCAATTACACCAACGAAGAAGAAAGCCAGATATGGTCTGCAAACACATATCTCATCTGTTTTCAGATAGTCGAGAGACATCAGACAGACAGAGTAAGGCTTCAATTTGGCTTACCGCAACACCCACCTTCCTTACCAGAAAATTTGAAAGATTTCTACAAAATTAATTTGACAAAAGATAAAATTAAAGGCTCGTGGAGAGATAAACATCATCGTCAAGTTCAAAACTGGAACCAACGTCATCAATTAGCACTTCACGGTGTTCGGTATAACCATGAGGTTTATCCAAATCGTCAATATTTTGCATGATATTGGGAATTTTTCGGAGATCATCTGTGGCTTTCTAGAGAAGTATTATTATCAAACCCAAGGCAGCCATGTGCAAGAATTTTACTAGGATTGTCGCGTGACTATCCTGCAGTGCCTGAAACTTATACGGTGCCAGATGAAAATATGTGGTCAAATACACCTTCACCCTATAACCAATTCATGACACCTCCACCCACTAACTTTAACCAAACCTTTAACCCATCCTCCAACTACAACTACAACCAAACTTACCAATCACCGCCACAACCCACAAACCAAATCTTACATAACACCCCAATCCCACATCCAAGCTATTCTCAACAAAGTCATCATGGAGAAAGCTCTCGAACATCAAACTATTCATTTGATGACTTCAATCCAACTCAGTACACCACACAAACCAGTTATTCAGACCAATCACAATACTCCTCGTTCAACCTACCAACTCCTCCACACATTGTAAACTATTCCCAAACAAGCTACGCACCTCAATGGCCAAATTCACAAACTAATACCATAGAAAGTCTGGCAGCAAGGTTTAATGACGATGACTTCGTTAATGAAATCTGGACCAACTCAGCTTCACAAGTGCAAAATGAAGTCGCTATGGAAACTAATGATGATGTTGAAATTCTTGACGAGGATATGGAACAGGAAGAGCACGAGGAAGAGCAAGAGCAAAACCAACGAACCGTATGAAATAAAAAAGATAAATTATGTGCTAGAGAGGTCATAGTTTACATTGGCGTAAATGGTTTCCGCGGAGAAAGTAGTTTTTGTATTTGTTTTTATTTCTTATGAATAAAATAATTAGTGTTTTTAAATTAAATATATCATCATTATCATTACTATATTTTTATTTATCATTATTATTTATTATTACTATAGTTTTAATGTAAAAAAAGAAAAAACGAAAAAAAATAAAAAAAATGAGTTCCGCCATTTCAAATGGCGGTAATGACAAAAAAAAAAACGGTGGCCAGTCATGATGCGACAGCGGTTAGACCGACGGCCCAGTCTCACCATTTCAGATGGCGGGAACGAGGAAAAGGACAAAAAAAAAATGGGTCATTTTGGAATTTTTTTTCATAGGGGGTCAGACCTAAATTTTTTTTTTTTATAAAAGGGTCAGAAAAAAAAAATTAAATATATCTATCCCAACAATATCGCATTTATCGGTTGAATTAAATGTTTCGACAATATTATTTTATTATTAGGTGTTTTGACAATTTTAGCACACGAAATGGGGCAATTCATGACTAGTGACAAAAACTGTTTTCGACCTGTTCTTTTATCCAATTTTTAAACTGTGTCTCGTGGGTGCGCCATTAGTTTTTTCTACTCTAAAATAAGTCACAAATGTTTCTCAAGTGCCAACCATGTCAACAAAGTCAAATTGATCCATTCCTCTTTGGAACTTGAAAACATTATTACATTACATGCTAATGCCAACTATATTACATTTTCCTTATTAAGTAGAAATGCTTACACCGATAGGTGTTTAATTTTGTGTTTGTTACCAGTTTGGTTGACTATTTTATAGTGCATCAGTTAGGTCTATCTGGTAATGTACATTTCATAATCTATGATAAACCAGTCATTTTCCACTTTAGGTATTCAATTTAATTTTGTATTTGCACAATTTCTTGTTTCAACTTTCAACCGGTACTAAAACGGTTATTGATCAAATTTTACTTATCTTTAGACTGAAGTTTAGATTACTATGGCCTAACTCACCTCAAAATCGAAGAGTTAAGATAAAAAAAAACTGGTATGTTATTCTTCTAACAAGCATCAATTACTTTTGATTGGAGTGATTTCTTAGTAAAAATCATGTATTCCACCCTTTTTTTTTTGTCTGTTGATAAGAGAAGCGAATATCACAAGAATATATGATAGATATTATACAATTCTGTTTATAAGTCTGACTTAATTTAGTTATCATTTATAGTCCATCAAACAATAGAATATGCAGTGATTATTAAATGAATAAATCTGCTGTTGTATGCTCCTATTGTACTTAAACAGGAACATGCCTGTCCTGATATTAGCTTCTTCTCACAGCCAAGCATGCTTTATAAGTTGATACCTTCTGTCTTTTTCTTTGAGAATGAAAATACTATTCTTCTTATATATCGAACCTTGTCACCTTTTTTTCTCCTTCTCTTTTTAAGGGCTCTCCTCCACCATGCCAGACCTAAAGAAATGTTTGTTGTATTTGTGAATCTTATTCTTCTAAGGTGACCCCTCCATTCACTCATAATGCAAATGAAATTTATGCACATAAATGCAGATATGCATACAACAAGGTAGCAAGCATGTGCCAATTATTTATGCTTTGTCATTTTTATAATTTGCTTTAGAACATGATATAGGTTTGATCATGGCGAGTTTTAGCATGAGGCAAATTGTGAAATTGCCCCATCTTAGATCAATTTTGTTTTATTTGTTGTTACATGTACACCCTGCATTTTATATTTCAATTTATAGCCTTATTTAATTATAATTTGACTCAAATTAATTTACTTGTTAATACATTATTTTTTAATCTCCCGTTTAAAAATCTAATAGGTCCCCATTCTCAATAATTTTTTTTAATTTGAAAACATTTTTTTTTAATTTGAAAACATAGACATGTTTAAATCTGGGCTAAAAAATATGGAGTAAATATATATTTACTACATTATTTATAAAGAAATAAATTTAGTTTGTATCTAACTTTGTAATATTAATCCCATCCACAAAACTTTTTAATATTAATTAGGGTTAAATATAATTTTGGTGCTTATAAATATAACTAAATTTGTTTTTAGTTCTTACAAAAATATTTTAGTCCCCATTAAATTAAAATTAAAATTGATATATTATAAATGAATATGGCTATAAATTGGAATGTAAAAATGCAGAATGTACAATTAATAACAAATAAAACAAAATTGATCTAAGATTGAGTAATTTGACAATTGTCCCATGCTAAAACTCGCCTTTGATCAAATATATTGTTGTTTTCTTATAATTTCTCTTGTTTTTTATACCACAAAGCTACTACATAAATATGATATCACCTAATATTGTGTGATATCCCTACTGCACACAACTACATAGATTAATATTTCATGTCGTTATATAGAATTATAATGTAAGACAACTTTTTTTAAAGATATTTAATATCGTTGCATTTCCAAAAACAGATTTTGAATCCTCTAGTTAAGTTAGACTCAAATCATCTTATTTAAATACTTTTGATAAGATGATTGGTTTTAATCAAATATCAATCTTCAAATTCCTTTCAATAAATATAAGGGGCATTTATTTTGTGAGTGGAAGTTCTTAGCACACTACCAACGGTTAAATATGGTTGATGCCTTTCTTTCTCTTTCTCCATAGCTAGGTCTCAACTCATTCTAGCAAAACAATCAATCAATACAAGAAAAAAGCAAGCAATAAGAGGGAAAAGCAAAAGCTCAAATGCTTCTACTTTCTTCTCTTTCACTATAGCTAATCAAAATGGCGACAAGATGCTCTCATCAATCAATAATTCCATTCATCTTTTTTTCTCCACTAGAAATATAAAACTTTTGGTAAGGGGTCCCTCCACATACAAATAATGCCACAATATTGTATTCAGAATCTGGAACCCATTTAAATTTTTAAATATATAATAAAATAAAGTATCTCCATCTCCATGCGAATCATATTCATATCCTTTGGTCCTCTCACTAACATATGCTTCTTTTATTGGAGCAATATTTTTTTTTGACAAGTTATTAGAGCCATCTTGAACACTCAAAATCAAGGTCATCATAGAAAGGATAAAAACAAATTCCATAAAGCAAGTGTGTGTGGGTCTGGCAACTATAGATACTGCACATTATTGTAATTATTAGGATAACAAATTGCATCTTCGTAGATAAATTATTTTGATGATAGTGTGTTGAGTGTCTGTGATAAAACTATGTACTTCATTTAATCTTATGGTTAAAAATAACTTTCCTTTTGTTAAAAAAAATAAAAAAAAATAACTTTCCTATGGTGGCAAGATTTTAATGTCCCAAGTAAAATGCCACCAACAAAATGATCTCAAAATTTATAGTTAAACAGGAAGAGTCTTACATAGTAACTTCATGAGAGATATTTCAAATCTTATTGGAGATGATTGTAAAATGTTTATTAATGTTTATATTAATTATTAATAATAATTTCTCCTTTCTTCGATTTTTCACAAAAGTCAAAACTCAAATATAGGTTCAGAAAAACAAGTTGCAATAAGTAAAATAACAAGAGTCAAAGATAGAATCTACAAATTACTTGTCTAGATAAAAACAAAAACATTATGGTACTTTGTTATCCACTTTACAACCAGTCTCTCATTTATATTATATCACATCACAACAAAAGAGAGACTGCTTATGTTCTTAGTTGTTACTAAACTATAGATTTATGCTCCCTCTTACCCCTTAATTAAGCTACTTAATGATATTAATAATTATAATTCAAATGATTTCTTTACTAAGGTGACATTTGTCGATACGTCTTTGGTTGACAACTTGCAAGAATCAGATTTTCTTGGCTCTGCCTCAATCAGAAGCTGAACAACTTCTTTCATGGTTGGTCTACTAGCTGGTGCTTTGTAGCTGCATCTAATGGCAATCCTTAATACTTTAACCATATCATCTTTGAATGAACATGATAACTTTGGATCAAAAACCTCACTTGGTCTAGCTCCTTCTTTGCCTTCAACTTTGTTTGCAACCCAAAATACAATGTTTCTGTTTTCTCCAAATTCTGACTCAATTGGCTTCCTCCCAGTTAATAATTCCAACAAAATCACACCAAAACTGTACACATCACACTTTGTGGTTGCTCTTGGTGAATATGCATATTCTGTCACACCATCCATCAAAACAAATTAAATAGATTTAAACAAGCTTACAATATGATAATAAGATTACTTACCGCTTAAGTTAACCACATCACTAATACCCTAATACAAAATACTGTTTAATCAAATCCTACCTCTGTCCCTAAATATATAATCCTTTTGAAGTTTTAACTGTGTTAATTATTATTTTACCAACATACTTCTAATTATATTTAGTTTTCTGCAACCTGTAATAAGTAAGTCCTATGATGAAAATATAAATTAAACGTGTTCTCTAAAGGATAAGCTTGTAAAACAATATTAATTGGCAACAAATTTCATATTAAGGTCAACTTTCTTAATTCTCGTGATTTGGTCGATGACATTAATAGGTTAAATTGAGAATTTATTTACCTGGGGCTAGGTAACCATAAGTTCCAGCAATGACCGTGGTTGTGGAATCCTTTGCTCCTCTTGCCTGCAAAACCTTAGCAATCCCAAAATCTGCAACCTTAGGATGGTAATCTTCATCCAAGAGAATATTTGTTGACTTAATATCTCTATGGATAATAGGAAAAACCAAATCATGGTGAAGGTATGCAACACCCTGAGCAATTCCAAGTGCAATCCTATACCTTGTAGGCCAATCCAAATGAATCCAACCCTTGTGAAGAGAATCATACAAAGTACCATTTGGCATATACTCATAAACCAACAAGCTACAATCCAAACTTGAGAAGCAACAATACAACTTAACAATGTTCTTGTGTCTTATGCTTCCAAGTGTTTCCACCTCAGCTTTCAATGCCTTGTCCACAAATAATGCATCTTCTGGCGAAGAATCCTTCGAACTTCGACTCCAAAGCCTCTTAACCGCCACAACATCTCCGGTTTTCAGCTCGATTTTGTACACTGTCCCTGACCCTCCATGTCCCATTATATTCTTATCAACCAAAGACTCAACAATCTCTCTTTGATCAAAACTAATCATGTGAAAACTCTTAACATCATAAGAGAAAAATGATGAAGAGAGTGTGTATTCGTGTTCAACCGCAGACACATTTTTGCCACACCTTTTTTTCAAGAACAAAGCAGCACCTACAAAAATCAAAATCACAGATACACCGGCCACCCATATAGTGTTCATCTTCTTACTCTTGTAACCATGTGAACATAATGGAAAGTTTCTTTGATCAGATGAATTAGCATTAACCGGCATCATCACACATAAACCAGGATTCCCTGCAAAGCTTTCAACTAACCCTCCTTTAATCAATTTAGGAGGAATAGGACCAGAAAGAAGATTGTGTGAAAAGTTTATAGAATTAGGCAACAACACAGAGAGGCTTTCAGGGATGTTTCCGGTTAAGAGATTACTGGAAAGATCTAGAAGGTTGAGTGATTCCAAGGAAGAGAATGAATCAGGAATAGAAGAGTTCAGCTTGTTTGCTTGTAGCATAAGCAAGTTAAGCTTTCTAAGGTTACCAATCTCAGAAGGAATTGGACCAGAAAGAAAGTTATAACTGAAATCAATTTTGACAAGGTTATAAGCACTAGAGATTGTTGGTGTTATTTGTCCTGAAATCTTGTTCCTCTGAAGGAAAAGCTCAGACAAGTTTCTAGAATTTCCGTTGATCTCGGGAATCGGACCGGTCAGATTGTTGCTGCTCAAATCAATGATTGAAACATGTGATAAACTCAAGAGTCCTTTTGGAACAGAACCTTCCAAACGGTTATTACTGACACGAAACCTTAACAGAAACATGCAATTTGAATAACTTTCTGGTATAACACCAGAGAAAAAGTTATCCAAAACAAGAAAATATAACAGTTTACCTCCTTGACAGACATGTTCTGGCAAAGGGCCAGACAACTTGTTTTCGGACAAATCAAGAACAACCATTCCGGAGGATTGTCCTAGTTTCGCAGGAACGTGTCCACTTAAGAAATTGTCGTAAAGTGACAATATTCTAAGTGTTTTTGAGTTTTCAATTGATTTTGGAATTTCACCTGTGAGACTGTTATTGTAGAATTGGAGAACCTGAAGCTTTGGAAGTTTACAAACAGAAGAAGGGATTGTTCCAGTTAACTTGTTTACCGACATATCTAAATCGACAAGTTCTGTTAAATTTCCAAGCTCTTCAGGGATGCTGCCAACAAGGAAGTAGTTATAGTAAAGTTCAAGCTGTTGCAAGTTTTTCAACAATCCAAGTTCTTTTGGAATTTGACCTGTGAGGAAATTTCCACTTAATTCAAGATCAATGAGTGTTGTTATATTTGATATGGATGGTGGAATTTGACCATGCAACATGCATGTTGATAAAATCATGGATTTAAGACTTCTCAATCTTACAAAGCTTTTTGGTAATTCCCAAAGATTGAGTTTACTGTTTTCGTTGAAGTTGAGAATTTCAAGATTGGTGAGGTTGAAAACAGACATGGGAAAATCGCCGGTGAAGGAGTTGTATGATAAGTCGAGGACTCTGAGATATTTTAAAGACGAGAAATCAGGAAGTGTTCCTGACAGGTGCATCTTGTTCATGTTGAGTAGTTCTAAGTGAGAACAGTTGATTATGCTGTTTGTTGGGAACTTGAATTTTGTATTACCGAGGTTTAGGACACGTAAATTTGGAAGGTAAGAGCAAATATTTGACGGGAAGTTTCCGGAAAGTGATGACCAACCTGAAAAATCAAGACTTATGATGTCTCCTTTGTTGTCACAGGTGATTCCGGTGAAGTCGCAGATTGGTTTATCCACTTTGCTTACACCCCAATCAAAAGGGTAGTTTCCTGAGAGAGACTCTTTCATTAGAGAAAAAAACTCAGATTGGTTTGTGCTGATAACATGTGACATGTTGGTCATGGAAATAATAACTATTAGTCCAAAGAAGAAGAATGGTTGATGATGGTTCATTTTGATTTTGAGGGGGAAAAGAGAGAAGAATTTGAAGTGTTGTGTTTGTTTTGTGGTTTGGTAATATTATTATTATTATTGTAAGTGTAAGAGATTGCAAAGAAAGAGAAGAGTGAGAGATGTATATAAGATGGAAAGGTTTGAGTGGATGAGTTTGGGAAAAGTAGGTTCTTGTTGTAGTACTATTACTACTGTGAACATCTTTGCTAAAGAGGCTTTATGTTTATACTCCACTATGTGTAAAGAGGAATAAAGGTGAACTATCCTAAACTCTAATAGTATTAGGGTGTAAGGAAAAAAATAAAAAAGGACCTAAAATAATTGTTATGAGACTAAGAGAAAAATAATTGTCTTTAACAAAGAAAAAGGAAAATAAAAGATTTTAAGAGTTGTGATAGAATAGAAAAAATACCATAGAAAGGAGGTGAAAAGATAATAATAATTAGAGAATGTATATCAGTGAAAGTATATATACTTTATGCTAATATATTCTGCAGAATAAAACTGTATCTGATCTTAATAACCTTATGTTTGATAGAGTTGGATCCTCTATGGCAGTGCAACGGTACTGTAACAAAAATAAAGAAAAAGTGTTACTGTATAGGTATATGCTGTCGAGAATTGCTGCTCCCACATTTGATAAGGCTTAGAAACACGAGTAAAATACGATTTAATTCCGGCTGCAGTTAACTGCCGAGGAAGGAAATCTGAATTTAATCATACGCAGAAACAGAAACATTACCATTTCCAAAACTTCTCCAAAATTCACAATTTCTCTCCAATCTTCACCAAAGTTATTTTCACAAATTGCAAGCAAATCAACTGTACATTATCACAAGTAAGTTGTATCAATCATTTTAATGATAATGTCAGTTTGTTTAGGTTTATTTTTAAAAAAAAATTAGAGTAGTTTGCATGTGGTTATGATTGATTTTAAAATTGACAATTTGATGATTGCATGTGTAGTTTAGAAATTGATAAATGAATGTAGTTGTTGTCTATGTTGTTTAAATCATAATGTGGCTTTGAATGGTGGCAAATGAACACAATTTGAATATGTTTTATACTTTGCAACAAACGCATCGAGTTGGTCTATCTGACGACCATGGAGGAGGGCTACGCGGGGATGCGTAATTATTCATGGGGAGGGATGACACTCGCATACCTATACGGCGAGTTGGCTGAGGCGTGTAGGCTTGGAGACAGAGCTCTTGGGGGAAGCGTGACACTGCTGACTGTAAGAAACTTATAAATGTGAACCTTAACTTTTATTTTTTTGTTATATTTTTGGGTGCGTAATAATTTATAAATGTGATTTGTTTGGTTTGTGCAGGCATGGTTTTTGGCGCATTTTCCTGGCTTTTACAGTGTTGATCCCAACACGGACTACATGGAAAACTATTCGGTTGCGGCGAGGTGGAAGCTTCAGAAGGGTGACGGAGATGGGGTCACGTATCGGTCACTGCTTGATCGTATACAATTTGATGATGTATGCTGGAGGCCGTACGAAGAGCACAGGGAGATCCAAGATTTTGAGGAGGTTTTCTGGTATTCAGGCTGGATTATGTGCGGTGTTCGTAGGGTGTACCGTCACTTGCCCGAGAGGGTTTTGAGGCAGTACGGATACGTCCAGACCGTCTCCAGACATCCGACCGATGTTGTAGAGCTGTCACCGCCTCAGATTGAGCAGGCATTCATCGACTTCCGCACTCACACGCTTAAGGCGGCCGATTGGGGTGAGCAGGCAGGAGAGCAGACATGGCGGATGGCGGATGTCTATGTGTTATGGTACACTAGGGTGTCTCACCCTCAGATTTTGCCACCTCTTCCAGGAGATCTTCCGAGGCCAGCAAATGAAGAGCAGATCATTGCACAGCAGTGGGAGCGGTATGAGGCGAGAAGCTCGCCTGACACCTATGACATGGTTAGTGGCGTTGTTGCCTACGCTGATGAGCAGTTAGGCCATTAGGAGGTCATGAGCATGACCCCTCAGCGTGGTTTCAGGCCATGAGTCATCTTAGGGAGCAGATCGCGCCTATCTTGACCAGGAGGCGAGGCCAGAGGCCAAGGAGGAGGCACCAGCAACATCAGCAGGACCAGGACCAGTAGTAGTAGTTTGTTTTTTAGGACTTGTTTTTTAGTTTTGGTATTTTGATGACATTAATTGATTTGTATATTTGTATTTTGATGACATTACTTTTAATTTCTTGGGATATTTTACTTTGTTTAATGGTATATAAAAATGTTGGTTTAATTAAGTTGTGCATTTTCGTCAATATTTGTTTTGCCATTTGAACCATTATGCATAAAAAAAAAAAAAAAAAAAAAATAAAAAAAAAACAGGTATATATGTTGTGTTTTGTATTTGAAACACATTACAGGTTCAGGAAATGAAGCTACTGCCTCTGTCCTGGCTTCAGGACGCTTCGGCAGTTTACTACCGAGGAAATCCTCGGTAGTTAACAGCAGCCGATTTTCTAAAACTTCGGCAGTTAACTGTCGAGGGACATTTAGATAAATTACTGGTGTATCTCAGCCAAATCAAATGTGTCAACAACAATTCTCTATGCTGTCTTGATAAAAAAAAAAAAAAAAAAAAAAAAAAAAAAAAATTTGTTTTACTCTTACACTTTGGGAGAGAATCCGAATCCTTGTTTTACTAACCAGGACCATTTGATGTGATGATGCTTTTTGGTGTTCCAGAACAAACCTTTTCTTTTATTTTTTAAGCTGCTTCAAACAAATAATTAGAACAAGTTTTACAGATCATTAGTTATATCTGCATGAGCTCTTGTTTATTTATTCTTATCAGAGTCTATCTTAATTAGTTATACAGTACAGTACTTGGAATTGCTTTAAGTATGGTCCTGAGCCTGACTATAGGAATAGGTTGATATACATGCATCATAAAATTTTGATGAAAACTCTTCCTTAGTTAAGCATAATGTGATATGTAAATCTTAAAAAAAAAAAAAAATTAATATCTAACCCAATAACGGATAAATTTGGAGATCAATCCCATCGTTCTCTAATGAGAAGAATAATTGAAGTCGGAGAGATATCGAATTGATATGTAAAAGTTGAGGACATTTTCCATCTCACAAAACAAAAACAAGTAAAAGAAATATAATAGGGCTCATTACAAAAAAACAGAAAAAAGAAAAGTAAAATCAATTTGATAAAATATAGAAAAAGTTATCAATCTTTGTCAACTTTACCGTGAGAACACTTTTAGGATAAATGTACTTTTGTATCCAAACACATATTTGCAACAAAAATCCAAATCCAAATATGCCTAATGTTTACCTCTCCATTTTCCCTAGTCTTGAAATAATTGAAGTTCAGAATCAATTGAATCCTAATTAAGATGCTACTCCACCAGGATCACCATTCAATAAAATTAATGGCGAAAAAATATAAAGAAATTAGATATTGGTTGAAATAGTTGTTGTTATTGGCTTGCACAGTAAATTCCACTTATTTCTTCAACAAAAAAATATTAAAAAAAATTCCACTTATATCTCTGCATATTAAATATTCTCTATATAGAACTTGGATATTTTTTGTGAATGTAGATTAATTTCTACCATGCTAGTTGGTATTGCAGTAGAAATTAAAAGAAAAACTAAAAAAATAAGGAGTGCTACCGAATATAACGAGTGTCTATGATTCTCTCACGTTTCAATTTTATCTTTTGTTGAAATATTCCTTTTTTTTTTCTTTCGAATTTTACACTTAATTAAGAGAAATGTAAATCCAAATTGGTGGGATATTGTCTTATCAAAAGGGTGGGGACTACTATATTCTATGTTTAATCAAATATATGGAAAGACATGGGACCATGCATGCTCATTCTTGACGTGTACATGTCATAACTGGTGCATCCTTGTTTGTTTTGTTTGTAAAGCAAATGCATTATATCATAATGTGTTTTATAAAAGAGAATAAGAACATAAAAGGATTGCTGATATGATATCTATGCTGTAAGGATAAAGATGAACTTAGCCACCAAATCATTCTTTGGGACCATTATGGTTAACTTCAGATAAAGGTTTTCTCTTTTGTTTCATCACAAAACAAGTGAAAGTTTAAGAAAGCAACTTATTTGTTTCCAAACTTAACACCTACAACAATGTAAGAAAATTTTACAAATACATTAAAATAACTATAATCAAATGTATTTGTGTATGTATTTTTAAAAAATAATTTCACAATGTGTAATTCATGACTGCCACCTAAGCTAGTTAGTTAAGAATTGGTTACAAAACTAGTTAATCAGTGAGATAGCTTGTGCTACAAGCAAATGTTAGTTTTGCCTATATAAAGGCTTTGTAATGTATAAATTCACTTCTCATTGAGATTCACATTGCAAGCATAATATCTTTATTCTTCTCTTTCAGTTTACAGTTTTATTTTGCTATTTTTCACATCTTGCTAAAACAACTTATTTGAATGTTCTAACAGGTATAACTATAAAATATGATAAAATATTGGTAAAAACTATACAATATATGGATTATTAAGCTTTATTAGCAAAATTGATATTAATAAATTGTTATCCCACAGTTCTATAAGGAAAACTCAAATGGTTAAAAGGTGAAGGAATATTTGATATGTTGAAGTATAAGTTCAATCTCATAACTCTTCTAGATACTTATAGTGCGTGTAAGTTTTGCTCCTAAACTCTATAAAAAAAATTGCCATTCGACAATATAAACAAAAACAATTTCGAGAACATTTTAGTATTTTTTTTTTAAGGTTAGACTACTCACAATCAAGAAATGAAAATTGATCTCCCATCAAAAAACACTCATGCCCAACTGAATGGACGAAAGTACCCCGCGTGACTTAAGTCACGCTTGGTACTTTCAGCGTGTGTTAACTCACACAAGTTATAAACGCAGCGTGACTTAACTCACGCTGCGTGCTGTTATAGAACAACAACTCAGAAACACAACCATTCACTTTCTAAACTTCCCAAAACATGAGCAAGTGTGATTTTTTCCCCTTCAAGTGCGATTTTTGTCATTCAAACTCAATTTCTCCCACTAAATCAAGTAAGTATTTGCATTGCCCTTTTTTGGTTTAATTTTTGGTATTTTTTGGAGAAATTTTCAATTTTAGGTTTATATAAATTTGGTTTTCATGTTACTTTTTTTTTTATGAATTAAGTTATAAATTGTTGTTTAGAAGTTGATTATAAATTTGCGTAATTTTTGGTTTTATTATGCGTATGTTAATTATTAATGAATGAATGATTGTGAATGATTGAATGAATGATGAAAACATGGATGAAAATGATAGAATGGATGTATGGAAGTATGAATGAATGAAAAAAATTAAGGAAAAATGTTATTTTTGATGTTATGGAACCTAACACAGACCCAACGTGACTTAACCTCACATTGACATGTAATAAGCATGTTTAGCGTGACTTAAGTCACGTTGATATTAACACCTTCGTGAGTTAAGTCAACTCAGCGTGACTTAAGTCAGGTTGTAGGTATTTTCTTCGGTTTGGATGGGAGGGAGCAATTTTTTATGGGAGAAGAGCAATTTTCTCAAGAAATTGAAGAGTAAAGTGGGCCCTAAGTGAAAGCCCAAAGGATCAATGAGCCCATAATAGTATGAGTGGGAATCAGTGAGTGCTCAATTGCTCAATGATAGAAATGCAAAGCAACTAGCAAACAAATATGCCCCTCTACAAAGGTAGTGTTGATTTCGGAGTGAAACCTCCCTCTAATTCTAAAAGACAAAAGTTAATGTATTTGATTTAAAATTTGATTCAAATACATCTATATTTGTTGATTTAACTTTCTTTTAGGAGTATTTTTGAAAATCCAGACATGTCTATTCTTTATAAATTGCTTTGATCATCTTTGCACTTGTTGGAGACCCATAATTTCTTTTGAAGCTGCTATTATTTTTTCACGTAGAAGAAAAAAATAGTTATATTTATGCTCGTGTCAAATAAACAACGTATATCAACCTTTTAAAAAGATTATGCTCTATCAATATTCCCCTCCATATATAACACTACAGAATGTCTAAAAACATTTCAACGATTTTATATGCAAAAAACTAATCAGTGGCCACACCACACACATTCTCATCAGCCAAGTTTTCATGCCGCCGCGTCTCAACTCTCAACACATTATGGTGAAACTTAATATTCCATTCCACAATACTTTTTTTCTTTTTGAGCAAGTTCCATATTCCATAAAATGAACCGTGAAGTTTATTTTAAATATTACTTTGGTATGAAAATACATTTTTTTTTTTGTGGTGGTCGTGGTTTGAACCCCGTACCTTGCATATATTATGCTGCATTCTCCATACCAACTAAGTTAAGCTCGCGATGACAGTTTGAAAATACATATGATTTAGTCATTAAGTTACTTGTTGGGTATTGGCAATATAATCTATTTGTATTGGATAGAATAATAATTATTGAAGTGAAGATCATGCATATGAATTATGATTCACAAACACTTTTTTCTCGATTAAAACTTAAAGTAAATCTTCAATTTAGTTTCATAAGTATTAGCACACGTTTGGTTGTGCGATAAGTGTTAGAAAACATGACATCAATGAAAAGAAGAGAGAAAAGTCAAATATTCTACTAAATATATCAATGTAAACTCATTGATCTCAAGAATTAATTTAGCTCATCCATAAATAAAAGCAAACATATATTTAAAAATAATGAGTAATCTCTTTTAATTCTTTAATTTTTTAGAGGTGTCAAGTCTCAGAACTAAAAACTACAAAGTTGAAGAGTGAATCTTGCAATCAAGTGACCTTTTAAAACACTGGCAATAAACAATCTCTTAATTATGTAGATTTTGTAATTTTAGCACAAACGAACATATTTTTTTATATAATAGGAACTAAAATAATACATTTTAGGTTAAATTGCTCTTTTGGTCCCTTAACTATTTTATTGGTTTCAATTTGGTTCCTTAAATAATTTTTGTTCCATTTTTTGTCTGCTAGTAAGTACTGAACAAAATAGCACAAGATGTGACAACACAACACAAGGCAGAACAACACATGATAAACTTTTATAGTCCTTGACAATTTTTTGTCTTATAAGATTTTCGGCAGACAAAATGTTATTTTGGTATTTTATACAACTTGTATTTGGAACAAAAAGTATATTGTGGTTTAGTGAGGGATAAGAGTTTTAGTTTTTGTGATGTACATTGCATCCGGTTTGTCTTGACCAGTCCATGTAACTGTTTTACGAATCAAATATTGTATAACTGGAGTTGTCTTGTTTCGTCCTTCATTTTAATTTTATCCGATCAAGCATCTCCTTAATTGTTCTTCCATTAAGCATATTAGTCATTTTCATTTGTTTTGTGAAAGAGATGGGTTGCCATATTTTCTAGGTTTGAGAAAGAGATCCTTCACTTTTAAATCTAAATCAAAGTTTAAGGATATCCATTTTGTAAAAATAATTTTTTGGGTTTGAGAAAGAGATCCTTCACTTTTCAATCTATATCAAATTTCAAGTATATCCATTTTATAAAAATAATATTGTGTTAAAATTGATGAAAATGGTGAAGGTGTACGAAGACGATGATGATGAAAATGAAGTAGAAGAAGAATAGATAAGAAAAGGGGGAAAATAGGTGCATTATTAGATCTGGTGGACTTTCAAGATCTATTCAGCCACGAATCTAGGTATAGTGAACTGGGGGCAACTGTCCCCACCACTCATCCGTTTATATTTGTTAAGTCTTTGATATTTTAATGATTGCACCCTCTTAAAATAATAGATTGCCCCATTAATAAAAATTTATTCCATAATTTTTTTTAAAGACAAGTGGCTCATACTTTTTAAATGTGTAAATGCATTTTATAAAATTTTGAATAATTTCCACCACACTTTTTAAATATAAAGATACGTAAAGAACAATTTTAACTTGTACAATCTTTAATTTTTCTAATAGATATATAGGATAGTGTTTATAATCTCAAGTATTTTGCTCAATGATAATTATGTTATTATTATATAATTTTTGCATTGCTAAATTTTTTCTATAAATGTTTATCATATAAAATCTTGCCTCCGCAAGTCAACATTTCTGGATCCGTCACTGGATCTAATTGTTTATGTTTTATAGAAAAGATCAGACAAATATAATTTAAAAATTAATGAGATTTTTAATGGACCATTATTAATGTTGATCCACCTTAAACAACTGAGGTTAAAATTAACGGATTTTAACCAATTTAATGTGTGTTTTGACTTCAAATTCACATCATTGTTCTTTTAGTTTTTATCCAAAAGCTCTAGATCTTACCTAAGTAATACGAATTCAACTTTGCTCATACTGACATAATATTGCCAGTACAAGGTAATATGCATAATACATTTACTTTACGAAAAATAGAGAAATTTAAATTTTTGAAAAGAATAGTTGCATTGTATGTCTTGGTAGATAAATCATATTAATTTTAGAAAATATATTTTTCCTTCTTTCTCTTTTGATCATTTGTAGCTTAGAGACTTCACTCTGAAGCTAAAGGAAAATTACTGTTTTCAATTCTCAAAATTCTCCTTTTCTAACTATCGTTCAACGATAATAAGTGTCGTTGGACACTTTTATAATCAGTTAAATTGATTTAAAAAGTAATCGAACAATTCTATAAAGTGCCGAACAACATTTAACTGTCTTTGAAGTGTCGAACGATAGCTAATTGTAATTCGAATAAGTTTAGAAGAAATTTGAGAAATGAGAGGAGAAATTTCCTTAACAAAGACATTGTAAATTGATTTATGCTCTTCCCCCTGCACTTTTCGCTCCCACCTAGCCAAACTAAAATACCCATGCATTAGTTAACTAATGCAAGTGTAAAATTATGCATTAGTTAACTAACGCAACGTGATTTAAATAACGTAAGTGTAAAACTCTGTCTCATGCTAAGTATTAACATATGCATGAGTTAACTCACGCCTAATTTACAAATTTTAAAAGTTGCAATTTTAGCTTATATAACTCAACGCTACCTGTATGTTGTATCAGCTTATATACCATATTTTAGTCTAATCCTTATAATAAAATATATAAAAGATACTATCCAATGTTTGAGGTCATACTTCATGTACAATGATTGAATTTATTTCATTCACTTTTGAGTTGCAATTTCCTGACAGCAGCTCGTGATGCATTAAATTAGTTTTGAAGTCCACGTCTGTTTCTTAAGTTTTCTTCAACTATTATCCATTTCTTTCCTAAAGAGAGAAGAGTTAATAAAAGTGCATTAAATTAGAATAGTTACTATATGCTAATACAACTAGCCTGAGTTAGATATCCACTTTTGAACTGGTGGCGTGAGCTAATTCACGCATGAATATATTTAAAAAATCAGTTAAGCGCTAGCGTTTTGTGCTGGAGGAAGAGCAAGAATTTTAAAATCGAGGCTTACAAACAGAAATAGGAGCCCAGCTACAACATTTGAAGGGCCAGGTTAGTCCAACTAGTTTGCAGCTATATTTCCTTAGAACTAATTTCTATCTGCACCCCGATATTCAGCTAAAATACACTACCGGTAAAAAGTTGCATTTTAGGGGGTGGATTGGATATTTCATTTCTTTAATCACAGGTCAGTGTTTTGATAATTATACTTTCGACAAAATACAAATTTCAAAAAATTTAAAAACTGAGGAAAAAAATCAAAATCCAAATTATTACATCATAGAAAAATGGAAATTCATTCCGTAAGTGTAGCTCAGTTGGTAGCTACCAGGGATAATGATTGCCTTCAGTGTGGCTCGCAGATGCAGAAAGCGTGGTCATGAATTGGTTGTATATAGCCTAAGTTTTGTTACTGGTCCAAATAGAGAGCATGAGCTATTTTATGTTATTATCGAGGACTATTACTTTTTCCACCCTACTCATATTTTGTGCGTTCTATTTTTTTTTTTCAAAAATATCCTTGATAATTTGAAAACCTCAAAAAATAGGATGCATTACTTGATTTTTTCGGATTATAGAACCCGAACACCCTCTAAACACCCTTTTTCAAGGGAATCAATACCAATTCTGAACTTGTTTGTAACATGGATAACTAATTTTATGATCATATTAATCTTCATAACTATCATCCTCATGTTTTAGGTCATTGTTAGTTGTTCCTAGTCGAAAATATAGTTTTCTGGTTACTTGATCAGATTGCTCCGAAATTTCCCCAAAAAATAAGAAAAAAATCAAGGATCAAAACACCCCTAGAATGGACTTCTTACGGGACTCTGCCCCTCAAAATTCAAATTTTCATCGTTTAGATCCATTTTTCATGTTCTAAGAAAAATCCGAAAAAATTTGCATTAGTTTTATTTGAATTATAGAATTTTTTTGTGGTATTTTTATATTTTTAGGATTTTATTTGAAAACTTTTTATCATTTTTTACTTTATTTTTTTAAAGGCAAAATTTAAAACTGTTGAAATAGGAGAGATTTTGATTGCTGATCATACATAATCATATTTCGGATTATAAAATCCGAACTCAGTTTGGATGTTTTTGGATTTTATAATCCAAAAACCCAAGGATATTTTTGGAAATATTACTGGGTGCGTGAGAATGTCATAGGATAGGAAAAGTAATAGTCATTATCGAACTCTTTGGTTGTGGATGAACTATTTTGAGTTACTAAAAAGAAGGTATTTACATTTTCTACCTTATCAATTCCTCCTATGTCTTGTTTCGTTTCGAAAAATATCTTTGAGAATTTTCGGATAATACAATTCAAAATGAGTTTTTCCTTTATTTTTGGGTGAAAAATGAATTTTTCACCTATTCAAATTATGCGATCCGAATGTAATAGGTAATTCGGATATTATAATCCGAAACAACTCATGTATAGGGCGGGTTCCCTGTTTTTTTCTTTCTTTTTTTCAAAACAATGTGTCTGATTATAACAACTCCCTCTTCCACTTTATTTCATTCTAGCAAATGCACATGGATTGAAAATGCAATATTATTTTTGGATAATGCTAATCATTTCCTTTGGGCATTGAATAAGAGGATAAAAATAAAAATATAGCATTGGAAAATGGTGAAAAGTGATAAATTTAACTTTTTAAAAGTCAAAATATTGTTGAAACTAATACAAACATGCTACTTTTGGCTTCCTTAACCATTGCCCTCAGGGTAATGGTTAACAAAACCCTTATTTTTTACATTCCAAATGTACCTTCATTTAATTTGTTACATCAAATTGTCATTACAAACTTCCATAAAAATACTTATTTAAGACACTTATGACTTAACCCACTCTCTCTCTCCATTGACCATGCATTCCAAACTTACTTTAAGAAGAAATACTTACTTGAACACAACCTCAAATCTCCAACCCCAAATCAAAAAGGAAAATGTTGAACATAACGACAAATAAAATCGCGAGAAGACCACAAAGAAAATTTAGTGCTACACAATTGAAATTCCAACCACAACTATATCCCACTAACCCCATGTTTTCCGACGAGTACGTGATTTAATTGGATATACCACAATTCGTAAGAACTTTGCTATAAAAAAGCGTTGTTACTTGCAATGGCGGAGCCAGGAATTACATAGAGCCTGGACGAAAAATTAATCGCAAATTCACATGTGACATAATATATATAAATTCATTTCATTCCTTCACAAAGTATATATATATATATATAGTCATATATAAAAATAAAAAAGGATCGTCATATTAAGTTGTTTGAAGGATTTATCGACAGTGGCGGATCTTGAGTTATTTTCTTGAGGGTACAAAAATTCTATGAAATATATATTAAGCTGTTTGAAAGATTTATCAAAAATGTTAATTGCTGTAATGGTTAATTTACATGAATATGGCGCAGAGGCGTGTGTTTGATTCCCTCAATGGACTTTTTTTTGACAAAAAACAACTACTTTTCCACTGCTGCGCTACCTAGAAAATATGTAAATAATATGCCTGATATAATATATATATATATATATATATATATATATATATAGAAACATTGCGGTACCATGGATCCCAAAGAAGATCCGCCACTGATTATCGATCGAGTCCGGGCGACCGCCGCCCTTGATTACTTGTTACAAATAGCATCACTGAATCAAAAATATTTGGACACACACATAAATGATAAAATTTAAAAGAAAAATAATTTAATCACATCACTTAATATTATTTTTCTTTTAAATTTTATCAACAAAGTGTGTGCGCCCAAACAAATTTTATTTAAGATTATACCTATGGAAGAGTTGCTCCTTATTTAAGATACTTCTCGCAGTACTTTCATCCTCGGTTTACCCAAAATACATGGAATAGCAGTAGCTCTCTAAAAATAAAGCACAAATCAATTGCTCTCTAATTTTATTGAATTGCTCTTTTCGCTATGCATTTGAAGAAAATAATTGCCACCAAAATTTAAATGATATAACAAAAACAATTTACCCGTAATAATTATAGAGGGATAACATTGGTCAAACAAATGATAAAATTGGAAAAATAGTGCAATTTTTTTTTGATAATATAAAATGATATATAATTTGAAACAATTTTTTAGTTAGAATAACATATAAATAAATAAAGGGTTATGCTAACCGGTGTCCCCGGATACTGATTAATGATAAAAAAAAATGAAGTTATTACCACAAAAGAAAATATCTTTGACTTTTTATGGATTGATTATTCAAATTTCAATACAATAACTACTAAATAATTTTCTTTTTAGTATCCTTAATCAGTGCCCCAGAGGCATCAGTTAGCATTTCCCATAAATAAATTTAAAATTAAGCTTACTATTTTTTTGAGTTGTCTTTTATTTTTCTCGAGGTATGTTAGTCTAGTCTTAGAGTGCGTTTGGATGGAAGGTTTAGAAGGGGAAGAGAGGGGGGATTTATTTTTCATTTTTAAATTACAGACCAAATGTTTTTTAAAAAATTAACATGATAAACGATCGTATAATACTTCAATCACACTAAATTTATTTTAAAAAAATATATTATATAATCTAATATTTAAAAATGAAAGTAAACTCTTCTTTTCTCTTCATTCCTCTCCAAAATCCTGGATCCAAACACACTTCTTAAAATATTTCCTCACAAAGAAGCAGATAAATACGATGGCGACAGTCGCATTGAATATACAAGAAATTCATCACACACCCAATAATTCAATATGAGATGCATGAACATACTTTTGGAATTGACCGACTTTTCCATGAAAGCAAATTAAACATTCAATTAGATTTGTCCTTTCTTCACTTCTTCTTATCGTTGGCCCACTCACATCTTGTAGTATATTGCGTTTACATTTTAATTTAATTTAAGGTATCCCAAATTGAAAAGCAGTGTGAATATCCACCACTTTCATGCTAGAACTGTATTTAGATTAGTATTATATTTTTCAAAGGAGGAATTGTCATTACATTATGATAACAACCGTACCATTGATAAAAAAAAAAGATTGTAGTATTAGTCACACACAACTCACAAGCATCTTGTATTATTGTGATACAGATCAGACAAAGCCAATTATTTGAACACTATTTTAGTTCTATAATAAGGAAAAGAGAATTTTTACTTATTTTATAATGACTAAGTATCTTACATTATTCCCTCTTCCCTGCAAAATTTACAATCTATAGCAAATTAACTAGTGAAACAATTAGTGTTCAAATTCCCCTTAGTGATCACATTCACAGATCCAAAACCAATTATTTGAACACTATTTCAGTTCTACAAAAAAAGAAAAGGGAATTGTTACTTCTTTTATTATGACTATCTTACATTACTCCCTTTTCCTGGCAAAATTTACAATCCATAGCTAATTTAAATTGTGAAATAGTGGGGATCCCCTTTGTAATCACTGATCCAAAAACTTCCACTTTCTGAAATTAAACACTTCATTTATCATTGACCTCAATTTTCTTTCCACTCCCATCTTTGCTAATAACTATTCCAACCAATTTACAAGGTACAGCATCCTCAAGTTTTTGAACCACAGCTCTCATACTTGGTCTCATAGCAGGAATAGTTGCTGTACAAAGAACTGCAGTTCTCAATACCTTACAAGCTTCCTCTTTATACATCTCCGGAATTCTCGAATCCACCACACTCATAAACTTCTCCTTGCTCCTTGTCTTCCCATGAACCCAACTTACTATGTCTTTGTTTTCTCCGAATTCAGGTTCACTTGGCCTTTTACCAGTTACAAGCTCCATCAACACCACTCCGAAACTATACACATCACTTTTCTCATTCACTCTATATGTGTAACCATATTCTGCACCCAATTCAAACAAATCACATCAATAATCATATTAAGGAAAATAAATAAATTAAAAGGGACATACATAATATTATAGTCTTGGTCTTTATTCTAAAATGTAATATGTGACTATAGCTGCGACCGCAGTAAAGGTTTTAGAGGCCTCTGCATCGCAAGTAAAATTTTAACTACATCAATTGTATTTTTCGTATTTTGTTGCAATATCAAAGTTCACAGTGTAAATACAACTTAAAAAAAAAATTACTAGCTAGTTCCTTACCGGGAGCGATGTAGCCATGAGTTCCGGCAATGATATGAGTAGAATCCTTAACAACATCGGCATGAACAATCTTAGCAAGACCAAAATCAGCAATCCTAGGTTTCAGAAACTCATCTAACAAAATGTTACTAGATTTAACATCCCTATGAATCACAGGCCTTTCACACCCATGATGCAAATACTCCAACCCTTTTGCAGCACCAACAGCAATTTCATACCTTGTTTCCCAATCAAGCTCCATCTTGCCACTACTATGAAGCCTATCCCACAAACTTCCATTAGGCAAATACTCATAAACCAAAAGACTTGAATCCTCACTCGTTATACTACAATAAAGCTTCACCACATTCACATGTCTTATTGAACTCAACGCATGAACCTCCGCATCGAATTCCTTCGACCTTGAACCACCACTACCAACGCGCTTTGCGAGCATCGGTGTGCTGCTCCATGACTTTTTCCGGGACCCAAAATTGGTGTTCCAAATATGCTTAACAGCAAGTTCTTTTCCATTTGCAAGGGTGACTCTATAAACATTCCCTGAACCTCCTGTTCCTATTATATTCTCTTGCTTAACAGAATCAAGAATCTCATCTTCTGTGAAACTTAGCACGTGGAAAGATTTCACATCCCATGATTCTTCCTTTAAAGAACGTTCTCTTCCATATTTACTACCCTCTCCGTTTTCTACCTTCCCCTTTTTCTTCAACTTCAAGTAAACACCCATAAAAGAAAGGACCAAAACCAAAATTATAGTGAAACAAAGAACAAGGGCACGGACATCTTTTGACAAGCCACTATTCTCAGAACAACGCTTGAAGGAACCAATAGCATCAAGCGTGCATAAACCCGGGTTTCCGGTGAGGCTTCCATTGTAAGCTTGAATAGTCAAACCTATTGGAATTTCACCGGATAATCGGTTATGCGAAAGATCAAAGAGACTCAACTTCAATGAACCTAAACTCTCTGGTATTTTACCGGAAAGTTCATTCTCTGAGAAATTCAGAGAATTTAAAGCCGGTAACAAACCCAAGGACGAAGGAATATCTTTCGAGAGTTCATTTCTCGAAAGATCAACGTCGTTGAGTGAGTTACAATAACCTAAAGACTCCGGAATTACCCCTGTTAACTTGTTACCCTGCAAATGCAGGTTACCAAGTTGTTGAAGTTGACCAATACCTTCTGGAATGTTCCCAGAAATTTGATTGTTACTAAGATCAATTGATACCAACGACGTTGCTTTAGAAATCTCTTCCGGTATTTCACCCGTTAACCGGTTACTCCTTGCGAATATACTAGCAAGTTTATTCGCTTTTTGAATCTCTGAACTAACGGAACCTTCTAACTGATTCAATTCAACATCAATTACTTGAACATTGGGTAATCCCCAAATACCGGAAGGAACGGTACCTGAGAGCGAGTTTCTACTCACTCTGAGGCGTTCTAAACTCAAACAGGTGCTGTAGCTTTCCGGTATCTTACCTGTGAGATTGTTCTGAAGAAGAAGAAGTGCGTACATTTTTCCTTTGTTGCACATGTTTGGTGGAATTGAACCCGTTAAGAAATTCTCCGAAACGTCGATGTATTCAAATTCTGACCATGATCCAGTCTTCTGAGGAATTGGACCTGTTAATCTGTTTCTGTAAAGAGACAGTTCCCGGAGGTTTTTAAACTCACCTATCTCCGGTGGAATCTCGCCGGATAATTTGTTTTCGAAGAATTGAAGTGAAATTAGATTACTTAAAAACCTTATCTCAGAGAGATTTCCTTCTAATTGATTCATTGATCCGTCCAAATACTCGAGTCCTGTGAGATTTCTCAACCCAATCGGAATCTTCCCGGTGAAGGAATTGTTGTAGAATTCAAGCTGCCAGAGCTTGTGAAGGTTGACAATCTCACCGGGAAATTCTCCGGTAATGGAATTATCGGCGAATTCTAATTCTGTTAACTCCGTTAAGTTACCGATTCCAACTGGTAATTTCCCTCCAAGGTTGCAGTTACTCATGTAAAGCCAATTCAGCTTCTTGAGACTTAAAATCTCTTCAGGAAACGGCGTTAGATCGAAAGGGTTGTCTCCGACGCTTAACTGTAACAAACCTGTCATATTCAACAGAGATTGCCATGGAAAAGTTCCAGAAAATCCACTTTTGTTTACGTAAAGGTATTCAAGTTCATGAAGAGGTGAAATATCTGGAAAAGGTCCTGAGAAATAATTTTTTCCTAAATCCAAGAACTGTAACTTGACACAGTTTCTAAGGCTTTCATTAACTCTGCCATGGAAATAGTTGAAACCTAAGACGAGTTTTGTGAGGGATTGAAGGTTGCAGAGTGAGTCTATTGGGAGAATTCCTGAGAGGTTTTTATGAGAAAGGTTGATTTCTGTGACGGAGTTGATGGAGTTGCAGGTGATTCCATGGAAACTGCAAATGGAACTGTTTGCATTCCATGAGTTGAAGAAATCTTTGGTGTTTGGATTTTCGAGGGAGGTTTTAAGGTTCAGTAGAATTTCATGCTCGTTTGATTTGGCAATTGTGAGTAGTGAGAAAAGAAGGAGAAGAGAGAAAACTCGCGAGGAAAACATGTTGGAAGGTTCAGAGGAAAAAAGAAAGAAGTATGAGAAAGGGTTGATATTTGGGTCTTACAAGTTTGAATATTAAGTAGTTAAGTAGTGATATATTAAAGAAATATAAAGTGGTGTTGTCGGTGGGACTTAGTTCAAATGACAATGTTGATATTGTTACGCTGAACATTTTCACTCAGATTAAAGCAAATTTAAACTCGAAACTTACAATTGTGTATGAGAATTTTAGATGGTGTTTGTCACTTTGACTTAAAAATAAATAAAGTGGTGTTTGCACTAGATATGAAACAAGAGGAGGTGATGGGGTGGCGCCAAAGCAATTATAGGAGGTAAAAACATGATTGGGTAGTGGTCTTATTCTTAAAGATTGTTTTTCATATTTCTGTTATAACGGTCGTTTTCTTCTTTATAATCTTCTGTATTTTTTACCCCTCTTTTTCATCCTTAGTGATAATGCCACTTGTTATTGCTTCTTTTCCTAAAGCACTCACGTGTTTTCTTTTTAATTTGATTCACAAAATTTGGTTTCTGGTCCCTCAATCTAATCATCCACTCTTGTTCCGTGTGGAAGATGGCCAACCGTGTGGTAACTGGGTGCCAAGCCAGCCAATGTATTTAGTTTCTTACAGTACATTGACTTGGACCACGAAACAATGATTGAATGAAGATAAAAAGAGACTATACCATCGTAGTATTTTAAAAAACTTAATATATCATTTGGTCTCTTAACTTATTTTTAGTTTTTACTTTGATCTCTTAAATTTAAAGTGTCTCAATTTGATTTCATAAATCTTCTACCATTTACCATTTTTGTCATCTGCGTTAGTATTTTACAAAATTTGTTAACTCCTTTTCACGTGTCGGTTAAAATTAGTGATCAACGGTTAGATTTAAAAAGCACACGTGGCATACCGTGAACTCACAACATATAATAATAATAATAATAATAATAATAATAATAATAATTATTATTATTATTATTATTATTTCACTAAAAAAAAAAAAAAACAATTATTTCCTCTTTCCTCTTCTCCAAAACAACACGCATCAACAACAACCTTTTCAACAACTTCTTCATTACCAACCTTCTACTTCATCACCATCAACAATTTCTTCATTACCATTAACAACAACCTCAATGTCAACAACAACAATAAATTTTACAAACAGCAGCAACAAAAAAAACAACAAACTTAACATCTAAATTTTCATTAATCAGTCTTTTCACACCATATTCATCCATCTAAAAATAAAAAAACCAAAAATAAAAGATGAAAACCTAGAATTAAAAACTCAGAAATAATAAAATACAAAAATCCATCTTCATCTCCTTCTCATATATATTTTCTTCCCATTCCTGTTCTTCCATGGTTTGATGATTTCCTTTTTTGTTCTTCCACTACATCACTGTGTGTTGTGTTGCGTAGATGATATGTGGGTGAGGGATGATGATGCTAGTTTTTTTTGTGGTTGAAGGTGATGAATTGTTGATGCAGTTGTTGATTTGAAGAATAAGTTAAATAAAAACCAAATATCAAGTTGTTGTTATTGTTGCTGCTGTCCACAATATGCCATGTGTGAAGAATAAAAGAATGGAAGAATTGAGTAATTGTATGCTTTTGGGTTCATAAATTGTTGAGTTTTTGCATAAATTAAGCGGTGGTCACTGACGCAGTTGCAATAGTTTCCGGTGCGGTGGTCGCCGATGAAATTTCTTCGACCCCAAAATAAATATAGGGGTTTTGTTGCAGACATAATGAGGAAGAAGAAAATCATATTAGTTTTTCAAATGGAGATTTGTGGTGGCTGGAAAGTAAGAGAGAAGGTGGGGGTTAGGGTTTTTAAAATCTTATCAATCTAATAATAACTTGATGCCTTTTTGAAGAGGAAGATAAGAGTAGTTCAATGGTGGTGGTGGTGTGGTAAAACGACGTCGGACGGTGGAGTAATGGTGGCTGAAGTATTTTGATGGTGGTTCAAGAGGGAGAAGTTGATGCGTGTTGTTGTTTCAGAGAAGAAGAAAGAGGAATAGTTGTGTTCCTTTTTTTTTTTTTGGTAGTGAAATAATAATAATAATAATAATAATAATAATCCTATGCTGTGAGTTCACAGTATGTCATGTGTGCTTTTTAAATTCAACCATTGATCACCAATCTTAACTGACACGTGGAAAAGAGTTAACAGATTTTGCAAAATACTAACGGATATGACCAAAATAGTAAACGACAGAAGATTTATGGGACCAAATTGAAACACTTTATAGTTAAGGGACCAAAGTGAAATCCAAAAATAAGTTAAGGGACCAAATGATATATTAAGCCTTTAAAAAATAAATGCTCGTTAACAAATGTCTTAATCGTACATTTTGCAAAATTATGCACACAACCAATTAAATGTCATTTTATAAATGTTTGTTGATTTATTTTAGGAAATGGTTATTTGTTTAGATCTTTGATTTTATTGTTGGTAAATGGTGTTGGAGGCGGGTTGGACATGTGGGTACCTTTAATTTGAAATTCAAATATATTGTTGAAGTCTAACATCTTTATTTTTATTTTTTTAAGGAAGTCTAACATCTTTTCCTAAACTCAACTGTTGACATAAATCATTCATTTAATTTGAGTTTAGTTAGTACATCTAGTAAGGTAAACTTTGTAAAGGGACAAAGTTTTGTCAATATTTTTTTCATCGGTTGTGTATTTGCACATCTAACATCGTATGATATTTCATTTTCAATATTTAAAATATTTTTTCTCTTACTTGATAAACATTTATTTAGACTTTGTTTGGCAAGACTTATTTTTGACCTGATAATAGATAGTTTATAAGTTCAGAAGTCAACAATAAATATGTTTATTAATGATTTTTCTCATGAGCTTATACCTTTTTTTATTGAATTGTAGCATTTTGTTTAAGTTGTTTCAAGTAACATTTAAGTTATAGCATCATTTTTTTATATCAATTCTACCCTTATTATTTTAATTCAAATTTTAAATATTAATTTAAAGTATATTTCTATGTCATTTAGCAATGGTATTTATATATACATATATATATATATATATATATATATATATATATATATATATATATATATATGAGTCAGGATCCGTTGACATCTGCGTTGACACCAGATGTCAACGGATTCGTTAACACCAAATCTTAACCGTTGATTTCATTTGATCCAAAGGCTAATGTTTGAATACTTAAAAGTATCATGTACCATATTTATTGTATTTATTGTGATTTTTATTTCCTAATTTGTTCAGCCGGATTCTCTCTCTTCTCATAATAAGATTGCAACTTGTATAATTGCGTTCTATCAGAAATCTAAGAAACAATGGATAGAGAAATGAGGCTTGCACGATACAGCAACCTCAATCATTTTGAATTCAAAATATTAATCAAGATTAAATTAACAAGCATTATTATGTAGAAAAATGTATGCATACATCTTGTTCTATTGAACTTGTTGAACAAGTAGAAAAGCACTTCCAATCATCAGCGATAATACAAGAAGGTCATGATTTATGCCAAATTGTTTTTTAAATTGTTAAACAGAACTTGTTGTTATGAATTCCATGTCCTCAATATTTATAGCTGACTTGCCATGATTTATGCCAAATTATTTTTTAAATTGCTTTCGTTCATTTATTTTCCTTTAAATTTTCAAATAGTAGAAAAACAAATAAGGCCATTTTAATAACATAAGATTGTATCGAGAAAAAAAAAAATAGCATAAGATTAAGAAGAAGAAAAAATGAGGGTTATAGAAACGAGTTGTTATCTGTAGATAAAAACGATTGGCTCTTGGAACAAAATGAAGAATGCGTAATTTTTTTTCTAAGTTTACCTTTTTTTTTTTTTTTTAAGAAAAACTTTACCTATGTTTGTTGCACACAGAGAACAAATTTATTAATGGAATGTAAATCGCAAATATAGAAAGAGAAAACCGACGAAACAAATTAGGAAATGAAAATCGCAAAAAGATATACTACATATACTCTTAAGTGGTTCATATGATATTCTAAATGAACAAATATAAGTCTTTAGATAAAAAGAAATCAACGGTTAAGATTTGGTGACAACGAATCCGTTGACACCAGGTGTCAACGGATCTTGACTATATATATATATATGGATATGATCAAATGACATCAAGGTGTCAAATTAAATTTGACACCAAATCATAACCATTAATCCAACTTTAATCCGACGTCTCTCAACAATTCATTAAATGCTCACATGCTTGATCAAATGATGCAAATTTTAATTTTAGAAATAAAATATTCTATCTTCTCTTGGTTAATTATTTACCAAAAATTATATGATAGTATTATTATGGTTTCTTTACGGTTTACACTATTCACTGTCATCTTTTTTTAAAGGCTTATCATCATTATTTCTTTAATCCTATTAACCTTTTTATTTTTATTTTTCTTAGTTTCTTTATTCCTATTAACCTTTTTATTTTTATTTTTCTTAGAAGAACCTAAAGAAAATTGATTTATAGAGAGTACCTAGAATAATGAAGGCTTAATTACACTTTTGGTCCTTGCATTTTGACCAACTCACGAAATTGGTCCTAGCTCTTTTAAATCGAACAAAATCGTCCCTAAACTATATGTTTTTTGCATTTTTAGTCCTATCTCCCTATTTTCAACTCCAGAAACGCACATAAATGACAGTTTTAGTCCAACCACCTATGCTCAACCATGAAATAAACAAGGAATAAATCATGTGGGTACAAGGAATCTACTTTGTTACGCACACAAACCAAGAAAAACCCTAATTTCTAAAACATGTTTCAGGTATGTAACATGTCTCGGAAATTAGGTTAGTGTGCTGAATAAAGTAGATTCCTTGTACCCACATCTTTTATTCCTTGTGTATTTCATGGTTGAGCATAGGTAGTTGGACTAAAACTGTCATTTCTATGCGTTTCTGGAGTTGGAAATAGGGAGATAGGACTAAAACTGCAAAAAAACATATAGTTTAAGGACAATTTTGTTCGATTTAAAAAATATATGACCATTTTCGTGAGTTGGTCAAAGTGGTAGGACCAAAAGTGTAATTAAGCCAATAATGAATGAACAATTGCTTCCAAAATTAAAAGGCTTAATTACACTTTTGGTCCTTGCATTTTGACCAAATTACGAAATTGGTCTTACCTCTTTTAAATCGAACAAAATCGTCCGTAAACTATATGTTTTTTTGCAGTTTTAGTCCTATCTCCCTATTTCCAACTCCAGAAACGCACAAAAATGACAGTTTTAGTCCAACCATCTATGCTCAACCATGAAATAAACAAGGAATAAATCATGTGGGTACAAGGAATATACTTTGTTCAGCACACAAACCAAGAAAAACCCTAATTTCTAAGACATGTTTTAGGTATGTAACATGTCTCGGAAATTAGGTTAGTGTGCTGAATAAAGTAGATTCCTTGTACCCACATGTTTTATTCTTTGTTTATTTCATGGTTGAGCATAGGTGGTTGGACTAAAACTGTCATTTATGTGCGTTTATGAAGTTGGAAATAGGGAGATAGGACTAAAACTGCAAAAAACATATAGTTTAAGGACGATTTTGTTTGAATTAAAAAAGATACGACCATTTTCGTGAGTTGATCAAAATAGTATGACCAAAAGTGTAATTAAGCCAAATTAAAAAGAACATATTCTACTAAACGAAAGAAAAGCACAAATGCTTAAACACCCGACACAATAATATTAGCAGCATTTTGTTAACAAAAAAAATAAAATTAGCACCATGAACACAAGAATAATTATAATACCATACAACAAACGAACGCATAGCCAATATAAACAAGATACAAAGATAAGGCAGCAAAAATTAATAAATAGAATCTCTACAAAATAGTAGGGAGAAATTAAATGGCAATCATCTATCTATTGGTGCAAAATATAACAAAAACGGAAACTATTCAACCAAGAAAAGAAAGAATAAATTATTTCTAAAATTAAAATTTGGATCATTTCATCAAGCATGTGAGCATTTAATGAATTGATGAGCAACGTCGGATTAATGTTGGATTAATGGTAAGGATTTGATTTCAAATTTAATTTGATCCTATCCCTATATATATATATATATATTGGTCAAGTAGTATAGTGGCTAGATTCACATACATTATGTGTGGAGAAGTGAGGAATCTGGGGTTCGAACACCAGCTCCTGCACAAATGATCCTGGTAGCTACCAACTGAGCTACACTTACAGGACAAATCAAATCTATATTTATAAATCTCTACTGGACAAATTGTGGGACATATATAAGGTGGGTCCTTTTCTTCCAATCAGATTTTTTCTATATGAAAGAGTCTGAAATCAAATCCCCTGACTATATGCTTAAAGAATCAAAATTTCTTACCATTTGAATCACTCCATTGTTGGTCTCTAGGATTACTAGTTAGCCTGCCCCATTTATTTTTATGAGACCAATAGACTTATTGTTTTTGTCCTCGTTGTAATAGTCTAGTAGTTTGGATATGATAATATATTACGTAGAATTTTAATTTCGAATTTGGACAATAGAAAAATTAAGGAGAATGAGGCTTTAATAGTACAGACCTCAATCAGAAGGTAGATAAATCAAAATTATTTGGTTTAATAGACTTTTACCCTCAGTTATATGGTGTCTTTTGGTTTACCCCCTAACAAGAAAAAAATGGAGATTTCCCCTTGTAATTTAAAGATTCTTTGGTTAACACCCCAAACCCATCTGACTGTACAAAGAAGATGATTTGGCGTGCTGACCGGGTAAAAATGCATAATTGACACGCTGAGTTGGAATTTTCTAATTCTTTTTTAACAAAATTCTTTTTCAATTTTGTTTATTCCAATTTAAATTTCTTTTAATTGAAAAAACTTAATTTAAATACTTAAAAAATAAAAGAAATAAAAAAAATTGGGTTAATAGTGCTTTTCACCCCTGTAATATATGCCATTTTCGGTTTTCGTCCCGGTAAAATTTTTGGTTTGATTTGCATCCTTGTAAAACTTTTTTTTTTCCAGAAAACATCCCTCCCCCATGCAACTCAGCAAATTCGCTTACATGGCGCTGATTTGGCTTTTTTTTTTCATTTTTTATTATTTTTAAATGGCCACATGTAAAAAAAGATTTCCACATCATATTTTATTTTTAAAATTTTCGAAAATAAATTTTAAAAAATAAAAAAAATCATAAAATATTCAGTTTTTTTCCAAAAATTTAAACAATCGAAAAATAATAATTAAAAAATTCATAAAAAATATTAAGATTTTTTCTGAAATATAAAAAAAAACAGAAAAATAGTCATTTTTTGGAAAAATTGAAAAAAAAATAGATTTTTTTTTTCAAAGATTAGGAAAAAAAACTATTAAGATATTTTTCGATTAAAAAGATTTTAAAAAATTCTGGAATTTAATTTTCAAAATTTTAAAAAAAAGGTCAGATTTTTTAAAAAAATTCTAGAAAAAAATTTAATTTTTAAAAATCTGGATACAAATTTAGAGGGTTTTAAAAAAAGTCGTGGAAATTCCATTTTTCCTAGAATTAAGCTTTTCCTTAGAGGAGGTAGAAATCATAAATCCTATATTTGTGAATGAAATGATATTTTTCCGAATATTTTATTAAAATTGTGGAATAAAATTTTCGAATAAAAAATCTGACCTTTTTTGTAATTTTGAAAATTAAATTCCAGAATTTTTTAATATTTTTTAATTTTAAAAAAAAAATCTGATTATATTTTCTGATTTTTAAAATTTTTGAAAAAAAAAATCTTAATATGACTATTTTTCTGTTTTTTATATTTCGAAAAAAATCTTAATATATTTTTTGAATTTTTAAAAAATTATTTTTCAATTTTTTAAATTTTTGGATTTTTTTTAATTTTTTAAAAATAAAATTTGATGTGGATATATTTTTTTCCACGTGGCCAATTAAAAAATGAAAAAAATGTCAAATCACCGCCACGCAAGCGAGCTTTCTGAGTTGGATGGGAGAGGGGTGTTTTCTGGAATAAAAAAAAAGTTTTACAAGGATGCAAATCAAACCGAAAATTTTACAAGGGCGAAAACCAAAAATGACCTATATTACAGGGGTGAAAAACACTATTAACCCAAAAAATTCATCTTTCTTTTCTCTCCTCTCTCCACCGTTCCCTTCTCTTGCTCAATCCTTCTTCTCTTCATCCTTTTCTTCTTCTTCAACAACTTCACAATTCATCATCTTTCCTCTATAAACAACACAAACACATCATCTTACAAAAACAAAAATCTGAAAACAAAGTAAAAGTCCATTAACCACAAAAGTTCATTTTTCAAACTCTCTAACAACAACAACCTTATGATTTCCTCTTCTTCTCCATCGATTCCCTCTCTCACCATAACTTTTTCAAACTCTCAACAACAAAAATTTAAATCATCTTCATCCCCAGCAATCGAAAAAAAAAAAAAAACAACATACAACACATCACAACATCCGAACCCAAAAAGCAACATCAAACCCATAAATTAGAACCAAAATGTTAACATTAATCTATCCAAAACCCAGAAATTGAAACCAAATTCCAAAAATTCGTACCCAAAAGAGAAATTCGAAAAAGAAGAAGAGGAATTAAAATTGTTTCCGATTCAAATCAAAATCGTGCCCCTCAACACCTTTCATTTGATTTTGATATGTAAATTTGAAAAATTTAGGGATTTGAGGGATTTAAAAATTAGGATTTTTTGAATAAAGAGAGAAGAGAAGAGAAGGTTTCGAGGATTTGAGAGAGTTAAAGAAGAAATAAGAAGAGAAGAGAATGGAAGGGAAGATGCGAGAGAAGAGAAGGCTTTTTTTTTTTTTTTTAATGTTTTAACTTTATTTAATGTTTCATCTTTTAAATGAATTAAATTAAGTCTATAATAAAAAAAATTCAGATGGAATAAAGAAAATAGAAAAAATTCCAACTCAGCATGCCAAATCATCGTTTTTACACAGTCACCATACCAAATCAGCATATTTGCACAGTCATATGGCTTGGGGGTGTTAACTAAAGAATCTTCTAATGACAAGGGAGAATCTACAAGTTTTTTTTCTTCCCTAGGGAGGTAAACCAAAAGACGCTCATATACATATGACAGGGGATAAAAGTCTATTAACCCAAATTATTTTCGCCAAAATTTAAACCCAACTTGTCAAATAATTTGTCTTTAACATGTGCTTATTAACTACTTGATCATTATCGGTTATGAGATCAAGAAGATTGATTATAATTGACCATTTTTAGAGAAAATAAATACTAAATTATGTACTTTCTTTTGTGTTGATAAAGTGACATACATCATACCAAACTTATAAAATCAATTATAAGATCTTAAATATTTGTTTTGCTAATAAATAAGATATTCAGTATATAACCAACCAAAATGGAGCAAATGCTTTAGATTCAGGATTGGATTGGAATGATAAGGTGATGTCAGTTAAATGAAAAGGATATAAGGTGAGGTGAGCACTAAGCAGAACAGGAAAGCAAGAGAAACACGGAAGAGTGTAGCCGCCGAAATTGACTTATAAGTAGCTTTACTAGCTTGGTTGGGATGGAATGGGACCAATGGAGAAAATGGCAATTCAGAGAAGAGAAACACCACGTTGCTAAATATAAGGTGCGTCTAAATGTAGACAATTATACAGAAGATATTGTTGTCCGTTATTGTTACAGGAAGAGAGAAAATTATTTACCGTATTTGTAGCCTTTTTTCTATCGAGCAAACCACGTTTATTATTTGTCTCTTTCATTCTCATCTAGTATTTTTTTGCTAAATTACACCAGATTTTAAGTTTGAAGATTGTAATAGATTGATCATTTATATTATATTGATCATAGGTCTTTTAAGTTTGAGGTTTGTAACAGATTTATAAACGCGTTTTCGATTTAATCTTTCTGTCACATCATCATTTTTGTAACGTTTGGTTAACAGAAGAACTAAATTGATAACATTTACAATCTTAAATGACTTATGTATGACCAAAATAACTAACATGATCAATCTATTACAAACTTCAAACTTAAAAACCATGATGGTGTATATTTCTTTTGTAAAAAAAAAAAAAAGAGTATAATTATTAACAAGGGAAAAATGAGTATAATTTATACATCTTGTATGTAGATATATCAGGAATGAGTTTAACTTTTATTTTTCACTAGCGAAAAGACGGGCATTCACGTGCCCATCATTCCGCACTTTTTATTTCGCTAATGTTTGAAAATTATTAACGGTGTTTTTTTATGAAATTTTGATTTTAGTTAGAACTAAAAAAAAAATATAAATGTTTGTTGCTTTCAAATTATAAAAAAATCAAACTAACCATGATTATCTATTTCAACGACACCGACGATAATACAATATAACAAAAAAAATATAATCTAAATTCTTTTTTTAACGACACCAACAACAATTTTTTTATAGAAAAATATTCATCTAGTTTGTTACACTTTTTAAATTATAAAGGAAAAAAAACAAAAAAAAATATATTCATATCGTGTTTGTTACATTTATTTTAATATTTAAATTTATTCTTATATATTTTTTACATGTGTTATTTGTATTGAAAATTGAGGGTATTTTTGGAAAGAAAAATTCAGCCCAGAAGTGCTGAAAGGGGTAATTTTCTTTATATATACTATATATATTTTTGTTACATGTGCTATTTGTATTGAAAATTGAGGGTATTTTTGGAAAGAAAAATTCAACTCAAAAGTGTTGAAAGGGGTAGTTTTCTTTATATTATAGTATAGATATTTTAAAATAAGTTAGTAGTATTAATAAAAAGAATTTTTTTTTATTACTTGTCAAAAAATAAATTATTATGTTTTCTTAAAGGATTTTTTTTTAGGGATTCTTAGAGGATTTTTTATGATGTTATTATTGGTGAGAGATCTTCCTTCTGAACTATACTTTTTCTTTTCTCAAAGTTTGAATCCAATATTTTCTTTGATGAATCTCAATTCAGTTCCATTCGAAGCAATGTATTTTTAGTTAAAAATATTTAATTCAGGTAGAACTAAAATAACAAAATTACAAGTAATTCGTGTCATTTTTCTTATCAATGAGTGTGTTATTATGTAAGAGGCGGTTTAGGATAATTGTGATTTGTGAGCGTTTTATTTTTGGTTTTAAAAATTAATTTTAAAACTAAGGCTAAAATATGGTTTTAGTCCCTGCAAATATGCCTCGTTTTGGTTTTAGTCCCTGGTAAAAAAAATTTTGTTTTTGGTCCCTGCAAAAATTTTTGTTTTTGAAAATAGTCCCTGAGGGACTATTTTCAAAAAACTACAAAATATTTTGCAGGGACCAAAAACTACAAAATTGGTTCCGTTATAATGTGTCACGTATGCAAATCATCACAATAGTGGGGTCAGGGACTATTTTCAAAAACAAAAAGTTTTGCAGGGACCAAAAACAATTTTTTTTTTACCAGGGACTAAAACCAAAACGAAGCATATTTGCAGGGACTAAAACCATATTTTAGCCTAAAACTAAAACATGCTCGAGTAAAATGGGATTGAGTTCATTTTTTATTATTTCAAAACATCTTTCTACAAAAACTCAACAATAATGATAGGTTTTATAATTTCTATTTTTGTCAATGATTGTCAACCACTACTTCAACTACCATTATGGCCACCACTTACTAGACCATCACTATGATCACTACTAGTCACTCATGGCTCCGACCACCGTCAACCGCCACCAACTGCCACTATATGACTACCTTTGATCATCCTTTTATCCACCTTCAATTTTACCATCACTGATTGTCATCATGACCACCACTCCGACCAACATCAAACACTACTTTCACATTGTCGACTACCACTCCGACTAGCATCAACCTCTACTTTCACACCGTCGACCGCCACTTTGACCACCGTTGATCACTACACGATCCAACTTTGATCACTAATTTGATGATCATCGACTACCACTCTAACCACCACCACCACACACTTCGACAATGGTCAACCACTAATTTGACCATCATCTATTAACACTATAACCACCACTTTAACCACCATCGATCACCACCACCTACCACTACTCTAACTATTACTATGACCATAAAAAACTACCACTGGCCACCACCATCAACCACCACTTTGACCACCATAGGTCACAATCATTGACGGGCACAACGACCACTGCTAACCACCACTTCAAAGGTGTTCGCCGAAAACCACCACTATTATTAAAAGTCCTACTCTTTTTTTTGTCAAATTAAAATTCATACTTAATAAATACTATACAGTATATATTTGTAATATACTTAACAAATGCTATTAATAAATACATGCTGGATGAAGATTTCTTCTTGTGAAATCATCTACAGTTTTATCCAATCAAAGATGCAAACCATTAAATATATTATCTCTTATAATTTTAACATTTAATTACTCCTGTATATTTATTATTCAACGACTAGGATTGCACTAGAACCTCCAGTCACATGAGAGAATAAGTGAGAAGGCAAATGAATCTTTTGGTGACCGATCAATGAAAAGTTAACGTTTTTATTAGCGCTTAGCATATGGTCGGAGCAAATGGAAAGATTATATCCGTGACTCAAAGATCCCTGGATTTGATGTGCAAAAGTATGTGACATTTGTTTTCATATAGATATAAAATGTGACCTTATCCTCTATTAATTAATTTATCCGTTATAAATCTATTCACAATTAGCTATAAACCTACTACTTTAAATTTTTATTAAACAGAGAGCCAAAAAAATGCATGCCTTCTCTCGAAAAATATTATCAATATCTTTTTGTTATGAGCTCATGAACTACTTGATCGAAATTAAAGAGAACCGATTCGCATGTTTGTTGAAATTTGGGGTCTAATTCATTCTTATAAAACCAACTTGTGAGGTGAGGAGTGTCTCCTATTTATAAACTCATAAAAAATCTCAACTATCCAATATGGGATTTAGGTTTTTCCCAATACACTCTTCTCACGTCCAATACTATTTAGGCTTTGTGCGTGAATAAGTAGGTGATCTTTGAATTCGACAAAACTCTGATACCAATATTTGGGAGGTTAAAAGAAAAGGGGCGAATCATTCCAAAAATAAGACCACGAATGCTATGTGCACATTATATATACTTGTACCAACCGCAAACAATTAGTTAACTGAAACTCGATAGCTAGTTAGCCACGTCGTAAGCAAACACACTTACGCAACCATGTGCATATATGGCTGAATCAGATTCTACAGTACTGGTGAAAAAACAAAATAAAAGGTTATGGCCAAGCAGATTAATGTGGTGTATTTTGATTAGTTATTAGTCCCTTATTTGAATTTTAGGACCACTCAAGGCTAGAAGATGAGCGCATATATCATATGCATATGCATGTATCTTTCAAGAAATTAATTCAACAAAGCTATTGTTTTTACAGAATCAAAAAAAGCTTATATACTAACAGGAATATAAATTATTGTTTTTTAAATAAATGTTGGTAGTTGGTTTGTTAAAATAGTATTTTTACTCTTTGTTCAGATTTAAACCTACGACCTCAAACTCATATTCTTTTAGTTCAAATCAGTTGAACACTTGAACTATCTAACCCCTAACAAGAAACAGGGAAATAATGATACCATTGTGGTTGCATATGAGAGAGTTAAGGAGTAGAGCACAGGCAAAAAGGAGTGTTGTATGATTGAATTGGCAAGCGACAAAAATTTTATGAGCGAAATCAGCAGTTGTGAGCATCAGTATCCCACAATAGACCCAAGCAGCATTCAAACGATTTCTTTCCCCTTTTCATTTTCTTACAAACAAACATTTGCTAGATTTTGTTTGTATTGATGATGTAAGCCTTTAACAAATAATTTTTGCTTTAGGAGCTTATTCTTTACTATTCGTAAACAGTATATAAATCACCATGAACTTAACTTTTTCTATATAATTCACTTTCTTTAGTTTGTTTTTGGTAAAAAAAAAATTGGCAACTTTTCCACAATAGGGTTCCAACTAGAATAATCTCTTTAGGTGTAGGGTTTTAACTGTTGTGGATACTCGGCAGAGGTGGATCTAGACTTTTGATATTGATTTGGATAAAATATCAAAGAAATAATATATATTAACAAAGCGAAATTGTGATGCATTAAACACAACAACAAAAATGGTTTAGGGGTGTCTTTTTACCAACCTATCACAGGTTTCACGTCAGGTTCACGAATTTGTCTACACTAATTTTTGGTAATGTAAATTTCATTATCCATGAACGCTTTAGGACTGGATAAATGTCTTTTTATAAATGTCCGTTTAAATCTCGCGATTTATGATATCACTTCATACGTTTTTTAAGAATAAAATTATTGTTCTTACTAATGTTAGAATTGTGTCCAACAACTTTTAATAACAAGTTGTCTCATGACAACATAATATAGAAAAATACTCCGGTGAACAAAAGAAAAATGAAAATAAAGCAAGAACAAAACAATACTCCCCCGTCTCTAAATTATAGTCATTTAAGGTTTGTGCATGAGTATTAAGTAAATGATTAATTGTGTTGATTTCAATGATAAAATTAATATCATTTACTAAAATACCCTTATTAGTTGTAGCTAGTGGAGTAGTTACGTTGAATGAAATTCATTAAATAAGGGTATAATAGTGGAAAAAAAATAATAAATGTTGCATTATAATTGTAAAGTGACAATTATTTTGAGAAAAAATATGATAAAGAGACAATTACTGTGAGACGGAGTGAGTATTAAATTAAAGAGAATGTAAAGGATGATTGAAATCCATCTCTATATGCCCCTAAACCTGTTTGCCAACGTGGTGTGGGTGTTACAAGGCTTTCAAAAAATAGGATCCAACCTCTAATACATCGTAATTGCAACTATTTATAGAAAAAAGAAAATAACTTCCCACATCTAAGATATTGAGAAGTATCTTATTAATAACTTCCTTAATCTAAGATTGACATGTGTTCCTTTGAATAACTTCCGATAACTTTTTATGTAGGAGTTGTTTGCTTGATCGACGAACTATGTCAATATTTAGCTCTTTGAATGATTTCTTTCGATGTCTTATAACATATATCACTTTTGGTTGAAAATGAAACCTTCGACGTCAACAAAATAATTTAGTCGAATTCCACTTATTAATATGACTAACTTCGACAAATCATATTGCATGGCCGGTCAAAATGAATTTTCTTCTTCTATTCAAATTCTAGCACTTAAGACTTTCTCAATGCCATAAATTTTTATAAATTTGGTATAAACATATGGTTTACTCTTTCAAAATATATCCTAGTTAAAATTATATTTATAATTGATTTATAAGAGAGAAGTATTTAAGGAGCGTAAGAAATACAACATATGTATAATGTCTTTACAATCTAACTGAATTATCATTGTTAATATTGTTAAACCGAACATTTTCGTTTGAATTCAAATTTATTTTATCCATTACACATTTTTTTTTAAAATGAGTCAAACAAAATTAATGTATTTGGTTTAAATTTTGATCAATATATCAATTTTATTTGATTCACTTTTACTTATATTTTGTAATAAATGGAGTAGAATTTTACTGTGTTTGTTAATTTCAGTGGTATCTCTAATTCCATAAAGCCATAGTCGGTGGCCATTTGATATGTGGATTATGAAATATACAGCCAGATCTTGGAGCAGTGCCATTAAAACCACGTGTTTATTTACTTTCATAATTATTAAATACAACATGAAAGACAAAAAACAGCAATGAATATCAATCTGGCCCAGCATATATGTTCACCTTATCTTTGAACCATGTCATTTGAAAGAGAAACATTGCCGTTGGTAAGTGATTCAGCATCCACTCCTATTTTTGTATCTTGCATGCACTGGTCAACAATCCAATTCGTATCATTATAGGAGCATTTCTTTTTATTAATAAGTGTCATTAACAATAATTTAATATATGTTTCTTAAGGATTTTAAACTCTATTTTAAGATCATAAAGTTAAATTTATCACTGAGCTAACACGTTATTGATAAAGATGCATGTGATTTTACCAGAAAAATAAAATAAAGGAACATGTGAAAGAAATAGTACCTGCTTTTTTTTCTTTATTTTTTTAATTTATATCTTTTACAATTCATCTTGTACAAGATTTCCTTAACTGTTACCTTAGGAGCATTAGTTAGCAATTCTTTTTAGAGGATCATTTTATTTAAGTTATATATATAAATAATGAGATCAAATTAAGTATAAGATGTGCTTAACTTAAAATGAGCATAAAGACTTGAAAAATGGCAAACAAAACCAAATCATCAACAAGCAGATAACGACATTACAGGATGAAATACTCTAAACAAACATCTCCACAAGAATGAAATTTCACATTGTCAACTATATCAACGATGGCTGATTCTTTGTTTTGAAACATCTGAAAGTTGTGTTCCTTCCAAATAATTCAACTACTAGACGATTAAATTATTGAAGACAAATGTGAATATCCTTCCTAAAGAGATGACTGTCGGCAAACTAGGCAGCATGCTTGCCAATATTAGATAGAAGCGTCCTAGATATCCCTTGCCACTACAAAATGGGGTACCAAACTTCCGTGAAAAAATTACAATTCAAGAACAAATAATTCACCGATTCCTCCATCCCATAATCACAAGATCTTGGATGAAGAAATACGCACCTAACCAAATTATCTTTAGTTGGAAGTCTTTTATTCAGTTGCCTCTACGTAAATAGAGACACTTTGAGATACACCACTTTATTTCAAATGATGTTCGTGAAAGACGCTTGAGCTTGCTAATCATCATACATCAACAAATTGTAAACTCCTTTTACCGAGTAACCTTGTACAATATCTAGTTTCCAAAACCAAATATTTGCACTAGAAACTTGCAAAACAATGTTATCCAACAAAGAACAACACTTTGCAACCAGTTCCTCCTTCCGAGCAAAAAGCCTCTTCCACCTCCATTCTTCACCCTCAACCCCTCATTCTAATCTCCTCTTCTCAATGACGGTAATATTAGAATCAACATGCAAATAAAAAATCCGACTAAATCTATCACGTAACAAACCCCCTTCCAACCAAGGATCATTCTAAGAAGAGAAACTTTCACCATTACATAGGCGACAACCCAAACTAACCTCAAATCAACCTCTCTCCCGCACACCTACTCCCTATCTAACTCCAGATAAATCTATCCACCAACCAGACACAATTGGACCACCCGCTTTAATACAACCACCATTACCCCATATTTTGAGCAACAATAATTAATTGGGTCTATATATTAACTTTGTTGAATATTGGTTCATTTGTAGGTCAAATTAATTTAATATTAAAAATAACAATAATTAATTCTATTTTTGAAAGGATAGTTGAATAGTAGATATATGTCCAGTTAAACGGTTAATCAATAATGTATGACTTCAGTTCAGATTTAGATTTGATTAAAATCAATTAACTTTTATAACTAAACGACTGTTATTTAATGGCAATGTCTATACAAATCAATATATTTCTGTTTTTTTTTTTAAATAATCATATTATTCAATAGATTTCTTTTTTGTTGAACGAGTTTAGCTATATCTATTTTTTTTTTGGTAGAAAAGAGTGGAGAACCCAAGAAAAAAAAATAACTAGACTAAATCAACATTCTTAGACATACAGGTCTCGAAAATATCACAAAGAGGAGTATTTGAAGCGTACTAAGAGGAGTCTCTAAAACAAGCAAATTCAAATTATCCTTAGTAATGCTAATGTTTGCAAGCTAATCATCACTTTGATTCCTTCGTGTCTAGTATGATTGATTTGCACATGTCACCTCATCTTCAGAACCTTTCGGATACGCTCAACTAAAATAGGGATAGTCCCTTTGAAATTGAAATTGTCAGAAGTATGTCGATCAATAACTTTGAGTCACTCTCCACTATAAGATGAGAAAAATGCTCTTTCCAAGCCATATCCAATCCTAAATACAACTCTCACATCTCAACGTATAAGTCATCGCACGCAACAAATTTTTTAGTGTAACCTTTAATGCATCTATCATCTGAATCACAAAAAAGACCCCCACATTCGACAATCTCTCCCCCATCTTTGCATGCATCATTACTATTGAGCTGATTCAACCTTCTTGTGGTCGCTTCCATCCTAATGGATATTCCTTCAACTTAGTGGACAAAAAAGGAACAATAATATCATTTCCTTTTTACCCTTTTTCTGTCCTTTTTTTAGTGAGTCTGCTTTAACCTATTGTATAGTGCCATGAAGTTGCCTTGCCATTGGTTTAGAATCTAGGTATATCTCCATAATAGCACAATCAAATGATGAGATCAATATGAGTCGTAAGAAGACGCTTTAATTTAGCTTTAGCAAAGGGGACAAAAACAAGTGCATCAGCAGTCAAAATTGGCATTTAGTGAGTGACATTGTCATTGACCACGGATCTAAGAGGACAATAATCTTTCCTGAAATAGATCCATAAATAAATATTTCATCCCGTGACAAAAATTACCAACTACTCATTTTTCCAACTTCATTCGATAATTGATGCATCTGATTTATGATATAAATCAATTACATCATATATTTAATTAACCTTACAAAAATAGTGTTTTTTTTTTTAGGACCAAAAATAGTTTATGTTTATGGTCTTTATACATATATCAATTTTTCATTTCAATACAAACAAAATTCTTGAATATTTAATCCTCCAAAAGTTTTCCATCGTCATTTTTGGTCCCTACTTATAATACAATTCATGCCTAGCATTCATACTTTTGAATGAAATTATGTAGGAATGTGTAGAATATTATAACAATATCTTCCAAAAAAGTTAGAATTTGAAGAAAAAAAACATTAATTAAAGATGAATTTTTAAGCACCAAAAACATAAAATTCATATTTAATTCATGTTTTGTTAAAAAAATCTATTTTTTTAAGAGGTTTTTATAAAACACTAAACATTTCTGAAAAATTTAATTAAAAAATATGAAGCCTTCACACAAGTTGCCTTAAAAGTATCAATAAAAAGTGGTGATGAAAAACTTTTGGGGTACTAAAAGTGGAAGAACTTTTTTAGGAAAATTAAAACAAAAAGTTAATATATTTATAAGGTGTAAAAACAAATTTAACTCAAAAATTATTAGCAATACCAAACACTTGCACCATAGATGACTAGACTGTAGACTCACATCAAAACAATACTAATCCTACACTATTCAATCAGACCAACACTTGCACCAAAAGCCTACACCCAATGTTATATAACAATACCAAAATTCTTTCAGGGACATGCTTATGTTGCAGTTTCCAAGTGAGAAAATGTTATTTCGATCTTTCATTCCTTTGATATTTTTTTTTTGGCTTAATTGCACTTTTAGATCTCTATCTTTTCAAAAGTTGCGGTTATGGACCCCTAACTAATTTAAATACAAAACAGTCCCCTATGTTTTGATTCTTTGGCAGTTTTGGACCCTCAGTCCATTGTTGACTCGGTCAACGCTGACGTGGCACCCTAAGTGAGGTGCCACGTGTCAAATTTTTTATTTTTTATTTTGCCTTGGGGTCCAAAACTGCCAAAGAATCAAAACATAGGGGGTTGTTTTGTATTTAAATTAGTTAGGGGTTCATAACCGCAACTTTTGGAAAGATAGGGGTCCAAAAGTGCAATTAAGGCTTTTTTTTTTTAATCGGCTAAAAATTTGCTAAAACACTTGTATCCAAGCACAAGACGTACCCGGGGCGAGGAAAATCTTACAAGCGTGCCGCATAAAAAGTCACATAGCATAGCTAAACTAAAGGCACAAAACCACAAGACAAAACAAAGCAAAAGACAAGCCTCTGCCAACACAAAACGCAAAAACCTCACAAAATACAAACAATACCAGAATTAAAGAAAATCACCAAAGGATACTACCCAAAAGCTAAACAAAACAAACCAAGCAAATGGCAAAAACCCACAAAACCGCTCGAAGTTACTAAATCCATTACCAAAGTGAAACTTCATCTACCGGGAAGTAAACAACCATGGTGCAGGCTTGAACAGAAGCAGCCGAACCAAATAAATGGAGGCTCCAAAATAACAAGACAGCCATACCAGTCTTGAATTAAAACAAAACAAATTGAAACTTAAGAGTAGAAACTATACGTGCTAAGTAACAAACCTAAGAACATAGTTTTCCTGGAAAAATATATTGATACAAAGTAAGGATTTGTTATTCTTTTCTAAACTTTGTCCAGCCATTTCAGTTACATTTAACTAAGAGTGGAAAATTGTTTGCTTCCAAGTCTAAATCCACTATCCGTCGAAGTAAAAAAAAAGTCTAAATCTATTCTTAGTTAAATGTAACTGGGGTAATTTTTAATTCCTTCAAGGAAGGAGAAGAAGCAAACAATTAATCCTCTTCTCCTTCCTTGAAGGAATTAAAAATTACCCCAAGCACGACATATCAAAGACAAAACAAAAGCATGGGGGTTGTTGTTGTCCCTCTTCAACTCTACAAAATCCACATCTTCTCGCACGCTCTCAAATTTTGGATATTTAAAGTTAATTCTTATAGTTCAGCCAATTGGAGGTTTGTTTATTCTTGAACTCATCCAATTGAATGAAAATTGTATCAACATAGAATTAGGACTAATAATATGTCCACAATCGCACCCTTCTCAATTTGTTTAACGAGTTGCCTTTTTCTTCTTTTCTAATTTCGTTTGTATAGGAACTTGAAGGACAGAGAAGAAATGTTGAAGATAAATATAGAACTTGGATGGAAAAAGGGTACAAAGTTATATTTTTTGGGTTAGTAAACGACGTACCAGGATCTCCTCCGTCTGATCTAAGTTCTGTGGTGATAGAGAGACCGCATGCTTTATTCAAGAGGGGTGGAAATGGTTTGATAATGACCCAAAAGATATCACAGTCCATGTGACTGATATTGTGACACCATGCTATCAAAAGGTGGTCTATGGTGATGTTGTCCCACTTTCAAAGGATCCAAGTAAAGGGAGAAAAGCTTACAATCAAGTTTGGTGTTATGTTTTAATCAAAGCTAACCACACAAAATTCTTCTTAGATTAAATTTTTGTTGTGTGGCGAGCCTTGATGGAAACACAACAACAAACTTGATTATAAGTTTTCTTCTCTTCCTTGAATCCTTTGAAAGCGGCATACATTCGCTAGAGACAACCTTTTCATAGCACGGTGTCACAATACCGGTCAAATGGATTGTAATAACTTTTTGGTAATCATCAAACCATTTTCATCCCTCTTGAATGAAGTATGTGGTCTCTCAATCACCACAGGTATTAGATCAAATAGAGGAGATCCTAGTGTGTCTTTTCCTAAACCAGGAAATGTTATTTTTGTACTTTTCCAATAAAGTTCAATGTTTATCTTGAAGGTTTCTTTGGAATCCTTCAAGTTTCTCTCAAGACCATTTTGGTGTGGGGGTGGGAAATTTCACTGTTGAACAAATTGAAGAAGGGTGAAATAGTGAACATATTATTAGGTATAATTTTAGGAATTTTCATGCAATTGGTTGAGTTCAAGAGTAAATAAACCTCCAAAAGGAATCAATTCTTAGTTCCTGTATATTGATTGCTTTTGCGCTCAATATGCTACTAGTCTTTTAGATGGTATATTGAAACCACACTATAGTACCAAAAACGGGGGAGAAATCAAAGAGGTTGATGACTTTGTATTTATGATGCGTTGTTTTTTGGAGCAGGGAAATAAGGTTACATACTCCTTTTGATAAGAAACAAACACTATCCTAGTTGAGCATGGGAATGAAAACGTTTATTGCTTTTCTATTCCCCCTCCTAAATATTCAACGGGTGGTTAAAATAGTAAACTAAGATATGATGTTAATGATCACATAAAAGCTTAGTCAAGAACAAAGGACATATAGATTTCTAGTTTTTATTTCAAATGGCATTTCATTGTTCCTTGTTTAGTCCCTGGTGGAAATTTAGTGTATTATAAATATTTAGTATTGTAGCCAGGATATGAAATTGACAAGCAGTGTTTATTGTTTGTATCAATAGCAAGAAATCGTCTAGTGTGTGATGTTTTTTGCTAAAAATTTCGTAAACTAATATACAACGTTTTTTTATGGCCTAAATATAAAAATGATCCTTGCAAATATCAATTTTAATCCAAAAAATAAGACTAAAAGGAATATTACATGGACTGATTTCAAAATGAACATTTAAATTGTACTCCAATACTGAGGGCCAGAGAAACCAATATTTTTGGTTTTGGACTGGTTTAAAAACATACAAAATGGTTTTAAACCTATTAATGTGATAAGATTTGACAACATATAATTAATTCATCTAAATAGAAATAGAAATAGAAATACATAACAATTAATAACTAGTCAAAAACGCCTCACACACACACGTACAACACGAGAGGTTGATACCAGGAAATGTAAGGAGCGAGCGAACGATGGTGCAGATCGACGACGATAGCTATAGCTATTCAGTGTAGATCGAGAGCAATCGCTATGGGAGACCGGAGAATAACGGTTTTAGGTTTGGGTTTGAGTGAGAGTGATGGTAAACCTAATAGCCCCCATTCGTGGTGATTGGGAATGGTTAAATCCTTATCCACCGTGCATAAATCCATTTAAAATATAATTGCTTCTCTACATCTCCAAGCGAAACCAAAAGAAACAACACTACAACAGTGGAAATCATCATTTTAGTTTAAATATTGATTTGGTTCAATGACAGTCACAGATGTCCTTATTATAGTATGTTTTGTATAAAATTATGCCTAAACCATTTTGCTATGGAAATTGTTTCTGTCAGTTGTACTCCAAAACCATTAGATGTACTTAATGGTTTCCACCAGGTGAAAAAACTAAGGATCTAGAGTTTTGTTGTGGGAATGGTTTCAGCAATTTATTTTTTGAGCTTTCACTACAAATCCATCAAACACTTTTCCAGCACACAATCATCAGAATCATAACACACTACAAATTTTGAATTCTTCTTTTCTCTTCTATCAATTTCGAATTCTTCTCTTCCGTGTCCTTTTTTTTTTTTTTTTTTTTGATTCTTTGAAGCTAGATCTAGGCATATGTGTTTGCTTTTCAAAAATTTTAAAGGTAGATTTGAGTTTAAAAAGAAAATGGATGTCGGATTCTTGAATTTTTTTTTGAAAACGGAGGTTTTTACTATCTCCGCGCGGCGGTGGCGCCGGCGCTTGAAGAGGAGGTCGGAGAAGAAACTCTTTTGCAGAGCATCTCTCTCTAAGTTTCAGACTTAGAGAGAGAAAGAGTGTTGGTTTATGACTTTTTTTTGTTTGAAGTTTTTATACTGCCTTTTCTTATGTAAAACCAATGGTTGTGAAGTGTTTATGCACGGTGCATAAGGAAATGGCTTATGCACCATAACTTTTCCCAATACACAGGGGGAAGATTTGTGCACCATGCACAAATCTTAAATTTTTGGACAGGTGGCGGTAAAAATTCCCTTTTTACCTGCTGGAATATTTTAATCAAAAATATTATATTGAAAAATATTTCATTTATTGTTTCTGCTGCTCACACCCTCTAAAAAACCACCACTTATCAGCAATTACTTGTATACCCCCTACTAAAATTGAAACATGGAGAGTAGTAATTCAGATTTTCCTTTTCTTCACACGTGAAACACCACTCTAAATCTCATTTTGAGCTTTGTTTCCCTGCTCCTTCATGCTTAACATTTTTCTTCAGATTTCCAGAAATGCATTCTCACCAACAACCTACCCATTAACTTAAAGTTCTTCTTCATCAACAAAACTGTTCAATATTATTTCATTTTCCTTTGAAGTTTGAAGATTGCAGCTTAGTTTGATTTCTTTTCTTGGTTGATTTCTGAAATCGTTCCATAACCCATTTATTTTTGAGTAAGATTCCTCTTGTGTGTATAATTATTACTCAATTTGATATGCAATATTGTTTTTAAATGCTGAATCGATACCAATATGAAATTATTGTGAAACACAGTATAATTTATGTGAAAAAACAAGATTTTAAAGGTGTTTGTTTGCAAGAATCTTAAAAAACAATTATTTGCAGTTAACTTGTGGATTTTCAAAATAAGTGTGTGCATTCTTCTTACCTTTCAAATCCGATTAAAACTACGTAAAAATCATTGAATTTCATCAGATACAAAGGGAGATCCGGTTGGGTCATTTCGCAGGTCAAAACAACCTGTTTCAGACAACACGGGCGAAGAAGATGAAAAAATTTGCTAAGAAAAAATTTACAATATCTAGCATGGCAAGAGTTGAACTCACGACCTCCTTCCAATGCCACACGTTCAGCACCAACCACAACAGGAAAACAATTACGTTAATTTAGGATGTTTGTTTTATTTAATTTTTATAACTTGTTGTGAATTGTGAACAATTAATACATGTTTTATATGCATTTCATGATATTATTTTTTTTAAGTATTGGATAGTGGCAATAACAGGTCCAATTAATAATTTTCCTTGGCATATTAAAAACTTTTTTTTAAGGAAAAAAAACAGACCTAGTCGTGCAATTATGTAATTTAAAATTAATTTTTTACTGTTTTATGTGATTAATCATTTTGGATATTATCAAAATCTTTAAAATAAGGACATTTGTTTGTCGATTAAAATAGACCTAAGCAACTAACAGTATCAAATAAAATTATTCTGATAGTTGAAGCAACCATATATCTTAGGAGATGCAAGCACAAATCATTTATTTTAATTCAACCTCTTATTTTTTTCAATTCAACCATATGAATAGAAAGAAAAAAAGAAAAAAAAAACAAGTTAAGGAAATGGAAGTACATACAACCACAAAACCTGCATATATGTACTTAGATAATTTTTTAAAAGTTATTTTTAGTTTATCTTCGTAAGCTCTCCGTGATAGCTTAAAGAATAGCTTATAACTTACATGAAAACAATTGACTTGATTTTCAATTTTGTTAGAAATGACTTATAAAATTGTGCACCATTTATGATCATAACGCGACCGTTGTAACACCCCGTTACCCAAAAGCAATAAAATAGCATATAAACATCAGAGTAATCCCACAACGGGCATGCTACACGTCATTTCAAAATACTTAAATAGAAAATAAAACTATTTAATCAAATCAACTTATATATATGAAAACATAGCAGCGGAATAGTTTTCAAAAATCCATAATCTCCTGAACATCCAACAATAGTCTAAGGCATTAAAGGCCTTAACATAATTCAACATCATAGTTCAAAGACAACAAAAGGCTCCACACCATAAGTTCCAAAATTTGATACATGGAAAGGAAAAGCAACAATAACAAAAATGATAATTCCTATCCCACGTATCAGAGCCCTAGACACGACTTTGAGCCACCACCTACTACTCAGGATCACCTGCAAGTTACCCATAGGAAGGGCAACATTTTCAAGCACAAGGGGTGAGATTCACAACAATAAATATAGATATTAAAATCATCAATTGAATCTAATACCCTAATCAACAACACATTATCTTGTAAACATATATATGTATAAGTCACAAGCAACAACAACATCAACAATACACCATAATCACAATGAATATAAATATATAACACATATTCAACACCAACATCATCTATCAGATAATAACCGAAATCAACAACCAAGACTCATGCAAATGACATGACCACTGCTAAGACACCATCTTAGACTTCTTAATGAAATGCAATTATGCATGTGGTACCAATCAGGACCGAGGCCCTCACCGCTTTTGAATGGTTAAAGCATTCATCAGGACCGAAGCCCTCACCGCTGTTGAGCAACTAGTACTCCAGGACCGAAGCCCTCACCGCTGTTTTTATGCATATGCAATGGACCTACTTGTGTATATCTACATACAACTGACCATGCAATGCAACTCCAAGTGACTCCACTTAAATAACATGTATGATTAATAATTAAACATACAATGCATTCATCATCATCAATCATCATCAAATCCAGCAATTCAATCAATCAAATAATGCATAATTATATAACTATGCTCAAATCCAACAACATCAGGGTACTACCACTCATGCACGAAAATCAACTTTCAGGAACTGAGTAGCTCGCCTCGCGAGCACATCTGCTCGCCATGGCGAGTTCACAAAAACACTAGCTCGCCATGGCGAGTTCAAGGCGAACTCGAGGCGAGTGAAAAACAGCTACTCTCGGGAAAAAGTGACATTTTCTCACTCAAACTCCAATTCCAAGCTCCCTATTCATCTTTTTAACCTAAAACTTTCACCATTCATCATTAATATCATCTAGGTACCTTAAACCATCCCCAAAACATCTTATAACAACTTTTCAGAAAATCAAGTTTTGTCTGGGCTTACTCGCCATGGCGAGTTGGACTGCTCGCGAGGCGAGCTATGAATTATATAACCATTATTCCTGTTGAGATTGTTTGCTACAAGTGTGGTGAGAAAGGCCACAAGAGTAATGTTTGTGGAAGAGATGATAGGAAGTGCTTCAGGTGTGGTCAGAAGGGTCACAGTTTAGCTGAATGCAAGCGTGGGGACATTGTCTGTTACAACTGCAATGGGGAAGGTCATATCAGTTCACAGTGTCCTGAGCCGAAGAAGACTAGAATTGGTGGAAAGGTTTTTGCTTTGACTGGTACGCAGACTCCTAATGAGGACCGACTTATCAGAGGTACTTGTTTCTTTAATAGTACTCCTTTAATTGCTATTATTGATACTGGTGCTACTTATTTTTTTATTGCTATTGAATGTGCGTATAAGTTGGGTTTGGATATATCTGATATGAAAGGGGAAATGGTTGTTGAAACTCCAGCTAAGGGTTCAGTAACCACTTCTCTTGTTTGTCTGCGGTGTCCCATATCTATGTTTGGTAGAGATTTTGTGATTGATTTAGTTTGTCTGCCGTTGACGGGTATGGATGTTATCTTTGGTATGAATTGGTTAGAGTATAATCGAGTTCATATCAACTGCTTTAGTAAGACGGTAATTTCTCTTCTGCTGAAGAAGAAGGTGAGGTTGAGCTTCTGTCTACGAAACAGATGAAACAGTTTGAACGTGATGGAATTCTGATGTATTCTCTAATGGCACAATTGTCGTTAGAAAATCAAGCTGTGATTGATGGGTTACCCGTGGTGAATGAATTTCCGGAAGTGTTTCCTGATGAAATTCCTGATGTGCCACCAGAGCGGGAGGTTGAATTTTCAATTGACCTTGTTCCGGGAACTAAGTCGGTGTCGATGGCACCGTACCGAATGTCAGCTTCTGAGTTAGCTGAGTTGAAGAAACAGTTGGAGGACCTGTTAGATAAGAAGTTTGTAAGACCCAGTGTTTCACCTTGGGGAGCACCGGTGTTGTTGGTCAAGAAGAAGGATGGTAGTATGAGACTGTGTATAGATTACCGTCAGTTGAACAAGGTTACGATCAAGAACAGATATCCGCTTCCTAGAATTGACGACTTGATGGATCAGTTGGTTGATGCTAAGATTTTCAGTAAGATTGATTTGAGGTCTGGTTATCATCAGATAAAGGTGAAGGATGAGGATATGCAGAAGACGGCCTTTAGGACACGTTATGGTCATTACGAGTACAAAGTGATGCCTTTCGGTGTTACTAATGCGCCTGGTGTTTTTATGGAGTACATGAACCGAATTTTCCATGCTTTTCTGGATAAGTTTGTTGTGGTATTTATTGATGATATTTTAATCTATTCCAAGAATGAGGAGGAGCATGCAGAGCATCTGAGAATTGTATTGCAAGTGTTGAAGGAAAAGAGATTGTATGCAAAGTTGTCGAAATGTGAGTTCTGGTTAAGTGAAATGAGCTTTCTGGGTCACATTATTTCTGGTAGTGGTATTGCGGTGGATCCTTCAAAAGTTGATGCGGTATCACAATGGGAGACTCCGAAGTCGGTAACTGAGATCAGAAGTTTTCTGGGTTTGGCTGGTTATTACCGCAGGTTCATAGAAGGGTTTTCGAAGTTGGCTCTTCCATTGACACAGTTGACCTGTAAGGGTAAGTCTTTTGTGTGGGATGCTCAGTGTGAGAGTAGTTTCAATGAGTTGAAGCGAAGATTGACAATTGCTCCTGTTTTGATTTTGCCTAAACCAGAAGAACCGTTTGTTGTGTACTGTGATGCATCTAAGCTGGGCTTAGGTGGTGTTCTGATGCAAGATGGCAAGGTGGTAGCGTATGCTTCTAGGCAATTGCGTGTTCATGAGAAGAATTATCCTACACATGACCTGGAGTTAGCTGCAGTGGTTTTTGTTTTGAAAATTTGGAGGCATTATTCGTACGGTTCTAGATTTGAGGTGTTCAGTGACCATAAAAGTTTGAAGTATTTATTTGACCAGAAGGAACTGAACATGAGGCAGAGGAGGTGGTTAGAGTTACTGAAGGATTTTGATTTTGGCTTGAATTACCATCCTGGTAAGGCCAATGTGGTTGCTGATGCTTTGAGTAGGAAAACGTTGCACATGTCTGCTTTGATGGTGAAAGAGTTTGAGTTGTTAGAACAGTTCAGAGATATGAGTCTTGTCTGTGAATTGTCACCCCAGAGTATACAGTTGGGAATGTTGAAAATTGATAGTGACTTCTTGAACAGTATCCGAGAAGCTCAGAAGGAAGATTTGAAGTTTGTTGATTTGATGACTTCTGGTAATGACACTGAGGATAGTGATTTTAAAGTTGATGATCAGGGTGTGCTGAGGTTCAGATGTAGAGTTTGTATTCCTGACAATGAAGAGTTGAAGAAGTTGATTCTTGAGGAGAGTCACAAGAGTAGGTTGAGTATTCACCCGGGGGCTACAAAGATGTATCATGATTTGAAGAAACTGTTTTGGTGGTCCGGTTTGAAAAAGGATGTTGCTCAGTTTGTTTATGCCTGTTTGATCTGTCAGAAGTCCAAGGTTGAGCATCAGAAGCCTGCAGGGTTGTTGACACTGTTAGATGTACCGGAGTGGAAGTGGGACAGTATCTCTATGGATTTTGTGACGAGTTTACCGAACACTCCGAGGGGGCATGACGCTATTTGGGTTGTTGTCGACCGGTTGACGAAGTCGGCACACTTCATTCCTGTTAATATCAGTTATCCGGTAGCGCAGTTGGCAGAGATTTATATTCACAGCGTGGTGAAACTTCATGGTGTTCCGTCGAGTATTGTGTCGGATAGAGATCCGAGGTTCACTTCTAGGTTCTGGAAAAGTTTACAGGACGCCTTGGGTTCGAAGTTGAGGTTGAGTTCGGCTTATCATCCTCAAACAGATGGTCAGTCGGAGAGGACGATTCAATCATTGGAAGATTTGTTGAGGGTGTGTGTGCTTGAGCAAGGTGGAGCTTGGGATAGTCACTTGCCTTTGATTGAGTTTACTTATAACAACAGCTATCACTCGAGTATTGGTATGGCACCGTTCGAAGCCTTGTATGGTCGGAGGTGTAGGACTCCTTTATGCTGGTTTGAGTCGGGTGAGAGTGTTGTATTGGGACCGGATTTGGTTCATGAGACTACTGAGAAAGTAAGGTTGATAAGAGAAAAGATGAAAGCTTCGCAGAGTCGACAGAAGAGTTACCATGACAAGCGAAGAAAGGATCTTGAGTTTCAGGAGGGTGATCATGTTTTTCTGAGGGTCACTCCTTTGACGGGTGTTGGTCGGGCTTTGAAGTCGAGAAAGTTGACTCCTAAGTTTATTGGTCTGTATCAGATTTCAGAGAGAGTTGGTACAGTGGCATATAGAGTTGGTTTGCCACCACACCTTTCGAACTTGCACGATGTGTTTCATGTTTCTCAGCTTCGGAAGTATGTTGCGGATCCTTCTCATGTGATTCCGAGGGATGATGATGTGCAGGTTAGGGACAACCTGACGGTTGAGACTATGCCATCGAGGATTGATGACAGAAAGGTGAAGTCTTTGAGAGGTAAAGAGATTCCTCTTGTGAGAGTCGTTTGGGGTGGAGCGGCTGGTGAAAGTTTGACTTGGGAGCTGGAGAGTAGGATGCGGGAGTCGTATCCGGAGTTGTTTGCTTGAGGTAAGATTTCGAGGACGAAATTCTGTGATTTGGGGAGAGTTGTAACGCCCTAGTGATTTATTTAATTAATTTTAAACTATGTGGAGTATATATATATTTGTATATGATGGTTTGGTGATTTATATGGAATATATGCATATATTTGTATATATGTGATTTTTGGATGTTTTATGTGGTGCATTATTTTATTATATGGTTTATTTAATAATAATTAAAATAAGTATGAAATAGTAATTATTTTGGTGTTTGGGGAAATAATAGGAGTTATTAGAAATCATGGGGAGTTAAGTGTAATTAGGAGGGAGTTACTTTTAAGAGGGAAGTTATCAGAGAAGTTAGATTTAGTTTTACGTAGAAGCAGTTTTGGGAGAAAACAAGAGAGAACCAAGGAGGGACCAAGAGTGGACTTTTGCTGCACATTTCTTCTGCAATTTTAAGGTAAGGGTGAGGTTTACTTCAATAGTGTAGATTTTAAATTCTGATTTTGTGTTTAACAGAGTTCTGGTGAAAATTGGGAAATTATGGGTTTTGTGAGAATTGATGATGTGACCCTTTGTTGGTTGACTTTTGTTGTTTAGGCTTAATGCCAGGATATTGTTGGAGATTTAAATCGTTGTGGTTGTTATTGAAATGCAAAACTTTCCGCTGCATTATTTTGAAGTTATGACTGGTGCTGAATTAAATAGTTTTATTTTCTATTTAAGAATTTTGAATTTGCAATGTAGCATGCCCGTTGTGAAATTACTCTGATGTATTTATGCTATTTTACTGCTTTTGGGTAACGGGGTGTTACAACCGTAATGTCAAATCTTAAATCTTATGAAAACAAAAGGTTGTTGAAATAAAACTACATAATCAATATGAAATCAAAACATTCAAACTGTTTTGACATGAAGATTCAAAGGTTGTTGATCGACTGTCAAAGCATATCACCCATATTCAATTTCTTTCGCTTTGACAAAATGTTGCAGAGTATTGCTCCTTCATATTGGTCTAGAAATAGTACTTGAGCTTATCCAACTATGAAACTGAATTAGGCATTTAGCTCTTGAAGATTTTCTAACTATGAAAATAAAATTGAATTGGACAAATGACTTGGCCATCACCACCAATTTGATTAACAACAGCAACAAAAGCTAGTGTAGGGTAGTGTCTATTGAAGTAGCATGTGCCATGACCATTAGTTTTTCATTTTTTCAACCAGCTAGTGTTGATATAAACTTAGCTACATTTTGCTCTTTGATCCTTCCACCATTAGAATCAAGTCTTTCTTCATGACTCCTAAATAGAGCATCAGTATAGTGTGCAAGATGAAAATGGGTATGACATTTCTTTTCCATGGCCTTCTTATCTGTACTTTTCACATCCTCAGCAATAGAGACTGCAGGTTTCAAATGCTTCTCCAAAATTGTTCTTGAGCTGCAAGTTAAGATAAAAACATTAGAAGACATGAACTCAAATGAGTCAGGCATCACAAGGGAGCATCCATTATTTAAACATTAAACAGAATTAAGTTTGTCCAATAACTTGCTAGATCTGATCTCTGCCAGCCACTTCCCAATCAAGCGATATACATCTGAAACCTCTTCATTACTTTGATAATTTTGTGATATGTACATTCCAAGGTTGATAGCCATCTCATTTTGACCTTGAGCACGAAAAAGCTTTGCTTCTTCAATCTGCTATCCAGAAGCAGAGCAAACAATTAGTACTGCCAAGTCTAAATACTACTGTTGATTTCTTTCAAGCAATGTCTCAACAAGAAGAAGAAGCAAACTAGCACAAGTTAATGCCAATATATAAAAAGTTTTCAAAATAACAAACAATACGTTATTAAAATTTGGTACTTAAATTTGTAGCATTTAATTGTATTATAATGGATAACTATTTCATTCTCACACAACCAATCCGGACTTTTAAAGCACATAGCACAAGAGTGTGTTTGGATAGAGAATTCAATAGTATTTAAAACAAGAATTTGGTTGAACCGCAGACAAAGAGTACACAAATACACAAATCTGGCAGATGAACTTCCCTTACCAGCCTTAGGGCCAAAGGCTATTCTCCAATAACATAATTCTAACATTTTATATTCAAGTAAAGTTAAGTCAACATGAACAAACATTTTAAAAAAAACATTAACTAGATCAAATTCAAACATTAACTAATTAAACCTGTTTTTGTCTAGAAGCAGCATCAAGTAATGTCCAAAACCTCAGCGTCAAGGTCCACCTCACATCATGTTCTTCTCACAAAACTCCGACAACGGGATCAGAGCTTCACCCATAAAAAACCCTCATCAACATAATCATAATTCTAATATCCTTATTAACAAAAAATAAGTTATGTAGCAGTTTAACACTACAACTCAATTAGCCTCGTTAAAAAGATAAGCCACATTGTGGCACACACATACTTAAGTATTGGTCAGATATAGACATCATCACAGAGCAAAAAAATAAGTATCTACATTGTCAAAAGGGAAAATAGGTAGAGAATGTCATAAAAAGAATTCTTATTATGTATAATAATGTTGCTACTTTTAGTTAAATTGATTTTATTTTTCTGTAATGCCTTTGACCTATTGTTGCAATAAATTGTCAAGAATATTGCTTACAAAATAACAGTAATAGTTAACATTACATTGAACTTTGAGACTGATTTTCATCTCTAATTTTCGTCTAAAAAAACAGCAATATAAGAGTGGCTTGTTACCCTTCAAACTAGATCGATTAAACCTGATTTAAAACGAGATTGATTAAAGTCACACATTGCAGGACCAATTTCACTAGAATCATGTCTTATTATTATGTTCCCTGTTTAATAATCAACAACCAATATAAGAGTGGCTTGTTACCCTTCAAACTTTAATAATAAAAATTAAACTTTAATTTTTCTTAACACAGCACAAATAAGAAAAAGGGAAAATAAAGAAAGGGAACTAGATCTAGAAGATAACCTGTACTACATGATAATGAAGGGTCCTTCTAAAAATCATTTAGCTCCTTCACGATGCGCTTTGAAGCCGTTATAATTGGAACTTCAAAATAACAACAAATGGAAAACATAATAAAGATTATCATGCAACGCATCGTTGGATCTAGAAAGCAATAAAAAGAATTGAAAGGAAAAAAGTTTCAATTGGGATATGGAACAAAAGATAAATGAAGGGTTACCACTTACCAATCGATTTCAATCAGCAGGAAAGATAAATTTGGATATGAAATTTTTCTTGTAGTGAGAGAGGTTAATGTTCATTTGTTCTTGTCTGTGGTGGTGGCGGCAGCGCTATGGTTTTTGATTGATGAAAGAGATTGTATTGAGAGCTCAAAAATGTTGAGGTGGTAGGGTTGAGATGAAGAGGGAGAAGGAAACTAAATGAAGAAAAGCGCTTTTTATAATTTTTGGGAGGAGGGAAACCAAAATGTGAAAATTATATGGGGGAAAATGTTGGAGCCATTTGTCAAAGTGGTGAGATTTTCTCTGTAAATTAATTTAAAAATTAAATAAATTTGATATGTTAGAGACAAAAAGTGAGGAGGATAATCTCAAAAAAAAAAAAAAAACGTGAGGAGGATAAATAAGGAGAGAGATGAAAATTGATTATTTTAGGATGAGAGGGAAAGTGAAATAATTTCGCCCAAAAAACATGGTTAAAATGAAATTGAGTTTTTTATTTTTTAGCAAAAACTTAATTCATTTTCATATAATTTTCTTGCATGTCAATTTAGTCTTTGACAAAGAAAAAATTTAAATTATTCTATGATATAGAGCCCGTTTGTTATAGTTTTTTTAAGAAAAAAAAAATCACTTTTAAAAAAAAAATATATATTCACTTATAAGAATTGTGCATCCGTTTGTAATGGCTTTTTTTATAAAATCAGAATCCACATAAATCTTAAAACAACATCAAATAATAAGTTGTTAAGAGCATCTTCTAAAAAAGATATATTTTTTTAGAGGAGAGAGACTAAATTGACTAATCAAGCTTAAAACTCTAACTCTAATGACAAGATTCTTCGACCTACACTACTTCCAAAATTTCAGAACGACTCTTCAAACTCACGACTCTTACCCTAACTGAAATAATCTTGGAGTCAAAGTACTTGGATGAACGTTGAATGATTAATCAAACTCTTGTTATCAACTAATCAAACCTGTAACTCTAACCCTAATGACATCTCTCACCCTAATGACAAGATTTTTTTGATCTAAACTACTACATAGACTTCAGCACGACTGATCAAACTCACAACTCTTACCCTAGCTGAACGAATCTTGGAGTGAAAGTACTTGGATGAACGTTCAACGACTAATCAAACTCTTTATCAACTAATCCTGCTTAAAACTCTCACCTTAATGACAACTCTAACCCTAATGACAAGATTCTTTGACCTAAACTATTTCCAAGATTTCAAAACGACTGATCAAACTCACAACTCTTATCCTAACTAAAAAATCTTGAAGTGAAAGTACTTGATGAACAATGCATATATATGTTTAAAAAAAGTCCCTTAAAAAAAGCAAAACAATCTTTAAAAAAACAAAACAATCTTTAAAAAAAAAAAAGAGAAACAATATATATTTTTTTTTTAAGAAAAAACGTAACAACATATATTGTATATTTAATGTTCTGAAAAATATTTTTTTGTTTGTTTAAGAACATTACGAAACAATATATATAGCACAGATAGTATACCAACAATTGTATATTTAATTTATAAATATAATTTATTGAATATTTAAAATCCAATTACAACCGTCCAATTTACTAAAACAACTTCTATTAATTTTTAATTCTTTTTCAGATATTTCCATATTAAATTAATAGCAATTTTCGATTATAAAATAAACAATTTTTTTTGGTGAAATATAAAATAAATAAGATTATGCAATGGAAAAAAATATTTCCATTTTTCGGGCCAAGAAAATTAAATGTGGCAGTCCATAGAATATTTTTTCCTCAAAATGCCAAGCCCAAGCCCAATACAAAATCTACCAAAAAAATACAATAAAATATTATGATTTAATCAAAAGGGTGGGTCCCGCGTGGGACCCACATGCCCTCTCCCTTTTTGGCAGCAGGTCACCCACTACTCCGTCCAAACAAATCTCAACCGTCGGTATTAAAATAATAATAAATGAACGGTCCAGATTTAATTTACGGAAAAATTTGCACAACTTGTGCATGGTGCACAAATCTTTCCCTTGTGCATGCTAAACTCCACCAATCTCATACTCTCTCTGTCGCTAATTATAGACAAATTTCATGTTGTGGACCACGTATATCATTAATTGAATGAATAAAAAAAATTAAATTTGCTTATAATTAGCAATGGATAGAGTATTTTTGTAGGTTGCTCTTTAGGCATTTATCAACAATTGCTTACAACAACGTGAACTACTAATTAAAAATATGTCTAACGACATTTCCGTGAATTTAGCATATTTGGTAAGTAATAATCCTTAATGTATATAGGAGCTGGAGCTCAAACTCACCTTTAAGATAAAAAAATTATTTGTTAGGTTACTTGAAAAAAAAAAAAACTTTAACGATAATTAAATATCGTTTGTCGTTGATTTATATTTTTGTGTCTAAAATTCAAGATTTTGTTAGGCTACAATTTCTTAGTCGTTAGGCTACTTCAAATTCAAGATTTTGTTAATATTGATATGACAAAGATCCATTAGTCAATTTTAACTTCACAGTATTGCTCCCCTCAAAACAAGAACAAACAAAAATTATAATATTATTAATCTTATTTATAGAATTTAAACTCTTCATGATTGTGCATAAAGGTAACAAATTTTTTAAAAAAACAAACTTGAATTTCCAAATATATATATATATATAAATTATTTAGTTTTATTAAAAAGGAGTATGGGAGAGTAATTGTCTAATTGAGAAAGGGTATGATTAAATAATTGTACCATTAAACTATCAATAAACCGTTAAATAACATAAAATTTATACTCAAAAGAAACTTAAAAAATAAATGGATGAAGCGGTACACAATTTTTTCAATTGGCATGAGTTTCACTTGAGGTGACTTTGTCTTCCCTCTCTTCTAACCAATCATTCCCTCTTATTATTTTAATCACTCATCTATTATTTTCTCATAAAAAATCTATCATTTTCTCTCATTAAAATACACTAAAAATAAAAAATCTATCATTTTATGTCATTCAAAGTCACCCAATTATTTTTCATTTTGTCTTCACAATTTTCTCTTAAACTAATTTAATCTAACAACAAAAATAAGCCCGTATTTTAATAAGTAGGAAAAATCAGTCTTTGAGTGCATTTATTTGCTAAAATAGTTTGTTTCGTTGTTCTATCTAATATTTACTTTTTAACAAATCAAACTTACCCTTCATTTTTTGTTTGAATAGCAAACTTATCCTTTGATGGATTATGATATAAGTACTAATTCCTCTTAATTTAATTGTGAGGGACCAAATTAAATTTCATTCGTTATTAAAAAATAGGCTTAATTGCATTTTTGGACCCCTATCTTTTCAAAGTTGCGGTTATGGACCCATAACTAATTTAAATACAAAACAGCCCCCTATGTTTTGATTCTTTGGCAGTTTTGAACCCTCAGTCCAGTGTTGACTCGGTCAACGCTGACGTGACACCCTATGTGAGGTGCCACGTGTCAAATTTTTTATTTGTCTTGGGGGGACCAAAACTGCTAAAGAATTAAAACATAGGGGGCTGTTTTGTATTTAAATTAATTAGGGGTCCATAACCGCAACTTTTAAAAAGATAGGGGTCTAAAGGTACAATTAAACCTAAAAAATAAAGTATATAAAACCAGTGATAGTCGATTGATCTTGTTTTGGGAATATATGTTATGTCTAATTATAGATCACTGTTGCACCAATTTCTAAATTTTAAGATAAATTTTATCAAAAAACAAACAAATCATGCGTCCACACGTTAACAAAGGTGTCAATATGCTAGTCCTTATATATTTGATTTCATTCTGTCGCAAAACATACAGGCACATGCTCCCACTATGCTATGTGTGCCTCTCTCTTCTCCTAATGACATAACTTGTTGCATTGCATTAGGACGTCACGACGCTCTACGTGTTCTGATTTGCATGCAATCCAATATGCTGTGTTTCCTCCATCACTGTTTTTTGTGAAATCCTATATGCCGTCTTTGCTTTCTTCTTGTCGCAGTCAAGCTGGCCTTTTTCTTTTATTGCAATCTCAATCGAAAGTTTATGATGTGTTTGGATTAAAGGTTTAGGGGAGGAAGGGAGGAGAAGATTTAGGGCCTGTTTGGTTCACTTTTGCTTTTCTGTTTTTAAAAACTATTTTATAAATCAATATTTAAAAACTGTTTTTAAGAAGAACAAAAATTAAAACAAAATCCGCTTGATGATCGAATCTGCCTACAATTTTGTAGAGATTATTCAGGTAGGCTATTTACGAATTTGCCATTAAAAAAAGGAAATGATTGTGACCACGAAAAATTTATTCACGTGTAATAACGAACCATTGATTTCAATTATCTCCATCCTGATTTCCGCCAAAAACCAAGTGATTGAATTATCCTTAACTGATATGCATACACCTCAGCATTTTCATGGATCCCGTGGAAATTTGTTCGTGTTATATAGCAGTGCTTTTATAAAAATGATTCCCGTGTTTTGTTAGAGTGAAAACCGGAATCAAAAACAAAAAAATATCTAAAAGATGTTTCCGTTTTTCTGTTTTAAAAACTGAAAAAGCGGAACAGTTACAAAAAGATTTATCAAACACGTTTTACTCTTTTGTAATTTTTAAAAACTTAAAAATTGTTTTTGAAAAGGATATCAAACAGGCCCTTATTTTTATTTTTTAAATCACGAATAATGTAAAATGTGTTTTTTAAGTATTATGGGATCAAATTTTGCTAGAATGTCCGTAATTTAAAAAAAAAAAAAAGTAAACTCTTCACTTCCTTCCTCTCTTAAACCTATACAAATACACCTTAAGATTTCAATTGGTATGGTGAATAAACTTTTACCAAGTAATTTTTTTTGGGTTACATTACCAAGTAATTTATGTACGTGGTAAGATTCAATTTTGTTCGATTTCAAAAAATTATTATGAAATTATCAGTTTTTTTTTTTTATGAAATCAAGTTTGATCCCAACTATTTAAAAAAATATATATATCTATACCTAGTAAAACTAACACAACCAAGTTGTGTTGTTAGTGTTTATGAAAATAACTTATGATTTTTTTATAATTTATTTTCAACTTATTTATACAAACTCTCTAAGATTGATAAAAGTTGTTTGATTTTATTTTATCTTTTGTTTTTACTATTTCTATCTTTTGTCATAAATATAGTAATTTATACAAAATATTTTAAATACTTATATAAGAAATGATCGTAGGCTACAAGACAACAATGACAAACTTTTATAGTACTAACTTTGTTTCAAATTATATTTCATTATAGCAAAATTTATTTGTTCTAAGATATATATCATTTTATAATATTAAGAAATAATAACTTATAATTACTATTTTCTATACAAAATTTATTGCATTTTTAATATTTGTGAAATTCTTAAAATTGGTCTCTGTCTTTGTAAGTGATTATCAAATTAGTCCCTGACTCTATTGATATTTCAATGTAGATCCTATCTATCTCAAAAGTTTCTCAATTAGGTTCATGTTTCTGTGTTTTTGTCACATGACTAGACACTTAATTGAGATTTTTGACAAAGACAATGACTATTTTGAAATATTGTCAAAAATTTCTCAATTAGACTCATGTTTTCATGTTTTTTCTTCATATGACGAGAGACTTAATTGATTTTTTTTTTGGACAAAGATAAAGACTATTTTAAAATATTAATAGAGTCAGGACTAATTTGAAAATCATTTACAAAGATTAAGATTTTTTTTTTGGTTATATACCGAGATCAATTTGACAATTTACTAAAAAAAAATCTTAATTAAACTATTTATTCAAAATGTGTTAATTATCTATCATCGAAGAAAAGAAACGGTTTTTATGAATATGATTATTGAACTGAACACGCCATGACAATAGAATCTGCACTCTAACTCTTTCTCTTTCTCTCTCCTCCTGGTCTTGCGTGATGCCCTTAGGAAACGGTCACAAATTTCTTGTTCTCAATGTAGTGATGAAGAAGAAGAAGAAGAAGAAGACACAATACAATCTTCCAAGCCACTACACCACACAATGGCGAATCCCGAAACTCACCGTCAACACCACCGGTCTAAACCTCGACCCTCTCCATCTTCAACGGTTCGAATCAAACCACGTCCCAAAGACCGGGTCCTACTCACAAAGCTTCTCCGAGTAGCATCCGTCGCCGGCGGGATTCAATTCGGATGGGCTTTGCAACTCTCTCTTCTAACACCATATGTGCAACAGCTCGGAATCCCACACGCGTGGGCCAGCATTATATGGTTATGTGGGCCTCTTTCTGGGCTTCTTGTTCAACCCTTGGTTGGGCATTTGAGTGATCGGTGTACGAGTCGATTTGGGAGAAGAAGACCGTTTATACTCGGAGGAGCTGTTTCGATTGTGATTTCTGTTCTTATTATTGGTCATGCTGCGGATTTGGGATGGAAATTTGGTGATACCAAGAATCATCGCCATTCTGCTGTCGCGTTTTTTGTTTTCGGGTTTTGGATTTTGGATGTTGCTAATAATGTTACTCAAGGTCCTTGTAGAGCATTGCTTGGTGATCTCACTGGTAAATTTTTCTCCTCCTTATGAATATTATGATCTGAAATAATTTGCAATTGTTTCGGTGTCTAGTTGAGTAAACTTGAGTTCATTTCCGGAGTTTACTATAGTTCCAGTTTATAACTGAGGCAATTCGAAATTGATGCCTAAACTCGTGGAATTGTCCGATTGGACAAGTTAACAAACCCTTCGTCGTCAGATGTTAGGTAAGGTTGGTTATCTGCAATCTTCACTGGTGCATGACAGCATCAACTGAATTGGGCGTTTACCCAATCTTGCGTGTGCGCGTGTGTGCACATTTCTCTGTCACAACATGATTTCAATTTATTTGTCTAGCAATGAGTTAGCTTAAATGCTTGTTTACCAAACTACAGCCACTACGATAAGCATGAAGGCTTACTAGTACTATTTACCACAATTGATCAAATTTTAACTTGGTAAGTATTTTAGGACATGGTTCATTGTCAATTGAGCGTGCAACAGAGGCATCTAGGACACCATCGATAGAACTGGTTCAGATTGTAATTGGAAAGAATTTCTTTTATTGACAAACCTTAATCACGATCCTGCCTCAATACGGGCTCAAAACCTAGAATAGAAAGCTACACAGAGAAATTATAATTCTCGGAAGTTTAAGAGACGTATGGCTTCCCTCTCTATTTCATGATTTACAATTTTGGCGCCTTCCTAAACTTCCTATTTATTCCTTCAGCCTAACTAACAACAATGTTTAGTTAAACTCTCTTCTATACAAAACAACCCCTTTACTACTTCGGAGATTACTATCCTCTGCCTTCCCTTTAAATTTCCTTATGTAGACCCTTCAAACTTAATTAAGGACCTAGGTCTGTCAAACCCTATCTATGACTCAAGGCAGTTGATTGATGCTGTCATGTCACGCACTTACAGAAAAGTATGTTTACCGTTCAGATGATTTTTAGAAAAGAAACTGAACTTTGATTAATAAATCCCCCCTCTCTCTCACTCTCTCTCCATCCCTCTGTTAATTGGTCTATTTTTAGTGGGAACTTTTGTTTTAAATGTTTGAAATCAAATTCATGTATATACTTTTGGATGCTCATATATTTATATTTAGTAAAATTATTCATGCTGTATGAATATCTATAAATTCATATATCAATATATGCATAAACACTAAACGATAAAATTCAGCCGTGCATTGTTAATGAACTTGGATTCAGAATATCAACTTAAGATTCAAAGCTCTCATTGTAACGCATTTGAGCATCACATTTAAATCTCATTCAACATAGCTTGTTTACGAGATTGGAAAGATAATGGGAGATTTCCTTTTGTCAAGAATAGGAGAGGAAAAACGGATTGATTGTTTGGTTAGTCGCATTGTTGTGGTTTATATGGGGTTTGGGTCTTAGTAAGGTCTTTAAATCAGTTCTTAGTTTGGTGAATTGCAACTGCATTCTATGATCTCCCTTGACATTATGTATGGTTATATCAGAATGAATAAGATGCTAACCTAACAATCATTGCTACTCACTTGATTATTTGAAAGTTCGTCTCTGTCACATACCCCTTTTAGGAACTAGACAACTAATTTATCGAAAGGTAAATTATGTTTCTACTGTTAGATTTTGAAGGGATCTATATGCAGAGGACATTTCCTTTAAAAAGTTTTTTCATTTCCTGTTTAGTTCTCATTACTTTTTCTTCTTTGCACCACCCTTCCCTTTTGAATTTCTATGATAACATGGATTCCAGCTTGACTTGAAACTCCAATTTTAGAAAGTGCTAAAGCTTGAACTACTTTATGTTAAATACAGAGGTTTTGCAAGAAGCACACAATTTTATGTCATTATCAAACATGCTGTAGTTTGTTGTCTGTTGATGTAATCATTGGATTCATTTGAAGGAGAAAATGTAGAGAATGTAGAGTCCTTTTTTATAATCTCTTCAGTTTAGAAGGAGAGTCATCATAGTCATGAGATGAGTACATAGTGTTTAATTAAATAAGTTTTTGTATTATATATATATATATATATATATATATATCCTACGTTTGACAGATATTACGAAAGGATTATATTTGCAGAACATATTTTTATATATTTTGGATAAGATGATCCCAACTAAAAGGTACTCCCTCCGTCCCAAATTGTATGTCACTTTAGAAAAAATATTTGTCCCAAATTGTATGTCGCTTTACAATACCAATGAAAAATTAATGTTACTTTTCCTATTATATCCTTAACTATTTATTACTCTCTCTTCTTTCAATTCCTTCATTTATCTTTCCCATATCATTTATTGAGGACAATTTTGTAAAACAACTCACAATATCTCTTTCCCACACAATATTAATTACATTTCTTAATATGTGTGAAATGTCCAAAACGTCATACAATTTGGGACGGAGGGAGTAGGATATAACCTGAATAGTAAAAAAATAAGTTTGTTCCACATCGGCTGTCACCAGACTGTCTTCGTATGTACTCCTGAATGCAGTTTTAAGTTAAATTGAAAAGACTATAATTATCTTGCCTACATTGTTTTGCAAATGTGGCCTTAAATGTCTGAATAGAACTCCTAAAAAATAGAAAAAGACACAATGAGAGTTTATGTTAATTGTAACTCTTTTGAAAAATAAAAATGATTCGACTATGAAAAGCAAACACCAAATTGACATTGAGGAAATCAATATTTTAGTTCTTGAAATCGTAAGGGCTGGACAATTTAATCCCTCAAATTGTAAAATGGCAATTTAGTTACTAAAATTAAAGAATATAAGTCAATTTAATCATTTTTCCAAAGTTTAGCACCACTATTTTAAAGATTCTGTCTTTGTCTTGATGCGGCAAGAGACTATTGAAGAAAATATGTAGTCTTTCATTGGTTTTGATAGATGTTTTCTAAAAAGTTATTTTGGCGGAAGACTAGATTGATGTTTTTTAACTTAATGGGGCTAAATCTTTTTTTTTTTTTATAACTTAATGGCGCTAAATTATTATTTTGCAAATTTAAGGGACTAAATTGCCTGACCCTTACGAATTACGACTTCAAAGACTAAAATGCTGATTTACTCTATTGACATCCTTCATGCTTTATTTATCTATCTTTTTCGTCTTTGGAATGTAAGGTAAGGATCATCGAAGGACACGTGTCGCAAATGCTTATTTCTCCCTATTTATGGCTATTGGTAACATTCTTGGATATGCAACTGGATCATACAGTGGTTGGTACAAGGTCTTTCCTTTCACACTTACCCCTGCATGCAATATTAGTTGTGCAAATCTCAAGTCTGCTTTCTTTCTGGACATTGGTTTCATTATCATCACCACCTATATCAGTATCATGGCAGCTAATGAAGTGCCTCTTGGGACACCCAATGCTGAAGCAGAAGGGGAGTCAGGTGGTAGTGCGGAAGAAGCTTTCCTTTGGGAGCTATTTGGGACATTCAGATATTTTTCAAAGCCTATATGGGTAATATTGTCTGTTACTGCTCTAACATGGGTTGGGTGGTTCCCATTTCTTCTATTCGATACCGATTGGATGGGCCGAGAAATTTATGGCGGTGAGCCAAATGAAGGCACTAATTATGATACTGGAGTTAGAATGGGGGCACTTGGTTTATTGCTTAATTCAGTTGTTCTTGGAATAACATCAGTACTCATGGAGAAGCTATGCAGGAAGCGGGGGCCTGGGTTCGTGTGGGGAATCGCAAATATCCTAATGGCTGTCTGCTTCGTAGCAATGCTTGTAGTAACCTATGTGGCAAATACCATTGGTTATATAGGCAAAGATCTACCGCCCACTAGCATCGTGATATCTGCACTG